>NC_140993.1:146746089-147435841 GCF_052327205.1 Somniosus microcephalus
GGACCAGCTAGCAGTCCTCGTGGAGCCTCCGAACTGAATAGACCTACACTCGATGTTCTCCTGCCGTTACTTGTTTAAATCTGTTAGTTTCCATTAAACTTTGTTTTGTTTGAGCGCCTGAGTGGACCTCAGTCTTTGGATAGGAACTAGACATTCCTACAGGGTCTGAGTGAGGAAGCTGCTGCGGTTTCCCCACCAGATGAAAGCAGGTCGGTAGCTGTCGGGAAGGTCGAGGAGGGCCAGAGGTAAGTCAGAAACTGTCCTTTGTGGGTCAGGAAGAGCAGGGGTGCTTCTCTGGGCCTTAGAAGTAAATTCATGGCCTCCCCTTTCCCAAAATCACTCCCCCCCCCCCGCGAGACATTCCTGAAACCCCCTCCGCACCACTTACTTCCGCCCAGTGCTGCCCAATCGTCAACAGCCGGCAGCCACTCTCCATCCTTTTCCCACCTGGAGCAGGTGGAAAGTGGACCGGCTGCATTTAAACGAGGCTTGGTGGTTAAAATGGCTGGTAACCAGCTCAGAGTTAAAATCTCCCCCAAATCATGCCGATTTGGTTTGGATTAGTCTGTAAAGGCCTAGAAAAGGCATATTTTCTTATCCAAAGCCATTGCATTAAATATCTATGCAACAACAAACCAATTTCAAAATATTTTGTTGTACTACAGCTGATATATCTAATTTTAGAGTTTCATGTAGGATAAGTGAAACATCAAGCTCTTTTTCATGCTGAGAGAAGTATTGACCTTGTCTGGGAGAAAACTCACCTTTCTCATATCCATCAAGATAATTACAATTTTTGTTTTTGCAGTCTCATGTTCCTATTTTTGTTTGGTTCACTGCAGGCTCATGTACACATTAATTGTGAACCTATTAGGTATGAGGGGAAAGCCTTGAAGTGTGGTTTTCCACTGACATCAGAGGATCAATGCCTGTACTTGTGGCCATTTTCTTATCGAGTGCACAGATTCTATGTAATTTTCCATTTGCAGGTATTACATTTTTTTAAATTTAAAGTGCCTTATCATGGGTTCTCACAAATATAATTGTTGTTTCTCACAGTAAAAACAGTACACTAATCAGATACGATTTTAACCTAACCAGCCATGTGGGAATGAGGTGGGTTCAGGTCAGATGTCCATTTTATACCGGGCCTGCTGATACTCTCAACTGACTTCAATCGAATAACATCAGGCAGAGTGCAAAACTGGTGGCCAAACTTAATCTGCCCAATGGGTTAGGTTAAAAATCGGGGCTTGACAAACAATTTAACTCGTCATTCTATGACTTCTCCTTGGTGTTCCACCCACTTCCACCGTCTCTCCTCTATGGTCCACTTCTATGGGATGCTTCTGTGTGGCTCCACTCCTACTTTTCCCAATGCAGCCAGCATATCTCCAACAATGGCTTCCCCTTATTTACATGTCCTCCATAACATCTTGTCCTGAATTTTAATAGTTTGGCAGGTTGGGAACATTGTGGGGGTTGGGGGGGAGGGGGCTCGAAAGTGGTCGGGAAACCCAGAAGAACGGGTTTCTTGCAGGCTGTGCAAAATTTAACGGCAGATCCTGATTTGCATGGGAGACCTCTGTTTCCCACCAGCAGCCAGCCAGATGGAGTGCCAGATCAGGGGCCAAAGGAGCAGGGGGAGGCGTTTCGGGAACAATCGGGGGCCGGAGGAGTGGGAGGAGGGGAGCACGGGGGCGGGATGGGATGGCAAATGACATCGGTGAGCCAGAGGAGCAGAGGCCTCATGGAGGGGGATCGGAGGGGCCTTATGAGAGGGTCTCCGATCACGGTGGGTAGATAAGCTAGGGGCGCTGGATCCAAGAGATGTGTAAAGACACTTACCTAATGGTGCCAGCAGTCCTCGCCTTCCTTTAGCTGGCGGGTTTCACAAGGCCTGAGAAACCCGACCAGCTAAAGTTAAATTCAAATAGGGTTAAATCTGAGGCATGCCAGCATCATTATAATATTTAAATGGACAACCCGCCTCCTGCCCACCCCCATCTCGTCTCCGTTAAAACCGGAAGTGGGAAGGTTGGAGGTGGGTTCTGGTCGGGATTCCGATTTTTAACACTTTAACTTGCCACACGACCCCAACCCACCCGTTTTTTTAGGTTAAACCCCACCCCCCACCACCACCTTGTGTGGGCATGGGGTTAGTTTACACAGGTACATGTCACCACCATTCTTGACTCAACAGCCACTTCTATGTTGTCAATCTGCTTGTCTTATGTCAAGTTTTGGATGATCACAACTTCCTCTAATTAAATGTTGGGATGATCAAAGCGATCGTATTCACCGCTGCCAAAAACTCTGCACTCTTGCTTTCAATGCTCTTCTGCTCTCCAGAGTTAGTTCAGGCAGAACCAAATGGTACACAACCTCTGTGTCCTGTTTGACCCTGAGCTGAGTATTAAAACTCATTTGTACTCACCAAGACTCCCCAAGTCCACCTCCATAGCAACACCTGCCTCTGTCAACTTCTCAAACACTCTCTACATCAGTGCTGAACTCCACTCTACACAAACACTGACTCAACCAAACCTCAGCTGCCACTTCCTGTCCTGGACCAAGCTCCACCTGTCTATCACCCCCCTGCCTTGCCAACTTCCATTGACCCCTGTCCCACAATGTATGGAATTCAAAATCCTCATCCTCACTTGCAAATCATTCCATGGCCTCACCCCACCCCAACCTCTTACATTCCTACTTCCAAGCCTGTGTCCTCCAATCTAACCTCCTCTGCATACTCCCTTCCATACTGCTCAACCATCAGTGGCATAGCCTTCAACCATCTTAGCCCTTATTTCTATAACTTTTGTCACTAAATCCCTTGCCTTGCTATAACTCCTGCCCTTAAAAACGCTCCTCAAAACCTACCTTTTTCACCTTGCTTTTAGTGGTCTCATAATGCTTAGTGTCTGTCACGTTCCTATAGAGCATCTTGGGAGCATTCTACATTAAGACAATAGCCTGGAAATTGCGGTCGGAGGCTTGCCACCTGCGTATGCCTCCGAACAGCAAGAAAACTCTGTACTTACCCAATGGCTCCAGAGCTTTGGACTCTTGCGGTCCCAGGCCTGCAGGCGAACGCCTGGGTAAAGGCCCATGCTACCCAGGGGCGCAGGGTAAGCATCCCTGGGATCACGTGGGCCAGGCCAACCAATGACAAGGGGGGGATTCCTATTATGCTTATGGGGATTCCATTTACGTATGAAATCCCCATGAGCATAATAAAAATCACCTAAAAAAATAGAATTTCACAACACTGAAATAAAAATAAACGATCATAGGTTCAAAATTAATTAAAATAACATTTAGTTAAACATTTAAAATAAAAATTAAATTTTTTGAAAAATTAGTTTAAACATTTTTAACCGGGACAAAATTGACCTAAACTAATTTTAACAGTAAGCAAATGTTTAAATCACTTAAAAAATGTTATTTTAACATTTATTTAAAGCCTTACGTTGGTAAAAGGCCTTATGCCTGCTTTTACCAGGCGTAAGGGTTTGGTGGGTATTCGCTGGGCGGTAGTGGGTCAAATAGACCAACTCTCCACCAGCGAATGTCCATTTCCAGCGGAGGGGTAAACAGATCGCATGCAGAAACCCATCATAGGCCCTGTAAAATCCAGGCTATTATACATACAAAAATAATTGTTGTAGCCACCATGACAGTTCCTTACTTGCAGCCCAGCAACAACAGAGAAAGAGGTAAGTCATTAATCTTTACAGCAGCCCTGCTGCATCTTTAAATCATAGTCCCTCCACCCTAGCTCACATGCTATTAGTCCTGGGATTTCAACTTGCAGCCTCGCCCTTCTCTCCCCTTCATTATCTGTAGTGCCTACACAGTTATGGATCTCACTTGAGGAAGTAACTGGTAAAATAGATGGGGGAGAGCCAGTGGATGTGGTGTTCCTTGACTTCCAGAAAGCCTTCGATAAGGTTCCACACAAAAGATTATCATGCAAAATTAAGGCTCATGGGATTGGGGGCAAAGTATTAACGTGGATAGAGAACTGGCTGGCGGATAGAAAACAGAGAGTTGGAATAAACGGCTCGTTTTCGGAGTGGCAGGCAGTGACCAGCGGGGTGCCGCAAGGATCTGTCCTGGGACCCCAGCTGTTCACAATATATATAAATGATCTGGATCAGGGAATTGGATGCAATATTTCCAAATTCGCTGACGACACTAAACTAGGAGGAGGGGTGGGCTCTGATGAGGATGTCAGGAGGCTACAGTGCGATGTGGACAGGTTGGGGGAATGGGCGGATACGTGGCAGATGCACTATAATGTGGATAAATGCGAGGTTATCCACTTTGGGGGTAAAAACAGGAGGGTAGATTATTATCTAAATGGCAATAGATTGGGAGATGGGGAAGTGCAGAGGGACCTGGGTGTTCTTGTGCACCAGTCACTGAAGGAGAGCATGCAGGTGCAACAGGCGATTAAGAAGGCAAATGGTATGTTGGCTTTCATATCAAGGGGGTTCGAGTATAGGAATAGGGATACCTTACTACAGCTGTACAAGGTGCTGGTGAGACCGCATCTGGAGTATTGTGTACAGTTTTGGTCGCCCCATCTGCGGAAGGATGTTCTTGCCATGGAAAGAGTGCAACGGCGATTCACCAGGCTGATACCTGGAATGGCGGGAATGACCTACGAAGAGAGATTAAATAGTTTGGGCTTGTACTCACTGGAGTTTAGAAGATTGAGAGGGGATCTCATCGAAACATATAAAATTATGGCAGGCCTGGACAGGCTGAATTCAGAGAGAATGTTTCCAATGGCCGGGGAGCACAGAACCAGGGGCCACAGTCTAAAAATAGCGGGCAAATCATTTAAAACAGAGATGAGGAAGAATTTCTTCACTCAAAGAGTGGTGAGCCTGTGGAATTCCCTGCCACAGAGGGCTGCGAAGGCTAATTCAATAAATATTTTCAAGAGAGAATTGGATATATTTCTGAAGGCTAAGGGGATTAAGGGTTACGGAGAAAAGGCGGGGACGGGGTACTGAACTGGTAAGATCAGCTATGATCTCAGACGAAGATCAGCCATGATCTCATTGAATGGCGGAGCAGGCTCGAAGGGCCGAATGGCCTACTCCTGTTCCTATCTCTATGTTTCTATGTTTCAACCCTTGCATGCTGGTTTTTCCTCATCCTGCCTCAACCCTGCACTCCCACTCACTCAAAGACCACTGCATCTTGGCCTGCAAGTGACGTTCAGATGAATGTACTCACAGTTAAAATTCTAAATGTACTTTGTTAAGGAAAAAAATAATTTTAAGGGAAAGTTGGATAAATACTTAAAGCAGATGAAAATAGAGGGTTATGAGAAAAGTGAAGGGCAGTGGGATCAGTTTTAGATTGTTCTAGCAAAGAGCGAACACTGAAACAATGGGCCGAATGGTCTCCTGTGCTGTAAATTTCTATGGTTCTGTTAATAGCTGTACGGTAGTGGTCCTTTCCACATTACTTTAATGCAGATTGCTGTAACATTACTAAAAGCATTAAGGGATTGAATTTCCACAGGAGTTCTCCCAAACGTCCTCCATAACTTTAGCAGAAGATCCCCGGAAACCCTGGTAGATCCATTTATGCCAGGTGTTTGCAGATCTTAGCCGCAGCTACAGCAGACAAACAATCAGAAGAACCTCCGTGGAAATTCAACCCATCAAAGTTTTACCGGATAAAATAAAGCACATCCTGTCCTGTCTAAGAATGCCACATAACCAGAGTAAAGAAGGATCAGTATTGTGTTTTGGAATCATGCAATGTTTGCAGCTAACACCATATTACTGCAGTCAATTTTTAAAACTGCAGTCCTTTTAATAGGTTTATACTGTAGTCTGAAGTAAATTTTAAATTCAGAATCAAATAGATGCAAAACAGAATCAAGTTTAGTTCAAAGATTATTTATCTCAAAATAATTACAAAAGCAAATTACTGCGGATGCTGGAAATCTGAAATAAAAACAGAAAATGCTGGAAATACTCAGCAGGTCAGACAGCAGCATCTGTGGAGAGAGAAACAGAGTTCACGTTTCAGGTCGATTACTTTTCATCAACCACATTGCTGTGGGTCTGGTGTCACATATAGGCCAGACCAAGTAAGGACGGCAGATTTCCTTCCCTAAAGGATATTAGTGAACTAGATGGGTTTTTACAACAATCCGGTAGTTTCAATTACTGATACTAGCTTTTCATTTATTAATTAACTGAATTTAAAATTCCCCAGCTGCCATGGTGGGATTTGAACTCATGTCTCTGAATCATTAGTCCAGGCCTCTGGTTTACTAGTCCAGTAACATAACCACTAATGCTACTGTAACCCATACCCCATAATCCTGACTACTGGCAATTGCTGCACCAATTTACTGACGTTCACTAAGTGGCACTGTACTATTGAGCCATTGAATCAGCCGATCAGTCACGTAGCCCCCAAAAACGCAGACACTTGTATGTACTGACTCAAGGCTGCCTTGAGTATCAATTTGCACATGGTATAGTAAGCTACCTCATAAGCTCATAATCCTTGTTAGGGATTTGATACCTGTAGTAGTTTTGTTGCTTTTATTCAGCATTTTTGAAATTAGTGCAACACTCTCCTGGGCATCATCACAATACTAAAAGTCTAGTAAAGAATGGGCAAGCGCACATTGGTACACTTTTAGTACAGATTTCCATTTGCTCTACAACATCAGCCACCTCTGCCCCTACCTCAGTCAACCTTCCACTGAAGACCTCATTCATGCCTCGGTCACCTCCAGACTTTGTTAATGCTCTCCTGGTCAGCCTCCCATCCTCACCCTCCGTAAACTTTATCGCAACCAGAACTCTACTGCCTTTATCCGATTCCGCTCCAAGTCTTGCTCACCCCTGTTCTCACTGACCGAGATTGATCCCGGGTTCCCCAATGCCTCAAATTTAAAATTCTCATCCTTGTGTTTAAATTTCTCCATAGCCTCGCACCGTGAGAAATTAATTGTAGCCATTGGCATAAGCCAAGGCACCCTTTGCATGTAAATGACATCAGGTGCCATGGGACAAATGACACAAGATAAAATAGGATCACATGTAACTGAACAGAAACCGTTACAGTGGCACCCAGGCAGGTAAACTTAGAAGCCAAAGGGGGGGGAGGTGGGGGCGGTTGCAGTTAAAATGGAGCGCGTGACTTACCCACTCCTTTCCCATCCCTACCTGGCCATTTTAAATTGCAGGCGGCAAGGACATCCGCACCTAGCTGGCAGGATCCTCTTTAAATATAATGTCATCGGGCTCGATCTGTCATTTGAAACTGAGACCTGAGTGGGGGCAGCAGTGTTGGCTAACCCACCAGGGCAAACCTGCCGAGAACAGCAGCCAGGGTCAGAAGAGAGCCCCCCATCCCCGAGACTTGGGTAACTGCAAACGACCATTCCCGCGAGTCTGTCGCCGGCCTTGTGCTGCCCGAATTCCTGCTGCTGCCCACTGCCATGCAGTGATTTCTGCTAGGTTAGGACAGAAGTCTAATCCCGAATATGGAAATGAGGCCCGGGAGCTCAAATCTCACTGGGCCTCAGCACGAGAGCTTGACGCTGGTCCTTGCCCTGGCTACGGCCTTCACCATTCCCATCGAGCCCAGGATTTTTTGAATCAGATAGTTGTCAGGATATTGTGTTGAGGATATCGTGTTGTACACTCAATTACAGAGACTTCATACTAACTGGCTGTTCCAAATACATCGTCCTATTGAAACTTTTAAAGCAACACGGATTTGAAAGTTAAAATAAAAATTAAAAATAAAGTGATTACCAATTAAAAATGTTAAAAAGTATTCACAACTTAAACCAAATAAGCCCTCAAAACATATATACACATACTTCGACAACCACAGTGCAACAGAAGGCCCACTCACCAGAGGGCAAGATGGATAAAGTCAGTTTTTCACCCCTCTGAGATAAGAAACCCTACTTCCATGGAGTGCCACATCTAGCAACCCAGCCAAGCACTGACAAACCTCATTACACATGTGGCTGGTGGATTTGAGCATTAGGCAGCCTGGGGTCCAACACTGTGAACCCAGGGATGTGAAGCAAATATTATAACCTTTTGACTGGCAAGCCACTAGCAAACCTGCAACTTTCTGATTTACTGGTTGTCAACGGTTTCTACCTGGATCTTCATAGTCCGTACACCCAGTAATGAACATCTCAAAAAAAGCAAATGCAGTTAACTTGTTTTAATTGTGCAAAATAGAAAATAAACCAAAGCTTCATTTGACATGTTCTTGGCATCATAGATCCCTGCAAACCAAATGGAACTGTCTTTGCTTCTTAGCCTAAAGAATCAAGAGAAATTGTTTGTCAAATCAATGTCTACAGGGGGTGTTTGAAAGACACACTTCTGAACATGAGTGGAGCTACATGACTGCCAGGCAACCAATACTGCAATGAACAGGACAAGTAAAGTGAAAACTGAGATCAAAGCAGTCACCCATTTATTTTCACTATTAACTATTTGAGTGCTGAATTTGTCCTTTACTCTCCATAGCTTGAAAAAAAACTTTTAATCCAGAATTTAAAAATGGCCACATGCTAAAAATTAAAAGAAACATTTTTATGAAATGCTGATGTGGAATTATGAGTCATGTAATGTCTCTAATCACAATAAAAAGGATAATATGCAAGAACATTGCTCCCGTTGGCATTTTTATTGAATTATCCAAACAACAGGGTATCTAAAAACCTAATCTAATTTGTCCCTTTGACAGAATTTAAATTTTTTTAAAATACACTGGAGGAAAATTATCACTAATCACTTTCAATAACACTTATGATTATGATTATATTGATATAAATCAATCAATACAATTGGAGCATTACTGACAATTGGGCCCAGATATTTATGGGGAGGCTGAAAACGGCTGAAGAACCCAAACTTAACGACAGGACCTCATTAAGATTTCTTTAGCTCCATTGCCCACCCGGCAGCCAGCCAAATGGACAGCCCGGCCTGCTTCGGGATGGAACACCATCAGCAGGAGGCCGTTGCCAGGGACTCTTACAAATGGTCTTCTGCACTCACGTGCCGGGCTCCGCCATCATTGAGGATGGGGAATTCATGGAGCCTCTGCCTCCCGTTAGTTGTTTAATTGTCCACCACCATTCACGACTGGATGGGGAAGGACTGTAGAGTTTTTATCTGATCCGTTGGTTATGGGGTCGCTTAGCTCTGTCTATAGCATGCTGCTTCTGCTGTTTATCATGCATGTAGTCCTGTGTTGCAGCTTCCCCAGGTCAGCATCTTATTTTTAGGTACACCTGGTGCTGCTCCTGGCATGCTCTTCTGCACTCCTCATTGAACCAGGGTTGGTCCCCTGGCTTGATGGTAATGGTAGAGAGTGAGGGATCTGCCGGGCCATGAGGTTGCAAATTGTGGTGGGATACAATTCTGCTACTGCTGATGGTCTACAGCATCTCATGGATGCCCAGATTTGAATGCTAGATCTGTTCTGAAGCTATCCCATTTAGCATGGTGGTAGTGCCACACAACACGATGGAGGGTGTCCTCAGTGTGAAGACGGGACTTCATCTCCACAAGGACTGTGTGGTGGTCACTGCTACCAATACTGTCATGGACAGATGCATCTGCAACAGGTAGATTTGTGAGGACGAGGTCAAGTAAGTTTTTCCTTCGTGTTGGTTCTCTCCCCACCTGTCACAGGCCCAGACTGGCAGCTATGTCCTTCAGGACTCGGCCAGCTCGGTCAGTAGTGGTGCTACTGAGCCACTCTTGGTGATGGACATTGAAGTCCCCCACCCAGAGTACATTCTGTGCCCTTGCTACTCTCAGTGCTTCTTCCAAGTAGTGTTCAACATGGAGGAGTACTGATTCATCAGCTGAGGGAGGGCGGTTGATGGTAATCAGCAGGAGGTTTGCTTGACCTGAAGCCATGAGACTTCATGGGGTCCGGAGTCAATGTTGAGGACTCCCAGCGCCACTCCCTCATGACTGTATACCACAGTGCCGCCACCCCTGGTGGGTCTGTCCTGCCAGTGAGACAGGACATACCCAGGGATGGTGATGGTGGAGGAGTTTGGGACATTGGCTGAAAGGTATGATTCTGTGAGTATGAATGTCAGGCTGTTGCTTGACTAGTCTGTGGGACACCTCTCCCAATTTTGACACAATTCCCCGGATGTTAGTGAGGAGGACTTTGCAGGGTCGACTGGGCTGGATGTGCCATTGTCGTATCCAAAGCCGGTGCGGAGGTCGATGAGCTAGGTGGGGGTGGGGGGTGACCTTGCGAGGAGAAAAAGAGTGTGCCTGTGGTCAGGAGAGCTGGGGGAGGTCGGTAATCGAGAGGGAGGGGGTGGAGGAGGAGGCTGAAGGCTTCCTTGAGGGGCTGGGGGGGGGGGGGGAGCAATCCCACTCCTGGCCCACGAGGAGTGCTGAAACACGCACTTACCTTGTGGAGCCGGCAGCTTCTTTTCTTTGCCGGGTTTCCTGAGCCCTGGGAAGCCTGTGCAGTAGTCAATGAAATCAAGCTCCCAATTGCACTGTGGCAACCTGATTTAAATGTTAATTAAGTGTCCTGCCTCTCCACTGCGGGACACTTGGACGCCCCCATATCCGCCACCATAAAAAAGGTGGCGGATGCATCAGCGGTGTGTTAGGCTTGCATTCCCCGTATTTAACACTTTAACCTCTCCAAACCCTCTCCCACCTGTTTTTTTTTGGGGGGGGGGGGGCGGTTAATATTGAGGCCTTCAATTACATCTAAATAACCTACAAGAATGCTTAAGAGCACCGAATCTGACAACAGCTTAAAAAGCAATTAGTATAGAAAAAAGGGAACTCGATGTTTAAAAAATGTCTTGTAATACTGCTCTGGCTCATCTTTCAGCCCCCCCCCCCCCCCAACTCCCCATGAAACTTAACATGCCCACTTTAATATCTCTCAACACATAACACAACAACTACTGCAGGTACAACTGAGGAGGATTTAGAAGCAAAAAAATGTGTCTAATAGATTTTCAGTGCAGCAGTATTTAGTTAGGAACACAAAGGGGGTGAATTGCCAAGAGGGATTCTCCTGCTCTCCCTTTGGAGGAAGAGCCACGAAACCCCCAGAAGAATGGTGTAAATGGCGCTTACACTGTTTTTCCGAGGCTCTTCCGAGCCAACCCCACGGAAATTCATCCCCAAAAGGCACTGAAGTGCTGCTGTTGATTCACTAAGGAAGTTTACAGCGGAACAAACTCCCGTCACATTGAACACCAGGAAAAAGTATGTCGATCAAACTTTTAGGGTTTCCAAATTCTTCATTTAGCTGTAATAAACTTAATGAATTCGTGGCTCTAAATGCAATCAGCAATGACAACATCATTACAGCCTTGTGTTTAAACCAGTATGGGGGTAGATTTCCTCTGTGCCGTGTGTAACAACATCATAAAGGGGTTCTTTATAAACAGGTTTACAATTTTGTTACACACTGAGGGAATCTTGCTCCCATATGTTTTCTGAGACAATTTACCATTAATGCTGCCAACTCTTTTAACAATCATAACTGTTGACTGCATGGAAGTTCAAATCAGCAACTCTATACAGTAGTATTTACTGTTGAATTTTTAAGTTGAAACACTTTTGTATATGCACTCGTAGTGGGAGAGAAAAACAGACTACATATGACAGGAGTTAGTATGAACTACAGTTAGTGGGAAAATCTTAGTTGGACCATTGGGAAGAATGGCCAATTCCAAAATACTATATAGCATATATATATTTAAAAAAAAATATTGCTTGCTTTTTCATAAGTGAAGAAAAAGAAAAATATTTAAATATCAAAGCAAACATAACATTTACGAACTAGCTTAAATACTATAGGTTACTTTAAAAGCAAGCAGTTTGCTTGCTGTCTGCTAATATTTTAAAGAGTTTTATTTCCTTCTCAATTAATTTTTTTAGTTGGGAAAAGGTGCAGAGATAAATCAAACTGGTCGGACCTTGGCACTGCAAACAGCATTGCTGCAGTGTGCAGGATTTGAAGTTTTATGATGTGCAGAGTGAAGGTTTGTGAGCAGACAACACACAGCTTGTGCTGGCCTTTCTTGCGCTTCTACTGCACCTTGAAAAATTGTCAGTGGCTTGTCAGAATCAAGCAGAGAAACCAATTCAGTACAATAGCAAAATACTGCGGATGCTGGAAATCTAAAATAACAGCAGAAAGTGCTGGAAACACTCAGCAGGTCAGGCAGCATCAGGGA
This sequence comes from Somniosus microcephalus, assembly GCF_052327205.1. Classification (NCBI taxonomy): domain Eukaryota; kingdom Metazoa; phylum Chordata; class Chondrichthyes; order Squaliformes; family Somniosidae; genus Somniosus; species Somniosus microcephalus. Next base: position 146,758,352 of record NC_140993.1, read on the forward strand.
GAGAGAAGCAGAGTCAACGTTTCAGGTCAAACCCTTCGTCAGAACTCCTGTGCTGGGTTCTGACGAAGGGTTCGACCTGAAACGTTGGGGTCGATTTTCAGTGTGCCGTGAGGCGGGCTAAAATCCTGAATTCGGGGGTCCTGACACCATCCCGCCCAAAACCCGCCTCCATGTAAGTTTCAAAGGAGGTGGGTACCTGCCCCGCACTGGGACCCGCCGACCCGAGGCGGGAAGGGATTAGTGCCAATTAACTGCCTGTTAACAGGTAGTTAACAGGCAGTTTTTAGCCTAATCCCTATTTTGAAGGTTGTCGTGTGGGATTCCCGATGGCTCCAAACCACGCCAGGTTAGAGTCGTCGGGTTGAAGGACTTGGAGGGGTCGAGATGTTGGTGTTCAGGTGAGTGATGGGTGCATGAGTGCAAAGGTAAGTGTGTTTCATGTGTCTAAAGTGTGTAAAGAAGTTTAAATGACCTGTACTTACCTTTACAGCCTTCCTTCCTCTAGGTTTCGGGAGTCCATCATTTAGCCGGCACAGAAAGCAGAATGGCTGCGATCTGTCAAAAGTGACAGCCTGCAGCTTTCAGTACCGGCAAGATTTCTAACTGAGTCTGCGTAGAAGGACTCAGGTTAGAAGTAAGACTGTCAGTGTTTGACAGCTTCAAACAGCTGTGAAACGCTGATATTTCATCTGTCAACACGTCTTGGCAGATGAAATTTCAGTCTGTGACGTCACCTGTTGCCGGGTGGCCCTTAATTGGCCTGCTGAGCCCACTGGGCGGGCTCAACAAAGTCAATCAAGTGAAAATCGCGTGGATTGGCCGCATCTCCATGGAGGTGGGACTACAACCCGAAAGTTGTAGTCCCGCCTCCTTCCCGACTTCTGAATGAAAATCCAGCCTGTTGACTCTGTTTCTCTCTCCTTGATGCTGCCTGACCTGCTGAGTGTTTCCAGCACTTTCTGTTGTTATAACCAATTTAGTATGTTTGCAATCTACAAGTTTGGACAGAAACACATCAAATTGCTGTTACTGCATATCAAGCACTACATGAGAGCAGATAATCTTTATTACATTATTGGCAATCATAATAGGTTTTTTAAAAATTTGACAAAATCTAAAAATTAAAAGCAGAATTCAACACAATGAAAATGGCTAAGATTTCATCAACTGATTTACTCATTGTTGTGCAAAATATCAATCACTATTAAAGAAAACACAACACATAGAAGAAAACCTGCAGGATCATCTAAAAAGTTAGAAATGAAGACAGACAGCCACACTGAATTCAGCACACAAAAACGCATGCACTTGACAAGAGGAGAAAAAGGACCAACAAAATTTAATGCATGCAATTGACAAAAGTTGGGTTTTCATTAGATGGGACAGATTGCTACATGTCTGACTGATTTTATCTGTTTGATTACCCTTTGAGGGGCCGAGCAATGAGCAGCTTTTAGGTTCACAGGCCTCAAACAGCCCAAGATTCATGCTAATAAAAAGCCTTTCACTAACACAGGCTGAACAATCGAATTAAAGCTTTATTTATTGGCGCTAAATATCATGCTCAGTTTTCAACCATACGGTCCATTTCACTCCATCAGCTCTTCACAATGGTTGTGAGGCTGGACAATCTGTCTTGTGTCTGTATTGGGTAAAGCTCCAACTGACCAGCATCAATTAAAGAACAAAAACACACAAAAAACTGAAACTCATTAAAATAAACTTTTAACGGAAAGACTTCACAATTGCAATTGAATTGATGTGCTTTCTTTTTGCTGGTGAAAAGTGCATAATTGAGCCATACATTCATTTGCTTTTGCCTTGTGCCTTTATGTGAATTTTAACTTTTGGTTCCTCCCAACAGTCCTTTAAACAATTCAAAAAGAACTACAAAAGAAATGATGCATTTTTATTGAGCAGAATTATCAGTCCATTACTCCAACTTAAAAATGCACCTCTTTGATTTTGCTGGCCACCAGATGTCCATACTCACATCTCCATGCTCAAATTGCTAGCACAAGAAGTGAGTTGCACACAGAGCAGTGATCAGGTGTCAGCGTATAACATTAGACACTGCATCAACTCGAGCTGCAGCAGTGATATCAGTGCTTTGCCAATATAATCTGATACATTCTTTTCTCCATGGAAATTCTGAATTTCAGGGCAGCAGTATTTGCTCAGCACATGTGCTATAATTTCTTTAAAAAATAAATTTGTTCTACAATATTGCAGGAATAAGTGTTTTTCCTAATTAACACAAAGAATGTATCTTTCACGCCAGAACACTCTCAGAACCACTTGCACATCCAAAAGTTCAAATGGGAATTGTCTTCATAACTGTTATTGAGAAGTCATTTCCTTTATTTGCCAACACATGATATGATCATGTAGAACCCATCAGTGGTGTCACGTTGTGTTGTCTACTTGGCATAAAACTCTCAGTCTCGTTTCACTCTCCTTGAACAAAGAAAGTCTACAAAACCCACGTAGAATGTGCCCTTCAACTAGGCAATACATATCTCAAAAATAATTCACCTCAAAACATTTACCCTGACGGGTGGCAAACATGCGGGCGCATTTTGCGACTATGCGCTGTATAAAGTACTGCACAATACTTCAAAGTTACAACCATTTTTCTGAAAATGCCATCCCAGTTCTCCACAAGATTGAACTGATGTGCGAGACGCTGTAGCAAACAAAGAGTGTCCCTTCTGGTGAAATAGTGGACAAAATGAGGTGAACTGTGATAAGCAATTTGGAGACTCGAGGGAAAATTTTACAAGGAAAGCTGCTTCAAAAGCAAGGAGATGAGAGAACTGCTGAAAAGTTTTTATAATTTAACAAAAGTTAAACAAGTGCATGCAGTAGGTAAAGTAGAAATCATTGCTTCACTAACCCAGAGGAGTGTAGTCACATTTGCACCAAAATAAAACATTTTAGTTTTAGTTCATTGAAACAATATGGGATATTTTTTCTGCTCAAAAACATAAGGTAGACCTGAATAATCAGTGAGCGTGACTGGTAAAATGTGGTTAAAGGTCTATGCTAAGTTGCACAGAGACAAAGATTAAAAAAAAGTGAACCTTGAACTCCATACAGAACATGTGCTATGAATAACAACAATTCTAACTGGCAATACAGCCAACTATGAGGCTGAGACAGTAGCGTCAGGCTATTTGACTGTTGGACATTCAAACAGAATATAGGCAACAAAGTGGCTTTTTATTACTGGGGCACGTTCAAGCTTTCAGAAAAAACAAAACTGAAGCAAAACATTATGCATAATTCAAGATAGAGATAAGCTACAGACTGCCCTACCAAGAATGACAAATAAACTTAAAATAAACTTAATATTCCTGATGTGTAAGGTTGTAAAATATTGTGGCAGCTACAGTTCCTTGACACTGAAATACCATCAATGCTAAACACAGTCAACATCAGCGCTGTTTCTGCAGTTCTGAGAATAAACAACATAAGAAAATAAGAGCATAAGAAATAGGAGCAGGAGTAGGCCATTCAGTGTCCTGTTACCATGTCCCTCATTCCCCACCATTTCCCTACCACAGATGTCAGTATTACCTGTGCCCAAGTTGGAAGTTATTATTTTGATTCTGTTGAAACTTAACTCTTTAAAAGATTTCAGTTGCACTTCAACTTCAATTTTCCTTTCCTTAGAACAGGAGGAGGAGATTTTGAGGCCTCTCACTTGACAGAAATGGGTGGTGTGGGGGAAATGGTGGTGATTTACTTATGGCCGCATTCCCGCTATTGGTGTTGCCAGAACCAACTTCCCCCGGGGCTACCGCTGAGTGGCCAGAGTGTCCACCTGAGTCAGGTGATTGATGCTTTTACTATGCAAATTGACAGACCCGTTTGCCATTTTAGGACAGTACTGGGTGGAGGGTGCACCACGCATGCTCCGCCCAGTATCAGCTGATGGTCCAGCCAAAGAGGAGCCATAATGTTCAAATATATTTTTAGGTCAAAGTACTGAAAATCAGCAGTGCCATCGCATGGACTTGTATGGCAACAGTTTTATGTGTTGATGGGTTGTTCCAGCCAGTGCAATACCCTTCTGCATTTCCAGCCTACATTAATGTAAGATAAGATAACTACGGATGAGGGAGGCCATCCCACCCATTTAGTTCATCCATCCAGAAAGACCCTAAAGTTCCCTATTGCCCAATCCAATTGTTTCTTCAATTATTCTAGGGTTTTTGACTCCACTGCTCTACGCAGGGGTCTATTCCATGTTTCAGTCCCTTCTTCTGCGCGCAACATCCTGTCCTAAATTTTAGCAGTCCTAAATTTGGCTTTTACTAGTTTATGTCCCTGTGTCTAATTCTTGCAATTTAATTTGAAGTGATTTTCTGGATTTATCTATCCCACACAATTTACAATCTTATATACCCTTAGGTTCCTTTACTACAGTGTACTTGTGTTTACACAGTACATTATTATAGGCCTCCGCACCGAATGACTTCTCATCCTCAGTGATTTCAACCTCCATCTCAATTCATCATGCTCTCTCTCCTCTGAGTTCACTAGCCTCCCATCCTCCCTTAATCTCTCCCTCCATGTAAACTCCCAATCCATATTCATGGCCACCCTCTCGACCTTGCCATCTCTCGTGGGCTCGCTACTCCCATCGTGTCAATCGCAGATAAGGCCATTACTGACAACTTCCTCGTATCGCTCTCCACCCACATCCCCCTTCCACCCCCGCCCCCCAACCCTACTACCTTCTGTGTCTGCCCCTGGAAAAAACTCTCTCCCACCTCTCTTACAACTGCACTTATAAATCCCAACTGTCCAGCTTTGGCCCTCCATTCACCATGACATTTCTGCAGCTACCGATCTGGTCAGCCACACCCTCACCACCACCTTTGATGACCTAGTCCCTATTAAAACAATTACTCTCTCTCACCCTGACCGTTCCCCCAGTACGGCTCTCATTTTCGCTCCCTTAGGTCCAAGGGACACAGACGTGAACAGATATGGCAGACAACCGGTTTAGCCATTCACCACCAGATCTGGCTGGGCCACATAAAGCATTATCGGGTCCTGCTCGTGTCTGCCAAAATTGCTCACTATTCCAGAATCATTCTGGAATGCAAAGATAAACCCCAGCTTCTATTCTCCACTGCTAACTGTCTTCTTAAACACCTCTCCCCGTCTCCTCCACAGTCACCTCCGACAACAAGTGTGAGGAGCTCATGGACCTCTTTCTCTCCAAGATTGAGACCATCCATTCAGCTGCCTCTGCCACTTCCCTTTCTTCCCCTAGACCACCAGGCCAAACTTACTCTAAGGTTCCCCCTTGCCCTAGCCCTGAAATCACTTCTTTCTCCAGTTTATCTCTGATCTCCCCTCATAACCTCTCCATGCTCATCTTGTCCATGTGACCCACTTCCTGCTCCCTTGACCCTATTCCCACCAAATTGCTGACCATCCAAATTCCTTTTCTGGCTCCCATGTTAGTTGACATTATTAACGGTTCTCTCTCCTCGGGTACTGCCCCCTCTTCCTCAAATCTGCCATCATCACCCCTCTCCTCAAAAAAACCAACTCTTGGCCCCTCTGTCCTTGCAAACTACCGCCCCATCTCCAAACTCCATTTCCTCTCCAAAGTCCTTGAACGTGTTGTTGCCTCCCAAATCCATGCCCATCTTTCTCGCAATTCCATGTTTGAATCCCTACAATCAGGTTTCTGCCCTTGCCACAGTACCGAAATGGCTCTCATCAGTCACAAATGACATCCTTTGTGACTGTGACAAAGGTAAACTATCCCTCCTCATCCTTCTTGACGTGTCTACAGCCTTTGAAATGGATGACCACTCCATCCTTCTCCAATACCTCTCTACCGTCGTCCAGCTGGGTGGGATCGCACTCGCCTAGTTCCATTGTTATCTTTAGTGTCTCCCAAGGATCTATTCTTGGCCCCCTCCTATTTCTCGCTACATGTTGGCTCTTAGCGACATCATCTGAAAACACAGCATCAGTTTCCACATGTACGCTGACGACACCCAGCTCTACCTCATTAACACTTCTCTCGACCCCTCCATGGTCTCTAAATTGTCAGGCTGCTTGTCCGACATCCAGTTCTGGATAAGCAGAAATTTTCTCCAATTAAATATTGGGAAGACTGAAGCCATTGTTTTTGGTCCCCGCCACAAAGTCCGTTCCCTAGCCACTGACTCCATCCCTCTCCCTAACATCTGTCTGAGGCTGAACCACACTGTTCGCAACCTTGGTGTAATATTTGACCCGGAAATGAGCTTCCGACCACATATCCGCAGCATAACTAAGACCACCTATTTCCACCTCCATAACATCACCCGTCTCCGCCCTTGCCTCAGCTCATCCGCTGCTGAAACCCTCATCCATGCCTTTGTTACCTCTAGACTTGACTATTCCAACGCACTCCTGGCTGGCCCTCCCACATTTTACCCTATGTAAACTTGAGGTCATCCAAAACTCGGCTGCCCGTGTCCTAACTCGCACCAAGTCCCGTTCACCCATCACCCCTGTGCTCGCTGACCTACATTGACTCCCGGTTAAGCAACGCCTCAATTTCAAAATTCTCATCCCTGTTTTCAAATCCCTCCATGACCTCGCCCCTCCCTATCTCTGTAATCTCCTTCAGCCCCACAACACCCAACCCCCCCACCCCCCGAGATATCTGCCCTCCTCTAATTCTGCCCTCTTGAGCATCCCTGATAATAATCGCTCAACCATTGGTGGCTGTGCCTTCTGTTGCCTAGGCCCTAAGCTCTGGAATTCCCTGCCTAAACCTCTCCACCTCGCTACCTCTCTTTCCTCCTTTAAGACTCTCCTTAAAACCTACCTCTTTGACCAAGCTTTTGGTGGTCTGCCCTAATTTATCCTTATGTGGCTCGGTGTCAAATTTTTTGTCTTAAATTACTCCTGTGAAGCGCCTTGGGACGTTTTACTACGTTAAAGGTTCTATATAAATACAAGTTGTTGTTGTTGTTTAGGCATAGGTTAATTAAATGTCAAGTTCCAATGTACAGACACAGGTTCATTGAAAAGTACTTAAATTTAATGAAAGAAGTCTCTATATATAATTTGTTTTACTGTAATACACAAATGCATGTTTGCTTGATTTTCTTTAACATGTTGGTGGATTTCCAGACTCTATTATTGTGATGATGCGCTATCAATTACTGAGAAAGACTGGAAGTTAAGAGAGTAACAAACAGGCTTTTATTAGCTAAAGAACGAAGGCATGCCTCTAGTGGTCGACTGGTCCTGAATGCCTGGGGAACTGCAGAGCAGCCGCCTTTATACCAGGGCATGTGGGTGGAGCCAGGGGCGGAGCCAGCTGAGGCATGCACAGACAGGTACAAGAATGGGCAAGAGTGAACAACAATGGAGTGAACAACAGTGGAGTGAACAACAGTGAACAACAGTGGTTTACCACATTCACCCCTTGCTTAAAAAATGAGTCCGACGGGGTGAAGTGTATTAAAAGTTCGTATAATTAAGTCTTTCTGGGGGTCTTGTATGCCGTCGTGATCGTCGTGGCGACGGCTGAGGTGGTGCAGCTTCCGACGCCGAGTCCCGCGTGGGCCGGAGCACTGGCGTGTCGTCCTCATGGGTGTTGAGTTGGTTGGTGATCAATGGCGGGTCACGGGGCCACGGCGTGCCGTCTACAGGGGTTAGGTATGGGTCCGTTGCCGCCGGTACATTGTGGGTAGCGGTGAAGGGCAATGGTAGTGGGTAGTGGGTGATGTTGGTTTCAGGGGCCCCTGAGGGTGCGAGGTCTCGTATGGAAACTGTGTCCTCCCGCCCGTCCGGGTACGCAACGTAGGCATACTGAGGGTTGGCGTGGAGGAGGTTGACCCTCTCAACCAGGGGGGTCGTTTTATGGGTCCTCACGTGCTTCCGAAGTAGGACGGGCCCTGGAGACATCAGCCATGGTGGTAGCGAGGTCCCCGATGTGGACTTCCTAGGGAAGACGAACATTTTTTTCGTGAGGGGTGGCGTTAGTGGCAGTACAGAGCAGTGACCGAATGGAGTGGAGCGCATCGGGGAGGACATCCTACCAGCGGGAGGTTGGAAGGCCCTTAGATTTTAAGGCTAGCAGGGCGGCCTTCCAAACTGTCGCGTTCTCTCTTTCTACCTGTCCGTTCCCCCGGGGGTTGTAGCTGGTGGTCCTGCTCGTGGCAATACCTCTCACGAGCAGGTACTGGTGGAGTTCGTCGCTCATAAACGATGAGCCCCGGTCGCTATGGATATAGCTGGGGAAACCGAACAAGGCGAAGAGGTCGTTCAGGCATTTAATGACCGTAGCACTGGTCATGTCTGGGCAGGGGATGGCAAACGGAAAACGGGAGTACTCGTCGATGATAGTGAGGAAGTACGCGTTGCAGTCAGAGGAGGGGAGGGGCCCTTTAAAATCGACGCACAGGCGCTCAAAGGGGCGAGTGGCTTTTATCAGGTGTGCTCTGTCTGGCCTATAAAAGTGCGGTTTGCACTCGGCACAGACTTGGCAGTTCCTGGTCATGGTCCTGACCTCCTCGATGGAGTAAGGCAGGTTGCGGGCCTTGATGAAGTGGAAGAACCTGGTGACCCCCGGGTGGCAGAGGTCATTGTGGAGGGCCCGCAGTCTATCAACCTGTGCGTTGGCACATGTACCTCGCGATAGAGCATCCGGGGACTCATTGAGTTTCCCGGGCCGGTACAAGATATCGTAATTGTAGGTGGAAAGTTCAATTCTCCACCTCAAAATCTTGTCGTTTTTGATTTTGCCCCTCTGCTTGTTATTAAACATAAAAGCAACTGAACGCTGGTCAGTGAGTAGGGTGAATCGTTTTCCGGCCAGGTAATGCCTCCAATGTCGCACAGCTTCCACAATGGCCTGGGCCTCCTTTTCGACAGAGGAGTGTCTGATTTCGGAGCCTTGGAGGGTTCGTGAAAAGAAGGCCACGGGCCTTCCCGCCTGGTTAAGGGTAGCGGCCAGGGCAAAGTCGGATGCATCGCTCTCCACCTGGAAGGGGATGGACTCGTCCACCGCGTGCATGGTGGCTTTAGCAATGTCCTCTTTGATACAGTGGAAGGCTAAGCCGGCCTCTGCCGCCAGGGGAAAAGAGGTGGACTTGATAAGTGGACGAGCTTTGTCCGCATAATTAGGGACCCACTGGGCGTAGTAGGAGAAAAACCCCAGGCATCTCTTCAGGGCCTTGAGGCAGTGGGGCAGGGGAAGGTCCATAAGGGGACGCATCCGGTCGGGGTCGGGGCCGATGACTCCGTGTTCCACAACACAGCCAAGGATAGCGAGGCGGGTTGTGCGGAATATGCACTTCTCCTTGTTATACGTAAGGTTTAGGAGTTGGGCAGTGCGGAGGAATTTGTCGAGGTTGGCGTCATGGTCCTGCAGGTCATGGCCGCAGATGGTCACATTGTCCAGGTAGGGAAAAGTGGCCTGCAACGCATTCTGGTCGACCATCCGGTCCATCTCCCTTTGGAAAACGGAGACCCCGTTGGTGACGCCGAAGGGAACCCGAAGGAAGTGGTAGAGGCGGCCGTTTGCCTCGAAGGCAGTATACTGGCGGTCCTCATAGCGGATAGGGAGTTGGTGATATGCTGACTTAAGGTCAATGGTGGAGAATATGCTGTATTGTGCGATCTGATTGACCATATCAGATATGCGGGGGAGGGGGTATGCGTCCAGTTGGGTATATCGATTAATTGTTTGGCTGTAGTCAATGACCAGGCGCTGCTTCTCGCCGGTCTTGACGACCGCAACCTGGGCTCGCCAGGGGCTGGTGCTAGCTTCAATAATCCCCTCCTTCAGGAGCCGCTCCACCTCAGATTTGATAAAAACTCTGTCACCAGCGCTGTATCGCCTGCTTTTGGTGGCGATGGGCTTACAGTCGTGGGCGAGGTTAGCGAACAACGGGGGGGGGGGGTGACTTTAAGCGTGGAGAGGCTGCAAAAGGTGCGCGGCGGGCAATTTGAAAACTGCTGGTTGCAGACTGAGAGTGGGGGAAGGGGTCCACCGTACGCCATCGTGACACTCTTAAGGTGGCACTGAAAATCCAACCCCAGTAGAACGGCAGCGCAGAGATGGGGCAGGACAAGCAGTTTAAAGTTTCTGTACTCTGTGCCCCTCACCGAAAGGGTCACCACGCAGTAGCCGCCGACGTCCGCTGAATGGGACTTGGAGGCCATAGAGACCCGGTGGCGCGCTGGCAGGACCGGGAGAGAGTAACGCCGCACCGTGTTGGGGTGGATAAAGCTCTCCGTGCTCCCGCAGTCGAAAAGGCAGGTCGTGGCGCGGCCGTTTACCTTAATGTCCATCATGGACCTGGCTAGTTGGTGAGGTCTAGATTGATCCAGTGTAACGGAGGCCAGCGTAGGGTCAGGCGTGTCGCTGCAGTCATCAGGTGAGGCGGTGGGTGAGTCGGGGGCCCGTTGCAAAAATGGCGGCCAGAACGGATCACCCATGGTCGAAGGCGTCCAAGATGGCGTCCAAGATGGCGGCGCCCATGATCCACACGCGGCTGGAGGCGTACAAGATGGCGTCCAAGATGGTGGCGTCCAAGATGGCGGCCCGCTCGGCCCACACGCGGCACTGCTGGAGTTTGGGGTAGGTTTAGCCTTGCAGACGCTGGCATAGTGCCCTTTCTTCCCACAACCAGAGCAAGTAGCGTTTTTCGCCGGGCAGCGCGCTCTGGGGTGTTTGGCTTGGCCACAGAAGTAACACTTCGGGCCCCGGGACATCGCTGCAGAAGTTGGGCCGTTCGGGGGTGGCGTGGCGCAGGGTGGCGGTCCTACCGTGTCCCAGGATGGCGGCGCCCGCGCCATCCACGATGCGGCTGTGCGGTCAGGGGAGTAGGCGTCCATATTCCGGTGGGCCACATCTAGCGAGAGTGCGAGGGCCGTGGCCTTCTTCAGGTCGAGTTCGCCCTGCTCCAACAGTCTCTGCCGGGTGTAGTTGGACCTGAGGCCCGCGACGAAGGCGTCCCAGACAAGTTCCTCCGTGTACACCGCGGCCAACACCTCTTTACATTTGCAGGCCCGGCCGAGCACCTTCAGCGCCCGTAGGTATACCTCCATCGATTCCCCGGGTTGCTGTTTGCGGGACCCCAGGAGGTGTCTGGCGTAAACCTCATTTACCGGGCGTGCGTACTGTTCTTTAAGGAGGTCGAGAGCACCCTTGTAGTTAGTCGCATCTTGGATGAGCGAATAAGCTTGGTGGTTCACCTTGGAGGTCAGAATTTTTAGTTTGTCGCCATCGTTTTGAACAGTTTCGACGGAGGTTTCTATGTAAAATTCGAAGCATCGCAGCCAGTGTGCGAACTTGGTAGATGAATCTGCCTCTTGAGGGTCTAGTTCCAGGCGTGCTGGTTTGAGGATTTGCTCCATCGAAAAAAAGTTTAGCTAATAAAATTGATGCGCTATCAATTACTGAGAAAGACTGGAAGTTAAGAGAGTAACAAACAGGCTTTTATTAGCTAAAAGAACGAAGGCATGCCTCTAGTGGTCGACCGGTCCTGAATGCCTGGGGAACTGCAGAGCAGCCGCCTTTATACCAGGGCATATGGGTGGAGCCAGGGGCGGAGCCAGCTGAGGCATGCACAGACAGGTACAACAATGGGCAAGAGTGAACAACAGTGAAGTGAACAACAGTGGAGTGAACAGTGAACAACAGTGGTTTACCACATGTGATTCATTTGAGTATTTAAAACTATCTTAATTGTAATATAAGTTTGCATTTGCAGACTGCTTTAATCTAAAGTGCCACAAGTTAATCTACTGAAGCAATTTTATGTATAAACTGAAAGATTTTTCAAATAAAAACAGAAAATGCTGGAAATGCTCAGCAGGTCAGGCAGCATCAGCGGAGAGAGAAACAGAGTTAATGTTTCAGGTTGATGACTTTCATCAGAACTAGAAAATGCTACAGATCTAACAGGTTTTAAGCAAGTAGAGGCAGGGAAAGGAGGATTTTCCAGTTCTGACGAAGGGTCATCGACCTGAAACATTAACTCTGTTTCTCGCTCCACAGAAGCTGCCTGACCTGCTGAGTGTTTCCAGCATTTACTGTTTTTATTGCAGATTTCCAGCATCTGCAGTATTTTGCTTTTGTATTTTTTTTAAATAAGTGCTTTATTCTCTTGGCCATATCTATTTAAAGTCTCTTTACTGTTAAGTGTGCATCTATGGCTCACTTTCTGTAATATGTGTTTTTCTAGGTTACTATACTGTACCTCTAAAGAGATAGTGGCCCAGAAATTCGGGTCTCCACGGGTGAGTACGCACGGGGTACTCACCCATAAGCCCAAAGGAAGAGCCGGTTTCGTGCATGCACTGCGCATGCGCGGGAAACCGGCACTTCCGTTCGCCTGAAAGAAGGGGTTCAGAGGTGGAACACATGCGCAGGAGAGGCAGCACGTGCGCATTGAACTTACGTTTTTTTTTGCAGGTTTACCCCGGGAGGGTAAGTCTCCAGGAGTTACACTTTTAAAAAGCAGGCGCAAGGCCTGCTTTTTACAAGGTAAGTGGTGAATTAATTAAAATTAAAACATTTTTTCCACAGGTTTATTATTTTTAAATACTTTAAAGAAAGGTAAGTTTATTTTTAGCCCCGTTAGAAAATGTAATTAATTTTTTCAAAAATTTAAATTATTGTTTAAAATAGTTATTTCATGTAATTTATAGTTTATTTTAAAAATGTGATTTAAAAAAAATTATTTGAAGATTTAGTGATGTTTTGGGGCTTATAGTATTTATAGGTTTCACAGGTCCATCAAACTTATGAATGAAGCATTCCCTGCTACCATTGGCTCTCCATGGCCCACGTGATCCCAGGGGACGCATCGAACTAACTGCGCCCGAGATACGCAAGCACTGCGCGCCGACAGTTGGAGGCGGCCCAGGATCGGAATCCCACGTGGGCCCACAGCACAATGGCCGGCGCGGTAGGTAAGTGCAGGTCGGGGCTTGCACCCGCGGGAAGCCTCTGACCCGAATTTCTGGGCCAGTATATTTTCATATACTATGAACACAGACTGGTTAATTCCAAGGCATCAGCTTGCTCATTATAAAAAACAAATATACTGATATGTAGTTATACTAAAACAACCTGTAAATACACTTATTTTCTGTAAAGCAGCTTGTGAATATAGTAAAGAAGCCTTTAAGTACAATATTTTTCCTGTGAGGCAAACTGCAAATACTGTAATACACCAAAGTAAACCAATGTGTATATGCACCAGCTTTTCAGTAAAGAAGCTCCTGACTATACTCATCCGTCACAGCTAAGTATCCTAAACGTACTCAGATATTTTCCACTGACGTAGCCTGTCAAATCATTGGTACTCTATGCTATATCAGGTAGTACCCACAACGGCACTTTATTGTTTTGTAGACCACAGGTGCACCAAGAGCTGTCAATATGAAGTGGCTGTCAAGAATGCCATTTATGATTAGTAGTGGGATTAGTTTGCTCTTAGTGCAGTGATTGTCTGTTAAATTTTTTGGCACATTTGTAGAAATAGAAGGGGAAAAATTTGGTTGCTTTGCGCCTCCCATTAGCGCCCTAAGAGGGTGCTAATGGGGTGCAAAGCAACTAGCGCCCGGGCGCGGCGATTTTTGCGCCGCTCGCAAAATTGACCAGACATTTTGTGGTGGTGCTAAACGCTACTGCTATGATCTCCTGTGCCCGCAGATCGTGACTTCAGTCGAGCATGCAACGCCCCGGACCAGATATTGAGTGCCGCTTTCCGTCTGCCGCTAGCAACGACAGGTTGAGGGGAATGTTTTGCAGTCGGGAAGGAACTGGGGGAGCACTATTTAAAGGTGGCTGCTTCCTGCCTTTTTTTGTCGGTGACATTTTTGCACCACACATTCTGAGAGAGAGAGAGAGACTTCTGGAGAGATTCAACACTGTGTGAAGGAGTTTTGGGTACTGAGCAGCACTTTGCAGGTTCATTTTGATTTGACCATCCTTGCATCGATTCAGAAGAGACTATGGGGGCTGCACTCCGAGCTCTTTCTCTGGGCCTCTCCATTGTTCTTTCCAGCAGATTTGATGTACAGGTCTCTCCAGGCCGAGATTCAAGGCTGCAATGAGCAGGATGTGGATGGAGAGCAAGATCGACCCTCCCCTTTAAGAACTGGCCGGCGCCAGTGTGTCTGTGTTCCATTGCTGACTGACATCACATGAGCTTCACCAGCACTCTGAGGTAGCGCCTCGCTCCTCGGCATTAGCGCCTTAAGAGAGGCATGTAGCGCCTGATTTAGCGCTCCAATCACCTCCAGGGGCGATAGAAGCCAAGTTTGTAGTTGGAGGCGATAATTAGTGCCAGGCGCTAAACTTTGCACCCGGCCGATAATTGCGCCCCAAACAGGGCGATACCGAATTTCTCCCCCATACAATTTTACTCATAGCACATTCTTGGAATGCAGATGCAATCTAATTGGCACATAATGGTTGGTGCATTAATCCTGCTGTGGAACATCCTACTCCTCCTGGCTCACAAGGAGTTTAAAGAGCAGGACATTTTTAAAATTTACCTTGGCCTCTTCTGTCCCGTCATCTTCTCCCGCCATGATTCTGTTGCCAGGCAGCAAACAGCGTGGGGCTCCCCCATTGTTAATATTACGCTGTGGCGCAGCGGACGTCATCGGGCTATGACTCATGCATCCACCTGCTTTTAGCGGGAGCCTCACCAAGGGCCTGAATTGCCGCTGTTAATATTACGGGGACTGGGAACGCGGCAGAATTTCAATTTTCAACTCGCCAAGGCTTATAAGAACATAAGAAATAGGAGCAGGAGTAGGCCAATCGGCCCCTCGAGCCTGCTCCGCCATTCAATGAGATCATGGCTGACCTGATCCTAACCGCCAATCCACTATCACAGAACCATCTCCTGAATCGAACAGAATTAGACACACAAAATAGGAGCAGGATCAGGCTACACGGCCGCTGGGCCCGCTCCGCTACCCACAGGGCCATGACCGATCCGAACCTAGACTCATGTCCAAATTCCTGCCCGCTCCCCGTAACCCTTAATTCCCTTTACTTCTAGGAAACTGTCTATTTCTGTTTTAAATTTATGTAATGATGTAGCTTCTACAGCTTTTTGGGGCAGCATATTCCATGGACCTACCACCCTCTGAGTGAAGTAGTTCCTCCTCATCTCAGTTTTGAAAGAGCAGCCCCTTATTCTAAGACTATGCCCCATAGTTCTAGTTTCACCCATCATCGGGAACATCTTCCCTGCATCCACCCGATCCAACCCCTTCACAATCTTATATATTTCAATAAGATCGCCTCTCATTCTTCTGAACTCCAATGAGTAGAGTCCCAATCTACTCAACCTCTCCTCATATGTCCATCCCCTCATCCCCGGGATTAACCGAGTGAACCTTCTTTGTACTGACTCGAGAGTAAGTATGTCCTTTCTTAAGTATGGACACCAAAACTGTACGCAGTATTCCAGGTGCGGCCTCACCAATACCTTGTGCAACTGAAGCAATACCTCCCTATTTTTATATTCTATCCCCCTAGCAATGAAAGCCAACATTCCATTGGCCTTCTTAATCACTTGCTGCACCTGCATACTAACCTTTTGAGTTTCGTGCACCAGGACCCCCAGATCCCTTTGTACTTCAGTACTTTCCAGTTTCTTGCCATTAAGATAATAACTTGCTCTACGATTTTTCCTGCCAAAGTGCATAACCTCACACTTTCCAGTATTGTATTCCATCTGCCAAATCTCTGCCCACTTACTTAGCCTGTCGATGTCCCCTTGCAGGTTTTTTATGTCCTCCTCACTCACTACTTTCCCTCCCATCTTAGTATCATCTGCAAACTTTGATATGTTACACTCGGTCCCCTCCTCCAAATCGTTAATATAGATGGTAAAGAGTTGGGGACCCAGCACTGACCCCTGCGGAACACCACTAGTTACTGATTGCCAGTCTGAGAATGAACCATTTATCCCAACTCTCTGCCTTCTGTTAGATAGCCAATCCTCTATCCTTGCCAGAATATTACCCCCAATCCCGTGATTTTTTATCTTAAGCAATAATCTTTTGTGTGGCACCTTGTCAAATGCCTTTTGGAAATCTAAATACACTACGTCCACTGGTTCCCCTTTATCCACCCTATACGTTACTTCCTCAAAGAACTCCAGCAAATTTGTCAAACATGACTTCCCCTTCATAAAACCATGCTGACTTTGTCCTATTAAATTATGATTATCCAAATGTCCTGTTACTGTCTCCTTAATAATGGACTCCAAAATTTTACCTACCACAGATGTTAGGCTAACCGGTCTATAGTTTCCAGCCTTCTGTCTACTGCCCTTTTTAAATAAGGGTGTTACATTAGCAGTTTTCCAGTCTGCCGGGACCTTTGCCGAGTCCAGGGAGTTTTGGAAAATTATTACCAATGCATCCACAATCCCTACCGCCACTTCCCTCAAGACCCTAGGATGTAAGCCATCAGGTCCAGGTGATTTATCCGCCTTGAGTCCCATTATTTTAGCGAGTACCACTTCCTTAGTGATTTTGATCATGTTTAGCTCCTCCCCCCCTTTAGCCCCCTGTTTGTCCAGTGTTGGGATGTTCTTAGTGTCTTCTACTGTAAAGACTGATGTAAAATATTCATTCAGTGTTTTTGCCATCTCCATATTTCCCACCATTAATTTCCCGGTCTCATCCTCTAAGGGACCAACATTTACTTTAGCCACCCTTTTTCTTTTTATATAACTATAAAAACTCTTACTAGCTGTTTTTATATTTTTTGCTAATTTACTTTCATAATCTATCTTCCCTTTCTTAATCAATCTTTTTGTTATTTTTTGCTGTCTTTTAAAGTTTTCCCAATCCTCTATCCTCCCACTAGATTTGGCTACCTTATATGCCCTTGTTTTTAGTCAAATACTATCCTTAATTTCTTTACTTAGCCACGGATGGCTGTCTTTTCTTTTACACCCTTTTCTTCTCAGTGGAATATATTTTTTTTGGAAGTTGTAAAATAACTCCTTGAATGTACACCACTGATCATGTATCGTCTTACCCTTTAATCTATTTTCCCAATCCACTCTACTCAATTCCGCTCTCATACCTTCCTTGCTATCTCCTTCCAAACCAACACTTTTGATTATTAATGATAAAAATATTGGAGGTAAGTAAAGAGGCTGTTTGACAAACAGTCAAGAATTATCCAATCAGGTAATAAAGAGTTTGTTCACTTTCCAATTGGCATGGGAAGATGATGCCCCATGACAACAGACACGACAGGTGACCAATGGCGGAAGACTGGGGGGCAGAGAAGTTGGAGGAGGCAGTTCCTGTGATGAAACTTCTTGGAATACACCCAACAAGTGTTGGCAACCCTAATGGCAACGAGGGAGGTCTTTGCTGATCATTCTCTTGCAGTTGGAGACCCCCCTGGCTGGGTTATATCGGAAGGATATAAAGCCTTCCTGTGTTTTTTCAGGTGGGAATTCAGCCTGCTTTGTTTGCTTGACACACAGAGATCAATTTTCCATTGACTTCCATGGACAGGAAAATTAGGCAAGGTGTAAAACAGTTGGCCAACCCACTGTCGTGCATTTCCCGCCTGGTGGGAACAATTAAAATCAACCCCACAAACTGAAAGCTGAGAGATAGCCCCGATAATGGGTCTGCTGAAGTAGAAGCTTTTACTCCCCTCAGTGCTGCGGGCGAGTTCCATTCTTGCCTGAACCTCGACTGAAACACATTAGGGAAGAAAACTACTTATGTTGCTGTTGTAATTAAACTTTGTTTAATTGCTTTAAAAAATGTTCACATCTGACTGTTTCTATTTGTTTTGCACCATGTTAATTTAGAACCTTGCGTGAAGTTGGCCCTAATTGTATCCCAGTAAATAGGCCTCCTCCTGTTAACTTACAACTGTTAATGACTTTACTTTGGAGTGAGTGCCAATTATCTTACACTGGAGAAATGCCTATTTAAAAAAGGAGGTTGTAGATAACAGCCACATTTGCCCAAATAGCTTCACACAAGTACTTTTAATGCTTGATCTCAATTACAAAAGAGAGGTAATAAAGGATATTTCTGAATTATTACAATATGCTATAAAAGAAACCAGACCTCCTTATTAGCAACTGAGAAATTCTGGTCAGTAATTATTCTATAGCAATGCTTTTCACTTTCATCAGGAATTCTCCTCTTTGGGGTGGATTTCCAGCGGTGCATGACTTCCAGCTCCACCCCCTCCCAAAGCCATGCTGACCCTGCCTCATTTTCCTGGGTTAGGGCTCATTTCTGATGCACGGCTGGCTTCCAACAGGATTCCCGCTACCAAGAGGGAGCTGACCAGTGCAAAGCGGAGATTCCCAATGGTGCCATAGTTAAAAGGGCACAAGCGGCTGAAGACTGCACCAAGGATCTCACTGAAGGCAAATGCTGAGATGAAGGCCTTCAGCAGTTAAATGATGGGCCCAAATTTAAGGAAGAAATGGCCTTTACAAGGTCCTATCCCTCCACTGGGGGAGCTCAGGGCACTTACCACCGCTTCCCAGGGTCCAACACCACATTTCACATTGCAACCCGGAGAAGCAGCAGTAAATAGGGCAGACGGTAGGCAGGGGGGAAACACACACCTAGGCCCAATATCCCCCTACCTCCACTACCTTTTGTAGGCAGTAGGCAGCAAAGGACCAGCCAATGTCCTGCATCCAAGATGGTACATAAATGCAACTTCCTTTTTCCAAAAAGGAAAATGGGCATACCTGTTAAGTCTGTATGTTCTAGTTATTGTTAATAAGAATCACTGCACACAGACCACAAGAGTAAATTCAACAGGTCTTTACTTAGTCGGAGGTCAGGCTGAACTGCCCAATAAATCATTACACAGCACTTATATACCGGTGTGGTCACCACCGGTATTACAGTATACAGCAGCCAAGATAAAGTAGTGCATCTCTTAAAATAGTTCTCTTAAAGGTGGAACGGTTACATACACCACAATCCTCCCTTTTTAGCTTAACAGTATATATTCCCCACTAAACATAACATAATAACATATATACACAACTTCATGTAAAAACAGTTCACAGATTCAGTCTCTGAGGAGGCCTCCTGATCCGAGACGGATAACGCCTTTCAGGGGTCTCTGGTTCTCGTTGCTGGGGTGACTCATCTAGTTGATCCCCTATGGACAGGACATCATCATCAGGTATATTCACTTCTGAGGTAGATGCTTCAGGTTCACTAACTTCCTCCACGGTTGTCTCTGTCGTAACCATGGGCTCGACCCTTGCTCTCGATCCCACCAGTTGGTCAGCATGATGTCGCATTACATTTTCACCAACATCTACCGTGTACATCAGGGGTCCTTGTCTGGCCCGAATTGTTCCAGATTGCCATTTCTCATTTTTATAGTCCCTGGCTAACACCGGTTGTCCTATTTCAAAACTCCGAGTGGGCTTGTTATTGATATGCTGGAACTGTTTGTTTTCGACTTCCCTCCGCACATTTGGTTTTAACAAGTCCAACCTGGACCGCAACCTCCTGTTATAGAACATCATGGCAGGACTTTGGTTTGTTGTTGCATGGGTGGTGTTTCGATATGCCAGTAGGAAATTGTCCACCTTGTGTTGCAGTGGAATCTGATCTTCGCTCATGGCCTTTATTGCCTTTTTGAACGTCTGTACAAACCTCTCGGCCAGCCCATTCGTAGCTGGATGATATGGGGCAGAGGTATAATGTTTCACCCCATTCTTCTTCAGGAATTTCTGGAATTCCTCTGACACGAACTGTGGTCCGTTGTCTGAACATATTTGCTCTGGCAATCCATTTCTTGCAAATATCGTTCTTAGCACCGCGATCGTCTTCTCCGAGGTAGTGGTAGTCATTTTAATCACTTCTGGCCATTTAGAATGTGCGTCCACCGCAATTAAAAACATGGAATCCATGAATGGACCAGCAAAGTCAATATGTACACGTTGCCATGGGGTTGAAGGCCATTCCCATGGGTGCAGCGGTGCAATTGGCGGTGCATTTTGGACTTTTTGGCACCCTGAGCAGCTTTTCGTCAGATCCTCTATCTGTTGGTCGATACCCGGCCACCACACAAAAGCCCTAGCAAGGCTTTTCATCTTGACTCCCCCCAGATGACCTTCATGCAGTTCCTTTAGAACTCTCTCTCTTAACTTAGGAGGAATAATCACCCTTGTTCCATACATCAATGTTCCCTGACAGATGGACAGCTGTTCTCGTCTTGCTGAGAATGCCGGTAACAGTGGATCACCATGGGCTGGCCATCCCTTTACTGTCAATTCGTAGACCCGGGACAGTGTCGGGTCATTCCTAGTCTCCCTTTCAATATTTGCATTGGTGACAGGTAAACATTCGATGATGGTCGAGTGAAATAACTCCACCGGGTCAACAGTCGGTGCCTCCTCTTCAGTAGGTAGTGGCAGGCGCGACAGCCCATCAGCATTACCATGCTGCTTTGTACCTTTGAATTCTATCTGATATTGATGTGCCCCTAGGAAAAGGGACCATCTCTGGAGCCTCTGTGCTGTCATCACCGAAACACCCTTCTTAGGGTTAAAAATGGATACCCACGGCTGGTGGTCTGTCAGCAGTGTAAACTTCTGGCCCTGCAGGTAATGATTAAACTTCTTTACTCCCCACACAAGGCTGAGAGCCTCCCTATCTATCTGAGCATAGTTGCGCTCAGCAGAGGTCAATGATCTGGATGCAAATGCGACTGGCCTTTCCAAGCCTTGTGTGAGAGTACTGCTCCAATACCATAAGGAGAAGCATCACAAGCTAAACGAATAGGTAGCGTTGGGTTGAAGTGAGCCAACACTTCCTCTGAGGTGATCAATGCCTTGCTTTTGCGAAAGGCCTTCTTACAGTCCTCGCTCCACTTCCATGGTACTTCTTTCTGCAAAAGAGCGTTCAGCGGGTGCAGCACCGTGGATAGATTTGGCAGAAACTTATGGTAATAGTTAATCAACCCTAGGAACGACCTCAACTGGGATACATTTTCTGGAGCGGGAGCCTTCACAACAGCTTCGATCTTGTCAGGTGACTTGTGCAGCCCCTCCTGGTCAATGACATGACCACAGTACGAGATCCGTTTCTGAAAGAACTCACATTTCTGGCGATTAACTCGAAGTCCATATTCCTTCAATCTGGTGAGCACCAGTTTCAAATTTGCAAGGTGTTCCTCATCGTCATCTCCTGTAATCAGGATATCGTCCAAGTAACATTGAGTGCTTGGAATTCCCTGTAATACCTGCTCCATGGCCCTCTGCCAAATTGCTGGAGCCAAAGCCACTCCAAAAACCAGTCTATTATATCGATACAAGCCTCTGTGCGTGTTGATTGTGAGATACTGGCGCGACTCTTCCTCAACTTCCATCTGTAAGTACGCTTGCGCCAGGTCTATCTTGGTGAAGTGTTTCCCGCCAGACAATGAAGAAAAGATATCCTCAATCCGCGGAAGCGGATATTGCACCGTGTGAAGCACCGGATTAACCGTGATCTTGAAGTCTCCACAGATGCGGACCTTCCCCGGTTCCCCTGGCTTGTTACTCGATGAACGCTTCATGACGGGAAAAATGGGCGTGGCCCACTCACTCCAGTCCACCTTAGACAGTACTCCTGAATGTTCTAGCCCTTCCAGCTCAGCTTCCACAGCAGGTCGTATCGCATAAGGTACCGGTCTGGCTTTGAAAAATTTTGGGTTTGCATGTTCTGCAATCTTGATTTTTGCCGTAATTCCTCTCAGTGTTCCCAGTCCCTGTTGGAACACCTCTTTAGCCTCATCCAATATTCTGGACAATCGTTCAGGTTTGACATCTTTTTTTCCGGAATCTACCGTTATTGCTTTTAGGGAGTGCCAGTCCATATTTACTTTCCTGATCCACTCCCGTCCGAGAAGTGGTGGACCTCCCTCAGGTAGTACATATATGTCCATTCCTTGGTGTTCTTTGCCCTTGTGTACCACCTTGACTTTTATCTTTCCGATGGGGTATACTCTTTGCCCCGTGTATGTCTGCAATACTATCTCCGTATCCCGTAGGGGAATATGTGTGAATAACCTTTTGTAATCTTGCTTATTCATGACCGTCAACGCTGATCCGGTGTCCAATTCCATCTTCACTTGGACTCCTGCTATCTGAAGTGTGACCCAGATAGTTTGTAGGTCAGCTTCCTTACTCACATTGTGAATTCTCAGACTACCCAGTTCCTTGCTGTGGAGTCTGAATCCGAATTCTGTTCATCTGAACTCTTCTCAGCCACCTTATGTACCTTTCTGCACTTTTCCTGCGGTGACTTTTTGTTGCTGGTCTTCTTTCCTGACTGGCATACTTTAGCTATGTGACCAAGCTTGCCACATTTTCTACATTCCTGATTTTTAAACCAGCATTGGTTCTGATCGTGTGTTGTCTTTCCACAACGATAACATTTCGCTGTACCCAAAGCCATTTGATCTACGCTGAGTACCGCTGCCTTCAGCTGCATTTCCGCAGTGCCTCTCACTGCGGCTTCGTGCGATGCTGCAATAGTGACAGCCTTATCAAGTGTAAGATCATTCTCTTCAAGCAGCCGCTTTTGTGTTCCTTCTTTCAACAATCCACACACGAATTTGTCTCTCAGTGCCTCTGTCAGTCTTTCCCCAAACTGACAGTATTTCGCTAGCTTACGCAGTTCAATTAAATACTCCGTGTTGCTTTCCTCTTTCAGTTGCGTTCTCGCATAAAATTTAAATCGTTCCGCTAACATCAGCGGTGTGGGGTTCAAATGATTTCTCAGGACAGCAACAATATTAGCGAAAGCCTGATCCGCCGGTTTAGCTGGTGATAGAAGATGCTTCAATAGCCCGTATGTCTTCGCACCCATTGAGTTTAGTAAGGTTAGTGCTTTATCTTCATCTGATATTTTATTTGCCTTACAATAAATCTCTATGCGTTCTACATACGTGGCCCAATCTTCAACATCGGGATCGAAATTGTTGATGTTACCACGCTTAGGCATCCTCGCAATCTTCTTGAGAAACAAAAATAAATTTTTCTTTTCTTTTTTTTTAAATGGCGGTTTCCCGCGCTTGTCTTCTTCCCCCGCCTACGAAAATGGCGGCTTCCCGCGTTTGCCTTTCTCCCCCGCTGGCTGTAATGGCGATTGCCGTATTGCTGCGTTCGCCCTCTCCAGCGGTTCTCAAATCGTGCCTCCCAGCCCCTCTTGCAGTCCGGTCCTTTGCCCCGGCTGCGGCTGAGTTCTCCGCGTTTTTTTTAAAATTTTATCCCGCGCCTCGCGGCCTCGGTAGCTGCCCGGCCTTTTTCCCCGGTCGCGGTCGAGCTCTCTCTCGACGCTGTTGCGTCTCCCAGCCCGCTTGCAGCCCGGTCTTTTACACCGGCTGCGTTTGCATTCACCACGGCTCCCGTGCCTTACGCTGCCCCAGTCTCAGCGCCTCTGGCCCCGACTTCTGTCCGGCTCTTTTCCCCGGCCGTGGTCGAGTTCTCCGCCCTTATATCCTCCGTTTTTCCCTCCCCTACTTCACAGCCAACGTGGCTGACTTGCTTCTCGTCGCTGATCGGCTTACCCACCACCGTGATAGAAGGGATGATCACTGCCTGTTGCTGATGGAAGGCTTCGTATCAGGATTCTTCCTTGCTCTTCAGACCCGAGTCTTTTCTCAGCAGGATGATGAGGGCGGATGCCTCTTCTCGACGCCCGTTAAACTGCCTTGGATATATCTCTGCCGCAGGGTAAGATCGTCATCGTCACCACTGTTAAGTCTGTGTGTTCTAGTTATTGTTAATAAGAACCACTGCACACAGACCACAAGAGTAAATTCAACAGGTCTTTACTTAGTCGGAGGTCAGGCTGAACTGCCCAATAAATCATTACACAGCACTTATATACCGGTGTGGTCACCACCGGTATCACAGTATACAGCAGCCAAGATAAAGTAGTGCATCTCTTAAAATAGTTCTCTTAAAGGTGGAACGGTTACATACACCACAATACCCAAAGCACATGGGGAAAGTACAGCTGCACAGATTTTACACACACTGACTCATGGGGCATGATTTTCCTGCACTTTCCTGGCCATTTTTGGGTGGTCCCAGGGTAAGAAAAATTGGGCGGAGACTTCTGCCAAATCCCTGCCCAAAGAAATGATCGCATTCATCTTCCTCCTGCCCCCATATTGGCAAATCATAATACCCGCCGTTTGCCCACTCTGTATCATGTAAACAACAACAACTTGTATTTATATAGTGCCTTTAACATAGTAAAAATGTCCCATGGTGCTTCACAGAAGCATAATAAAGCAAAGTTTGACACCAAGCCACATAAGGAGAAATTAGGGCAGGTGACCAAAAGCTTGGTCAAAGAAGTAGGTTTTAAGGAGCGTCTTAAAGGAGGAAAGAGAGGCGGAGAGGTTTAGGAAGGGAATTCCAGAGCTTAGGGGCTTGGCAGCTGAAGGCACGGCCACCAATAGTTGAGCAATTATAATCAGGGATGCTCAAGAGGCCAGAATTAGAGGAGCACAGATATCTCGGGGAGTCGTGGGGCTGGAGAAGGTTACAGGGATAGGCAGGGACGAGCCCAGGGAGGGATTTGAAAACAAGAATGAGAATTTTAAAATCAAGGCATTGCTTAACCGGGAGCTAATGTAGGTCAGCGAGCACAGGGGTAATGGGTGAACGGGACTTGGTGCGAGTTAGGACATGGGCAGCTGAGTTTTGGATGACCTCAGATTTACATAGGGTAGAACATGGGAAGCCAGCCAGGAGTGCATTGGAATAGTCAAGTCTAGAGGTAACAAAGGCATGGATGAGGGTTTCAGCAGGTGTTACGGAGGTGGAAATAGGCGGTCTTAATGACGGCATGGATATGTGGGCGGAAGCTCATTTCATGGTCAAATATGACACCAAGGTTGTGAACAGTGGTTCAGCCTCTGACAGATGCTTGGGAGAGGGATGGAGTCGGTAGCTAGGGAATAGAGTTTGTGGCAGGGACCAAAGACAATGGCTTCAGTCTTCCCAATATTTAGTTGGAGGAAATTTCTGCTCATTTAGTAGTGGATGTCGGACAAGCAGTCTGACAATTGAGAGACAGTGGAGTGGTCAAGGCAAGCGGTGGTGAGGTAGAGCTAGGTATCGTCATAGTACACGTGGAAATGGACGCTTTGCTTTTGGAAGATGTCGCCGAGGGGCAGCATGTAGATGAGAAATAGGAGGGGACCAAGGATAGATCCTTGGGGGACACCAGAGGTAACGATGCAGGAGTGGGAAGAGAAGCCACTACAGGTGATTCTCTGGCTACAATTAGATCGATAAGAATGGAACCAGGTGAATGCAGTCTGACCCAGCTGCACGGCGGTGGAGAGGCATTGGGCGGAGGATAGAGTGGTCAACCATGTCAAAGGTTGCAGATAGGTCAAGAAGGACGAGGAGGGATAGTTTACCTTTGTCACAGTCACAAAGGATGTCTTTGTGACTTTGATAAGAGCCGTTTCAGTACTGTGGCAGGGGCAGAAACCTGACTGGAGGGATTCAGACATTCAAACGGGAAAAATGGGCACGGATTTGGGAGGCGACAACACGTTCAAGGACTTTGGAGAGGAATGGGAGGTTGACGATGGGGCGATAGTTTGCAAGAACAGAGGGGTCAAGATTGATTTTTTGAGTAGGGGGGTGATGACGGCAGATTTGAAGGAGAGGGGGGCGGTACCTGAGGAGAGAGAACCTTTAACAATATCAACTAACATGGGAGCCAGAAAAGGAAGTTGCGTGGGCAGCAGTTTAGTGGAATAGGGTCGTGGGAGCAGGAAGTAGATCTCATGGACAAGATGAGCTCCAAGAGCGCATGAGGGGAGATCGGAGAGAAACTGGAGAAAGATCGGAGTTCAGGGCTGGGGCGGGCGGAGCCTTAGAGGAAGTTTGGCTCAGTGAGCTAGGTGCCCAAGAGGGGCGATCTCCGCCTACTTAAGAACTGGCACCCGGTCTCCCTCCTTGGCACGGACTACAAGATTTTTGGCAGGGCAATGTCTGCTCACCTTGGCACCGTGCTGGCCCACATGATCCACCGCGAGCAGTCCGACATGATCCCGGGCTGGATCATCCACAACAACATCCATCTGGTCCGGGACCTGGTCCACCATTCCCAGAGGGCTGGTCTGTCGGTTGCCTTCCTTCCCCTGGATCAGGAGAAGGCATTCAACAAGGTGGATCACGAGTACCTCTTCGGGACTCTGCATGCATCCAGGTTCAGGACGCATTTCGTCCCGTGGATCCGACCTCTGTACGCCGCCGTGGATTGTCTGATTAAGGTTAACGGGTCTTTGACGGCGCCCCTTCGCTTCAGAAGAGGGGTGCGTCAGGGATGCCCCATGTCCGGCCAGTTATATGCCATCTGCGTGGAGCCTTTCCTACACCTCTTGTGGAAGAGGTTGACGGGACTCTGCAAGGGCCGGGCGTGGATGTTGTCCTCTCAGCTTACACGGATAACATGCTCATGGTCACGGATCCCACTGACTTGCGGAGGATACGAGTGCCAGCAGGTCTAATCTGCCACGTCCTCTGCGAGGATTAGTTGGGAGAAATGTTCTGGACTCTTGGTGGGTCAGTGGCGGGTGGACTCCCTGCCGGAAGAGCTACAGCCTTTTGCCTGGAGCACCACTCATCTCCTCTACCTGGGAGTCTACCTTAGCCCTGCCGAGGAAGCCTGACCAGCAAACTGGCAAGAGCTGGAGGCCAAAGTCACCACTCGCCTAGGATGTTGGACAGGATTGCTCAGAGTGCTGTCCTACAGGGGTCGAGCGCTGGTCATAAATCAACTGGCGGTCGCTATGCTGTGGTACTAGTTGGTCACCTTGATCCCTCCCCGAGTTTGTCGCCAAGATACAGAAGAAGCTTGTTGACTTTTTCTGGGACAAAAGGAAGCATTGGGTCTCTGCCATGGTTCTGAGTCTCCCGCTTAGGGAGGGCATCAGGCGCTGGTGTGCCTTCGCACCCAAGCTGCGACTTTCTGTCTTCAGACCCTGCAGGGACCTGTACATTGAGAATCCTCCCAGAGGGTGTGCGCTGGCGACGTATTTCTTCCGCCAGCTGCACGGCCTCAATTACAACACGCAGCTCCCGTTTATAAAACCGGGGTGTAGCCTTGCCTCCTTGTAGGAGCTGCCTGTCTTTTACCAGGAACTGATAAGGATCTGGAACCTGGTTGCCTCCGGCCAGAGTTCTCCCCCGTCAGGAATGGTGGCTATCCGACGGGAGCCGCTGCTCAGGAATCCGCATCTCCACGACTGTGGTTTCATGTGGCTGGCGGAGGGGAGGGCCCTGGCTGGCAAGGTAACTAGAGTCAGGGACGTACTGGATCATGGAGGAGCGGGCTGGATGTCACCAGAGGAGCTGGCACAGCGTCCGGTTCGTGGCCGAAGTTATCAAGACACTAAAAGAGGCAAAAGGCCCCGACTCCACTAGGCGTGTCGAGGAGGCTCAAGCGTGTGGAGCGATCCCGTCAGAACTGACCCCCATTCAGATGGAATTTCTCATTGGCGCCAGGCCCCGAAACCTCACAGTTTGAGCCATCTCTCGGAGATCCCTTCCATGCCTTTCCACTGTGCACGGAGGGGTTTCCTGGAAGGGCTGCTCTTGCACACTCTCCTCGTCTTTGGTCCAGACACGCCTTCATGGGCAGACTAGAGGACCTCCTTGTTGGACTGCTCCTGGGTTTGGCCAAGGTGGCCATTAACAGGTCCAGGCAGCGGGCGATTGAGGGTGTCGTTCAGCCTGACTGCCTGCCTCTCTTCCGCGGCTACCCTTTGATGTTCTCGGAGTCAGAACTGTATGCTCTACCAAAGAGAAAACAAGGCATGGCCCTGGCGTTGTCGCTTCCTGAACGAAGTAAAATCAGAAGTTAAGGTATTTTCTGAGATGGAAGCCGATCAGCTGGATAATAATGAAGGTTCTGACTTTCTAATGGATTTCCAGGATAAAATCTACAAAAGATGACCTGTTAAATGCCTATGAGGCCTCGTCAAAATTTCGGAAAACAGACAGTTATTCAATGGAAGAGTATATCATGGATTTTAACAAATTGTATAAAAGGTTGGCAAAGTTTAATTTGGGAATCCCTGGATCAGTACTAGCATTTAAATTACTAGATTGTGCTAAGGTGTCTCATATGGACAAGCAACTTGTCCTAACTGGTGTCCAGTTCTCAGAAAAGTAGACTGTTGGAGCAGATGTGTGCTGCCTTAAAAAAAATTCCTGGGGATTCAGTCATTCTCTTCAGCCTTCATGGAACAAATGAGGCATTACGCCGTGACAAAGAATAAAAGATTCAATGGTTACCAGATTTCAAAATATTCCCAATACCGGATGCAGGCATCAATATAACAGAAGGATTAAAGACAGACAGAATGGTGAGGAAAGCACATATAGAAAATCCGGTTATATCAACAGAAGACAAAATTGGCACAGTAATAATGGGCAAATGAATTCCAGGTATGCCCAAGGAAAAGTCAATAGATGCTTTAGATGTGACTCTAAGTTTTTTTTTATTCGTTCCTGGAATGTTGGCGTAGCTGGTAAGGCCTGCATTTATTGCCCATCCATATTTGCCCTCGAGAAGGTGGTGTCAAGTCACCTTCTTGAACTGCTGCAGTCCATGCGGTGAAGGTACTCCCACAGTGCTGTTAGGGAGGGAGTTCCAGGATTTTGACCCAGCGATGATGAAGGATCAGCAAAATATTTCCAAGTCAAGATGGTGTGTGACTTGGAGGGGAACTTGGAGGTGATGGTGTTCCCATGCGCCTGCTGCCCTTGTCCATCTAGGTGATAGACGTCGCGGGTTTGGGAAGTGCTGTCGAAGAAGTCTTGGCGAGTTGCTGCAGTGCATCTTGTAGATGGTACACACTGCAGCCACGGTACGCCGGTGGTGGAGGGAGTGAATGTTTAAGGTGATGAATGGAGTGCCAATCAAGCAGGCTGCTTTGTCCTGGATGGTGTCGAGCTTTTTGAGTGCTGTTGGAGCTACATTTATCCAGGCAAGTGCAGAGTATTCCATCGCACTCCTGACTTGTGTCTTGTAGATGGTGGAAAGGCTTTGGGGAATCAGAAGATAAGACACTCGCCCCAGAATATTCAGCCTCTAACCTGCTCTTGTTGCCACAGTATTTATGTGGCTGGTTCAGTTAAATTTCTGATCAACAGGTGACCCCCAGGATGTTGATGGTGGGTGATTTGGCAATGGTAATGCCGTTGAATGTCAAGGGGCAGTGGTTTGACACTCGCTTGTTGGACCTAGTCATTGCCTGGCACTTGTGCGGTGTGAATGTTACCTGCCACTTCTCAGCCCAAGCCTGAATGTCGTCCAGGTCTTGCTTCATGCGGGCATTGTTATGTATTGTGTGTTCTATTGTGTGTTCTCCTCCCACCTGTGGTGGCGCTGTCACAGGAGATAAATGGTTGGGTGTTCTCTGTTAAGTTTTAGCACTCTTTGTTTGGAACTTTCCAGAACTTCCTTTCCTTCCAATAAAGCACTTCATGTTTGAATCTCTGAGTTCTGAGTCCTAGATTGTGTCTAGGTAGAAAAGGTACCAACACAACAAGTGGCAACGAGGAGCAGATGAATCTGCGTACGTTACGGGTGCAGTGAGTAAACAGAAATTTAATTTGAAACGTGAGATGGCTACTATATTAGGAAACATCGGTGATTTTGATGAAAATGTGGAGCATTGGAGCGCTTATACGGAACGTTTTGACTATTTTGTATTGGCGAATGCGGTGGCAAATGAAAAGGTCATGCCTACCTTTTTGAGTGTAATCGGGCCGAAGACTTTCAATTTACTTCGCAGCCTTGTGCAGCAAGATAAGCCAGGAAATAAAACATATAAGCAACTAGTGGAAATTCTTGGAGCACATTTTTCACCAAAACCTCTGGTTATTGCTGAGAGATTTAGATTTCACAAACGGAATCAAGAGGAGGGGGAATCAGTGACGATGTTTATTGCTGCTTTAAAAAGGTTGTCAGAACACTGCGAGTTCAAGGAGGTGCTGAAGGACACCATTAGAGACAGACTTGTGTGTGGTCTGCAAAATGCAGCCACACAGAAGCGCCTTCTTACTGAGGACAACCTTACTCTTGAAAAGGCCATTGAAGTTAGTGTCTCCATGGAGATGGCGGAAAAGGAGGCTCACCAGTTGAGTTCAACAGGGAGAGTTCACAAGGTGTCGTCTGAGCCTAAAGGTGCGCGGAACGGCACATGTTACCGTTGTGGGAAAACGGGCCATCACGCTAATGACTGCTGGTGTACGGAGCTGGAATGCCGAAATTGTGGCAAAAAGGGTCACATTGAAAAAAAAAGAACAGACAGAGCTGGGAAGCATGGAAGCAAAATGTCTGTATTTGGACAAGAGAGGAAAAAGAGTGTTCATTCAGTGCAGTATGATGGAACAAGCAAAACAGAGGGGAGCGACACCTCTGGAGGAGGAAGAGGTGCACATACTGACGGTTGCAGGTGGTTCAAATGGCTATTGGGTGTCACCACTGGTGGAGGGACAATCAGTGCGGATGGAGGTGGACACAGGCGCGGCTGTGTCCCTTGTTTCAGACACTGTCTACAACAAAATGCTAAAGCATCTTACCATTCAGCCAACAAACATTGTGCTAAAGACGTATACCGGCGAACCTGTGGCCATGAGAGGCGTCATTGAGGTGACAGTTAAATTGAACGGACAGACTGCAAAACTGCCACTATATGTGGTAAAGGGAAATTATCCATCGCTACTGGGACGTGCATGGCTAGAGAAAATCACGCTGGACTGGCCTGCAGTCCGCATGATGTCAAAAGGGGAGTCAGGTCTGACTGTAGTGTTAAACAAACATGCAGAACTCTTCAATGGGGAACTTGGGAGCATGAAAAAGATCAGCGTGAGACTGGACATTAAACCTGACAGCAAGCCGAAGTTTCACAAAGCCCGACCTGTACCCTATGCAATTAGGCCAAAAGTTGAGGCTAACTTGGAGGCCTTAGTCGAGAATGGAGTCCTGGAGCCTGTGAGCGTGAGCAAATGGGCCACACCCATTGTTCCTGTCCTGAAAAAGGATGGATCTGTTCGAACCTGCGGGGATTTTAAAGTGACTATTAACCCGGTGCTGTCTGTGGAACAGTACCCTCTTCCCCTCATTGATGATCTTTTTGCGGGCCTGGCCGGAGGGCAAAAGTTCAGCAAAATAGACTTATGCCAGGTTTATCTACAAATGCATGTCGATGACAAATCAAAGGAGCTGCTGACAATTGTGACACACAAGGGGCTATACAGGTACTGCCGCCTTCCGTTTGGAATTACGTCGGCCCCTGCTCTATTCCAAAGGGCAATGGATCAGATTTTGAGTGGACTGCCAGGAGTCCAGTGCTACCTGGACGACATCCTTGTCACTGGGACAAATGAGGATCATCATCTGAACTTGGATGCGACACTACAACGACTGAAAGAGTACGGACTCAGAGTTCGTAAAGACAAATGTGAATTCTTTCAGTCTTCAGTTGAGTACCTGGGGCATGTGATTGACGCTACTGGCCTGCATAAGGCGCCGCCAAAGGTCAAGGCGATCGTGGAGGCCCCAGCACCCCAGAATGTGAGCCAGTTACGTTCATTTCTGGGGCTACTTAACTACTATGGGAAGTTTATTCCAGACTTAGCAACATTGTTGAAGCCGTTACATCAGTTGCTATGTCAAGGCAAAACATGGAAATGGACTGAACTGTGCAACGAAGCTTTCGCCCAAGCAAAGAAAGCATTGCTGAATTCGGAGGTCCTGACACACTTCGACCCAAAGCTACCCGTGCAGCTAGCATATGATGCATCACCATATGGTGCGGGAGCAGTCATATCCCACATCATGCCTTCGGGTAAAGAGAAACCAATCGCAAATCAGAATTGCACGGCAACGCAGACGGTCTCTCGAGGCTACCCTTGCCTGTTACTCCCCCGGAGCCTCGTCAGATAGACATCTTCTACTTTAGACAAGTGGAGGTAGCACCTGTCACTGCAGTTCAGGTGCGAAGGTACACCCGCAACGATCCAGTCCTGTCTGAGGTAATGGACGATGTCATTCAAGGGAGAGCGATAGGAGATTCTCCTAGTTTGAAACCTTACGTTTCAAAAAGAAATGAGCTCTCCGTCCAGGCAGGTTGTCTTCTTTGGGGACGCCGTGTCATCATTCCGCCACCTCTGAGGGAACCTATACTGCAACAACTTCATACAGGCCACAGTGGGATGGTTCGGATGAAGGAAATGGCAAGAAGCTACTTCTGGTGGCCAGGTCTCGATGGGAATATTGAGGAGAAAGCCAAAACATGTTCCCCATGTCAAAGGGTCCAGAATGTTCCACAGCTGGCAACCCTACACCCCTGGGATTGGCCTGCAGAAGTGTGGCAGCGAGTACATGTGGACTTCGCCGGTCCTTTCAAAGGGAAGATGTTTATGTTGGTTGTGGACGCTCGTAGCAAGTGGCCGGAGGTCGCTGTGATGAGGTCTACCACGGCAGAGAAAACAATTGAGAAACTTGGTGAGATGTTCAGCCATTATGGCTCACCAGAACAACTCGTAAGTGACAACGGTCCACAATTTGTATCACAGGAGTTTGCAACCTTCCTGCATGTGAATGGTGTCCAACACATCAGGTCTGCGCCCTATCATCCCTCTACTAACGGCCAGGCAGAAAGGTTTGTGCAAACTTTGAAGCACGCCTTGAAGGCATCGCAAGGTCAGGGCTCAATCCACCAACGTCTGAACAGCTTCCTGTTGTCCTACAGGAACGAGCCGCATGCCACAACCAAAACTTCCCCCGCTTCGCTCATGAAGAAGAGGCAGTTGCGGACAAGTTTTAACTTACTCAAACCTCCAAGGGCAGAACAGGTTGTCCATTGTCAACAACAAGCTCAAGTTGAAGAGAGAGAGAAAAGAGCCAAGGAGAGACGGTTTCATCCGGGAGAGCACGTCCTAGCTCGATGGGCCCTGTGTCTTACACGGTTGAGACTGCTGAGGACGTCGTCTGGAGAAGACGCACAGATCAACTGTTGCTAGGAGCAGAGACAGCCACAGAGGCTCCAATGGCTGGTTGGCCTGAACTGTTTCCAGATGATACCGCAAACCAGCATTCTTTGCCACAGTGCTCTTCTCCAACACAGGAAGTCAAAGAGACTGTTCCACCTGTGCAAACTCCTGACTTTCAACTGACACAGGCACCTTCTCCATCCAGGCCTGTGTCAATGCCTACTGCTGTGGAAGCCAGCGATGACCGCCGGTATCCTGTCAGGGAGCGGCGGCCTCCAAGACGCTTGGATCTGTAGGCTTAGTGACTTACCCACAAGACTGGGGCAGAATAAACCCCAGGGGAAAGTCAGGGTTTGAGGCAGTCTACCTCTACCCTAGGTTTGTTGAGTGCATTGAAAGTAACTTATCTGTTGAGGAATAATGTGGACCTTCCATTTAAGAG
Source organism: Somniosus microcephalus (assembly GCF_052327205.1). Classification (NCBI taxonomy): domain Eukaryota; kingdom Metazoa; phylum Chordata; class Chondrichthyes; order Squaliformes; family Somniosidae; genus Somniosus; species Somniosus microcephalus. Next base: position 146,791,856 of record NC_140993.1, read on the forward strand.
GGGAGGAAATGTTATGTATTGTGTGTTCTATTGTGTGTTCTCTTCCCACCTGTGGTGGCGCTGTCACAGGAGATAAATGGTTGGGTGTTCTCTGTTAAGTTTAGCTCTCTTTGTTCGGAACTTTCCAGAACTTCCTTTCCTTCCAATAAAGCACTTCATGTTTGAATCTCTGAGTTCTGAGTCCTGAATTGTGTCTAGGTAGAAAGGTACCGACACAACAGGCATAGACTGCTTCATTATCTGAGGAGTTGCGAATAGAACTGAACACTGTGCAATCATCAGCGAACATCCCCACTTCTGACCTTATGATGGAGGGAAGGTCATTGATGAAGCAGCTGAAGATGGTTGGGCCTAGGACACTGCAGTGATGTCCTGGCGCTGAGATGATTGGCCTCCAACAGATTGGTTAAAATGTTATCTTGATTCACTAAGTAGTGATGATTGACGCAAGGTTAAGGAACATAAAAGTACGACATTCTTTCGGTTTGGAGATGACAACACTTTGAGGTCACTCGGGAGTGGTAATTCCAGGTAAGATAGCTGGAGTAAGCCATTGTAAAGTATGGATGGATGTAGTCTTGTGAGATACCTATGCTATTGAGTAAACCTTCCATGAAAAAGGCACAAATGAACTTGACATGGAATATGATAAGGCAATTATTTTGGGGAAAATTAGTTGATCTGCAATTTACCCAGTCATGACATTATTGTATCCCCTTAACATAACCTGATGTTTCTCGTCAGAGTGTTAGGCAAGTATTAATGGCATCAGCTGATAAGGATAAGAGGGGAAAAAAACATTGGGCCGGATATTCCAATCCCTACGGGTGGGTACATCGGAAATGCCGGTTTCAGGCATGCCAAGCGCATGCGTTGAAAACCGGCATTTCCAATCTGTCAAGAATGCTCTGGACAGATCGGACACCTGCCCTGGAGAAGGGCCTCCGTGGGCAGAGTTCCGCTTTCTGGAGACACTCCGCCCGCAGAAAACCCTGCTTTTACCAGGATCAGAGTTAAAAAAAGTTTAACTTTTTTTCACTTATTGAAAAATACTTTTAAAAAGGTAAGTTAATTTTTAGCCCTGTAAAAAAAACTTTATTTTTTTCAAAAAATTAAATGTTTAAAATATTTAATTTATTGTAATTTCAACTAATTTTAAAAAGGTGATTTAAAAAAAAAAAATTATTTAAAGTTTTACTATTTTTTGGGGTGATCTCCATTCATATATGAGACAGGTCTATCTGTCAAGTGTATGAAGGGAGATTCCCTTTTATTGGCTCCCCATGGCCCACGTGATCCCAGGGACGCTGAGAACTGCATGTGCCTCTGGGATACGTGGGCCCTGCGCACTTGGCCTTTGGAGAGGCCCAGGATCGGAAGTGTCTGGACCTCGGGAGCCCTCAGGTAAGTTTTGTAGATTTTTCCAGATCAGAGGCCTCCGCACGCAGGAGGCCTCCAATCGGAAAATACGGCCCAATGTCTTAAAGTTACATAGACAATTTGCCCACCCTACTTGTCAACATTTAAAATTCCTGCTAAAAGATGCAGGTATAGTTGATGAGGCATATGCAAGGATAATAGAAGAGATTAGCGAGAACTATGAAATCTCTAACAAGTATAGAAGGACGCTCCCACATCCTTTTGCAAGTCTTTCATTGGCACGTGATTTTAACAAGGTAGTTGCCATGGATCTAAAGGTATGGGACAAAGACAGAAATGTTTTCCTCTTACATTTTATTGACCTGGCTACGAGATTTAGTATTTCTACAATAATATATAGTAAGGAGAAGGTTATTATCGATAAAATTATTGAAAAATGGATAGGGACTGGACTTGGGACACTAGCAAAGTTTTTGACCGATAATGGAGTTGAATTCACTAATGAGTTCAGAGATATGTGTGAGCATATGAATATCATTGTCGTGATTACAGCAGCTGAGAGCCCTTTTAGAAATGGTCTTTGTGAAATGAATCATGCTGTGATTGATGACATGGTGCATAAAATGTTGGCTGATCGACCAAGTATAAATTGTCAACTACCCTAGCATAGGCAGTTCACACAAAGAATTCTCTTCAGATAGTTGGAGGATATAATCCTTACCAACTAGTTTATGGGCACAATTCCAAATGACCACCTTTGTGATAATCCTCCTGCTCTGAAAGGTACTATTAGTGCTATTTTTTCCTGAGCATTTAATTGCTTTGCATGCAGAGTGACGGGCTTTTAGCAAGGCTGAGGTATCAGAAAATTCGTAGAGCACTGAATCATTGTATTAGACTGTCTGAGACAGAGTTCAATTCAAGAGATTTGGTATACTATAAAAGAAATGGTCATAGGGAATGGAAAGGTAATAAGTCGTGATGGTAAGACTTGTCAAACATGTCAATGTAGTGTCAGCGTGGCTCAGTTGGTAACACCCTCACCTTTGAGTCAGAAGGTTTGGGTTCAGGTCCCGCTCCAGAGACTTGAGAACAGAAATCTAGACACTCTAGTGAAGTACTGAGGGAGCACTACACTGTCGGAGGTACCGTCTTTCAGATGAGACGTTAAACCGAGGCCCCGTCTGCTCTCTCAGGTGGACATAAAAGATCCCATGGCACTATTTCAAAAAAGAGCAGGGGAGTTATCCCCAGTGTCCTGGCCAATATTTATCCACCAGATGTTCACTACTAAAAACCGATTATCTGGTCATTATCACATTGCTGTTTGTGGGAGCTTGCTGTGTGCAAATTGGCTGCCGTGATTCCTACATTACAACAGTGACTACACTTCAAAAAACTTTAAATCAACAATCCTATTTCGTGTTCCTGGTTAATCATACTAGGTTATCACAGAAAGGAGATCTTATATCTAAAAGAGACAGAGCAATTGTGAAGCTTGAGTGGTCAGTTGAACTAGTTGTGCACTCAGACTAGACCAGATGTTAGTTTTGATGTGTTGGAATTAAGTTCTTCAATGAAACACCCCATAGTAGAGAATGCTTTTAAGAGCAAATAAAGCATTAAGAAAATTTAATCTGGATCGGACAAAGTCAACATGGATTTACAAAAGGTAAATCATGCTTGACTAATCTACTGGAATTTTTTGAGGATGTAACTGGTAAAATAGATAAGGGAGAACCAGTGGATGTGGTGTATTTGGACTTTCAGAAGGCTTTCGATAAGGTCCCACATAAGAGATTAGCGTGCAAAATTAAGGCACATGGGATTGGGGGCAAGGTATTGACTTGGATAGAGAACTGGTTGGTGGACAGAAAGCAAAGAGTTGGAATAAACGGGTCGTTTTCCGAGTGGCAGGCAGTGACTAGTGGGGTACCGCAAGGATCGGTCCTAGGACCCCAGCTGTTCACAATATATATTAATGATCTGGACGAGGGAATTGGATGTAATATCTCCAAATTTGCAGACGACACAAAGCTGGGTGGGAGGGTATGCTGTGAGGAGGATGTCGTGAAACTCCAGTATGATTTGGACAGGTTGGGTGATTGGGCAGAAACATGGCAAATGCACTATAATGTGGATAAATGTGAGGTTATCCACTTTGGTGGCAAAAACAGGAAGGCAGATTATTATTTGAATGGCAATAGATTGGGAGAAGGGGAAGTGCAAAGAGACCTGGGTGTTCTTGTGTACCAGTCGCTGAAGGTAAGCATGCAGGTGCAGCAGGCGGTTAAGAAGGCAAATGGTATGTTGGCCTTCGTAGCAAGAGGGTTCGAGTACAAGAACAAGGATGTCTTGCTGCAGTTGTACAGGGCCTTGGTGAGACCACACCTTGAGTATTGTGTGCAGTTTTGGTCGCCTTACCTGAGGAAGGACATTCTTGCCATGGAAGGAGTGCAGCGAAGATTCACCAGGCTGATACCTGGGATGGCAGGAATGACGTACGAGGCGAGATTGTGTCGATTGGGCTTATACTCAGTGGAGTTTAGAAGATTGAGAGGGGATCTCATCGAAACCTATAAAATTCTGTCAGGCCTGGACAGACTAGATGCAGGAAGGATGTTTCTGATGGCCGGGGAGTCCAGAACCAGGGGTCATAGTCTAAGGATAAGGGGTAAGCCATTTAGGACTGAAATGAGGAGGAATTTCTTCATCGAGAGAGTGGTGAACCTGTGGAATTCTCTGCCACAGAGGGCGGTGGAGGCCAGTTCATTAAGTATATTCAAGAAAGAGTTGGATATATTTCTTAAGGCTAAAGGGATCAAGGGATATGGGGAGAAGGCAAGGACAGGGTACTGAATTTGGATGATCAGCCATGATCTCATTGAATGGTAGAGCAGGCTCGAAGGGCCGAATGGCCTACTCCTGCTCCTATCTTCTATGTTTCTATGAAGCTAATTATCTTTAGCGATGCTTCACGTGCTAATCTTCCTGATCCGTATTCTAATGCAGTTGGTTTCATCGTGTTTCTTATGAGTGAGAATGGGAAATGTTGTCCTTTAGTTGAGAATCTAAGAAAATAAAAAAGGTTGTTAAAAGTACTCTGGCTGCTGAAATATTGGCTCTTGTGGAGGCAGTGGGTATTCTATTTGGCAAGTATCTTGAGTGACATCATGTACGATGGGAGTACGGAAACCCTAACCCTGTATACCCATTGAATGTTCTGTAGATAATCGTTCATTGTGGGATAATTTACACTCTACAAAAAATGTGAGTGAGAAAAGATTAAGGATTGACCTTGCTAGCTTAAAACAAATGCTGGAGAGAAAGGAAATCTCTAAAAATTAAATGGGTGAATTCAAGCCACCAACTGTCTGATTGTTTTACTGAAAGTGTATGTACAAAGAAATTATTAGGGGTCCTGGAGAAGGGTCGTTTCACAATGTAGTGCTTTTTACAAAGTATGAAGTCTTTAAAATGAAAAAAATAAACATATCAACCAAAATTTCAAAGAGAAAAGGGAATCTGTTAATTGTATTTAAGTGGTGTATAGCAATTGGGTGTTAATTGTATTCAGGTGATGGGACTCCCGTACATAGATATAGATATATACAAGTAGGCTGGGGAAAGGACAGAGATATATATAAATAATCTATGCAACTCAAGGACTTCTAGACAGATACTCCAGTGCAGTGAGAACAGTAAACAATCACTACTGTAACCATTGACATCAGCTGCAAATAGTGTGTTGTATCTCAGGTGCCAAAGAAAAGGAGATAGTGGAGCAGATCAGGGAGGGAGATCAGGCAGAAATTGTGGTTCATGCTGGAAACAATGACATGGGGAAGAATAGGTTTCAAATCCTGCAAAAAGCAATCCAGGAGTTAAGTGATAGATTAATAAGCAGGACCCCAAAGATACTCTCAGGATTACTACTATTGCCACAAGATAGCTAGTAGAGGAACAACCAGATTTAGGGAGGCGAATGCACAGCTAGGGATTTGGGCTGCGCAAATCTGTGGGCCATCGATCCTGGCAAAATTACTAGAATCCACGCACCAGTGGCCAAAGTATATAGCGTCAGGGGGAGGTCACTTAATTTAAATATTCTGGGCAGGCACCCGCACCGGTAAAAGAACATCTCAGGCACTCGCCTGCCCAAGGATTATTTATTAGACCCCTAAATAACAGGACCTAACAAAAAAATCTTTTGACATCCTCATGGTCCAAGCCATGGCTTAGGCCTGGATCAATAGGTGGGCCCCACTTTCAGCAAATGTTGGGACAACAGGACTGCTCTCACGCAGCACATCAGTCTGCAGCTCTTCCGCCAGGCCAGGTATGAGGTCGAGGGAGAAGCCCCGTGGCAGTGGTCCAGGTTATTTTGTGGAGCCTGGAGGAGCACGCCTGCTCGTCCTGGTCCCACAAAATAAGTAAGTACTTACCTTCGGGCTCCTCTTCAGCTGGACAGTGAACTGATAACTGGGCAGCACGCACTTGCTCAGTTAAGTACTGAAATAGTATCAGGGTCCCAATAACATTGTTAACAATGCTATTTTAGCACTTGCTTCAGATGGCTGCCCATTTTTTAAAAATTCATTGATGGGATGTGGGCGTCGCTGACTAGGCCTGCATTTAGTGCCCATCCCTAATTGCCCTTGAGAAGATGGTGGTGAGCCGCCTTCTTGAACCGCTGCAGTCCACATGGTGTAGGTACACCCACAATGCTGTTGGGAAGGGAGTTCCAGGATTTTGGCCCAGCGACAGTGAAGGAATGGCGATACAGGTCCAAGTCAGGATGGTGTGTGGCTTGGAGGGGAACTTGTAGGTGGTGATATTCCCATGCATCTGCTGCCCTTGTCCTTCTAAGTGGTAGAGGTCGCGGGTTTGGAAGGTGCTGTTGAAGGAGCTTTGGCGAGTTGCTGCAGTGCATCTTGTAGATGGTACACACTGCAGCCACAGTGCGCTGGTGGTGGAGGGAGTGAATGTTGAAGGTGGTGGATGGAGTGCCAATCAAGCGGGCTGCTTTATCCTGAATGGTGTCGAGCTTCTTGAGTGTTGTTGGAGCTGCACTCATCCAGGCAAGTGGAGAGTATTCCACCACACTCCTGACTTGTGCCTTGTAGATGGTGGAAAGGCTTTGGGGAGTCAGGAGGTGAGACACTCGCCGCAGAATTCCCAGCCTCTGGCCTGCTCTTGTAGCCACAGTATTTATATGGCTGGTCCAGTTCAGTTTCTGATCAATGGTAACCCCCAGGATGTTGATAGTGGGGGATTCAGCAATGGTAATGCCATTGAATGTCAAGGGGAGATGGTCATTGCCTGGCACTTGTGTGGTGCGAATGTTACTTGCCACTTGTCAGCCCAAGTCTGAATGTTGTCCAGGTCTTGCTGCATATGGACACGGACTGCGTCAGTATCTGACGAGTCTCGAATGGTGCTGAACAGTGTGCAATCAGCGAACATCCCCACTTCTGACCTTATGATTGAGGACCCTAGCAAAAAGGCGACGAACACATCGACCGTAGGAAGTTCTTCCCTGCAATTTTTGGAGCACGACGCCTCGTTTCCACCAGGCAGGAGGCCTCAATCTCCCCCAGTGGCTCATATGGAAAAACTAGCAAAGACTTGATGGGCCAATGGATTATTTCTGTGCTGTAACATTCTATAGTTATTTGTCTGATTTGCTGTTTGTGGGACCGTGCTGTACACACATTTGGTTTTCATGTTTGCCTACTTGACAACACTGACTGCAAAAATAATTCATCGATCGTGAAGTGCATTAGGATGTCCTGAAGATGTGATAAAGGTGCTATATAAATGCAAGTTCTTTCTTTCTAACTCATTTCATCTGAAGTTTTAAAAAGAAATTAGCCAGAGGTAGCACAGTTAGTTCCCTCCCCCCCAAAAAATGTTGTTAATCAAGGTCACAAACCAGTAGATAATGAGACATTAAAAGGTGGGAACTGCCAAGGAGGTATTATAGGAATGTTAAAACCTTTTAAATAACACTGATATAAAAAAAATCAAAGCATTTTTTATATTCACAGAAACACATGGTAAATAGATGCCACTTGCAGATGTACTGTTAACACTTGCACACTTATTTTCAGAAATGGGCCGCTTCTTATATTCGCAATATTTTCAAGATGGAATTCTGAAACAAAGTTGACATTCACTGTCAAAATGCAATTAATGCACATGCTACCTGCGTTTCTTTCAAAAGAATGAATTTAATTGACTAATGAATAGTATCTCTAGCATACTGATCCCAAGATTTATTCATAGTAGTTATGTGTAATATAAGATTGGGATGCATCTCATGAAGTGTTCAATAAAACAAGCAACTGGAATGCTAGTTAGCAACTAGGAGGTGGGTACTCATGAAGCAATTACAAAATAATTCGGAAAAAAGATACATGATGTTGCTGCAGTTAATGTGAAGTCAAAGGGTGCGACTATAACAACATACTGCAAAGTAGTTTCTAGTTCACAGTGATGCTCAAGTTGGAGTCACAACCCAATCTGGCTCCAAAAAGCAGTGAGAGAGCCCCTGGAGGGGCTAGTCTCACACTGCTTGGGTTCGACAACGTATGGAGTAGCTGCAGTACAGTGTGAGTTTGAGTGTTCGTGTTCACGTATCTGCCAACCTCTCTCCTGGGCAGGGGAACTGAAATTTCAGCCATGCAGTATTAATGATATATTGCTTGGCCACAACCCATATTGCAGCTACCAATCTCACACCCTGAATCCCTTTGAGCCCTTTTTCTCCCTGGACACAGCATTGAAACTGCCCTGGTCAAAGTCACCAATGACATCCTTTGCACATTATCCCTCCTTGAACTCGCCACGACATTCAACACAATTGACTGATCCAGCCTTCAGCACTTAATTAGTGCAAAGTAGGGAACCAAAGAATATGGGGATAGTGCAGGAAAATGGAGTTGAGGTAGAAGATCAGCCATGATCTTCTTGAATGGTGGAGCAGACTCGAAGGGCCTACTCCTGCTCCTAGTTCTTATGTTCTTGTGTAGTGCCACCTCTCTGCTACGTTGTACATATCTGTAGGAATGCCCCTGCATCGTACAATTGCTACTTATCCCACCCAAGCTAGTACATCTCCAAAAATGGCTTCTTCTCCCACCCCCACATAGTCACTACTGGATTACCCATGGGAGTACCAGAAGGTACCATTCTTGGCCTGCTCCTTTTCCTTGTTTACCTGTTGGCTCTCAGCAATATTATCTGTAGACATGGGCAGATCCAGACGCACACTGTTAGCACCCAAGCTCGACCTCTCTACCAACACCACCACCGCCAGCTTGTATTTATATAGCGCCTTTAACGCAGTAAAATATCCCAAAGCACTTCACAGGAGAGTTACCAAACAAAATTTGACACCGAGCCACCTAAGGTGGTATTAGGACAGATGACCAAAAGCTTGGTTAAAGAGGTAAGTTTTAAAGAGCATCTTAAAAGGAGAGGGAGGGAATGCCAGAGTTTAGGGCCTAGGCAGCTGAAGACACGGCCGGCAAGGGTGGAGTGATAAAAATTGGTGATGCACAAGAGGCCAGAATTGGAGGAGCGCAGAGATCTCAAAGGCTTGTAGGGCCGAAGGAAGCTACAGAGATAGGGAGGGGGCGAGGCCATGGAAGGATTTGAAAACAAGAATAAGAATATTAACATTGAGGCTGTAGCAGTCCGGGAGCCAATGTACAGGGGTGATGTGTGAGGGTTTTGGTGAGAGTTAAGATATGGGCAGCAAAGTTTTGGAATGAGCACAAGTTTATGGGGGAAAAATTTGGTATTGACCATTTTGGGGCGCTAACATCGCCTGGGTACTAACTTTAGTGCTGGCGACAGCGAAATTCAGTTTGAGCGCCCCAAGAGGGAAGTGGAGCGCTAAATCAAGCACTACACACTCCTTAGGGCGCTAACGTCGGACAGTGGGGCGCTACGGCAGAGCGAGACTCAAGTTCCGGCGCTGTCCATTACAGGTACTCAGACAGACCGGCGCCTTTCAGTTCTTAAAGGGGAGGTTCAATCATACTGCACAGCCTCACTCTGATCATTGCTGCTTGTGACCTGGGCCTGCAAGGAGGTGCAATCCATCAACCACAAATCTCATGGTTGATCAGAGGCCCAGGGAGAGAGCTTGCCGGTTCAGCGACCAGGCTTTGGAGGCTCTGGTTGCGGCCATGGAACACCGACGGGCAGTGCTCTTCCCAGACACTGGCAGGAGGCCATTGCCACAGGGCCTCAGGAGGATATGGAGGGAGGTCGCCCAGAAGTGTGGTCCACAGGACTCGCACGCAGTGCCGCAAGAAGTTCAATGACCTCACTTGGGTGGTCAGGGTGAGTACATGCTTCAAAGACCTTTACATGCCACCATCTCAACCTCACTCTGTACACAGATGGTATAAACTGCCAAATTCCCAACACTCACCCACCAACTATGCCCACCTACTAAAAGTCACAGCCACATCTCATGCCTTGCATACATTAATGGCTATTCAACTATGGCTGCACACTCACTCACACGCTGTCCTTTTTATTGCAGGCCAAGCTTGCTCATAACAGGAGGGAGCAGCAATGCATGGGAGGAGATCAGGCAGAGCTGCACCCCCTTACAGATCTGGAGGAGCAAGTTCACTGCATCATTGCAGCCCAGGCCGTGGGTGCTGTTGCAGTCGGAGACGTCAACCCCCTTGGGGACAACAACAGTATGTTCATCACCACCCGCTCTTCTCTCATACCACTGGCCATTCACAACTCAAGTCCTTGCCACTTACCATCTAAATATACTGTCTCTATCCCTTGCTCCCTTCCTGCCCCCCTCCCCTCACGTTAAACCCACTCTTGTGTCTTTATGCTTTCAGAGAGTGAGCCACCATCTGACCAGCCTGTCCCTCAGCCTCCCAGTGGCAGCGACGTGGGAGTGTAGGAAAAACAATAAGCCAGAGCCTCACTGCCTGTGTCTCCCGAGCACGAGAGGTCCGATACTGGAGCGATGCAGTCACTGAAGGGGAACCTAGGAAATGGCTCTGATGTGGGCGAAGCTCCGGGACCCAGCAGGCTGCAGCAACGCCACGGGGAAAGGGAAGCTCGGGGACCATCTCCCCGGAGGGTGAGTTCGCACGTGGGTTCTGCTGCACAGGACTTAGAGGAGGACCTCGATGTGGATGCGTTGACCACACAGGCGATGAGCATGCACACCGAGCTCATGGGTGCAATGGCAAGGGTGCCCGAGAGCATGGATGCAATGGCTAGGAGCGTGGAGGAGTCCAGCATTGCACTCATCTCTGCGCAAACCATCGAGCCCATCCTTGGCAATTTGCAAAGAATGGTTGCCTCGCAGAAACACCATGGGGACCCAGACCTCATGCCCCGTGTCATGGGTGAGGTGGCAGCAGCTATTGCAGCCCAGGCCGAAGCAACGCAACAGCTTAGAGCTGGAATGGAGTCAGTGGTTGGTGGCATCCAATCTCAGACTGCTCTCATGCAGTATCAGATTGATGCCACGCAAGCTCTGACTGCTTCCATCATCGCTGGGTTGCCCACAGTCCACTGGGGATCCGACGGTGCTGCAGCAGGCCAGCAATCTGTGCTCGAGCAGATTGCTCCGGATGCTGAGGTTCGGCCCCGGGGGAGTGGCAGTGTGTCGGTCAAGCAGGAAGGTGCTGTCCTCTCTCACGATGACAGCATTCCTGCTCCCACTACTGCCACTCCGCCATTGCACTTGCCGCAGCCTGTAACCCAGCCATCCCATACTGCTGCCGCCCATGCAGAGTTGGTGCAGTCTGCAGCTGGGCCTTCCAGGCCCAGAGGTGGCCGAGGGCATCCTGCAAGTCCATCTGCAGCCTCTGGATCCAACATTCAGCAGCCTTCCACCAGCCTTGCTGCAGCCACTGGGGCCACATTACAGAGGAGCAGTAGGGTTGGGAGGGGGGAAATGCAAAGGGGAGGGAAATCATTGAGGAAGGGCGAGTAAATAATACGTTATTAGCAAATGGGGGGAGTGTGTGCAAATAGTTTGATGTGTTTGTAAATAATATATTGTTGAGTTTGGTAACAAATAGTTCAGTTTGCCAAGAACCAGTTGTATTTGTTGATAAATTGTTGTGTTTGTTTATTATTGGTTGTGTTCCATAAGAGAGAGTTGTGCACAATATTAAATTTTTATTTCTACATAGCACATTTTGTGGTGTTTCACGTTCGACCTTTGCCCGGTGATGGGGGCTGTGAGCTGGCTGTAATGATGTGGTTGTTCTGCGCAAAAGCCATGTGCTAGCTCATTTATTGGAAGCGCTGTATAATGAGGCAATCATGAACGGCCCTTGGAGAAGCAAGATTGAGTGGCTCCCTCCTACGTTGCTGCCCCTCAGCAATCCTGTTGAAGAACCCTGGAAGCAACTTTGAACAGTGGTATTCAGAGCCATGATGGCAGTAGTCTGAGATTCCACTGCAGCACTCAGACCTTTGCTAAACGGTTTGTGCTGTAATTGAAGCTGCGACATCGGTCATCAGACCCTGCATCATGGTGGGTTCCAGAGGTGTGCTGATGGAGATGACCACCCGTTCCATGTTGGAAAAGATGGGCTCCAAGCTCTGCGCAAAGCCCTGTACCAAGTTGGAGCTGGATTCCACTATGCTCCTTGACATTGTGTGCAGTCTTTCTGGCAGGCTTTCCAGTGCACCAAGCATTTGGTTGTGTACACCCATCAGCCTTCTTCTGTAGCCTGGGCCATCAAAGTCCGCATCTGACTCCTCTGCAGCAGAACTAGTGTGCAACCTCGCCCTCCAACGAGCTGGCACATGCATCACCCTGGCTCCTGCACACTTGTGCCTGGTGTCTCACCATGTGCAGATCCCTCCTCCGTGTGCACAGTCACGGAGCTGGTGGCTGCGCGTGCACGATCGAGTGACCGTCTCTCTTCATCGTCACCGTCTTCTTCCTCCTCTGACTGGGAAGGTTCCAGTTCTTAGGTATCTGAAGTAAAAAAGGGGTAAGGGATAGATTGTGATGAGGGGAAGAGCAGAAAATAAGCAGTGTGTGCTTACACCATCTGCGGCTTGCGCGTCAGAAGAGATTGTGGGATGAGGGAGAATGGGAAGAGGAGGATTAAGTATGCAGACACCCTCATCAATTGCTTCAGCGCTACCATATGCCATGGCCTCAGCGATGCCCCTTCACATGATTGCATAGTATTTACAGCACAGAAACAGGCCATTCAGCCCAACAGGTCCATGCCAGTGTGTATGCTCGACAGGCGCCTCTTCCCACCCTTCATCTAACCCAATCAACATATCTTTCCATTCCTTTCTCCCTCATGTGCTTATCTAGCTTCCCCTTAAATGTATGTGCTATTTGCCTCAACTACTCCCTGTGGTAGCAAGTTCCACATTCTAACCACTCTCTGGGTAAAGAAGTTTCTCCTGAATTCCCTATTGAATTTATTAGTGACAATCTTATATTTATGACTCCTAGTTCTGGTCTCCCGCACAAGTGGGAACATCACTGTCTACCCTAGGAAACCCTTTCAGAATAAAGCTCTCCATCACACCATGCCTCAGTCTTTCCTGACAGTTAGTTCTGGTATCATCCTAGTAAATCTTCACTGCACCCTCTCCAATGCCTCTCTATCCTTTTGATAATATGGAGACCAGAACTGTTCACAGTACTCCAAGTGTGCGGTCTAACCAAGAATCTGGACAAGTTCAACATAACTTCCCCGCTTTTCAATTTTATCCTTCCAGAAATGAACCCCAGTATGTTGTTTGCTTTAAAAAAAAAACAGCCCTATTAACCCGAGTCACTACTTTTAGTGATTTGTGTATCTGCACCCCCAGACCCCTCTGCTCCTCTACCCCATTTAGACTCTTATTATCCAAGGAGTACATGGCCTCATTCTTTCTACCAAAATGTACCACCTCGCACTTATCTATAATGAAGTGCATTTGCCAATTACATGCCCATTCTGCAAGTTTATTAAGGTCTTCCTGTATTTTGTCGAGTTCCCCTCTGTATTAACTACACCACCTAATTTGGTGTTGTCCGCAAATTTTAAAATTGTACTTCCGATCGCAAATTTTTCCCCTCCATGGGGGTTAAAATGCGCAGATGTGCTTGTCCTCCTCCAATTCTTTCCTGCTGCCTCATGTTATGCGCCACCTTCTCCTGCAAGAAAGAGGGAAGTGTGTTAGCGAGTGTCCTGCAATATGTTGTGATGTGGCGGTCATGGTGAATAGCTGCCAGTGTGTGCCAGCTGTGAATTGTGGGTATGAGGCTTGCCACAATGCCAAGTGCGTGAGGGTGAAGTAAGCCAAATTACTTGAAGGGTTGAGTACTGATTGATCGAGATTGGTGGTAGGTAGGTGATGGGGGTGTAGTGAATTGAGAAGTGGATGAGGCTAGTGGTGCAGTTGGTAGGATATGCCATTTTAAGATTGAACTCACTCACCTCAACAACTCATGAGAGATCATTAAACTTCTTCCTGCACTGCATCCATGTTCTTGGACCTGGCATTGACCTCTGCCGCTATTTCTTCCCACTTCTTCCTGAACATATGTCTGGAGGGCCTCCTGCCCCCCCCCCCCCGCAGATACAAGACATCTCACCTCATCTTGCACCAAGACCTCCAGTGCATGGTCTGAAAACCTTGGTGCACGCTCGCTCACATGTTCAGCCATTGCTCAAAGTATCAGAGCATAGATTCAGTTTTCAAATGACACCCACCACTTCTTGCAACCACAGAGCACTTCCCATTTAAGAGGTGCAGGCTGCCTTCCAGTCGTGCTAGCCACCCGCGATATCAGGGCCCCTGCTGATACATGTGGCCAATGAACAACATGGGTAGCGTGGCTGCACGCAGCAATCATGTAAAACAGCAAGCACGAATTTAACATGCTGCCTGCAACACAATGAACGGGTGCAGGTTAATCGCGTCCACCATCCCCACAGCCGTTTTCGGGGGTTATCCAACTTAACCCCCTAGTTGTTTAAGTTCAGCAACAAAAACAAAACACAATTAAAAAATGTACAGAAATCGCTCCCTGTAACATTCCCTGCAGGGGCCAATATAAAAATCTTACAGCAAGTGGAGGAGCCTTACAAAAACAGAACAGTATTTGAAGAAAAATTTGTAATTGGGGATCCATAAACAATGTAGGCCCAAATTTCTACTCTGGCTGTGTAACTGGGGGGGGGGGGGGGGGGGGGGGGGGCCGGAGGTACAAAAATGGTCCTATTTCAACCCCAAAGGCCCTAAAATGCCTAAGGGAATTATCCCAAAGGGTTTTGATTTCCTTGCAGAGATGAGCAGCCTTTGGGAGCTGAAGACTTTGCGGTTTTTTTTTCGGTGGGGCCCTTCCAATGCGTCCTCTGCTGCATCAGAAAGGCATGGAGCCACTAACATTCCGAGCCTCCATAAGGGTCGGCGCTAAGGATACGCCCTTAATGCGCCAGGCACATTCTGGACAGGCTAATGGCCCTATCCCCATAGCTGAAAGCAGCTGGGAGCCCCACTCTGCCACCGATGCAGCAGGGAATCCAGAATTTCAGGCCGTATGTATTTATTAGAGTAGCTTACAGTGAGGAGGTTACTGCATTACCATAAACTTTACTTCTGTAGTAATCCAAAATAGCATTTACAGCCCTCGTCAAATCCTATTTTAAATCCAAAGCAGTTCAGAGAGCCCTCTGGCTTTCAAACAAGTCATAATGTGCTAGCACACAGATGTTCTAAACCTATTTGCATCTCTAAACTATCTGTGTCAACAATTAAGTCACCCTCCACTTTTTCAGACTGGTAACAGTGCTACAAACAAGAGTTTGATTTTCATTGCACTATAGTATGCTGGGGCAATGCCTGTGAATACAAGTGAATTGCTCGGAGACAAAGACCTGGTCCATTATCCAGGACTTCCCTATTGAAGCAGCTGCCTCCACCACATTCACGCTGACAACTTCCAGCAAAACAGATGGTTTGAGTATTCATGACTGGTTCTGTGGAAGCCCAAGAGTCAACTATTCAGGGGACTTTCTGTCACCGATTTGATAATGAGTCTTTCTACTCTGGTGGAAAGATTAGGCCAGATCCTTCATCAAAAAATCTTTTTTTTTTATATAAAGAGATTATCCACACAAACCAAAAGCAGTAATAATACACATGAACTCAACTGGTCTTGATAAATAACAGCACTTAAACTATATCCATCCCAATACATTGACAATATTATATCTTTATAAGTATTTTTTATTTACACCTGTGTATAGGTTGTTCATAAAAGGAAAAAAAAATCAAGTTCTCCTGCACTAAAGAATATAGGATGTTTCTTTTATTTGTATTTAGAAAAGTACATTATTAATGCTTGTAATAAATAACTTCCCTCAGTTTTATGCAATATACAATCAAGAAATCTGAATTGCTAATAAATCATTGTTGCATTTTAGTGTTCCAGTTCAACAATTTAGATTGTTGGAGGTACTTGGAAATTTCAAAGCACGAGAGAGAAATAAGGACGGCATTTAACAGGCAGAGCTTGCAGCACTATTTATATAACAGTGAAATATAAACTTGCTCAACTGATTGGCCCCAAAATGTCCTTGTAATGTTGCAGATAGACAGTGCTCCAATTCCATCAGTTAAATATTAACTTTAAATTATATCGTTAAAAACATCAAGAGGCTATAGAATAAATTTTGCATGTCCATTCACTGCCAGCAGGTCCTCGCAAAGCCGCCTGTTCACATTGGAAAAGCACACAAGCAAAACTTAATCTCTCAAATCTTATTTTGCTATATTTTGAGGTGAAAGAGAAAAAAAGTTGGTATTGAACAGAATTTAACCTAGATCTATCGTGATTGATTGCAGATAAAAATTATTTCATAAAGGGAAGGGCATGAAAATATTTTATTTTATATCATTAAGAGGGATTGTTTAATTGAACCAAAAATACTATTCATCATGGAATGATACAGCCCAGAAGGAGGCCATTCAGCCCATCGTGTCTGTGCTGGCACTTTGGTAGAGCTATCCAATTAGTCCCACTCCCCTGCGCTTTCCCTATAGCCTTGTAAAAAAAAAAATGCCCTTTCAAGTATTTATCCAATTCTCTTTTGAAAGAGACTATTGAATCTGCTTCAACCACCCTTGCAGGCAATACTTTCCAGATCACAACAACTCACTGTGTAAAAAAAAAAAATCCTCATATCGGCACTGGTTCTTTTGTCAAGTCACCTTAAATCTGTGCCCTCTGGTTGCCAACCCTTTTGCCACTGGAAGCAGTTTCTCCTTATTTATCCTACAACAACAACAATTTATATAGCATCTTTAACATAGTAAAACGTCCCAAGGCGCTGCACAGGAGTATTTCAAGACAAAAAAATTGACACCGATCCACATAAGGAGAAATTAGGGCAGGTGACCAAAAGCTTGGTCAAAGAGGTAGGCTTTAAGGAGAGTCTTAAAGGAGGAAGGAGAGGTAGCGAGGCAGAGGTTTAGGCAGGGAATTCCAGAGCTTAGGGCCTAGGCAATAGAAGGCACAGCCACCAATGGTTGCGCAATTATAATCAGGGATGCTCAAGAGGGCAGAATTAGAGGAGCGCAGATATCTCAGGGGTTGTGGGGCTGAAGGAGATTACAGAGATAGGAAGGGGCAAGGCCATGGAGGGATGGGAAAACAAGGATGAGAATTTTGAAATCGAGGCGCTGCTCAACAGGGAGCCAATGTAGGTCAGCGAGCACAGGGGTGATGGGTGAACAGGACTTGGTGCAAGTTAGGACACAGGAAGGCAAGTTTTGAATGACCTCAAGTTTACGTAGAGTGGAATGTGGGAGGCCAGCCAGGAGTGCATTGGAATAGTCAAGTCTAGAGGTAACAAAGGCATAGATGAGAGTTTCAGCAGCGGATGAGCTGAGGCAAGGGCGGAGACAGGCAAAACTGTTCATGATTTTGAACTCTTCTATCTCATCTCTTGACCTTCTTCATCCAATCTCCTCTTAACCTTCTCTGCTCCAAGGAGAACAACCCCAGCTTCTCCAATCTCTCCACATAACTGAAGTTCCCTCATCCCTGGTACCAGTCTAACAAATCTCTTCTGCACTCTAAGGCCCTGACATCCTTCCTAAAGTCTGGTATCCAGAATGGAACACAATACTACAGCTGAGGCCTAACCAGTTTTTTTTTTTTTTTTTTATAAATAAAAAAGGCATAGCATAACTTTCTTGCTTTTATGCTCTTAAAAAAGCATATGGGAGACTTGGCTTTATTAGTCTTCCCAACTTGTCCTGCCACCTTCAAGGATGCATGTAAATCCCAGGTTTCTGTGTTCTTGTACCCCTTTAAAATTGTACCATATTGCCTCTCCTCATTCTTGCTTACAAATTGCATCACTTCACACTTCTCTGCATTAAATTTCATCTGTCATGTGTCTGCCCATTTCACCAGTCTGTCTATGTCCTCCTGAAGTCTGTTGCCATCCCCCTCATTGTTTACTACATTACCAAGTTTTGTGTCATCTGCAAACTTTGAAATTATACACTGTATACCCAAGTTCAGGTCATTAATATATCAAAAAGAGCAGTGGTCCGAACATCAACCCCTGGGGAACACCACTGTATACCTCCCTCCTGTCTGAGGAACAACCGTTCACTACTACTCTCTGCTTTCTGTCCATTAACAAATTTTGGATCCATGCTGTCCCTTTAATCCCATGGGCTTTAAATTTTGCTAACAAGCCTATTATGTGGTAATTTGTCAAACGCCTTTTGAAAGTCGATATTCACATCAACTGCACTCCTCATCAACCCTCTCCGTTACTTCATCAAAAGAACTCAATCAAGTTAGTCAAACACAATTTACCTTCAACAAATCCAGGCTAACTTTCATTTATTAGCCCATACTTTTCAAAATGCCAATTAATTTTGTCCCGGATTATTGTCTCCAAGATTTCTCACCACCACCGTTAGGCTGACTGGCCTGTAGTTGCCGGGTTTATCCATCTCCCCTTTTTTGAACAGGGGTGTAACATTTGCAATCCTCCAGTCCTCTGGCACCACCCCATTTCCAAGGAGATGGAAGGTTGTGGCCAGAGCCTCCACAATTTCCACCCTTACTTCCCTCAGTAACCAACCTTTTAAGTACCTCTTTATACATTTTATCCTATCTACTGCCTCCTCCTTTATTGCTACATTGCTGGCAAAGTACTCATTAATACCTCAGCCTTCACAAGATCTCATCTCCATTTTAGTCCCACCCTTCCTTTGACTACCTATTCACTATTGTGTTTTTAGGTTCCCTTCTCTATTAGCTGCTAATCTATTCTCATACTCTCTTATTCCATTATTTAGATCGTCTCTTTAGTTTTGTATTCAGCTTGGTTCTCTAGTGTATTATGAACATTACATTTGTCATAAGCCTCCTTTTTCTGTCTATTTTAACCTCTTCATCTTTAGTCATCCAAGGAGCTCTAGCTTTGGATACCCTTCCATTCACCCTCATGGGAATGTGTCTACTCTGTATTGGAACCATCTCCTCTTTGAAGGCCATCCATTGTTCAATGACTGTTTTGCCTACCAATTTTTTATTCCAATCCACTTGTGCCAGATCCTTTTTCAACTCACTGAAGTTAGCCCTCCTGCAGTTAAGTATTTTTACACTTGATTGTTCCTTGTCCTTTTCCATAACTATTCTAAACCTGATGATATTATGATCACTGTTCCCCAAATGCTTTCCTACTGAAACATGCTCCGCTTCATTCCCCAGGACCAGATCCAGCATGGTTTCCTTCCTCATTGGGCTGGAAACACACTGATCAAGAAAGTTCTCTTGTACACATTTCAGGAATTCCTCCCCCCTCTTTGCCCTTTACACTGTTACTATCCCAATCTAGATTACAATAATTGAAGTCCCCCATTATCACTTCTCTGTAGTTCTGTATTAGCCAAAAACACACCTGTATGTGCATCATCATTAAAGTATCACAAATACTTCGTGATCTTGTACTGCAGTGATCCTGTAACAATTCTATTGTATTAATGGAAACTCACATTTCTCTTCTGTCAATGTTCAGTGTGTGTGTCTTGGTGCAGAAATACTATTTCCTTTATTGCTGTAGAACACTACTCCCATTGTATAAATAAACATGCACTGCATGGGCATTGTGGCATGTTCTTAGCCAGGTTGGATACAGAATCTATTCAAATGGCAAGACCACAACTGTCCTATATCATTTTTCTGAATCTCTGAAAATATACATTACCTACCTTGTGCGGTTTTCATTTTTCACACAACATGCCTCGAACATACGACTTAGGAATGAAGCCTAGCCATATCGGTCCAAGGGAAACTATGGAATAAATCTCAACTTTGGGTATCAAATCATCAGCGATAAAGCTCAAGAGGTCCAAAACATTTTCTTTGCTGCCCACGAGTTTTCAGACGTTCATGGGCAGCTCGCCAATATGAGGGGTGGGAATTCAGGCAGGCCCAGAGAGGCGCTCAGGCTTGATCCCATTCTATAATGTGATCGTGGATCCTAGCTGGAGCAGCGGTGGAAAAGTTGCAATTGGACTCTTGAAAGGGGGAAATAAAATAATTAATCTAGTATTTGTAGTTCTGATCACTACCCAATTACTGCAGTTGGAAAATGCATGTGAACGCTGGCTGTGATTTTATTTTTATCCAATTGTGTTCCAACTCCATACGCTTTGAAAAATGCAGACAGAAACAACAAGCATTCTTCCTGTGCTTTACAGATTAAACACCGAGGAGGTGCCGGTCTAATGCAACACCTTCAGAAGTTGCTGTTGTACTTGGTATGTCACATGAACATACAAAAGGGGGAATTTTAACTGGGAGTGAGATTCAGGTGGGCGGGGCAAGCACCAAACATACCTGACATTGGCACCACCAGGCCCCAGGCAATTTAACTCAAGGGCTTCATCTGCAAAGGAGGGCTCACTGACAAGATTCTAAACCTCAGGGAGAAGGTCCTGCAGGAGGGATTGGGGGAGCTCAGGGCAGGAGAGTCTTTTGCTTCTGCTCCTCCTGGCCCCACAAGCAAAGTGAAAGAACAAACTTGTGTTATGGTCTCCAATTCACCTCACGGTCTTCACCGGATGGGAAAGCCACAGCGACTCCCCCACTCGGGCCACAGTTAAAATTGCAGCCGGTGCCCAATGAGGTCATCGGAGCCCAATCTGCATATTTAAAGAAGGACCCCACCGACTTCAGGATAGTGCCTTTGCCACCTGCTCAAAAGAGCAGGATAAAAATCAGGATCAGCATGAAGCAGGCAGGAAAGTCACCCAGGGCATTTTAACTGCCTAGCCACTGGGAAGATAGTTAAAATCAGCAGCAAACAGTTTAGACAGAAAGGTCATGAAATTCGGCCCCTTAGCACCGGCTGATAAAATGGCAGCCGCCAGAGAAGGGGGTGGGGAAAGAGAAGGAGGGAGGGTGGGAAGGAAGAGAGTGTGCGAGAGGAACAAAGAGAAAGAGGAGGAAGGGAGGAAGCAGGCAACCGATCCCCACTCTGGACGAGCTATCCATGAGTGCCTCATCAGACTCCGGTTCCAGTGATTGGGAACCCCAGATCCCCGCTGTTCACCACTTCCTCTGTCACAGAACAGCAGTGTCCTCTTGGGCACGAAGCTAAAAATCACCACAAAACAAACATAAATTTATCAATTCCAATACTACACAACGTCAACTAATC
This sequence comes from Somniosus microcephalus, assembly GCF_052327205.1. Taxonomy (NCBI): domain Eukaryota; kingdom Metazoa; phylum Chordata; class Chondrichthyes; order Squaliformes; family Somniosidae; genus Somniosus; species Somniosus microcephalus. The sequence continues at coordinate 146,812,957 of NC_140993.1, forward strand.
ACACTTGTGCATTCCCTTAGTGTCTGTCTAGAAGGTCCAGTTGTCGACTGCACCACCTCGGCATGGGCAGCTTGGGCTGATTGGATGTCAGGTAACAGCAAGGGCAGTGGCAGTGGAGAGAGTAGGAATGCTGTCATCCCGAGAGGATAGCAGGTTCTTGCTCCACGGAGCCACTGCCACTCCCCCGGGGCGGAGCCTCAGCATTCCTAGCCATCTGTTGGAGCACAGATTGCTGGACTGCTGCGAGACCCTGCAAGCCCCTTTCCACACTCGTAAACCCAGCGATGATGGCAGCAGACTGAACTTGCGTGGCAGCAAGCAGAGACTGCATGAGAGGAGTCTGCACTGCAGCACTGAGACGTTGGGTTGCTTCCGCCTGTGCTGCAATGGAAGCTGCGACATCACCCATCACACCCAGCATCATGGTTGGGTCCAGAAGTTCTCTAATGGAGCTGCCCATCATTTCCATCCTAGAAATCATGTGTCCCAAGCGCCACACAAAACCCTGTGCAATGTCGGAGCCGGACTCCTCCATGCTCCTTGACACGGACAAAAAGGCTCACTGGCAGGAACCAAGTATTTCTGTGTGGATGCCCAGCACCCTTCTTCTAAAGGCCACCCATTGAGGTCATCATCAGAGTCCTGTGCTGCGTAACTCATGCACGAACTTGCCCTCCGGGAGCTGGCCCTTGAACTACCCTTTCCCCCTGGCCTGGCTGCAACCTACTCATGCCTGGTGATTCACCATGGGCAGATCCCACCTCTATACTACCCTCTAAAGTCCACGCAGTGTAATTTTCTGAGCGGATGTCTGAAGTGTCAGATTGAGTGACTGTGCCTCTTCTTCACTCTCCTCCACCTAACTTCAGGGACAAGCTGGGCTGGTGGGACTTCTTTGGTATCTAAAAAAAGGAGAAAGGCGCAAGGGTTGGGTTGTGGCGCGGGGCAAGGGAAGCAAGATGTCCACCCTTACACCATCAGTAGCTTGTAATTGAGAAGAGATTGTGGGAGGAGGGATATGAGAAGGAGGATTAGGTATGAGCATACCGTCATCATCAGCAATGCTTTCAACTTCGCCGCTCGCCATGGCCTCAGTGAAGGCCTCTCCAATTATCGCCAGCACATTGTCCTCCAGCTCTGAGGTTGTAAAGTCAAGCTTCCCCTCAGTCTGTCTGCTGCTGCTCTTGGCAGTTATGAGCCACCTCTGCCTGCAAGAGAAAGGGAAGTGTGTCCGAGTGTGGTGCAATGTGCCTGCCATGGTAGTGTGTGCAAGGTGAGAGATGTGGGTGCGAGTCTTGCAGCAGTGGTAAGTGAGTGAGGGTAAAGTGAAGCTATGCTTATGAGGTATGAGTGGTGATAGCTAGAGATTGCTGGTGGGTGAATGATGGGGGTGTGGTGCATTGAGCAGTGTGCAAAGCTAGTGGTGCAGTTGGTGGGATATGGCATTTGAAGATGCATTCACTCAGCTTGACCACTTGTGTGAGGTCATTAAACTTCTTGCACCACTGGATCCAGATTCTGGAGACAACACTCATGGCACTGACAGCTTGTGCTATTTCCTCCTTCTGGCATTCTGCCTGGAAGGCCTCCTGTGGGTAGAGGACCTGATATCGTCTGTGAACCCTCAGGACCAAGGCCTCCATTGCCGCATCAGAAAACCTCCTCACCCTCTCACTTTTTTGTTGGGCCATGACTTTATCCAGACTGACAATGAGGCGCTTGTGCAACAAAGCTTCCCCTTTAAGTAGGCCAGATTTTAATCAGCCAGTAGACTGCACCAGATATTGGCCCTCATTTAGCACCGAGATCAGCACTCCAATCATCACGAATTTTGCGTGCTGCCTGAACCACTTTGAACGGGTGCATTGCAATCATCGCGCCTGTTTTTTTAGGCTTTATCCAATTTCACCCCCATAATGTATAATGCACATTAAATGGTATCAATTTTATACCACTAAGGTTCCATGATCACAGAACTCATGAAAGGCCATCATGAATGGGATGTGTGCTTTGCAACCTAATTAGTGCAGATTAAGTATGTACTTCAAAATAAAGCTAATTTTTTTAAACTGTATTTTTGTTGCTATACTTTTGTTCATAGGGTAAAGCAACATCCGAGTGACAAGTCTGAAATGAGCAATCCCAAAGTCTGAAGACTGAAGTCTGACTAGACTGGTAAGCTCAAAGAGCAGTCAGTTACAAAGCCTATGGTAGTTACAAAGGCAACATGTCAAAATTCGTTACCCTTCCTTGTCTTTCTTACTGGCCAATAAAGGACAAATCCATTTCTTGTACCAAGCTGAAGCTCATAAATTAGCCAAGCAAATACTGAAATACCACAAAGCGAGACAGACTCATGGTGAAGCCACTAAAAATGAATTGTCAAGGACAAAATATTATAAAACCTCCAGTACAGCATTACCCCAGTAACATCGTTTAAAAAATGCTGAAGTGATACCTGCTTACTGGGAGGCAGATCCCTATTAAAAACTATACATATTGTTCATGGACAGGCATGTCTGATTTACCTCATTCTAAAAATCTGTTGAAAAAAAAAGCAGAATAAAGAGATGAGCTTTGGAGAGTGAATTTTAGCGTACAAAACATTAAAATTACACTTCTTTGCCTGGTATTTTAATGGCGGCATTAAGTTTAATTGGTTCATATGCTAATATCTGTACAATGTAATTTCAAGGGTAACTAAAAAATAATTCAAATGAGGCAAGAGCCAAGCATAGCTCCAAATACAACATTTCTAAACTCTGCAGTGACTATCACAGTGTACACTAACTGTAATGTTCAACAACCAAAGGAAAGGACACAATGCATTGAACCTGTCGGGAGTCAAAAAATAGATTTTGTAATGCCTGTATATAATGAGGACTCATACTTAAGAAAAGCAAAAATATAATGTGCTACATGTTACATTATATTAAGCCAGTTTCATTTGCATATTTTAGATTCCCAACACACACAGAAACAAGGTATTTTAATATTGTCCAATCACATGTTTTAGCATAATAGATGTGCTGCAGCTTGATGTAATACATGAACCCAGTTTAAAAGCAAGGCTGTAATTTCAATGAAAAATTAACAACCAAAAAGTCACTGCATGCAAATTACAAATAAAAATGCAAAGCCAATGTAATCAGTAGACAGTAAACCTAGCTCAAGCTGCATTAAACTGATTGGTCAATTTTGATGTATGTCCACATTATTTAGCCTGTAATCCATTAGTGTCAGTCGTCCATGGACAGTAGGCAGGCCTTAATTTCACGGACTGATACATGATTAAATTCAAGCACACCTGCACGATCCAAACCCTTACCCCTGTAGGGCTTGGCTGCACTAGATCACAGAGCTGGACACCAAGGGTAACTAAAACACGCAACATTCTTCATAATGAAAATGGGCTCAACTTAGGAAAAAGCTTGAAAATCTAGTACTTTACCAAGTACATCTTTGCATCACATGCATAAATACTTGGAAGTGCACTGTTCATTTTGTCCCTTAACAACAAAAAAGCCAGGTGTAAAGCTTTTCTTATCCTCCGAATTTATTGGACTGTTTTTAAGAGATATTTCTGTTTCCTAATGCAGTCCAGAAATATGATTGCAGTTCAGATGGATTGAACAAATCTTGGCCAAGGCTATTTTCAGTATTATCCAATTCCAAGAACAATCGCAGTTTTTTGTGGCCATACTCCAAGCCATCTGGATGCAATCAGAGTTTCTCAAATTCTCCACACTTGTTTCTAAAATGACCAGAGCTGCAGATTTCACAGTTTTGTTGTTAACACATTTCATACAGCCTATTGTAGCCAATAACTCATTTCTGCTCAAGTTAGGCCTGTTCATGGATAAAGACCATGAGTGGAAACGGAAATGCAAATACGTGAGAAAAGTGTATTTTGGAATAGACTTCTTTAGCAAGCTTTAAAAAAATAGAAACTAAGGGTAGATTTAAAAGAATGCTGCTGGGCTCCCACGGTGACTCCGAGTTTATCCAGTAAATAGCTAAGCTGTACAGACCAGAATGGTTCCAGGCTTGCCGAGTAAGCTGACCTTAGTCTGACCAAGGCTAAATGCATTTCAATTGACCGCAATGTCCCTGGAGAGGAAAATTTCCCAGGGTTGATATTCCAGATTGCTGTCTAGCTACCGCTGGAGAAAGTGCACATGTTGACATCAGGTGAGGACCAGATAGGGCTCAGCTATGATGCTTCCCACAGTTGAATAGCTTGGTGACACTCCAGCTTTCCCAACCCGCCCGCTTTCGGCGGGAATCTACCGGAATGAGCGTCTGGTCTCCCGAGCGCTGCTGCTGGCGACTTGGGAGAAACGGTCTTTGTATGTGCGGTTCACCGGCTATCATGGTTTGCAACCAAACCGCGGTGTCTCAGCGCTGCTGGTCTCCTGTTATTTGGAAACACCGCTTCATTGCCGGTTGTGAGGAGGACAGCATCGGGACAAACGAAAATCGCCTGGAAACCAAGTCCTAACTGGGGAGAGGAGAGAGAGAGAGAGAGAGAGAGAGAGAGTTCATGTCAGCCTGTGATGTGTGCTGTTGTACAATGTGTTTTGTTCTGGGAATCAGGCTTTGGTGCTTCTCTCTGATATCACCTCCCTGAAGCTGGGCTTCAGTGGTGGGGTGTAGGAGTCAGTGAATTAAATTAGAGTTGTTTTGGTTTGCTGTGTATTGTAAAAAGTCAGAAAATTGTTGGAAAACTTCAATGATGTTTTTATTGAATCAGTGGAACTTCTTGTTTCTCACTGCGGTCACTCCTGTAGAAACATCACAGAAGTAGTTTTAATTTAAACATTACTTATCCTTAAATATTTCTGTTCTTTGTTTTTATGTTATTCATCTCACTATAAAATGTTAAACATTTTATTCAGGGCTTGGTGATATGGAGATACTCAACGAAGGTAAATGGAATGACATTTGCCAACAGTGGGCAAATGTCATGTGATTAAGCATCACAATCAAATCTCCAGGAATATGTCAAACCAGAGTTGGTAATCCGGCGCCAGAGATGCCCAGCACAGATGGAATTAAACTGCAGCAAGGGATCAGTACATTCAGGAGAGCATAGTGAAAAATTTAGAAAAAAATACATTGCTGTTGTAGTGGTCTTTATAAATATTGGTTATTTATTTACAGGAAAAATCCTTGGTCGTTACAAGTGGTGGAACCTCTCTAGTGTTTGGACGGATACACTACAGGGGTAATTCCACAACCCTATGGTCCCAACAGGAAGCTATGCTTACAGGGAGCTGGCAGTTGGAGATAGCGCTACAACAGTGTAGCCCTGGTACTCTGACCTGCGCTCCCAGTGAGTGGACTCATCACAGAGAACATGGGATTGCCGCATTACCCCATACACCTCTTCCTTCTTTTACGAAAGACTTAAATAAATTAGACTTTCTAAAATGAACATCCAAACTTTTGAACTGCATAGTCCTTCAAGTGCAGCAAGGGTCCCTTGTTCCCAAGAGAGAATGCAAGTAGGAGGTGGTTGATATGGATGGTTGAATCAGAACCACTAAAGTCAGCAAACTTTTGGACCTGTACATGCTCCTTCAGTGTTGCCTTAGCATTGTGATCTTTCTTCAAAAGTGCAAGATTCTGTGCTGCTCATTTGATATCATCTAGAGTGACTGCCTTGGGTGCAGAATGTTGAACTACCAAATTAATTACTTCCTTCCACTCTGCAAATAATGACTAATGGCAACACCCAGATCTGGGGGGGTCATGCCTGTAGTCAACAGGATCATCGGAGCCAGAGTGATAGTTAATGATTGGATCATAAGACTGGACCTGAATTCTCAAAGAAGGCTTAGACTGTGGCTTGGAGAATATGGGAATTAAAGGATTATGATCTGTAAACACCATAAATTATCACAGAAGTATAGATGGAATTATTGTATAGCCGATGTAATCGGCAACACATTATCGGACTGTAACATTGCTGTGGAATTTAGTGAATGTCTACTATAGATGATAGTTCTAGCTGCACCCAAGATCATACGGATAACTCCTAAACCCACCAGACTGGCACGAACATAAATCTCTGTTGGCCTACCATTACCATATGACGAGATAGTGATTGATTGATCTGAAGCAAGCATAATCATGCCGGTCTTCCCACTTGAAGATACTGGGTAGTTTCCCCACTTTGGGCGCAATTGCCGATTCCGGAGCAAAATTGCGCAGTTTTGAAAAGTGTTTCTCCCCTCCCTCCTCCCCACTCAAACTCAATATCACTGCACTGGCTCATGGCAGATTTTGCGTTCAATCGAGCAGCATTTTAAAATGCAACAAATATTCCTAGATATATTTAAGAGTGGTAACTTGATAAATTGATTACAGGTGAAAATGGGTTTCACACAAAAAATATTTTAAATCTCAGTATCAATCCATCACCTGTGAGTAACCCATTTTAAAATTACTGAAAATGATTTTAAAAATGTACAAAGCTATATTCTAGTTAGATTGGGGTACAGTAGTCAGTTCCTTAGTAATTTTTTTAATATCAGTCATTCAAAACGTACCTATAGAGTCCTTGCACCCAAAGGATCCAGCTAATTTTAAGCCTCCTCAAAGGCCTGCAAGCGAGCGCAATTAGTGGAAACTCCCAGTGGTGATTAATTCACCCCAGGGGCGTGGCCAGTTTTGTGGGCGGGGCCTGCTTCTAGGGCGATGTTTTAAAATTAGTGCAAAAGATCACAGAAACTCAAGTTGCGCTGAACGCAATTTGCGCTTAAAATTCTGTGATTTTTGCACCGAAAAAAACAGTGCAATCGAGCGGAAACTCCAGGCCACTACTTTTAGTTGGTAGTTCTCACAATGGGTCTGCAATTGGAGTCAAATTGGGAAACCAGAAGTAACTAAGTCGAGAAGACTATGGATTCTGACCAGTTACTTGATGTGATATATTGAAAGTTAGCATTTTATACTGCTCCAGACCAACATGTTGTAAGCATTGTAACATAGTAGCTCTCCTAGTCAAGGTCTAGTTGGTGATACCAAGATTTCAGTCCCACTTTGAGGAGACACATGGGCCTAGAATTTTGAGTACAACCAAAAATGGGAGCACAGGCATGAGGCGCACCTGATATTGGGCCTCGGGCCTCATCATTGATCCGGTGAACTGCAGATATCCAATAAGCATCCCCAGGCAGCTTACCAGCGAAAAGGAATCGAAGATCGGGCCACTGTGACACTCAGGTAAGTTGCTGATGGAAAAGTGATAGGGTCAAAAGGGTGGCAGTGGGAGTCAAGTTCATGATGAGCGGCAGGGAGCGGTGGTCAATAGAGGCCCACGTGGTTTGAATGTGGAGTGGTGTGGGCATCCTACTGGGCTATTTAAAATTAAGGGAATTCCACGCCAACTCTGCAAATTTTGGTACTGACTCCTCCATCATCATCCTTGGGTATGTCCTGTCCCACTGGTATGACAGACCCACCAGAGGTGGTGGCACAGTGGTATTAAGTTGGGAGGGAGTGGCCCAGGGAGTCCTCAACATTGACTCCGGAGCCCATGAAGTCTCATGGCATCAGGTCAAACACGGGCAAAGAAACCTGTTGCTGGTTAACACCTTCCCTCAGCTGATGAATCAGTATTCCTCCTTGTTGAACACCACTTGGAAGAAGCACCGAGGGAATGTACTCTGGGTGGGGGACTTCAATATCCATCACCAAGAGCTTCTAAACAGTCGGCCCATACCTTGGAAGTGTCTCTGTAGCTTAGCAACAGCTTCAGAGCGACTTTCCAGAGCCTGACTGTTGGGGGAAAAAAAAGCCACGAGAAGAAAAAAAACCTAACAAAACGGCTCCTGATTTCTGCCGGTGGATCGAGGTTTCCGGACATACAACCTCTGGATAAACCAAAGTTTCTTGTACCACCGTGCTAAATGGGATAGATTCAGAACAGATCTAGCAGCTCAAAACTGGGCATCCATGAGGCACTGTGGGCCATTAGCAGAATTGTATTCCACCACAATTTGTAACCTCATGGTCTGGCATATCCCTCACTCTACCATTACCATCAAGCCAGGAGACCAACCCTGGTTCAATGAAGAGTGTAGAAGAGAATGCCAGGAGCAGCACCGGGTGTACCTAAAAGGGAGGTGCCAACCGGGTGAAGCTACAACATAGGACTACATGCATGCTAAACACAGGGCCAAGCGATCCCACAAATCAACAGATCAGATAAAAGCTCTGCAGTCCTGCTACATCCAGTCATGAATGATGGTGGACAATTAAACAACTAACAGGAGGAGGAGAATCCATGAACATCCCCATCCTCAATGATGGCAGAGCCCAGGACTTGAGTGCAAAAGACAAGGCTGAAACGTTCACAACCATCTTCAGCCAGAAGTGCCAAGTGGATGATATCAGCCGCCTCCTGAGGTCCCCACCATCACAGAAGCCAGTCTTCAGCCAATTCTATTCACTGCACATGATGCCAAGAAACGGCTGAGTGCAACTGGATACAGCAAAGGCCCGGACAACATCCCGGCTGTCGTGCTGAAGACTTGTGATCCAGAACTAGCTGCGCCTCTAGCCAAGTTATAACACTGGCATCTACCCGACAATGTGGAAAACTACCCACATATATCCTGTTCACAAAAAGGACAAATCCAATCCGGCCAGTTACCACCCCGTCAGCCTACTCTCAACTTCTCTGATAATGAAGCACTCCGTGCCCACATGCAGCTCAACCTGGACAACATTCAGACTTGGGCTGATAAGTGGCAAGTAACATTTGAGCCACACATTTTTAACAAGGGCCATTGTCACTGGAAAGTTTTCATATAGGATTAGTTCTTAAAATAGCCTTCCTGGAAAGCAGTTTCATCACCAGAAGAGTTTGCAGTGTAGAAGATGCCTGTCTATTACTCTTCTAATGTGTAAAGTTTTGCTATATAATGTGTTATATGGGCAGGGAAGCAATGTTGGAAGCATCATTTATACTATTAAATTTTGAAGATGTAACATTTTTGACAGCATTTACAATAAGGGGACTTCTCTATCACACTTTGCTCAATGACACTTTAAAACCATGTGCAAATTCTAAACAGGAACTCAACTTTATTTGAAAGCACTCTTCATTGTACAAATCCTTCCATACAAAGACAGTTCATTCAGTCCAACCTTCTAATTACAGATCAATTGGAGATTGGATCTATTGCTCTGAACTGAATCTGATCATCTTAATATGGAACTTACAACCAGATGTGTACCACAGAACTGAAAACAATCAAGTAATTAAAAAAAAACACAACCCTGTGAAGAAGTAGCCATGATTCAGAGAAACATGATACCATGAACAGAATTCTGATATTATTAATACAGAATATATTGGGTTTAAAAGTCTAGAAAGCCATGGAGGCACAGGCTGTAAACAGAGAACAGGCTTCGGAGAGAAGATCAGTTGCTAAACAAAGTTGTAAAACACCACAGGCTTTGAAATGGGAAAGGGATATTGACCAAGAAACTAAGACCCTATTGAAAAGCAAAGACTTGCTTCTGAAGTGTCTGGAGTTTGAAGGTAACACAATGAAAATCCAGTTTAAGTGTTAAGAGCTAACACGTTGGAACAGAAACACAAACGTTAAAAGAGGCATGTGCCTTTGAAAACATGACATCAAGAAAAGAAACATCTGCTGGTCAAATAGTTTTATGTTAAACTGGAAAACAGGAACCATACGATTAAATAAGCAACCAATTGAGATAGCTAGAAATGCATGAACCACCCTGGTCAAAGTGTCTTTAATTTAGCTATAGTAAAAACCATACCAACAAGGCTTTGAAGATATGACTTCAAGAGACACCAAGCAATTGCATTGTGTTTGTATTAAACTTGAAGCAGCACAGAGTCAAAATGTCTGCAAAATACCAGTAAAGCCAATATTAAGAATTGAATGGAAAGCATTTTGTTAGAATGTCATCAAACAAAAACCATAGCGGTCATTGTTTTTATGATGGTTTTTGGAACACCTAAAAAAGGTAGAGAAATAATTATGCATACAATAGTTGAATTGACAGTGCAATCAACCACCACCTAGACCGGAGGGTGTGTTGATGCGGGGGGGTGGAGGACACAAGCACAGTCACAAGGTTGGTAAATGAAATACAGCAGTTAGCTGTGTTTTATTTTTAGAAAACGGGGAAAAAGGTTCACGTCTGTCAAAATCCAAAAACATACGACGTTCAAAAAACAAAATGAAGAAACTGGTTAGGAAGGCAGTCCTTAAATCAATTTCCTCCAAAAAACAATAAGCCAGGGTTACTTTACCACTGGATCTTTCTCAGCCGGTCCAGGGATCATCTCAGGCTCTCAGAACTAAACAATATTCCACCCGGGTTCAACAGTAGACCTCTCTGTGGCAGCTGCAAGCTGGTTTTCAACAGCAGTCTTGGCTTTCTCCTCGGGCACGGGTCCTGAAGGGATGCACTAGTTTGCCTTTTGAACTCCTGAGCTAATGGGTAGATTTGCCTCAGGTGTGTTGGAGGTGGGTGTGGCCTTCACCTGAATTGGAGTGAGGGGGACTTTGTCTCCATCTGCTGGCCACATACCATCCATCCACCACAAACCGCCCCCATAGCTCACAACAGTAAGAATAGAAAGCATTCAAACAGAGGTATCAATAAAGACAATTAGTGGACATCAGCAGGGAACATCAAAGAAACCAATGCCAAAAGGGTATAAAAATAAGACCTTTTTTAACAGAAGTCAGAACACGCTGAACGGGCAGGGCGTTTCTCAACTTTCCAGAGGCATCGCTAAGTTTTTAACCATGAGTCTCGGGAAGTCAGATTGATTTTGGTGGATGTTCTGGATTTAGAAATAAGAAATGTAACGAAGTAAAGATTTGAGAATAAGGATCTCTGAGAAATAAGAAATGTAAGCGAATTGTATTTTGAATTGTTAATGTTGCGACTGATTCAACAGATGTTAACTGAATGTTGGCTCTTAAATAAAACTATATACTTTTAGAATTGTCTCAAAGAGTAATTCTGTATAGACTCACGAACCCACAAATTCTGTACACTCTTTTGTAAGGAGTTGCAGAATTCTGGGGGGTATTCCAGACCCTCATAATATCCGGAAGGTTACAGTCTAGTTCAACTTATTAAAAGTACTATCCGGAGGACGGTAATATCTTTAGTCGTTCCTTTCCTTTCCTTTCCTTTAGGGAGAGATAGCCTGAACTTTTAGACCCATTTAAGCATCTTATGGAATTCGGCTATCTCTAACTTAAGTTGAAGGTGAACGTCTGGGGAATACGCCGGATCTGGGGTAGCCCAAAAGGGCTAGGACTGTAATTATCCCTTCAACCCAATTTATACACATTTAATTGCCAGCTGGTTTCAAACTGGCAGATTCATACTCCACAGTAACAGCAAAGTAAACAAATTTACATGGTACTATTTGTTTCAAAACAGCTACAAATTCTGTGCAAAGCGTATTTAACAGCTGCCATGTAAATGGGATATTTGAGTAGACTCCAAGATGGGGCATCCATAGGAGAGCACCAAAAGGAAACATCTGTCAGCATGAGAAAGTAGCAACAAACTTTCAAAACGTTCTTCATAATGGAGGCGATTCAACCTACATTTTCACCATATTAAATATATGACAAGGGAACTGACAAAAGCACAAATCAAAAGTGCTGTAACGAAGAAGAGGAAAACTCCATATTTAAAAAAATAAATAAAGCCAATGTATCTTTGCTCCTAATTACTAATGGCTATTGGGATTTTCCTTTGAAACAAGGGTCAATTCAGAAAACAAATTGTAATGCTGTAGGTATTACACATGAAGTCAAACATAAAATGTATACTCACTTTGAATATCAATATCTTTCAGAAAAAAAACTTCAGGTCACACAACAGGAAGGACTTTGTTTTCAATAATATGTACTGTGCAAATTTTTAGAAAATGACCACTTCAATTCATCCAAAACTGCTGCCCATATCCCATCTATCAAGTCCTGCTCACCTAGAAACCCATCCTTAGTGTCTTACATTGGCTTCCCTGTCCTACACCAGCTCCAATTTAAAATTCTCACCTTCTAATGAAATCCCTTCATGGCCTCGCTCCTCCCTAACCCTATAACCTCTTCCAGCACTACAACCCCCACCGCACTCTGGCCTCGTGTAGCCCCTCCTCTGTCCCAGCACTGGTGGCCGGGCCTTCAATCATGTAGGCCCCATGCTCCAGAATTCCTTCTTTAAACCTCCCTCGCCTCCTTCAAGACCCTCCTTAAAACCCACTTTTGTCAACCCTCCTAATATCTCATCCTTTGGCTCGGCATCCAGATGCGTCTAATTATGCCTCTGAGAAGCACCTGGTGATGTTTTTCTACATTAAAAAGATACCATATAAATGCAAGTTGTTGTTTATAGGAGTCACCATTAAAAAAAGGACCAGAAAGAAGATACACAAGGTAAGTAACTTCTGGCAATTTTTAAACCTATCTAAACTCATAAAACATCAGATAGCCTAACCCTGAAAATCCAAGAGTCCTACTAAAAATGGTGGCGTGGGACTTCGGGCCATTAGCTAGTAGTGCCTATGCTGGAGATCAAAGGCATTAGCATAAGTAGTTGGGCACCTACACTATTTACAGTGCAGCTAGGCCACTGCATCTAAGAGTTGGCGGTGCGAGATGAAGATCCTTAAAGCAGCGCGTTTGCCCAAAAGGCCAGTCTCCTTACAGCAACTAATCACTCCACAATCGGTTGCCCAAAAGAACATGGCCTCATTTTCACCAGGTTAAGATCCTGGCACATTTTGTATGTCTGCTTCATGCCGAGACTGACGTGGATTTTGAGCCTAAATCTTGGCCCTCAAGTTCCAGACAAAAATGTTGCTTCCAGACAGTAACCCGCAGCTCTATATGATAACACCGAACATGTATTCAGTAGAAAGCATTCTTGCTTTGGAAGAGAATACTGAATGGGAAATGCTGATTATATTAAATATAGGGCTGGTTTTTCCCAAAGTGGGTGCTCTAGGCACAGAGTTTTTTAAAAAATGCTTTGGAAAAAAAAAGCCTACATATTACAAGAAATTCTTTTTCGATTTCAATTCAAGTCAGCAAGTTGTCACTATAGTCCAACTTCTCCATAGCATTTAAATGTGGCAAATGTTTGGAAATAGTAAGACAGAAACACACACGATACAGAGTGTGTGTTTCCACTTGTGGAGAAGAGTGAAACTAAAGGCCATCGATATAAGATAGTCACCAAGAAATCAAATAGGGAATTCAGAAGGAACTTCTTCACCCAGAGTGGTGTGAATGTGGAACTCGCTACCACAGGGAGTGGTTGAAACGAATAGTATAGATGCATTTAAGGGGAGGCTAGATAAGCATAGGAGGGAAAAAGGAAGAGAGGGTTATGCTGATAGATTAGATGAGGAAAGAGGGAGGAGGAACATAAACGCTGGCATGGACTGGTTGGGCCAATTGGCCTGTTTCTGTGCTGTATATCCCATGTAATCCTATGTAAGGGGAGTCTAGCCAGCGGTGCAATTAACTTGGAACAGGAAAACCAGCGAAACTGCAATTTCTGCTCCCCTTTAGAGGGAGTGCTTTAAAAAAAAATCACTTTGCTGGTAAGGAGAATGGAGGCAAGGAGGAAAATCCCCTTTTTGAAGAGGACACCTCGGAGGTTTTGCTGCAAGAGATTCAGAAGAGGAGAAGGCCACTCTCCTGTCAAAGCAGTGGTTGCAGCTGCTTGGATGGAACTTGATGGGATAGTGAATGATGAGGAAGATGTTTTGTGCTATCAGGAGGAGTCCCAAAGTAAGTGCGTCAGGCCAGGATTAGACTTGCACCCATTTTTATGGGTGAGATGAATGCTGGGGCGGAAATCACTCAAAGAAATTTGGCATGGGACTTGATCACCATAATAAAGCGTATAAGCATATTACAAGGAGTCTGGTGTTGGCCATCTGCCTCCCTTGCCATGAAGTATAGCACACTGAAAATCAAGAATACAGCCCCTCTTGCTTGATTTCCTGGCCCATGCTCATTCTCCAATGAAGCTCTAGACAGCTAGTAGAATCTCAGAAAATCAGGATAATAGTTTGTGGAGAAGCTTTATTCAGTTTGCAACCAACCAGTTATTTTATTTTGTCAGTGGTAGATTTTATGGAAAATAGTGACGAGCTCTTGTAATTGAAGCAAGTACTTTGAACGGAAGTGTTATTGTACCCCATATTTTCAACTGCATTATTAGACTTTAATCATATTGTGGGTAAATAGCATATGCTGTGTACTTTAGGACAAATTCATGATCCCATTAGGACCAGAAATCTAGAACTCTTGCACAAAGGTCAGCGGTCCTTACAAGATTTTTAATGCAACACACAATCTTCTCCCGCAAGTTCCATAGGTGATCCCAGCAGGCGATGCTCCACATCCAAAGTTGGAAAATTAACCCTTTATTTATCTAATGTATCAAATAGCTGTTCTAGAAGAAAAAAAAATTGTTTTGCACAACTCAGGTTTAAAAATAATTTGAACTGCTAGCTTACAATTCATTGCAAACTAAAAAGGTAACATCCAAATATAGTGACCGTCTTCATAACTGTGTTGGACCTACTAAAATTTCTGCCTTCCCAATTTGTTGATGCAAATAACTTAAGTTTGTCAAATTTACCATTGCTAAAATAGCATAGTGGAAAAACTAACCATGTATAGCAACCAGGAGTTTCACTTGTGCTTAACAATTACATTTTCTGCCGTCTGCCCGTCACTGTTCGGGTCTGCGGAACAGACACTCAAAATAATTATGATATGAACATCACTTCCAGCATCCAGGCGCACATCACAGCACTTTCCTTGCTGCAGGGTTGTTGCAGTTGTCTGCTCCTGATTAGTTTGGGATTTTGGTTTGGGATTTTTATACTGAGGAGACTATGGGCTGAATTTCCCATCCCTTACACCCCTCATGTACCACCTCCCAGGGCAATAGGGACAGGAAAAAGGGTCAGAGACCCACAATGCATATGTCATGTATTTGTGAGATTGAGATCGGTGGGGAGGGAGTATTTAGATCCCATGTAAATAATGCAGACAGGACATCACAATGCCTTCTGAACCATAACTCCGGAGATACTGTTGGGCGGATGCCTGGGTTGAAGGCCCCCCCACCCCCCGTGGAATCTGTCGTTCAGATTAAATCTGTAAAGCGGCAGCCAGTAACCTCCACTTGCCTCAGGTAGGGCCACTTTTGGTTTTGTCAAGTGCACCAGGGCCAAACATGCACTGTGATATGACAGTAGGAACACAGGTTCTTGCCCCAATTTGTACGTCCAAGGCAGTAGTCCCACCTGACAGTTGCCCAAAACATGCAATGGGCTGAAGTCAAAAACAGCTGGAAGTCAATTGAAAATGAAAATCAGGAGAGATGTATAAAAGGCGATTGATCAGATATTGCCAGTTTCACACATCAGCCAAAGTCAAAATTACCCGCAGCTGATTTCCAACCTCTACAGGCACAGAAGGTTTGGAGAAAGGTTGAATGCAGCGTCTAAGAAACAAAAATGAATGAATATTACTGTGAAATTACCATGTGTACAGAGCTCCCGTCATCATATTATCCTAACGTTGGTGTGTGGTGACAAAAGTGAACTGAAAGGAGAAAAATACACAGACAGCAGTTTTGTATCAAGCCAACTGGATCTGTATTGTATTCCCTCGGGCTATTAGAGTACAAAGGAGAGGGCATTGGCCTGGACTTTGTGGTCAGCAGCAAAGCAAAGGAGTTCGCGGCTGGCCCCAAGAGTACGCTTTGCACAAGGATCTCGATATCTCTGTCGAGAACTTTGGGTTTTCCGACTTTCAATTCAACGGACGTTAATGGGGATTCCCTTGTGCGAACTGCTGTGATGTCAACAGGCATTCTAAGCAGCCAATCAAAAGGTAGAATTCTCAGACAGCAAACAAGGAAGTGAGTAAGCTCTTAAAATTCTAACTTTTTAAAAATGTTAGAGAGAGCAAAACAAAGACTGGGGCTCTCATGGGGAAAAGGCAAACCTGAAATAAAGAGGGCAAGCATTAAAAAAAATTTGAAAAGTTTTTTTAAATTATTAAAATGGAAATATTTCATACTGCACAAAATTAAAGTTACCTTTCCAGGTCCTTAACATTTGTTGAGCAGTAATAACACTATCAAAACCCCATTGATACCTAATCCCTTTGGGTCTAATTTTTAATGGGAATTTAACTGCGGAAGAGCTGAAGTTTGTGTCAGTTTCAATGATTTGGCTGATTACACAGATTGCCGGTTCTGTGCCTGTTTTGGAGCGGTCAATGACTGACCGCAACTTCGAGATTTCCACATGCGCATGCACCAAATCCCGAAGTTGCGGTCAGTTTCAAAGGCGGAATGACGGCGAACGCTGACAGTTCACAGTCATCCCGACTGCAAATTCCGGGCAAATATTAATTCATTTCAGGGAATTAAGGTTTAATCCAAACAACCTTTGGGTCTAATGAGATCACGTAAATGTTGCAACACGTTGGGGGTAGATATCCCCCCTCCCCCGGTGGAATTTAAGTGGCTGGCCAGGATAACGCACCTGCTGGCCGCCCCATCGTCCCAATGGGAGGCAAACCCATTTTAAGGACCAGGCCTCATTAGCAATGGGCTGGCAGACTGCAGGCACAGATTGAGCACTCAACTCAGGGCCACTACACGATCAGGTGACCTGGCCGGCCGGCCTCCCAAGTTACAATTACATAGATCCGGGCGGGGAGGGGAGAAACGGGACGGAGACTTCGATCTCAGTAGAGGGGGAAGCTGGAGTGGCAGCAGGTTTTGTGGAGCACACCTGCTCCTCCTGTCCCTGATACTATGCGGAGCATGCGTAGTGCACACTCTGCCCAGCTCAGTCCTAAAATAGCCTTAGGTTCCTATTGACATCAAAAGATCCTGATTTAAATATTTAAATCTGCTGTGCACTCTCTTCGGGCAGTCTCTGACTGCCTATTCAGGAGGAGCCCAGCAAGATGGAGATGGCCACAGTGACGGCTGGAACGGTGTGGCATTTTCAGGCCGTGACCGGCCCATTTCCACCAGGTGTAAAATTTCAAAATTCAGCCTAATGTTTGCAGAGCAACATGAATCAGTATGCATCACTTGGTTAAAATTCTTTGAAAGTGTTTTATTGCGGCTCAGATTTACTGATAAGATCATCTGCAAGAAATGTATAAACCACTGCAAGACCAGTTGTCTGAGCAATTCAATGCCAAACCACAATTTGACATAATACTGTATTGAATTGGTCTGTTTCTTCCAAATTTTCTCCCTTGCTCTCCTGAAACTGCTAATACTAGGCCACTGGCAACCCTTTAGTATGTCATCCCTAATGACTATTTCTTCATGTAAAAACCCTAGACAGTGGGTGTTAGCAGGCTATTCAACTATAATCAACCAAGGTCTGTCCTGTATGGAAAGGTATGCATCCAGTAGTTGACAGTAATACTAGAAGATGAAAGCCCCCCCTCATGTGATCGCATTGACACGAGACCTGGGCCTCTAACTCCCAGGCTTCATTTTCATTTGACTGACGGGCTGCCTTCCTGATCAGGTCATGAATCGGCAGCCCGCCCTCCCACCTGAAATCGGGCTATTTTCTGTGTGACTCCCACGGCTTATTCCAAGTAGGGATGCCTCTCAGAGTTTGCATGCTTGCTTTCCAACACTGGACGACTGATTTTCTACTGAGATGAGAAGGTCTACCTCCTGCTTTTCAGATGCTCCCTGGAGGTCGTAATAGAAGACGGGAGAGCCTTTCTCCCACAAGCGCAGGAGCATCCCCAAAGCCACATTTGTGCAGGCGTGGACAGAGGAGGATGACACGATCAGAGCCACCAGCATCACCCCGCCCCCCAGGCATGGCTTCAATCTAGAAAGAGGTTCCATGACCTCACAAGGAGCGTGTAGATCTCTTCACTTCAGCTATCTCAATCACACCTGAAAATACTCTTCACCCTCACCAATTCCCTTCCCTGCATCATATCCTTCAACATACAATCACAAGGGCACACTGCAACACCTCCTCTCTTTCTCATTCCAAACACTCACCTCAGTTTCCTCTCTGCACACATTCTACAACTTGCACAACCACCAATTTCTCCCTCACCACATTACACACATTTCCTTTTATATTCATCACCTCCCCACCCTCATTCCATCTTGCTTCTTCTACCCTTCTCAGCACATCCACTATATGTACAAACCCCACTTAACTTGGGAACAGCCACTTGCTAACTTTCTCCTCTCTTTCTGCAGGACAAGACAGTGCATGTTGCAAGGGAGAAGACCAAAATAGGTGGAGGAGTAGCAAACATCATCACTCACCCAGGCAGAGCAGGAAGCCCTTGAGATCAGTGGGCCAGGCAGAGTGATAAACAATCAGGGAATGTGAGGCTGACAACTTACCCAAGCAGGGTTTCTGAATATTATTTGTAACGCTTCATTCCCCTCAGCAAATTTCACACCCTCAAGCTGGATTCTCAAGACTGTCATCTCCTCATGGCTAGTTTCTCTGTGCCATCTTGGCTCTCGTCCCTTTTCTCTTTCTTCCAGCTCATTCAGCAGCAAAAGCCTTCTCCAACAGAAACCTCAGGAGCACAATCCTGCAGGAGGATGCACCGCCATGCACTCCAGCCCTCCCAATCACCAGCTCAGACACTGGCACCATGCATTGGGTTAGATGGGTCTGCATGTGGTGAAACACAAAGCAAGCAGCAACAGGTCCTGATGGCAAGGACAGCCCAGGAGCAGGAGTGAACATGCTGAGGGGTCAGGTGCTGTCCCAGCTCTGCTGAGCAAGAGAGATGAGGACTTCAGGGGCCCAGCCATGAAAAGAAAACTGATGGCCTCACCGGAGTGAGTGGGTGAAAAGAGGACGCTCTCCTTTGGTCACTCTATTGTTACTGCTGGTTATTTATTATTCACTGGCTGCTGCTCCTTACCGAATGAATTGAGGAAATCCACTATCTTTTTGATGCTGTTGGTGATTACCTCAATGTACTCCCTGTTGGCCCAGTCCTGGTGTATCTCTCTGCACTTGATCGCTCTGCCCCGCTATGTCTGAAGCACAAACACATCCCCGACCCGACCTGTAAATCGCTGCGCTGACTGGCTAGAGCCAGCATAATCTGGCATCATCTGCAGGATGAGCTTTTGGGCATTGCATACCACCTACATATTTCTGTAGTGATTTTCCTTCTCACTCATGGCAAGCTACGCATAGCTTCACATGTGCAGTCCATGATTCTTAAAAGTTGTGAAAAGCCAGGAATCCCAGAGAAGTATTCCTGGGTGGCTAGTTGTTGCTCTTCAATTGTTTGGGAATGGGTGAAACAAGATGAATGAACAACAATATTTATGGCCACATGGATACAAATAGGCATTGAGGACTGGGCATGCTAGTATAATGCCTTAACAGATGCCTGGAAGGAACTTATAGCAAAGAAATATTTGGCTGTCATACTGACACAGCTATAATGCAGTTGCTATTCCTTGCAGTCACTGACATGTGGCTAACATCACAGAGGACAGCTCTAAGACAGAGATGACAGCAACAACACTGCTCTGTCAAGACTAAATACTTGCTTCCCTGCGTATAAATGCTCTGGAAAGGATAATCTTTTCTCTATTTCAACTTCTTACTTCAAAAACATCAATAACCAATGCAAACACTGTTAAAACACCACTGAACTCACAAAGGCAATGAGAAGACTGAACTGCAATTTCTAATCTGCTGCAATTATTTTTAATTCACTCAGGATGTGGCATCACTGGCAAGGCCAGCATTTATTGCCCATCCCTAATTGCCCTCAAGAAGTTGGCAGTGGACCTTCTTCTTGAACCGCTGCAGTCCTTGTGGTGAAGGTACTCCCACAGCACTGTTAGGTAGGGAGTCCCAGGATTTTGACCCAGCAACCTCAAAGTACAAGATAATTTCTGGCTTACCTCAATCAAAATTGACCTTATTCTTATTTCAGTTAATGAGAGATATTTGGGTTTAACAGTGGATGGAAATAGTGATAATTACTATTGGTACAGTATTCTGGTACTAACAATGGTAACACACCAGAATACAAAGCAAATCTACAATAACATTACCTTGAAATTTTATTTTAAAATGGTGTGTGGAGTCATTCCCTCCATGCCATGAAAAAATTCCATAAATTTTAAATAATAAACAAACTTTAAAAAAATTAAAATTAATTATGATTTTTCAGCTTTTACCTTATCCTGTGTGTATGTCCAAGTCTTTATTACACTCTCTGTAAAAATGATTTAAAAGGGAATAATAATCGGTGCTTTTTACTTCCTGGTTTCCTGTGTGTGAATTATTCAATCTGATTGGCTGCTCTGCCCGATTGAAACTTCACTGTTCCTGGCCGCCAGTGATCCCCTATAGATGGCGCCAGATTGAAATAGACAATGGAATAGGGGAAATCAACACCACAGATCCCATTACATCTTTGTGGGCAGCTTTCTGCGAGGTCAGCAGTGAGCAGCGTCCGTTCACTGCTGACCGCAAAATCCAGGCCACTATTTTAAAATAAAAAATCTATAATACAACATCTATTATCCTCTCTAGCATTTATTTTATGTCGCTGTTCTTAAAAGTGCTTGGAGAGACTTAACTAACCTTTTCTGGATAAACCAGTTAGGACAAGTAACCTCAAGTCAGAACTTTTTTTGAGGTGGTAACAAGGAGGGTCGATGAGGGTAGTGCGTTTGATGTAATCTATATGGATTTTAGCAAGGCTTTTGATAAGGTCCCACATGGCAGACTGGTCACAAAAGTAAAAGCCCATGGGATCGAAGGCAAAGTGGCAAGTTGGATCCAAAATTGGCTCAGAGGCAGGAAACAAAGGGTAATGGTTGAAGGGTGTTTTTGTGACTGGAAGGTCGTTTCCAGTGGGGTTCTGCAGGGCTCATTAGTGGGTCCGCTGCTTTTTGTGGTATATATCAATGATTTGGACTTGAATGTAGGAAGTATAATTAACAAGTTTGCAGATGATACAAAAATTGGCACTGTGGTTGATAATGAAGAAGAAAGCTGCAGACTGCAGGAAGATATCAATGGACTGGTCAGGTGGGCAGAACAGTGGCAAATGGAATTCAATCTGGAGACGTGTGAGGCAATGCTTTTGGGGAGGGCTAACAAGGCAAGAGAATACACTAAATGGTAAGACAATGAGAAGTGCAGAAGATCAGAGGGACCTTGGAGTGCATGTCCACAAATCCCTGAAGGTAGCAGGACAGGTAGATAAGGTGGTTAAGGTGGCATACGGGATACTTGCCTTTATTAGCCAAGGCATAGAATGTAAGAGCAGGGAGGTTATGCTTGAACTGTATAAAACACTAGTTAGGTCGCAGCTAGAATACTGCGTACAGTTCTGATCACCACATTACAGGAATGATGTGATTGCACTAGAGGGGGTGCAGAGGAGATATACGAGGAGGTTACCTGGGCTGGGGAATTTTAGCTAGGAGGAGAGATTGGATAGGCTGGGGTTGTTTTCTTTGGAATGGAGGAGGCTGTGGGGAGACCTAGTGGAGGTGTATAAAATTATATGGGGCCTAGATAGATAGAGTAGCTAGGAAGGACCTATTTCCCTTAGCAGAATGGTCAATAACCAGTGTGGTGGGGGTCTAGAACTCACTGCCTGAAAGGGTGGTAGAGGCAGAAACTCTCATCACATTTAAAAATTACTTGGATATGCACTTGCAGTGCCGTAACCTACAAGGATATGGACCAACTGCTGGAAAGTGGGATTAGGGTGGATAGCTCTTTGTCAGCCAGCACAGACAAGATGGGCCATATGGCCTCCTTCTGTGCTGTAAATTTCTATGATTTTATGAACTGGCTCATTGGCCCCAGAAAATATTTGTTGCCCTAATTTATTCAATCAAAGTGCAATATGCAACTAGGATACACAGCAAGGCAGAGTAGTTCACTAAAAAAAAGCTGCCAGTGAATCAAGCCTCTATAACTTATTTGCATCTTTTCCCTTTTTGTCCCAGTAAAACAAGTCTGGACAAATCCTCTATATTGTGAACCGGTCGGTGTCCTTTCCAAAATTCCAAAACTATTTAATTCATTTCAAAACAAATATAACTTGTTTTCAAAAAAAAAAGCAACTGAATTCAGACCCAAGTATCTAAACCAAGCTGAAACTGTCTCAGCCCAGCACCCTCCATAGAGAAACAGGAAGACGGTGTCAGTTCAATATCAAACTGCAATTCAGTACTAAGTGCAGTATAATGAGTGCCAACCATTGTTCTTTTTTCACTGACTGAAACTAAAGTTGGAAGTGTGGATTTTCCCAAAGAATTCAAAATTTACCACTGGGGCAGAGCTCTCTCCTAGCTCAAAGACTTCAATTTGGAATCAGTCAGTGTAAAGGCACTTTTTCCATCAACTTCATCTCCGTGCCCAATTCTTTGGCCAGGAGACTTCCCTCTGCACAGCTGACCCTTTCTCCCATTTTCAGAATTCTCGGTCTACCTGGACCCCTCCCTCTGGCCTCTTACCCTCTCCAGATCTTTTCATTGCCAACTGCTGGCGTGGCATCAGCCATCTCAATTTCTCTGCTCCCCTCCTTCTCTCCAAACTACCTCCCTCTGAACTGGCAGCACTCCATTCTCTCAGATCCAACCCCAACATGTCATTAAACCTGCTGACAAGGGTGGCACTGTTGTTGTTTGGCAAACCGACCTCTACCTTGCGGAGGCTGAACGCCAACTCTCTGACGCCTCCTCCTACCTCCCCCGGACCATGACCCCAAAACCAAAACATCAAGCCATCATTTCCAAGACTGTCACTGACCTCATCTCCTCTGGAGATCTTCCCTCCACAGCCGCCAACCTCAGTTCCCCATCCCCGCACAGCCTGCTTCTACCTCCTTCCCAAGATCCACAAACAGGACTGCCCTGGTAGACCCATCGTTTCAGCCTATTCTTGCCCCACGGAACTGATTTCTTCCCATCTCGACTATTTTTTCTTCCCTTGTCCAGACTATTCCCACCTACATCCACGACTCTTCTGATGCCCTCCACCACTTTAAGTTTCCATTTTCCTGGCCCCAACCGTTTCCTTTTCACTATAGACGTCCAATCCCTCTACGCCGCCATCCCCCACCAGGACAGCCTGAGGGCACTCCGCTTCTTCCTTGAACAGAGGCCCGACCAGTCCCCATCCACCACCACCCTCCTCCACCTGGCTGAACTTGTTCTCACATTGAGCAACTTCTCCTTCGACTCCATTCACTTCCTCCAAATTAAAGTTGTTGCTATGGGAACCCACATGGGTCCTAGCTATGCCTGCCTTTTCGTGGGAAATGTGGAACATTCTTTGTCCTACTCAGGTCCCCTCCCTTACCAGTTTATTGATGGACTGTATCGGTGCCGTTTCTTGCTCTCGCCTTGAACTAGAAAATTTCATTCACTTTGCTTCCAATTTCCCCTCTTCACATGGTCCATCTCCGACTCTTCCCTTCCTTGACTTCTGTCTCCATTTCTGGGGATAGACTATTGACAAACATTCACAAAAGCCCACTGACTCCCACAGCTACCTGGACAACAGTTCCTCCCACCCCGCTTCTGGCAAGGACTCTATTCCATTCACACAGTTCCTCCATCTCCGTCGCATCTGCTCGGACGATGCCACCTTCCATACCAGTGCTTCCGATATGTCTTCCGTTTTCCTCAACCGAGGATTTCCCCTCTACCGTGGTCGACATGGCCCTCGAGCTTGTCCATTCTGTTTCCCGCAGTTATGCTCTCACCCCTTCCCCTCCCTCCCAGAACCACGATAGGGTTCTCCTTGTCCTCACCTTTCACTCCATCAGCCTCCACATTCAACAGATCATCCTCCACCGCCTCCAGCGTGATCCCAACACATCTTCCCCCCTCCCCTCCCCTTTCAGCATTCCAAAGGGACCGCTCCCTCCACTACACCCTGGTCCACTCCTCAATCATACCAAACACCCCTTCCCACGGCACCTTCCCGTGCAAGTGCAGGAGATACAACACCTGCCCTTTTACCTCCTCCCTTTTCACTGTCCAGGGCCCCAAACACTCCTTCCAGGTGAAACAGCGATTTACTTGTACTTCTTGCAATTTTGTATACTGTATTCGCTGCTCACGATGCGGTCTCCTCTACATCGTAGAGACCAAATGCAGATTGGGTGACCGCTTTGCGGAACACCTCCATCCAGTCCGCAAGCGTGACCCCGAGCTTCCGGTCACCTGTCACTTTAATTCTCCGCTCCACTCAGACTTCTCCGTCCTTGGCCTCTTACACTGTTCCAACGAAGCTCGAGGAACAGCACGTCATTCTTTCGATTAGCACTTTACAGCCTTCTGTACTCAACATCGAGGTCAACAATTTCAGACCATAACCTCGGCCCCATTTTATTATTTTTTTTCCACATGGCAGCTGTTGATGATTCTGCCATTGCCATTTACACCTCCTCTAGACACATCTTTTGTTTCTTAACTTGTCCCATTACCATCTCCTTTTGCCTTGCACCATCATCCCTTTTGTCTTTTAATCTCTCCTGTCCTCCATCCCATACCTTCCCGTTTGTTCTTTCCTCCCCCTGTCTCTGCACTTGCTTAAAAATCTGTTACATCTCTAACTTTTTCCACTTCTGACAAAGGGTCATCAACCTGAAACATTAACTCTGTTTCTCTCTCCACAGATGCTGCCTGACCTGCTGAGTATTTCCAGCAATTTCTGCTTTTATTTCAGTATAAAGGCAGTGCTGTCAGGCTGGAATGGATTCTGTAGCTACTGGTCTGAGATAGTATAAACTCCTGTACCATAGTAGTAAACTTAAGGGAGCTGATGAGATAGGTGATGTAATGGGTTACTCACAAAAGACTCACCGTCAATGAGCATGGAAAGCTCATCAACAACCCCCCCAATTCAAATTCCTGATTGGATCAATGCCTTGTGGAACTGACACTTACAACATAGCACTGTGATTAGAACCATTCAAAATAGGCTGATAAGTGACAGGTAACATTTGTGCCACACACATGCCAGGCAATGACCATCTCCAACAAGCAAGCATCTAACCACCACCCCTTGACATTCAATGGCATTACCATCGCTGAATCCCCCACCATCAATATCCTGGGGGGGTCACCATTGACCAGAACCTTAACTGGACCAGCCACATAAATACTGTGACTACAAGAGCAGGTCAGAGGCTGGGTATTCTGCAGCAAGTGTCTCACCTCCTGACTCACCAAAGCCTTTCTACCATCTACAAAGGCACAAGTCAGGAGTGTGATGGAATACTCTCGACTTGCCTGGATGAGTGCAGCTCTAACAACACTCAAGCAGCTCTAACAACACTCAAGCAGCTCAACACCATCCAGGATAAAGCAGCCTATTTGATTGGCACCCCATCCACCACCTTAAACATTCACTCCCTCCACCACCGGCATACCATGCTGCAGTGTGTACCATCTACAAGATGCACTGCAGCAACTCGCCAAGGCTTCTTCAGCAGCACCTCCCAAACCCACAACCTCTTCCACCTAGAAGGACAAGGGCAGCAGGCGCATGGGAACACTACCACCTCCAAGTTACCCTCCAAGTTACACACCATCCCAACTTGGAATTATATCACTGTTCTTTCATCTTCACTGGGTCAAAATCCTGGAACTCCCTCCCTAACCGCACTGTGGGAGTACCTTCATCACACCACTGCAGCAGTTTAAGACGGTGGCTCATCACCACCTTCTCAATGGCAATTAGGGATGGACAATAAATGCCCATCCCTAATTGCCAGCGACACCCACATCCCAGGAACATTAAAAAAAAGGAAGTAGCCTTTTCAACTGTTCTGAAATTATCATTTGGTCTACGCGACTAGACTCTAGTTTTTTTTTAAATACTAAATTGAAAGTACATTCAACTTGCACAAAACAGCCTTTGAGAATGCAGTTCAGAGTGAAGTTAGGTCACGGGTCGTTGTTCGTCTGGAATACTTCACCTTACACCGCAAAGTGGTTTAGTGTTTTACTCTGAGCTGCCATCAAAGCCGTCTGTTTCCTCTCAAATTTTTGCCACACATCTGTTGCAGACAGCCGAACAACGCGTGTGTGAAAGACAGAGAGTTCCCGCAGACTGTGGGAGAAGAGCTTCTCTTACCTGCGCCTCCTTCCCAGCAGACTCTTTACAAGTAGAAGAACTACAGCTACAAGGACGAAACCGACAACCAGCGACATTGCTATCGCTGAGTTCCGAGCGTGATGGCAGCAGCTGTCCGCTTGCTCCCGAGTCCTTCTTCCTCTTCAACTTTATAAACAGGGGCTGACTTTCTAAACCTCGCGCATGCTCCTTGCCAAATCAAAGCGAAGCGAAGATTGTGCCGGAGGGAACAACAGAAAATGCTGGAAAAACTCAGCAAGTCAGGCAACATCCGTGGAGAGAAATTTGAGTTGACGTTTCGGGTTTGACCCTTCTTCAAAACTGGAGAGAAAAGGAACTAGATCGAAGGCAGGGCTGCGATCGGACAAAAGAATAAAAGAACCAAAAGAAGTAAAAGAGATTAGAAGCTAGACGAGATGGTAATAGGCTGTGATTAGGTGTAAAGTGTACTGGCAGGGCAAAAGATAGCTGCCAGGTGTGAGAGAGAAACAAAAGGAAAGGGGGGGGGGTGGAAAGGAAAGGAGTGGAAAAATATAAGTGAAAATGAAATAGGGGCCGAGGTTATGATCTGAAATTGTTGAACTCGATATTGAGACCGGAAGGCTGCAGAGTGCCTAATCGGAAGATGAGGTGCTGTTCCTCGAATTTACGTTGAGCTTCCGTGGAACAGTACAAGAGGCCAAGGACGGTGAGGTCCGAGTGGGAATGGAGCGGTGAATTGAAATGACAGGCGACCGGAAGCTCGGGGTCACCCTTACGGACTGAACGGAGGTGTTCCGCAAAGCGGTCACCCAATCTGCGTTTGGTCTCCCCAATGTAGAGGAGACCGCATCGTGAGCAGCGAATACAGTATACTAGATTGCGAGAAGTACAAGTAAATCGCTGTTTCACCTGGAAGGGGTGTTTGGGGCCCTGGACAGTGGGGAGGGGGGAGGTATAGGGGCAGGTGTTACATCTCCTCCGCTTGCACGGGAAGGTGCCAGGCGAAGGGGAAGGGCTGTTTGGGGTGATAGAGGAGTGGACTAGGGTGTCTCGGAGAGAGCGGTCCCTGCGGAATGCTGAAAGGGGAGGGGAGGGGAAGATACGTTTGGTGGTGGGATCACTTTGGAGGTAGCGGAAATGCCGGAGGATGATCCGTTGAATGTGGAGGCTGGTGGGGTGAAAGGTGAGGACAAGGGGAACCCTATCGTGGTTCCGGGAGGGAGGGGCAGGGGTGAGGGCAGAGGTGCGGGAGATAGAACTGACACGGTCGAGGGCAGTGTCAACCACGGTAGAGGGGAATCCTCGGTTGCGGAAAAAGGAAGACATGTCTGAAGCACTGGTGTGGAAGGTGGCATCGTCAGAGCAGATACGGCGGAGGCGGAGAAACTGGGAGAATGGAATAGAGTCCTTACAGGAAGCGGGGTGGGAGGAAGTGTAGTCCAGGTAGCTGTGGGAGTCAGTGGGCTTGTAGTAAATATTGGTCGATAACCTATCCCCAGAGATGGAGATGGAGAAGTCGAGGAAGGGAAGGCAAGAGTCAGAGATGGACCATGTGAAGGTGAGGGAAGGGTGGAAATTGGAGGCAAAGTGAATGAAATTGTCAAGTTCGGGGCGAGAGCAGGAAACGGCACCGATACAGTCATCAATGTATCGGAAAAAGAGGTGAGGGAGGGGACCCGAGTAGGACTGGAACAAAGATTGTTCCACATAGCCCACGAAAAGGCAGGCATAGCTAGGACCCATGCGGGTACCCATGGCAACACCTTTGATTTGGAGGAAATGAGTGGAGTTAAAGGAGAAGTTGTTCAATGTGAGAACAAGTTCAGCCAGGCGGAGGAGGGTCGTGGTGGATGGGGACTGGTCGGGCCTCTGTTCGAGGAAGAAGCGGAGTGCCCTCAGGCCATCCTGGTGGGGGATGGAGGTGTAGAGGGATTGTACGTCCATGGTGAAAAGGAAGCGGTTGCGGCCATGAAACTGGAAACTGTTAAAGTGGCGGAGGGCGTCCGAAGAGTCGCGGATGTAGGTGGGAAGAGACTGGACAAGGGGGGAAAAGATAGAGTCAAGATAGGAAGAGATAAGTTCCGTAGGGCAAGAACAGGCTGAAACGATGGGTCTACCAGGGCAGTCCTGTTTGTGGATCTTGGGAAGGAGGTAGAAGCGGGCTGTGCGGGGTTGGGGAACTATGAGGTTGGTGGCAGCGGGGGGAAGATCTCCAGAGGAGATGAGGTCAGTGACAGTCTTGGAAACGGTGGTTTGATGTTCGGTAGTGGGGTCATGGTCCAGGTGGAGGTAGGAGCAGGTGTCGGAGAGTTGGCGTTCAGCTTCCGCTAGGTAGAGGTCAGTACGCCAAACAACAACAGCACCACCCTTGTCAGCGGGTTTAATGACAATGTCAGGGTTGGATCTAAGAGAATGGAGTGCTGCAAGTTCAGAGGGAGGTAGGTTGGAGTGAGTGAGGGGAGCAGAGAAATGGAGACGGCCGATGTCACGGCGGCAGTTAGCGATGAAAAGATCTAGAGAGGGTAAGAGGCCAGGGGGAGGGGTCCAGGTAGAATGGGAATTCTGCAAGCGGGAGAAAGGGTCAGTTGTGCGGGGGGAGGACTCCTGGCCAAAGAAGTGGGCACGGAGACGAAGGCGGCGGAAAAAGAGCTCAGCATCGTGCCGAGCTCGAAATTCATTGAGGTGGGGGCGTAAGGGGATGAAGCTCAGGCCTTTGCTGAGGACTGATCGTTCAGGGTCAGAGAGTGGAAGGTCAGAGGGGATAGTGAACACACGGCAGGGGGTGAGATTGGGAGAAGGGGGGTCAGAGGAAGGTGAAGGGGAAGAAGGTTCCGGAGGGGCGTTGGTGTCCAAGAGTTGATGAAGCTTGCGATCCTTGACATCGGAAAGGAAGAAGAAAAGTTTTTTGTTGAAGCGTCGGATGAGTCGAAGGATGAAGTGGAACTGAGGACCCGGACAGCTTTGAGATAGAGTGCGCCGGTGTTGCTGAAGAGAGAAGTCGAGTGTGTTCATGTGGCGCCGCATGGCGTTGAGCGTGGATCTCAGGATGCGGCGAGAGCAGTAGTTCGAGGAACGATGAATATCTTGGAGATATTTGTAATCCTGGATGGATCCGAAACACGAAGGGTGGAAGTTTAGTTGGAATCCACGTGGAGTAAGTCGGAACCGGAGACAGTTGCTGAGGAAAATGATGTGGCTGTGAAACCGAGTCTTGGCAGATACCTGATCAAACACGAGAAGGGAAACTGAAAGTAATGAAGATGAACAAGGTTGAAGAGCCAAACGGAGATCCCGTCGCAGAGAAGAGCAGAACTTCTTCAAGGTAGGCATTCCTAGAAGAGGTGTGGCAGTGAACCAAACACTAGTATGATAGCAAAATACTGCAGATGTTGGAAATCCGAAATAACAACAGAAAATGCTGGAAAAACTCAGCAAGTCAGGCAACATCCATGGAGAGAAATTTGAGTTGACGTTTCGGGTTTGACCCTTCTTCAAAACTGGAGAGAAAAGGAACTAGATCGAAGGCAGGGCTGCGATCGGACAAAAGAATAAAAGAACCAAAAGAAGTAAAAGAGATTAGAAGCTAGACGAGATGGTAATAGGCTGTGATTAGGTGTAAAGTGTACTGGCAGGGCAAAAGATAGCTGCCAGGTGTGAGAGAGAAACAAAAGGAAAGGGGGGGGTGGAAAGGAAAGGAGTGGAAAAATATAAGTGAAAATGAAATAGGGGCCGAGGTTATGATCTGAAATTGTTGAACTCGATATTGAGACCGGAAGGCTGCAGAGTGCCTAATCGGAAGATGAGGTGCTGTTCCTCGAATTTACGTTGAGCTTCCGTGGAACAGTACAAGAGGCCAAGGACGGTGAGGTCCGAGTGGGAATGGAGCGGTGAATTGAAATGACAGGCGACCGGAAGCTCGGGGTCACCCTTACGGACTGAACGGAGGTGTTCCGCAAAGCGGTCACCCAATCTGCGTTTGGTCTCCCCAATGTAGAGGAGACCGCATCGTGAGCAGCGAATACAGTATACTAGATTGCGAGAAGTACAAGTAAATCGCTGTTTCACCTGGAAGGGGTGTTTGGGGCCCTGGACAGTGGGGAGGGGGGAGGTATAGGGGCAGGTGTTACATCTCCTCCGCTTGCACGGGAAGGTGCCAGGCGAAGGGGAAGGGCTGTTTGGGGTGATAGAGGAGTGGACTAGGGTGTCTCGGAGAGAGCGGTCCCTGCGGAATGCTGAAAGGGGAGGGGAGGGGAAGATACGTTTGGTGGTGGGATCACTTTGGAGGTAGCGGAAATGCCGGAGGATGATCCGTTGAATGTGGAGGCTGGTGGGGTGAAAGGTGAGGACAAGGGGAACCCTATCGTGGTTCCGGGAGGGAGGGGCAGGGGTGAGGGCAGAGGTGCGGGAGATAGAACTGACACGGTCGAGGGCAGTGTCAACCACGGTAGAGGGGAATCCTCGGTTGCGGAAAAAGGAAGACATGTCTGAAGCACTGGTGTGGAAGGTGGCATCGTCAGAGCAGATACGGCGGAGGCGGAGAAACTGGGAGAATGGAATAGAGTCCTTACAGTACACTTTACACCTAATCACAGCCTATTACCATCTCGTCTAGCTTCTAATCTCTTTTACTTCTTTTGGTTCTTTTACTTCTTTTAGTTCTTTTATTCTTTTGTCCGATCGCAGCCCTGCCTTCGATCTAGTTCCTTTTCTCTCCAGTTTTGAAGAAGGGTCAAACCCGAAACGTCAACTCAAATTTCTCTCCACGGATGTTGCCTGACTTGCTGAGTTTTTCCAGCATTTTCTGTTGTTATTTCGGATTTCCAACATCTGCAGTATTTTGCTATCGTATTGTGCCGGAGGGGTTTGGTGCAAAGGTAGGTGCCCTGGGATTGACAGAAACCTGTCCCTCCCTCCCAGAATCACGTCAGAGTTCCCCTTGTCCTCACCTTTCACCCTACCAGCCTCCACATTCAACGGATCATCCTCCGCCATTTCCGCCACCTCCAGCGTGATCCCACCATCAAATGCATCTTCCCCTCACCTCCCCTTTCAGCATTCCGTAGGAACCGCTCCCTCCGAGACACCCTAGTCCACTCTTCTACCACCCCCAACACCCCTTCCCCTTTGCTCAGCACCTTCCCGTGCAAGCGCAGGAGATGCAACACCTGCCCCTATACCTCCCCCCTTCCCACTATCCAGGGCCCCAAACACCCCTTCCAGGTGAAACAGTGATTTCCTTGTACTTCTTGCAATTTAGTATACTGTATTCGCTGCTCACGATGTGGTCTCCTCTACATTGGGGAGACCAAACGCAGATTGGGTGACCGCTTTGCGGAACACCTCCGTTCAGTCCGTAAGGGGGACCCCGAGCTTCCGGTCGCCTGTCACTTTAATTCACTGCCCCATTCCCACTCAGACCTCACGGAAGCTCAGCGTAAGCTCGAGGAGCAGCACCTCATCTTTCGATTAGGCACTTTACTGCCCTCCGGACTCAACATAGAGTTTTACAATTTCAGATCATAACCTCGGCCCCTATCATATATATATATATATATTTTATCCACACTCTTTGCCTGTCTTTTTTTCTTCTCCCCCACATGGCAGCTGTCTCCCATTCTGCCAGCGCAATTTACACTTCATCTAGAGCCATCCTTTGTTTCTTAACCTGTCCCATTACCATCTCCTTTTGCCTTGAATATCTCTTAATGTCTCTTAACCTCGTCCGCCTTCCATCCTATCACAGACCTTCCCTTTTGTTCTTTCATCCCCTCCCCCCTTTCCCAGCCTCTTCACTTGCTTAAAAATCGGTTCCATTTTCTGCTTTTTTCCAGTTCTGACGAAAGGTCATCGACCTGAAACGTTAACTCTGTTTCTCTCTTCACAGATGCTGCCTGACCTGCTGAGTTTCTCCAGCATTTTCTGTTTTTATTTCAGATTTCCAGCATCTGCAGTATTTTCTTTTTGTTTTTGGAGAAACTAAGATTACTCATTTTGAGACTGGTGCCAACAAGACGGTTATTCCCAAGTTTGGTATGAAGGAGACTAGAATTTTGAGACTCACGGGTATCCTGAGATTGAGACAGGACTGGGATATAAGAACTTACGAATTAGGAGCAGGAGTAGGCCATGCAGCCCCTCGAGCCTGCTCTGCCATTCAGTAAGATCATGGCTGAACTTCAGCCCCACGTGATAAAGGGTTTTCACCCGAAACATTGACTCTATTTTCTCTCTGCAGTTGTTGCCTGGCCTGCTGAGTTTTTCCAGCATTTTCTGTTGTTATTTCAGCCCCACTTTCCTGCCCGATTCCCCATATCACTTGATTCCCTTAATGCTCAAAAATCTATTGACCTCAGTCTTGAATACACTCAATGACTGAGCATCCACAGCTCTCTGGGGTAGAGAATTCCAAAGATTCACAATCCTCTGAGTGAAGAAATTTCTCCTCATCTCAGTCCTAAATGGCCGACCCCTTATCCTTAGATGATGAGTTTGAGGCTTTCCAACTGGGGCAACAGCCTCCCTGCATCTACCCTGTCAAGCCCTCTAAGAATTTTATACATTTCAATGAGATCACCTCTCATTCTTCTAAACTCCAGAGAGTATAGGTCCAGTCTACTCAATCTCTCCTCATAGGAGATCCCTCTCATCCCAGGAATCAATCTAGTGAACCTTCATTGCACCCCCTCCAAGGCAAGTATATCCTTCCTTAGGTAAGGATAACAAAACCACACCGTGGTCCAGGTGTGGTCTCACGAATGCACTATATAATTGCATCAGGACTTCCTTACTCTTATACTCCAACTCCCTTGTGATAAAGACTAACATACCATTTGCCTTCCTAATTGCATATACCTGAATGTTAACTTTTAGTGATTCATGTTCAAGGACCCGCAAATCCCTCTGCCTACCAACATTTACTAGTCTCTCACTTTAAAAAAAAATTCTGCTTATCCATTCTTCCTACCAAAATGGATAATTTCACACTTTCTCCATCTGCCACCTTCTTTCCCAATCACTTAACCAATTTATATCCCTTTGCAGTCTACAGTCCTCCTCACAGCTTACTTTCCCTCCTAGCTTTGTATCATCAGCAAACTTGGACACATTACACTCATTCCCTCATCTAAGTCATTGATATAGATTGTAAATAACTGAGGCCCAAGCAATGATCCTTGATGCACTCCACAAGTTACACCCTGCCATCCCGAAAATGACCCGTTTAATCCCACTCTCTGTTTTCTGTCCATTAGCCAATCCTCTGTCCATGCTAATATATTACCCCCCAACTCTATGAGTCCTACACTACGTATACTACATCCATGTAAATGTTAACTGGGGCTCAGTTGGTAGCACCCTCACCTCGAGGTCAGAAGGTTGTGGGTTCAAGTCCCACTCCAGAGACTTGAGCACAAAAATCTAGGCTGACATTCCAGTACTGAGGGAGTGCTGCACTGTCGGAGGTGCTGTTTTTCAATTGAGATGTTAAACCGAGGCCCCATCTATTCACTCAGGTGGATGTAAAAGATCCTATATTTTGAAGAAGAGCAGGGGGGTTATCCCCAGTGTCCTAGCCAATAGTTATCCATCAATCAACATCACTAAAACAGATTATCTGGTCATTATCACATTACTGTTTGTGGGAGCTTGCTGTGTGCCCATTGGCTGCCACGTTTCCCACATTACAAAAGTGACTACACTTCAAAAGTGCTTCATTGGCTGTAAAGTGCTTTGGGATGTCTGCTGGTCATGAAAGGCGCTATATAAATGCAAGTCTTTTTTATTGTTTCTCCCTTATCTATCCTGCTAATTACACCCTCAAAAACTCTAATAGAGTTCTCAGTATCTGAGACTGGTATAGAGAAGTGGGGTGTCTGAGACTGGTATAGTGGAGTCTTCTTCTTCTTCTTAGGCAGTCCCTTGGAACCGAGGATGACTTGCTTCCACATTAAAAATGAGTTCTCAGATGACTGATGAGTCCAATGCGGGATCTACAATCTCTGTCACAGGTGGGGCAGATGGTGGTTGAAGGGGCGAGTGGGTGGGGTGCTTGGGTTGACGTGCGCTCCTTGCACTGCTTCCACTTGCTCCCGGCGAAGAGACTCGAGGTGTTCGGCTGTTCCCGGATGCTCCTCCTCCACTTTGTGCGGTCTTGGGCCAGGGATTCCCAGGTGTCGGTGGGGATGTTGCACTTTTTCAAGGAGGCTTTGAGGGTGTCCTTGAAGCGTTTCCTCTGCCCACCTGGGGCTCTCTTGCCATGTCGGAGCTCCGAATAGAGCGTTTGTTTTGGGAGTCTTGTATAGTGGAGACTGAGACTGGCATAGAGGAGTGGGGTATCTGAGACTAGTATAGAGGAGTGGGGTATCTAAGACTGGTATAGAGGAGTGGGGTATCTGAGACTAGTATAGAGGAGTGGGGTATCTGAGACTGGTATGGAGGAGTGGGGTATCTGAGACTGGTATAGAGGAGTGGGGTATCTGAGACTAGTATAGAGGAGTGGGGTATCTGAGACTGGTATAGAGGAGTGGGGTATCTGAGACTGGTATAGAGGAGTGGGGTATCTGAGACTGGTATAGAGGAGTGGGGTATCTGAGACTGGTATAGAGGAGTGGGGTATCTGAGACTAGTATAGAGGAGTGGGGTATCTGAGACTGGTATAGAGGAGTGGGGTATCTGAGACTGGTATAGAGGAGTGGGGTATCTGAGACTGGTATAGAGGAGTGGGGTATCTGAGACTGGTATAGAGGAGTGGGGTATCTGAGACTGGTATAGAGGAGTGGGGTATCTGAGACTGGTACAGAGGAGTGTGGTATCTGAGAATGGTAAAAGAAAAAGAAATACTTTTTGAACTGTAGTCACTGTTGTAATGTCGGAAACGTGAGTGAGGTATCCTGAGACTTATACAGAGAAAATGAGGGACAAAGAGTTGTCCAGTGTGAGAAGAGTGGAGAGTGCATACGGGGATAGGAATCAGGTGGAGCTTACTAGGGTACTGTGTGGTGAACCATGAAGGGATTTGAAAACAAATATGAGAATTCTGAATTGAGTTTGCTGGGGCATGGGGAGCCAGTGGAGCTTGGAGGAAAGGGGTGATGGGAGTGCAGGTAAGGACGTGGGCTGCAGCATTTTAGATGTGTTGAATTTTATGTAATAGTTGAGGCATGAAGGCAGGCTAGGATAGTGTTCGAAAAGTCAAGCCTGCAAATAATGAAAGTTTGAATTAGGGGTTTTATGGCAGAGGGGGAGAGGTAGAGGTGGAGGTAGGCAATGTGGAGATGGAAGGAAATGGTCTTGGTAATGCAGTGGTTATGGAAAGAAGGCTGAGTTGGATGTCAAACAGTACACCATGGTTCCACAGCTCTTAACTAAGCCTAAAATGGCAGCTGGTTGATGGAGTTGAGGCCAGAGGCACACAGGTGCACAGAGGCATGAACTGGCCAAGATAACCAAGACTCACCAAGATACACAAGGAGGAGTGTTCCAGTAGTCCATTTATTGCAGCCTGCCCCTGTCCCACCAAACTCATTTTCTCTTATCTTGACTTTTTTATCCCCCTTTTGTCCAATCCCTACCCACTTACATCCATGACTCTTCTAACGCCCTCTGCCATTTTGACGAATTCTAGTTTTCCAGCCCCAGTCTCATTTTTACTATGGATATACAGTCACTACATCTCTATCCATCACCAGCATGGCCCGTGGGCCTCCACTTCGTCCTTGACCAGTTGCCATCCACCACCTAGCTGAACTTGTTCTCATCCTGAACAACTTCTGCTTTAACTCTATTCACTTCCTTCAGATAAAAGCTGTTTCAATTGGAAACTGCATGCATCCTAGCTAAACCTGTCTTTTTGTAGGATATGTTAAACGTTCTTTTTCCAGTCCTATTCAAGCTGCCCCTGACCTCTTTTTCCATTACACTGATAACTGTAACAGTGCTGCTTCCTACTTTCATCCTGATTGAGAGTTTTATTAACTATGCTTCAAATTTCTACCTATTCCTTACTTTGGTGAGGTCCATCTCAGATACATCCCTTCCTTTCCTGGACTTCCCTCTCTCTATCTCTGAGGATGGACTTTCCACAGACATCTATTATAAACCCACCATCTCCCACAACTCCATTCCTTTCTCCCAGTTTCTCTGTCTGATGATGTAACCTTCACCACCAGTGCATCTGAAATGTTCTTTTTTATCAGCAGATTCCCCTCTGCCATGGTAGATAGAAGCCTCAACAGGGTCCATCCCATTTCCTGAGCTTCTGCTCTCACCCTTTGCCCCCTCTTACAACCGCAATAATATCCAGCTTGTTTTCATTTTCCACCCCACCAGCCTCCACATTCACCAGATCCTCTTCCACCATTTCCACCACCTCCAACTTAATCCCACCAAAAGACACATCTTCCTGTCTCCTTTGCACTTTTTCTGTATCTCTTAAACATCTTTAATTTCTTTTTAATGCTTTTTCCTATTATCTCATGTTAACTCTCCTGTTTTGTATTTCAGCATTTTACAGGTTCTCTTTTGTGTGTGTGTGTTTTCCTCCCCTCTCCCCTTGTTTGTTCCTTTTTAAATGCTGTTCAAAAGTTTTTCAACTTTTTCCCATTCTGATGAAGGGTTACACCTGAAATTGTAACTTGTTTATTCTCACCACAGGTGCTGACAGACCTGCTGAGAGTTTTCATCATTTTCTGTTTTTGTTTTAGTGTCAAAACTTGTATAAAATCGCCCTTTATATTAACTTCCCTGTCCTGTGCATCTGAAAACGGTTGGATTTTGTAATGCTGTTACAATGTTAAAATCTTGGGCTTGATCCAAGCTATTTGTTCCTAGAATTACAAAACCACTTCATCACCATGTGATGACCACACCCCTTTAAGATTATATTATCCCTTCCTGTGTTTACATGTACAGAAATTCATGTATCTATGCTACTAACAGATCTTTCACATGTAAACATCAACACATTGTAGGGGGTGGTGTGTGTAGTCAGCTTCACCTCTGACCCCTTTGAGCGGTTCGAATCGCTCCCACTCCCTTGTTCTAGACTTTGGACTTATTTAGGGGTTATAATAAAACTTGCAACAGACACCTGGGTTAGTCAAAAAGAATTCAGATCTTTATTTTGAGACAGGAAAATATACAATGCAATAAAACTTACACTTTAAAAGGGTAGGGAACACACGGAATAAGTGAGGGAGAATTACAATGTACAAAAATCCCTTTCCCTCCCAACCCCACTACACTAGCTAGGCTGGAATCCAGAGGACCAGGAAATGCTCACCAAAACCGACTTTCTTGACAGTTGTAGAGGTTTGCGATTTTGGGGTTCTCTTTAGTTGTGGTGGTTGGGGCCTGCCATACCTCAGACGTGGTAGAAGACTGCACCTGCGTTGGGTCTTCAGTTGGGTTGAGTCCGCTGATGCGGTTAGTCGCTCTGTTGGATCTTATCGGGTAAGTACCCAATTTTCTTTGGTTAGGGCTAGTTTTAGAGTCTTTTGTCCACAATCTTACCCAGGGGTAAGTCAGACTAGCCTGTAGAGTGGAAACAAGTCTGTGGTTCGTGAGTTTTTCGGCGGTTGGTTTCTTGTTGGTCGCGGTGGCCCAATATTACCTGGTTGGTGGTAATATTGGCTGGTGTTGGTTTCTGTAGGCCTTTGGTTGCCGCGATCTCTGTTTCTTCTTTCTTCCTTCGAGTCTCCGATGATGATCTTTCTCTTGAGCTGGTTGGCTGAACTTGAACTCGGACTGGCTGTCCGTTTGAACTGTCTCTGCTGGTCTCGTCTGTCTGCCTGCACCGTGTTCTTGTTTGTACTGTACTGAACACTGAAAAGGCAGGCCTCAATTATATTAATTTGGGGCCTGGCTTATCTGACCGCCAAATCTCGGTTTCCTTTGTTAAATTTGGCGGGCTCGTTATTTTTAATGTCTTTTAAAACTTTAACGAGCTTCGGGGATGGCCCATCCAAACTTAATCGGCTTTTAACTGGTTTCGGGATTGCCTTGAAACCAATTTAAAATGCTAAACATTTGTCAATCTCCTTTAAATTGACTTTGGACTGTGGTTTGTTTATAGTAACTGTAGGGCTGATGTTCTTTTCTTTTGTATGGCTGGGGACATGTCCTGTTTACCTGATACCTGGCTTGGCGGGAAAACAGGCTTCATTGTCCTTATGTAAAACTGGGGTGACCCTGGACATTCCTCAGAATGTCCAATATCCAAAACTCAGGGGCCCACCCCGCCTCCCTATTGTTCCAGCCTTTTGCAAGCCTGAACATGTCTTTTAAACCAGCCAAATCTTCCTGGGATTTTTGTTTTAAATCCATTTTGCCCAATAACGCTGAAAACAGTCCAAAAAGGTCTCTTCCTTAAATTAAACTCTTTGAAATCCTTCTGTTTGGCCCAACCACACTTTTGTCCTTGTTACATGTTCCTCCTGTGATGTTCCAAAAATCACCTTAAAATGACTTTTCCTTGTGTTCTGGGGTTGTGCAGAAATTTTTGAACCTTACAACATTAATTTTTATGATTGATTTATCACTGTATCCAGTGAAAAAGAGGAAAGTACCATATATAGCTTATGTGAACATTATAGGAGAATGTCTTACTTAATCAGATGAATAGGCCCAAATGCCCGATTTTGTGGTGCATTAATTTCAGCGAACTGCAAATTTAGCCTTGTTTTGGAGGTGTCGTACAGAGGTGAGCCTCATTACACCTCATAACTGTAGTCGACTGTATGTAAATTTGATATATCTAGGAAGCCAGACTACAGTGTAGAGGGTTTTCTGTTTGACTGTTGAGTCTGACAACATTTACTTAGATATTGGGCAGGAAAAGGCACGGTCTGTAAGGAATGCATGGTCTGCTTATGGCAGTGGTCAGTACTACTGAACCCAAGTTGAATAGCGTTAAAACACCAAAACATAACATGGGTCACTACTTTGGGCAGCAGTGCATACCTTTGGCCCTTTAGAAACCTACGGCCCATTCTCCCAGCTCCACCAAATAATGATGACACAGCGGACTATCACAAAAAGAAGGCATTTTGGCGGCCACCAGGATACTCTGCATTTACTTTCATTATTCTGTTCATGTGGCCCAACACCACCTGCACATGTATAGAACAAAATCTTTGCTATTCATACATAACAGGACTTTCTTGCTAGGGAAATATATCAAGTACAGCCGTGTTTTCTATGGCAACTGCAGAGGTGTTCCGTAACCTACCTGGCTCTATGAGTTCCATGTCCTTCTCCTCGTAGGCCTGGATCTCTGCTGAGGCTTACAAAAGCTGCAGCCCCTTCCTTATTTGGGGCTCTATTGCCATTTTAAGGTCTCTCACCACCTCTTTTGGTGATGCAACAGGTTTCCCACTACAGCACCACCTCTTTCTCATCTTCAGCCCTAATGGTCTCCTCCTTTGCAGCAGGAATCGTGCCAGGAGCCCTCTCTGCATGGCCAATGATCTCCAACTCATGAAAATAGTTTGGGGTTACAGCAGAGTTGGAGGAGCAGGTGGACGTCCCGCATCACTGCTACTTCGCCCCAATGAAGGACATTCAAACCTCAGTTTCTGCTCGATGCTGTTACTTGATCTCAGCCAGGGTGACTGTAGGGGCACTGTAATTGGTCTCAAATGCCTCAGAGCTAAGGTACGAAAAAGTCTACCAGCCATCCTGCTTTTACTTGCAATCCAGTGCCTCCTGCTGAAATGTGTGGATGTTTGGTGAGGGGAGGATCAGGTTCCAACTATGATGACTACATGGTTGAATATCCTATCAGCATTCACTGCCTTGGCTGAAGCATGAAGAATAACCACGTGGGCCACGAACTGTAGCATGAGTCAAGAGAGGAGGAGAGAAATTCAGAAAATAAATCACTGGGACTATTTGCATAATGTATAACAGGTGGTTTGGATTGTACCACGTCACAGATACATAAATTTTCATACCTATAAATTTTCACAAGCACAATTTTTCATAAGGGATCATTGCTAGTAATGCAGTGATATAGTTGTACTGACAGGATTTATGAAACTTCAGCACTCCGCAGTGTCATTGGTTTGACTCTATGGTTGTAATAGAAGGAAGAAATGTTGTACAGTGCATTTTATAGCCAATGTTAAATTTCAAAGAACTGATTTTTTTTCTTTCCAATTCCAATTCCAATTAAAATGCTTTATTGGCATGAAAGTTTACAGAGAACCATATTGCCAAAGCTTACATAGCAAAAAGGTACAGTTTTCCAACATTCTGTAGGTGTCAATCGATTTGACATTTGTTGGGTACATACAATATTACTTTTAAACAATATTAATTTTAAACAGTCTTTGTACTTCATTTGGTACGTTCAATATTAATTTTAAACAGTCTTAATTTTAAACAGTCCTCAGGTTGTGACATGTTGTTACATATTTGGCCCCAAGGTATGGTCTGTCTCCTTCTCCTAGGACTAATCTCAATTTTGACAGATCATCCAATTCCTTGAAATCTGGGGTTGTTTGGCTTAGCTTGTTGAATAATATGTTTCTTGATGTGTTGAATTTTTCGCATTTTAGGAGGAAATGCATTTCTGTTTCAACCTCGCCAGCCAGACATTGATCGCATATTCTATTCTCTCTAGGCTGCCAGGATTTCTTGTATCTGCCTTTTTCAATTTCCAGTTGGTGGTCGCTTAGTCTGTACCTGGTGAGGGTCTGTCTCTGTTTTGTGTCTCTGATGGTCGTGAGGTAGTCTGCCAGTTTATATTCTCTTTTTAGGGCCCGGTAACATTCTAATCTGCTTTGGCTTTCGGTTATTTTGTTCCAATGTTCCAGGTAGGTTTCTTTGCATTTTTTAATGATTTGGTTCACTCGGATTGGTGTTTGGACGGCTGTGTTGGTCTGGGGCTGGTCAGGGTCCGGCTGAGTACTTAGTTTCCGTAGCAGCTGACTCAGGGGACTCTTTTCTGGGTTTAGCTCTTGGGTCTGAAAGGCTTTGAAATGAAGGGTGTCTGGGGAGCTAGATTTGAGGTGATTTAGGAAGTTTAGTGCTCGTTTTTGGATGTTTATTATCAGTGGGTATCTGCCTAGTTCGGCTCTGCATGCATTTGTTGGCGTTTTTCTTTGGGTGCGAAGGATGCTTCGGCAGAATTCTGCATGTAGGGCTTCTATTGTATGTTTTTCCCATTTAGTGTAGCTTTGGTGATTTAGCGGGCCCCATACTTCACTACCGTACAGTGCAATGGGCAGGATTATGCTGTCAAATATTTTGAGCCAGATTTTGATTGGGATTTGGATGTTGTAGAATTTTCTTTTTATTGCATATAGGGCTCTTCGGGCTTTTTCTTTTAGTGCATTCACTGCTATGCTGAAGCTCCCTGATGCTGTAATAGTTAGACCAAGGTAGGTGTAGCTCATAGTGTGTCCTATAGTGATATCACTGAGGGTAAACTGGTATTTGTTTTCCTGACATCTGGGCCTTTTTTGAAAAATCATGATGTTGGTTTTCTTTAGATTTACTGTTAGAGCCCAATTTTGGCAGTATTTGTCGAGTAGGTCTAGTTGTTGCTGTAATTCTCTGTCTTGATGTCTGTGCGCTTTAAACCTTGTCCAACCAAGTCTAAATTTTGCAAGTGGTGGCATGCTGAAACATGGTGGATGATTACAATGAGCTTAATGTTAATTGGCAGAGTTCCCCTGAAGGGTTTTTAGTTGTTTAGCAACCTCTCCAGTTTGAATCGAACAATCCAATTTCAGAGAGACCACGCTGTAATTTTAATAACTGAAATCCAGATGACAAATGCCCAATTTTAACCCTTCCCACTCCATGTTGATGTGGCAGGTGGGTCATTAAATGATGATTGGTCACTTCCCACAGTGCTCCTGGTACGTTTGCACCTGCTGCCATTTTAACCATGCCGATTCTGGTCACAGGGAAGGTGCCCAGCACAGGCACCCAGGGGCCTCATCAATATTTACATGTTGGGGTTCATTCACGTCGTTCACACACTACAGATCATGGCTACGGTGCCCAGTGCCAGAGTCACCAGTGAAACTTAGTGGCAGGAAAAAGAAAGACTTGCATTTTTTATAGCTCCTTTTATGACTTCAGGACGTCCTAAAGCACTTTACAGGTGATGAAGTACTTTTGAAGTGCAGTCACTATTGTAGGAAATGCGGCAGCCAATTTGCACATAGCTAGGTCCCACAAACAGCAATGAGATAAAGACCAGATAATGTGTTTTAGAGAGGTTGAGGGATGAATATTGACCGCAACTCTGGGGAGAACTCCCCAGCTCTTCTTCGAAATAGTGCCATGGAATTTTCACCTGCAAAGACAGACGGTTTAACATCCATCCAGTGTGGTACTGAGTCAATCAGACTGGTAATGTCCCATATTCAGTCCCTGGTTTGTGCTGATTGAAGCTGGTGCAATAATTGAATCGCTACAATTCGACTCAATATCAATCACCCAGGGTTTCTGTTCATTCATTTCTGATCACTATTCAGTGACCCTGCTGGAAAATGCATAGCCTAAAAATAGGTTCACGCCAGCCTTCCGACGCGGACTGCGTACAGGGAATGATCCCTGCATCGGACTGGGTAGGCCCAAGACCCGCTCGATGTTGGTCCTCAGGTCTCATTTACAGCTGGCTTGGGTGTAATGAGCTCGTGTGCCCTGCCTGCCATGTTGGATGCTTAGGCGCCTGTTTTCTGCCTGAGAAACAGGCGCTTGCCATCAAATTTCTCGACCCACATGTGGATGTTGAGTGAAGACAGAATCAAATTTGACTAATGCCTTCACTTGGAAAAATAGACAGTTGACACTCTGTGTAGTTTTACACATTCTGTGGGAACATATACCTACAAGGTAGAAAAATAGCAATAATTCACTGAATTGGGAATTTTTGACGCAGTGCAGAAAATTAGCTGGATAATTTATTTACACTGAGCAATTAGCCCCCTCTCTCAGATGACAATGAACAACTTGAAGGAAGCACGGGTCAGAGAATTTCCACTACATCATTGGCCCTTTCTGAAGCCCAGCAGCTGCAGATGAAAAATCCACATGGCGGGACCTCAGTGGGTGAACCAAACAATGTCCAAATCGTTCTCTTCTAGTAGAGTCAGAGCATTGTAATTAAGAGCCCATGTCTCAATAGAAACACGGACAGTGTTCAACAGAGAAGTGTTCAACTGTTCTGTTCTTGGTCCCTCACTTTTTCGCACATCACAGATGGCTTTGAAGATGTCACTCACTCCATGGTGGAAATTTTAACCATAAAAAACGGGTGTGTTGGGGTCAGCTGGGAGGTTAAAGTGTTAAAAAACTGAATCCCGACCCCAACCAACATAACAAAAACAGATTATCTGGTCATTATCACATTGCTGTTTGTGGGACCTTGCTGAGCGCAAATTGGCTGCTGCATTTTCCACATTACAACAGTGACTACACTCCAAAAGTACTTCATTGGCTGTAAAGCACGTTGAGATGTCCGGTGGTCATGAAAGGTGCTATGTAAATGCAAGTCTTCTTCTTCTGCTTCAACCTGCCCACTTCTGGTTTTAACGGAGGTGGGATGGGAGGGTGGGCAGCCAACCCGCTCCCAGGTAGCTCATTTAAATATTATAATGAGGCTGGCGTGCCTCAGATTTAATCACCATTACAAATTTAACTCTGGCTGGTCGGGTTTTGCAGACCTCAGGGAAACCCGCCAGCTAAAGTAAGGCGAGGACTGCTGGATCCAGGAGGTAAGTGTCTTTACAATTACCTCCTGGATCCAGCATCCCTGCCTCACCCACCCCCCGCGATTGGAGACCCCCCACAAAGACACTGATTTCACCCCCCCCCACACGAGGCCTCCAATTACCGCGCCCCCCACCCCGCAAGGCCTCCGATCCCCCCAATGAGGCTTCCAATCGCCTTCCCGGACTCCCCCTTCCAGCCCCGATCCTCCGGCCCCTATCCTCTCCCCCCACTCCCCCGATCTCCCGGTACTGATACTTCCCACCCGTGCCCCCCAATCCTCCTCCGGTCGGCCCCAATGCTTCTCTCCTCCACCCCCCCCACACCCTCCAATCCTCCTCCAGTCGGCCCCAGTGCTTCTCTCCTCCCCCCCCCACCCCCCCAATCCTCCTCCGGTCGGCCCCAATGCTTCCCTCCCCCCCCCCCACCCCCCCTAATCCTCCTC
The DNA here is from genome assembly GCF_052327205.1 of Somniosus microcephalus. Taxonomy (NCBI): domain Eukaryota; kingdom Metazoa; phylum Chordata; class Chondrichthyes; order Squaliformes; family Somniosidae; genus Somniosus; species Somniosus microcephalus. The sequence continues at coordinate 146,857,329 of NC_140993.1, forward strand.
CGGTCGGCCCCAATGCTTCCCTCCCCCCCTCCCACCCCCCAATCCTCCTCCGGTCGGCCCCAATGCTTCCACCTCCACCCCCCCCACCCCCCAATCCTCCTCCGGTCGGCCCCAATGCTTCCCTCCACCCCCCCCCCCCACACCCCCCAATCCTCCTCTGGTCGGCCCCAATGCTTCCCTCCCCCCCCCCCCCACCCCCCCCAATCCTCCTCCAGTCGGCCCCAATGCTTCCCTCCCCCCCCCACCCCCCCCAATCCTCCTCCGGTCGGCCCCAATGCTTACCTCCCCCCCTCCCACCCCCCAATCCTCCTCCGGTCGGCCCCAATGCTTCCCTCCCCCCCTCCCACCCCCCAATCCTCCTCCGGTCGGCCCCAATGCTTCCACCTCCACCCCCCCCACCCCCCAATCCTCCTCCGGTCAGCCCCAATGCTTCCCTCCACCCCCCCCTCACACCCCCCAATCCTCCTCCGGTCGGCCCCATTGCTTCCCCCTCCCACCCCCCAATCCTCCTCCGGTCGGCCCCAATGCTTCTCCCCTCCCCCCCACCCCCCAATCCTCCTCCGGTCGGCCCCAATGCTTCTCCCCTCCCCCCCCACCCCCCCAATCCTCCTCCGGTCAGCCCCAATGCTTCCCTCCACCGCCCCCCCCCCACACCCCCCAATCCTCCTCCGGTCAGCCCCAATGTTTCTCCCCCCCCACCCCCCAATCCTCCTCCGGTCGGCCCCAATGCTTCCCTCCACCACCCCCCCCCCACACCCCCCAATCCTCCTCCGGTCAGCCCCAATGCTTCTCCCCCCCACCCCCCAATCCTCCTCCGGTCGGCCCCAATGCTTCTCCCCTCCCCCCCCACACCCCCCAATCCTCCTCCGGTCGGCCCCAATGCTTCTCCCCTCCCCCCCCAATCCTCCTCCGGTCGGCCCCAATGCTTCCCTCCACCACCCCCCCCCACACCCCCCAATCCTCCTCCGGTCGGCCCCAATGCTTCTCCCCTCCCCCCCCAATCCTCCTCCGGTCGGCCCCAATGCTTCTCCCCTCCCCCCCCCACACCCCCCAATCCTCCTCCGGTCGGCCCCAATGCTTCCCTCCACCCCCCCCCCCCACACCCCCCAATCCTCCTCTGGTCGGCCCCAATGCTTCCCTCCCCCCCCCCCACCCCCCCCAATCCTCCTCCAGTCGGCCCCAATGCTTCCCTCCCCCCCCCACCCCCCCCAATCCTCCTCCGGTCGGCCCCAATGCTTCCCTCCCCCCCTCCCACACCCCAATCCTCCTCCGGTCGGCCCCAATGCTTCCCTCCCCCCCTCCCACCCCCCAATCCTCCTCCGGTCGGCCCCAATGCTTCCACCTCCACCCCCCCCACCCCCCAATCCTCCTCCAGTCGGCCCCAATGCTTCCCTCCACCCCCCCCCCCCCACACCCCCCAATCCTCCTCCGGTCGGCCCCAATGCTTCCCTCCCCCCCCACCCCCCCCAATCCTCCTCCAGTCGGCCCCAATGCTTCCCTCCCCCCCCCACCCCCCCCAATCCTCCTCCGGTCGGCCCCAATGCTTCCCTCCCCCCCTCCCACCCCCCAATCCTCCTCCGGTCGGCCCCAATGCTTCCCTCCCCCCCTCCCACCCCCCAATCCTCCTCCGGTCGGCCCCAATGCTTCCACCTCCACCCCCCCCACCCCCCAATCCTCCTCCGGTCGGCCCCAATGCTTCCCTCCACCCCCCCCTCACACCCCCCAATCCTCCTCCGGTCGGCCCCATTGCTTCCCCCTCCCACCCCCCAATCCTCCTCCGGTCGGCCCCAATGCTCCTCCCCTCCCCCCCCACCCCCCAATCCTCCTCCGGTCGGCCCCAATGCTTCTCCCCTCCCCCCCCACCCCCCCAATCCTCCTCCGGTCAGCCCCAATGCTTCCCTCCACCGCCCCCCCCCCCACACCCCCCAATCCTCCTCCGGTCAGCCCCAATGTTTCTCCCCCCCCACCCCCCAATCCTCCTCCGGTCGGCCCCAATGCTTCCCTCCACCACCCCCCCCCCACACCCCCCAATCCTCCTCCGGTCAGCCCCAATGCTTCTCCCCCCCACCCCCCAATCCTCCTCCGGTCGGCCCCAATGCTTCTCCCCTCCCCCCCCACACCCCCCAATCCTCCTCCGGTCGGCCCCAATGCTTCTCCCCTCCCCCCCCAATCCTCCTCCGGTCGGCCCCAATGCTTCCCTCCACCACCCCCCCCCACACCCCCCAATCCTCCTCCGGTCGGCCCCAATGCTTCTCCCCTCCCCCCCCAATCCTCCTCCGGTCGGCCCCAATGCTTCTCCCCTCCCCCCCCCACACCCCCCAATCCTCCTCCAGTCGGCCCCAATGCTTCTCCCCTCCCCCCCCACACCCCCCAATCCTCCTCCGGTCGGCCCCAATGCTTCTCCCCTCCCCCCCCACACCCCCCAATCCTCCTCCGGTCGGCCCCAATGCTTCCCCCCCCCACCCCCCCAATCCTCCTCCGGTCAGCCCCAATGCTTCTCCCCTCCCCCCCCACACCCCCCAATCCTCCTCCAGTCGGCCCCAATGCTTCTCCCCACCGCCCCCCCCAACCCCCAATCCTCCTCTGGTCGGCCCTGATTCTTCCTCTCCCCCCCTCACTCACGTTTCTATGGGCTCTCATCTTGGAAAGAACCTACAGGAGGAAAAAAGGACAGGCAGGAGCACAGCATCCCAATACAATGTCTAAGTAAGAACATTAGACTTAGTGGAGTAGATCTTGACTTTGTGTGATAGTGTAAAATGGGTGATAGTGAGTCAGCAGCCCCTATTACATCCTTCCCAAATTTAATTTCCATTATATCAATAGAAATAAAAATCAGCAGAGAAGTAAAATGGGCACCCAAAACTCCATGACCTGTTTTACACTACCACACAAAGTCAAGATCTGCCCCAGTGTGTGATACAGCTGCTTAGCAAATAAAGGCACAGGCAGGAGAAAGACAGGCAATGTGGGAAAGATGTTGAAGAAATGAGGCTACTGGCACAATGCCTCCAAACTCGATGGCCACCAGCTTCTCGAGGAAATAGAGCAAAGACTGTCTCCTTGGGGTAGTGAGGCTCTTGATGTTTGCAGGTCCTCTGTGCATCATATCCTCTTTTGGTGATGAATATTAGAGGAACAAATCCCACACACCAGTGCCCACAATTCACCTCTCCCAGGGACTCCACTTTGCCAAGGGCAAACCTGGAGCTTGTGGCAGTACCAAATTGTACGGAAAGGTGCAAGGTGCTGAATGACTCACTACTGATGTGCCCCGCACCAAATCTTTCAATAACAAAAATAAGGCTGTAATGCATTCATATGTCATTCCTGTCTATTATTTTAATGAAATTTAATTTGGAATGGTTAATGCCTACACTAAAATAGCAGCCAGAGGACTGTCATATAAACGCATTAATGTGTTCCTCCAATAATTTCACTAACAGTCATTTATAAGCTTATAATCTTGAAACTAGCTAACAATCACAAACTAATGTATTAATAAACCTTTGTAGGAGTCTCTGCACTCCTAACAAAGAATCTATAACTTACTGGAAGCTAACAAACTGAATTTATTGTCTAAGAACTTTACAAAACAAGAAACTACAGGAGAAGCTCAAAACAGGTCTTTTCTCTTTCAATCCACACAAGGACTGGCTGGTCCCGCCCTCTACCTCTGACATCATGACGTCATCACTTTTCCCGCCGAAGGGGACGTCGCGTGACCCACGTGATGACGTCATCGCGTCAGATCGCGATGTTGTCGATCTAGCTCCGTTTAACCAGAGCCAACTTGAAAGGTAATAACATTGGTTACAGACAATTAATGCTAGAGGTAATAACATTGGTTACAGACAATTATGTAAGTCACTTAGTGGTTTTGCCACATATGCCCCCCCGGAATTGTCTTTAACGAAAAGAGTCAATCGCTGAGGAGGTCGGACAAGTCTGTTGGACCGACACCGAAATTCCCGGAGGGGAAAACGCTGAGCAGGCGGCGAACTGGTAGGCGGTACGGCGGTGTCAGGTGTGGTAGCGGCCGGCGGCCGGCCGCGGCGCGGAGGCTGCGCCAGCTCGATCGGTCGTTCGAGGTCCAGGTGCACAGGCTTGAGGCGATCGACAGAGATGTGATCCGGTTTGCCCCTGACGTCAATCACGAAACTCTTCTCCCCTGCCTGCAAAACCTTGAAGGGTCTGGCATACGGCGGTGCGAGCAGGGTACGATGGCCGTCCTGGCGCACAAACATGAACTTGGCTTTCGACAACTCCCCCGGGACGTTGGACGAAAGCAAACCGTGCCGTGAGGTCGGAACTGGGTGGAAACAGCGGGCCGCATCCCGGAGGGTCTCTTTTTGTGTGGCCGTGGACCATGGTCGCGTAGGTAACAGCAGGAATTCACCTGGGACTCGAAGCGGTTGCCCGTAAACCATCTCCGCCGCCGCCGACTGGAGATCTTCCTTTGGCGCCGTGCGGAGTCCTAACATCACCCACGGTAGTTTGTCGACCCAGGATGCATCCAGCAGGCTGGCCCTGAGCAACGCCTTCAAGGAGCGGTGGAACCGCTCGCACAAGCCGTTCGCCTGTGGGTGATAGGCCGTAGTGCGGTGGAGTTTAACGCCCAACACGGAAATCACCTCGTTCCACAGTTCGGACGAAAATTGCGGCCCCCGATCCGACGAAATGTCCGCAGGGACACCAAAACGGGCTACCCAGGACGAAACGAAAGCTCGAGCAACGTCCGCAGATGTGGTGGACGTCAGGGGAACTGCCTCCGGCCACCTCGTGGTGCGATCCACCATCGTCAAAAGGTACGTAAAGCCCCGGGAAGGTGGGAGTGGTCCCACTAAGTCGATGTGAATATGATCAAATCGCCGTTCCGGGACCTCGAAGGTGGCGAGCGGGGCTCTGACATGGCGCTGCACCTTGGACCGTTGGCAAACAACACAAGTGTTAGCCCAGTCCCTGACATCCTTGCGTATTCCCCTCCAGACGAATTTGGAGACCAGCAGTTTTTGTGATGCCCGCACCCCAGGGTGCGATAGGCCGTGTAAGGCATCGAAAATCGTACGACGCCGTTTAGACGGGACGATCGGACGGGGTGCACCCAGCGAAACGTCGCAGAGCAGAGTGGTACCTGTGGAATGGAAAGGCACATCCCTTGGCTGGAGGCTGTTTGGAACCGAACGAAAACCCTGGGTCTCCAGGTCGTCCGCTTGGTCAACCGCCATCTGTGCGTAGTCAATGCCCAATTGGACGGCCTGGACGGCGGCGCAGGATAGGCAATCGGCGACGACGTTGTCCTTACCGGCCACATGTCGGATGTCGGTGGTGAACTCCGATATGTACGTCAGCTGCCGTTGCTGCCGAGCCGACCATGGTTCCGCAGACTTGGCCATTGCGAACAGCAATGGCTTGTGGTCGACAAACGCGATGAAGCGTCGTCCTTCGAGGAGGAAACGGAAATGGCGGATGGCCAAAAACAAAGTCAACAGCTCTCGATCGAAAGTACTGTACCGGCGTTCATGCCGTTGTAGCTGGCGGCTAAAAACGGCCAGGGGTTGCCACGCGCCATCGACCCACTGCTCCTGGATGGCCCCCACCGCGTAGTCTGACGCGTCCGTCGTGAGAGTGATGGTGGCTCCCGGCAGGGGGTGTGCTAACATGGTCGCATTGGCGAGTGCGGATTTCATCTCCTCGAAAGCACGATCCATGTCCTGTGACCATACCACAGGGTCCTTTTCCGTCGAGCCTCTGAGGGCTTCATATAGAGGATGCATGAGCTGTGCAGCCCTGGGGATGAAATGATGATAGAAGTTAACCATCCCCAGGAACTCCTGTAAAGCTTTCATGGATTTTGGTTTCGGGAACACCGCAATTGCCTCCACCTTGACCCGAAGTGGCGTTGCCCCCGTGGGGGTTATGCGGTGGCCCAGGAAATCCAGTTGCGATAGGCCGAAACGGCATGTGTCCGAGTTAACGATGAGGCTGTGCTGCTGAAGCCGTCTGAAAAGGACCCGAAGGTGCTCGAGGTGTTCCTCCTTGGAGGTGCTGGCAACCAGAATATCGTCCAAATAAACAAACAGAAAGTCAAGGCCCCACAGGACTGAATCCATGAGGCGCTGAAATGCCTGTGCCGCGTTCTTAAGCCCAAAGGGCATTCGCAGGAATTCAAAGAGTCCAAAGGGGGTAATTACCGCTGTCTTTTCGACATCCTGAGGGTGCACCGGCACCTGATGGTAACCACGGACGAGGTCGATTTTGGAGAAGATGGACGTCCCCGCCAAATGTGCTGAGAAGTCCTGTATATGGGGAATGGGGTAGCGGTCGGGCGTCGTTATGTCGTTGAGGCGGCGATAATCCCCACAGGGCCGCCATCCCCCGCCGGGCTTGGGGACGATGTGGAGCGGGGAGGACCAGGGGCTACTGGACCGAGGTAATAACATTGGTTACAGACAATTATGTAAGTCACTTAGTGGTTTTGCCACACCTTCTACATATTAGTGTAACTTTGTGTATTTCAAAACCAATTTGTAATTGGGGGTTGGAGTTTCATTTACTGGAACAATGTGATTTCCAAACTGCTACATTGATTTCTATATTAGATTGAGTAACAATGTGCCAGTCACTAAAGCATCATGTACTGGTGTCACAATAGAATGTTGTAGTTTATCCTCAAGCTAACATGTGGAAACTGAACTAATTACTGGCAACTGGCGGTTTTCAAAGTAAAACTCTTGCTAATTTAGCTGGGCTTGTTTAAACCACCTAACCCCTCTCTACTACCCCTCATCTCCTCCCTCCACTCCCCTTTCCATCCCAAATATAGGCTATGGAATTTATTGCAAGACTGCATCCTTCTGTTTGCCACGTAAAACTCTGCTTCAATGCACACGTGTCTCATTTGCATGACTGCATATTAATATTCTCCCTTTCCCTGTATCAAATCACATTTTTACTCATGCATGCATTAGGCTCATTTTCCCTTGACTTTATGTCTAAATATAAGGATCATTTCATGGTGATCAAAATATGGCCCCATATCTTTTTAGCCAGCTTGTGTGAGTTTGGGAATGTAACTGTTTCTTTATTCATAAGGTTTCGACTTTGAGGTCACAATTTCAGCATTTAATTAATTGTGATAAGTTCAATGAATATTAAATGAAATATTCAGAAAGGACTATAAAAATTCTACCTTAACACAAGAATTCATAATGGATTGTCAAAAGTTCCACCTTAAGACTGAAGTGAATCCAGTAAACAGTGCATCCTCGTGGAACTGGGCTCACTGGGCAGAAAGAACTCATGTCCTCTTTAAGCATTTTTATAGCAGCAAACAGAAGTCAAATTCAACCTGAAAATGGACAGAATTCCACTTCAATTGCCATTAAAAATTCTTCAAATCATGCATTCCAAAGCTCAATGAAACTCACCTCAGGGTTAAGTGAAAATTTGGATGCATGCAGATGCATTCCAGAAGTAAATTAGAATTAAGACTTGTGACTAGACTTCTTATCTGAATCTTACAATTACTACCGGCAATTCAACCCTATTTACCATAGAGCTATTGCTCTCCTCCCATTTTAAAACATTATCTCCATTTCATGTCCACACATGCCTAGATATATTTTCCCCCAATTTTCTCCCTCTCTTCAAGACACCGGAGGAGAAATTGGTTTGCATTGCACTCACCTTTCGAGTGTAAAATGGGCATAATGTATACCAATTTTTTGGAGTGAGGTCCTGCACCCAATCTGTGCCGACAGCGTGGCTGCCACCATGTTGGTTCTTGCTATTTTTAGGTGTCCCTGGCGGCTACCTTAAAGCACCATTCCTCCTGACTCCACAAAACTGTGGGCCGCTGCTGGTCTATGTTTGCCCGCCTTCCGTTTGCCTCCCCCGTCCCCCACTACATGGATTTACCTGTGGGCCGGCTTGGCATCCAATCTCACTGAAATTGGGAAGGTCCAGATTGGTGAGCTGCTTGGGGGCCCCTGATTGGTTGCTATTCTCTCATGATCCTCATGCCTCTCTCTTCAGGTGCAGGGATTGTTCCCTGCACACATTTGGCACCCGTAAACTGGCACAAACCAATACCTACCCCACTAACTCATGTTGGGGTACAGTTCTATAAGTGCTGGCAGCCCTCCAGTACCTTGTCCATTCTGTATGTGTGAGCCTAAACTGTTGGCAGGGTATCTGGCCATGGCTTATATCATAGCTGAATCCAATCCTATCCTCACCCAATAACCACATTAGCATTCTTTCTGGAAGCGGACCTTGGATAGCGATCAGGGAGGGCTTCCGTGGCTGACTTTTGTTTGCTCTTTCCTGGGGTTTTTCTCCTTAGAGCAGAAAAGGTTAAGAGGAGATTTGATAGAGGTATTCAAAATCGTGAGAGGTCTAGACAGAGTAGATAGAGAGAAACTGATCCCATTGGCAGAAGGGTCGAGAACCAGAGGACACACATTTAAGGTGATTGGCAAAAGAACCAAAGACGACATGAGGAAAAACTTTTTTACTCATCGAGTGGTTCAGATCTGGAATGCACTGCCTGAAAGGGTGGTGGAGGCAGATTCAATCATGGCTTTCAAAAGGGAATTAGATAAGTACCTGAAGAAACAAAATTGCAGGGCTACGGGGCAAGGGCAGGGGCGTGGGACTAGCTGAAGTGCTCTTGCAGAGAGATGGCACGGGCTCAACGGGCTGAATGGTCTCCTTCTGTGCAGTAACCATTCTGTGATTCTATGCAGGGAGTACTGTGGCGAATTGTAGCACTCAGTAACTCAACACAGACAGGTTCTAAATAGGGATCTTCCAACTCTTCATGATTCATTTCTACAGTAGACAGTGCACTTAAAATAAACCACCTGGAGAGTATGTCTATTTTCAAAATTCTCAGTACAAATATCTAGTGAAGCTACCCACTGGTACAAATGGGGAGCTGCTGTAAATCAACACATACACTAAACCCAGATTATATCATGGTGGTACCAAAGAGCCAATAACTTCATGTAAAAATTATAACAACATTTCTATCTTTGATTCCAAATGGGCACCATAATCATGTAAGTTATGTCAAAATGCAGCAATATGTCTCTTGCCCAAGATACTATAATGATGAAAAATGGGGTATTATTCTTCTGTTTTATTCACCCCAAAAAAAGCTTGCTAAGTAATTTTCCATGAAGGGTTGAACATTTGTGTTTCTTCTGTCTTAGATGAGATGTTAAACAAAATCTGCCTATTCAAGTGGATGTAAAAGATTTCATGGCACTATTTAAAGAACAGCAGGGGAGTTCACACTGTTTATCCCTCAATCAACACCTCCAAAAGCTGATTAACTGGCCATTTTTCTCAATGTTGTTTGTGGGGCTTTGCTGTGAGCAGATTGGCTGCTGCATTTGCCTACAAAACAGTGGCTACACTTGAGTATTCCCAGCATTTTCTGTTTTTATTTCAGATTTCCAGCATCTGCAGTATTTTTCTTTTGTGACTACACTTCATTGACTGTGAAATACTTTAGGAAGTCCTGAGCATGCGAAAGACGTTATATAAAAATAAGTTATTTCCTTTAAATCTCCTCTTAGTCTATTCTGCTCCAATGTAATTAATTCCAGTTTCTTAATTCTCTACTCATAACAATTGTTACTCATCACTGTACCATTCTGGTGAATCTATACTGTACATGCTCTATGGCTATAATGCTCTTTCAATAATAGGTTACCCAAAACTGCATGCAGTATTATTGGGTTTTAATGACTTTATTAACTTATATTTATATATGAATTTTCAAGAAATTATGGAGAAAAATTCGGTTGGTTAGTGCCTCCGGAGGGGGGGGGGGGGGCGCTAATGGAGCGCTCGGAACTTCGCGCCCGAGCGCAGTGATTTTAGCGTCGCTCACAAAATTGACCAGTCATTTTGCGACAGCGCTAAACAACACCACCACGATCTCCTGCGCTCACAGATCGTGACGTCAGTCGAGCGTGCAGCTCCCCGGACCGGATATTGAGTCACGCCCCCTGCCTTACCACCTGCCGCTAGGAACGACAGGTAGAAGGGAACATTTTCAAGTCGGGAAGGGGCTGGTGAGCGCTATTTAAAGGCAGGCACTTCCTGCCTTTTCTTGTTGGTGAAATTTTTGGAACATGCCGGTTGAGAGGGAGAGAGACATCTAGAGAGATTTGACACTGTCAGAAGGAGTTTTGGGTCCTGAGAACCACTTTGGAGGTTAATTTTTAATTCACCTTCATATTAACGATATTTAGAAGCTTCTATGGGGGCTGCACTAACTCGGGGCGTCATCGTCCAGCTGCACAATCGGAGGCAGGAGAGGCACAGAGAGAGAGTGACAAATGTGGCCAGAGGGAGGAGGGCCAACAGGTCTCTGCACAGGAGACCTCACCCTCCCAGGGTATTCCGGGACAGGCCTCTGCACAGGAGACCTCACCCTCCCAGGGTATTCCGGGACAGGCCTCTGCACAGGAGACCTCACCCTCCCAGGGTATTCCGGGACAGGCCTCTGCACAGGAGACCTCACCCTCCCAGGGTATTCTGGGACAGGCCTCTGCACAGGAGACCTTACTCTCCCAGGGTATTCCGGGACAGGCCTCTGCACAGGAGACCTCACCCTCCCAGGGTATTCCGGGACAGGCCTCTGCACAGGAGACCTCACCCTCCCAGGGTATTCCAGGACAGGCCTCTGCACAGGAGACCTCACCCTCCCAGGGTATTCCGGGACAGGCCTCTGCACAGGAGACCTTACTCTCCCAGGGTATTCCGGGACAGGCCTCTGCACAGGAGACCTCACCCTCCCAGGGTATTCCGGGACAGGCCTCTGCACAGGTGACCTCACCCTCCCAGGGTATTCTGGGACAGGCCTCTGCACAGGAGACCTTACTCTCCCAGGGTATTCCGGGAGCAATTCTCTGACATTCATTTGTCTGAGGAGCAGTGTTTGCACAGGCTGCGTTTCAGCAAGGAGGTGGTTACTGAGCTCTGCCGCCTCTTGCAACCAGATCTGCAGCCTCAACTGAGGACCAGGACGTCTGTCGGTGGCAGTGAAGGTGACAGTGGCTCTAAATTTTTAAGCCAGCGGCTTCTACTGGAGACATAGAGAATATCTTGCAGTTCGCTGTTTATTGCTGCATCTGGGAGGTGACAAAAGCTTTGTATAAGAGGAGACGCCAGTACATCTCTTTCCCGATGACCTGGGATAAATAGCGCGAATGCGCATGTGGTTTTGCGAGGATAGCGGGCTTCCCCATGGTGCAGGGCGCCATTGACTGCACGCATGTGGCATTGCAGGCACCGCATGAAAATGCAGAGGTGTTCCGAAACCGCAAGGGCTTCCACTCTTTAAATGTACAGTTGGTCTGTGACCACAGACAGCTCATACTCGCCGTCAATGCCCGCTATTCTGGCAGCACCCACGATGCTTTTATCCTGCGCCAGACTGGCGTGGCAGACCTCTTCCAAGCACCACATCAACCAAGTGGCTGGCTCCTTGGGGACAAGGGTTATCCACTCTGCACCTGGCTGATGACCGCTCCGAAACCCCAACACCCCTGCTGAGCTGCGGTATAATGAAAGCCATATCGCCACCAGGAACCTCCTAGAGCAGATGATTGGTGTCTTGAAACAACGGTTCCAGTGTCTGGACCACTCAGGAGGAGTCCTGCAGTACTCTCCCGAGTGAGTCTCCCTTTTCATTGTTGTGAGCTGTATGCTGCATAACATTGTGATCATGAGGACACAGCCATTCCCACCAGGGATTGGTGGACCACCTGAGGAGGAGGAGGAAGAGGGAGAGGAGGAGGAGGATGAAGAGGAGGATCAACAGCACCGACGTGGGAGGGAGGTGCACAATGTTGCCACTGCAAGGACCTCCATGAACAGCTCATAAGACATCGATTCTAACCCCTTACTGAGAAGATGGCTTCTGGGATGAAGAAGCACATCGTGGAAAGCATCCCGCACCACCTATTGCCGAGCAAAGCTGCAATGAGTCAAATGACCAAAGATGTAAAGTTAGAATTAAAAAATGTATTTATATTATAAACTCTGTGTCATTTATTCAGGACAAACAATTAGAAACCAACACAACAAATCATGAACTAACAAAACTCGTTCTCACAACATGGAGATAAACGGCAAAAGAGTAAACAAATATAATAACAAGAACCTCGAACCTTCCCACAAACATTCCTGTTGTGTTTGTACCGCTATACACAACTACATAAAATAATAAAGCAGCAGAGACTGAGAGTAACTTCAAGTGATCTTTACTGGGTAACTGGAACTTCGGCACTGACTATACAAATCGATACGCGTCTGTTATATACGCTCGCAACTAAGGATGTACATTCGCAAAACAAAGTTGTCCCTTCAATGTTGTATACATTACACTTCCTCCCCCTTTAGTTTAATAGTATATTAATGCAAAATTTCTATAATTAACATACAGAGCCTGTCTTTACAGTAACCTTTTCATTTTCTTACAAATAACAAAATTCAAATTCCAACATAACATTTTATTTTGTCAACAGCCCTTTTACAAGTCAAGTCTCTGGGGAGGCCTCCTCTGCCTCTCTGGGTAACGTCTCTCCAGACTCTTTTGCTTTGGGGAATGAGACTGTACAGGTACAGGTGCATTAGGTGAGCTATCAGCACAGGTAGAGCTCTCAGCTGTGGATGAGGCTGGTGCTGATGCTGATGAATCAGGAGTGTCTGTTTCCATGTCAAGTGAGTCTGGGCGAGGTATAGGGGTGTTTTTCACCTGAACATCCAGAATTTGGTCCACATGACGTCTCAAAATGCTCTCTCCTACATCCACTGTATACATCAGTGGTCCCTCTCTTGTGGATATTGTCCCTGGTTGCCACTTTTCCATCCGGAAATCACGAGCAAGAACTGACTGTCCCACACTGAAGCCTCTTGTTGGCTTAGCATTCAAATGTTTGAACTATTTGTTCTCTACATCACGATGTACATTCGGTTTAAGAAGGTCCATGCGAGATCGCAGGTTCCTGTTCAGAAACATCATCGCTGGAGTCTGATTAGTGGCTGCGTGTACTGCGTTCCGATAAGCAAAGAGGAAATTGTCTATCTTGTGTTGCAGTGGTAGATTCTCGCTGTACATTGCTTTGATGGCCTTCTTGAAAGTCTGTACGAATCTTTCTGCCAAGCCATTTGTAGCTGGATGGTACGGGGCAGATGTGTAGTGCTTGATTCCATTTTTCCTCATGAAACCTTGGAATTCGTCAGAGACAAATTGTCGGCCATTGTCTGTGCAGATTTGTTCTGGTAGGCCATTTCTAGCGAACATGGTCCTCAGAACTGAAATGGTCTTTTCAGATGTGGTTAATTTCATTTTAATGACCTCGGGCCATTTGGAATGTGCATCGACTGCAATCAAGAACATGGAGTCCATGAATGGTCCAGCAAAGTCGATGTGCACACGTTGCCATGGTGATGAGGGCCATTCCCATGGATGGAGAGGGGCTTGTGGTGGTGCGCTCTGGACCTTTTGACATTCTGAGCAGCTCTTTGTCAGGTCCTCGATCTGTTTGTCAATTCCCGGCCACCACACGTATCCATGGGCAAGGCTTTTCATCTTTACCGTACCTAAGTGGCCTTCATGCAGTTCCTCTAGCACTCGGTTACGAAGCTTGGGAGGAATCACAACTCGTGAGCCGCACATCAGTGTTCCCCGACACACTGATAACTGCTCCCTCCTAGCTGAGAATGCTGGAAACAATGAGTCACCATGCGCTGGCCATCCCTTCACAGTGATGTCATAAACTTTTGACAATGTAGGGTCATTGCGTGTTTCTCTTTCAATGAGGGAGTTTGTCACTGGTAGCTGCTCAACTATTGTTGTGTGAAATACCTCTGCTGAGTCAACTGTTGTAGTTCTCTCTGAGGTCAGCAGTGGTAAACGTGACAAACCATCGGCGTTGCCATGTTGATTGGTCCCCTTGTATTCAATGTCATACAGGTGAGCCCCTAGGAAGTGACCATCGTTGCAGCCGTTGTGCTGTCATCACTGGAACGCCCTTCCTTGGGTTGAAGATTGAAATGAGAGGCTGGTGGTCAGTTAACAGTGTAAACTGTTGACCATACAAGTAGTGGCTGAATTTCTTGACTCCCCACACAAGGCTGAGGGCCTCTCGGTCAATCTGTGCATAATTGCGTTCAGCTGTAGTCAATGATCTTGAGGCAAAGGCTATTGGTCTTTCTGAGCCGTCTGGGAACTTATGTGACAACACGGCACCAATGCCATGGGGTGAAGCATCACATGCCAGTCGAATAGGTAAGGATGGGTCAAAGTGAGCTAGCACCTCTTCTGAAGTAATGAGTCTGTTAGATCGGGTAATTAATTTCAGTGGACCACACTGATTTGAGGTCAACACACTAAAATTAAAGTTTGCGAGTCCGGTGGTAAGTTTTAAATAGTCGATTTATTGCATCACTTGATTTACACTGTTTGACTTCCTTTATCCGACTGACATCATGTTCAAAATGGCTGGTTTTTATACAGCAGCAGATGTACCCGCCCCCTTTATTACCATTGGCTCAGCAGCATGCATACAGAGCTATGGTTGATTCAGCTACATCGCACTGATTGGATCTCTGATACATCAGTCATTCCTTTGTTCTCTAGTTAAGCAGAATCATCACTTTCAGTTTTAAGCTAAGATCAGCACTTTCACAGTTTAAGCTAAATCAGCATTTTCATTGTTCTCAGTTTCTAAGTCAGCCGATGTGACGTTACCAGCTGTGATTGGATCTGATACATCACACCATCCTTTGGCATGTGGTCAGCTTAAGCATAATCTGATTTCTTTAAATCATTAGATTTTAATCATATTAAAATCTATGTTATTAAAATATATATATATATATTCCCTAACACTCCCCCTTTGATTCTTTCAAAAATTGAATCATAAAAATAAAGAGTCAGATTAAAAATATAATCAATCATTGCTGTGTTTTGCCACTGTCCGGATCAGTGGCTCTGCACAAATTTACATCAACCAGGATTTTACTTGGCCACAGTAAAAGCCTGGTTTTAATAAGTTAATTGATTTCATGATCTTAAATTAATTAGTGCATCTTAAAAAGTGGGAGGAGCTCCCCTCAGCTTATGGCTTTGAAAATTACATTCAAGTAAAAATTAAAAAGTAAAAAGGTAGAAAAATTATAAAAAGTAGAAAAGGTACAAACCGATCTAGCAGCTAAATATAACATGCCCCTTTAAGATGTACAAACGGTCTGCGGCGACCTGCAAGGCGTCTTGCCCGCGGGGCAGTAGGCGCTTGGTGGCAAGCACATTTATTCAACAGAAACACACAATTTGATCCCCATCCTATTGTACAAGGCCTCCCTCTTATCTTTCTGAGGAATGTTTTGTCAAGTTTCTTCAAGGGCATTTTATGGCTTTGTGGCTCCTTGTTATTTAGCAGGTGCTATCCTCCCTGTTTCCTTGCATTTTACCATTCCTATTTGTCTTTTGATGCTTGATATTCGACCTTGCTGGCATATATGCTATCTTTTTCCGCTTGCCTGTTGTCAGTCCCTGGTCTAAGAATTAAAACCCATCTTTGAATCTAACAGCTATTTCTTATAATTCCCTTCTTTGAGAAGGAAATACCCTTATTGATTTCTCACAATCGGCTCTTGATTAATCTAACTAGCTCTTATTGCTCTCTCAAGTTGGGCGTTAGTTAGTAGGGAGTCTTGAAGATTTCTCCCTTCCTTACAGTCCATTCCTTTGAGGGGGAGGAGCAACCTCTGACCCCTTACTCAAATTCAATTCACTGTTCTGGTGTTCCAATTCTGCCCCACCTGGGGTATCCTCTGTTTCTTCTATCTTTCCTGATGTTACCCCGCCTGGGGTCTCCTCTACATTGCTTCGGATCTTCTCTTTCGGTGTGCTCAATTAATTTGTTAGTGCTTGTCAGTCATGGGCATGAGTACCCAATTGGCTTATGTATCAAAGTCTTACTACACACGTTACATATATCAAATACGCTATCATTACAAGTTGGATAACTACCAGAGCATGTGAAATAATACAAACCTAAGGGTGTGCTGATGTATTAAGCCCAATATCCCACCAATGTGAGTTGTCCCCTATGCTGTCAATTTCAATATCTATTCTCGAGTTGTCTTGCTCCAAAACATAAAAATGCTTTAGGGAGGAGTTCAGTCGCATCATGAGCTCACTGAAACCCACAATCAACAAGGGAATGTCGTATCCGAGTATCTGAATTGTGCCACATAATTGTGTAGCTCATACTTAAAAATGTGTTGGTTGATGGGACAGGTCCTGTTAGACCCGTAAAGCATGGTAATTGCAGTAGTAGTGACACAGGAGGCACCACTAAAATCACCTCATACTGGATTCGTACTGGTTTTTCCCATGCTCTGTTACCTACAAAACACAATTATTACAGTCACAGTTAAATTCAGTCTTACAATCATTTCAAGCGACATTACAGTTTAACATCTAATCAACAAATCATGGATTTAAAAGATTCTCCAGATCTCTTTTACTCGTATCCATCTTGTGGATAATTCTTACTAAACATGATTTCTCCTTAGCCCTCAATTGTCCCAATCCAGATTCCATGTAACTCTCCACTTCAACTTCAATTTCAATCCCTCTAACAGGTACCAGTGTGTTTAACTCTATTCTGATTGTTTCATCAATTAGATAGTTTCTCGATGGAGTATGTGTCAATGCTTTAAAAGTTGTCCCGCTCTCCTGAGCCACATTAACCATTTCATGTTTTGCTGTTGTCAAGTAACTGAGCAGGTCTGAGACCCGTTCTTCAGTGCAAATTCACCATACATTCCTGGATGGTAATTACTTCATACGTAACAAATCACATTTGCACACTCATACCGGTATCTCAATATCATGGCACACATGCCATCCGATACAAGCCTTTCTCGGGCTTTCAGGTATCTTATCGAAAGATTGTAGTCGTCTAATGGCTGAATACTTCTTCAGGGTCTTACTTGCTGCTATTTAAGCTTTGACCTGAGCTCTTGGCCCTCTGCCTGTAATCTGGCCACTTCAGCCTGCTTGATTTCAAGCTGATTCTTAGCAGTAACTAGCCCTACATTAATCTCTTCCATTTCTTTCTCCTGAAGTGCTCTTTCCTGTAGTTGTGCTTTCACTAATGTGGTTTTCTCAGCTATTAGGCTCTCTAAAAGCATAATCTGTTGCTTAAAGTTATTCTCAAGATTCAACTTTTCTTTTTCCACGGTCTCTATTGTTTTTTGACTTTTCTCAATGTTTTCCGAAAACTGCTTTAACCTGTCAACTTTTTCAAGTAAAGCATCTTCCTTCTCAGCTAGAAGGGAGGCAAGAGAATTTTCATTCTGCTTTGACTTCATTAATTTATTCTCCAAGTCTGAAACCAGTTCTTCCTTGGTGTGGCAATCTACCTGGAGATTTAGTAAGCGGTCGTTCAAATTATTTTCTTCTTGTTTCAGATCATCGAGTTCAGACTGATATTTTTTTTCAGTTTTGTTTCTGCTCTTTTAAACTGCCTGAGAGCATTTTGCAAGTTTTCATTCAGTAGTGTAATTCTCCTGTTTCAATCTTACACTCTCAATCACTTTCCTTTAATTACATGTGGGATATGTGCATTCCGTCATTCACTACCCCAATATTCTGTATTCGGTACACCTCTCATCCTTGGGCTTGGGGTGCCATTACGGTATTACCAATACCAACCCTAGGAGCCCATTCAGTAGTGCCTTGGGCTTGGGGTGCCATTACGGTATTACCAATACCAACCCTAGGAGCCCATTCAGTAGTGTAATTACACCTCTCGTCCTTGGGCTTGGGGTGCCATTACAGTATTACCAAAACCAACCCTAGGAGCCCAATCAGTAGTGCCTTGTTTTAACACTTGAGTTAGGAGGTGTTGGTATAATTATTGAGTTTTCTTAGAACACCACGTAGGTAAAGTCGTATCGGTTAAATCTAGCACTACCAGTACAAGTTCATGTTGCACATTATCATACAATTAGTTTACAAGATAACTTCCATTTATCAAATCAAAATTTTCCTTCTATCACTGTGGGGAAATATTAACTTAAAATTAAGAAACTTAAATTTAATAATGTCCCATATCTTTAAATTTCATACTAAAGTTGTTGCTTGGTGAACTTAAACAGCTGTCAGTGGAAAGGGTTAACTCCTTTGCAGGTTTTTAAGAAGGTGGAGCAAAACATTATCAGGCGTAATTTCGTCACTTCACGTAAATTAAAAAAAACTTTCCTGATCGAAAAAGACAGTTGTGTTTTCACACACATCAAAATCAAATCAAATCAACTTTTATTGTCATTGTTAGTGCACAAGTGCAGTACAACGAAATGTAGGCTTGCGGCTCCCGAGAGTGTACAATTTGGGTTAGGACACTTAAACATTTCAACATACATTTGTACATATATATTAGCATAAATATGACCATAATAAAGTGAATAAAGTGCATCGACAGATGTGCAGGCTTTAGTGTTTATTTGTGGAGTTCAGTAGGATGACAGCCCTGGGAAAGAAGCTGTTCCTAAATCTGGTCGTACGGGTGCAAATGCATCTGTAGCGTCTTCCAGATGGTAGGAGGGCGAACAGACTGTGGCTGGGGTGGGTAGGGTCTTTGATGATGGTCCGTGCCCTCCGTAGGCAGCGTTTCTGATATATATGTTCTATGGTCGGTAGCCGGGTGCCGGTAATGCGTTGGGCAGTTTTGACTACCCGCTGCAGGGCTTTCCGGTCATGGGAGCTACAGCCGCCGTACCATACTGTGATACAGTTTGTCAGGATGCTCTCTATAGTGCAGCGGTAGAAGTTAGAGAGGATCGGGGGTGACAGATTACATCCCTTCAGCCTCCTCAAGAAATATAGGCGCTGCTGGGCCTTCTTCACCAGAGAGGAGGTGTTGAGGGACCAGGAGAGGTCTTCCGTGATGTGGACTCCGAGGAACTTAAAGCTGGCCACCCTTTCCACCTCCGCCCCATTGATGTGGATGGGGGTGTGACTTCCGCCTTTGGACTTCCTGAAGTCCACGATTATTTCCTTTGTTTTCTTGGTGTTAAGGGCCAGGTTGTTGTCGGCGCACCACTTCACGAGATGCTGGACCTCCTCCCTGTAGGCTGACTCATCATTGTTGGTGATCTGGCCTACTACTGTGGCGTCATCTGCAAACTTGATGATGGTGTTGGAACCATTAACAGCCACACAGTCGTGGGTGAAGAGGGAGTAGAGGAGGGGGCTCAGCACACATCCTTGTGGGGCCCCCGTGTTCAGGGTCAGGGGGGGGGAGGTGTGGTTGCCTAATTTGACAGACTGGGGTCTGTTTGTTAGGAAGTCCAGGGTCCAGTTGCAGAGGGAAGTGTTCAGGCCAAGAGTTTGGAGTTTGGTGGCCAGCTTATTGGGGACGATAGTGTTGAATGCTGAGCTGTAATCTATAAACAACATTCTGATGTAGGTCTCCTTACCATCTAGGTGATTCAGTGCCGAGTGTAGAGCAGTAGTGATTGCATCCTCCGTTGATCTGTTTGCCCGATAGGCAAACTGGTGTTGGTCAAGGGAGGCAGGAACACTGGCTTTGATGTGGGCTAAGACCAGTCTCTCGAAACACTTCATTATGATGGGTGTGAGTGCGACAGGTCGATAGTCGTTCAGACACGTCACAGCCGCTTGTTTAGGCACAGGAATGATGGTGGCGGTCTTGAAGCATGTAGGGACTACTGCCTGGGCCAATGACAGGTTGAAGATGGCGGTGAAGACATCAGCCAGCTGATCAGCACATTCCTTGAGTACCCGTCCAGGGATGCTATCCGGTCCAGTAGCCTTTCGTGTGTTCACTCTGCGTAAAGCGCCCCTTACGTCGGAGGTCGACAGAGTGAGCACCTGGTCTTCCGGGGGTAACTAAACACGAACAGAACAGATAAAACAAAACAAAATAGCACATTCTTGCAGAAAACAGTAAATTACGTCATATTTCTTATTGTCCTTTCTTCAAATGTCTTTCCAAAATACTGTAAAAACATAACTGGAGAAAAATTAGTTTTTCACCTTCAAACAAATCAAATCAAACTGCTTTAGTGGGTGGAGCTAAAACACACATAACAGAATCTTTCTTTTAAAGAACATCTAATCAGACAAAAGAAATACTGTAACTTCTTAAACATTCATAGTCATTTTTCAAGGTTCCTTTCACTCAGCAAATCTTGTGTTTTATTTGTCTCAGCACAGATGTTAATAACTTCCATGTCAGTAAAACTTTAAGTTTCTCTTTTTTTTCCTCTTTTTCCATCGGCATCTCAGCATTTCTTGGCTTTCCAAATCCCTGTTTTTTTTCTTCCTTTGCTGAGTTTTCAGATTGGTTAGCCTGCAAATTAGATCTTTTTCCTTCTTTATCTCTCCTGTGCTCAGCCCCGAGTGTTCCAACCAGTTAGTTTTAAATCGCCCGTCGTACTCTAACACTTCCTCCGTCCCTTTCTGTTGACAGGCTATGATCTTTCCCCAATCCATTTTTGCAGGGCTAAACACTTGTAACCACTGTTGGATCGCATCCCATCCGGCATCTATATCTTGCTCATCATTTCCCAGGCCAGTCTTTACTTTGCTGTGTAACTTATTTCCCTCTCTCCTGGGTATCATTACAATCAGAATTTGGACTCCATCCCACGGGTGGAGTTGGTACTTCGCCCTTTCTTCCCCATCTTCTTTCTTTTCATACTCCTTTGCTACGCTTTCCCTTTTCTGTCTCAATGGGGCCAAATGGGGTCCTGTTTTCTCTTCTTCACTTTCACTGACATTACTAGAGGATCCCGAGTCGGTCTCTTGACCTGCTTCTTGTCTTTGTCTCCCACGACCTTCCTCCTTTATTTCATTTAGATCTGGGTATCCCTTCCAGGTCCCGACACATTTTCCCTTTTCTTGGACTACCGGTACTATCGGTTGTTTATCCAATTGTTTTTTACAGTCCTGAACTTCACCTTTAAGTTTTTTAACTTCCACTTCTGACTTTTCAAGCTCATTTGTTTTCTTTTTCAATTGTTCATAAATCGAATCTTTCTGCTCTTTTGCATTGGTCAAGTCATGATTGTGTTGGGAGTTTGTCTTAATCTCATTTTGCTGTCAGATCTGGCCCATAAGTGCCAAGGACCATCTGATCCGTCTTTTATCTTTCATACGGGTCGTTTTTCCCCAGACCCTTTTTATGTCATCCAAAGACCATTGTCCGGAGGAGGTACTGTACTTTTGTTCGATTTTGAACCAGGTTTTAGGTAAGTCAAACTGCAATTCTATATAGTCTTTCAACTCCCACAGAATTTCATCTTCTGAAATCTCAGGTGGGGCACGCCCCCCTTTAATATTTGTAGGTTTATCAAGTGATGCCATAATATCGATTACTTTACTTGGGGGTCTCGAGTCGTAGGCTTAATTAAATAACACCGCCGAAGTTAGAGCTCTATATGGGACCTCGAGGCCGTCTACCACCCAGAGGGTTCGCTACCCGGGAGGTTTGCGGAGTTGCGTGGAGGGGAGATGACTAGACAACCAACCGAGGACTTTTATAACGAGGAGTCCTTACCTCCAATATAGGTCTGGTGTCTTAGATTCAGTCTCTTCCTTCAGCAACCCTGCTCGCAGCACCAAATTGTTAGATCGGGTAATTAATTTCAGTGGACCACACTGATTTGAGGTCAACACACTAAAATTAAAGTTTGCGAGTCCGGTGGTAAGTTTTAAATAGTCGATTTATTGCATCACTTGATTTACACTGTTTGACTTCCTTTATCCGACTGACATCATGTTCAAAATGGCTGGTTTTTATACAGCAGCAGATGTACCCGCCCCCTTTATTACCATTGGCTCAGCAGCATGCATACAGAGCTATGGTTGGTTCAGCTACATCGCACTGATTGGATCTCTGATACATCAGTCATTCCTTTGTTCTCTAGTTAAGCAGAATCATCACTTTCAGTTTTAAGCTAAGATCAGCACTTTCACAGTTTAAGCTAAATCAGCATTTTCATTGTTCTCAGTTTCTAAGTCAGCCGATGTGACGTTACCAGCTGTGATTGGATCTGATACATCACACCATCCTTTGGCATGTGGTCAGCTTAAGCATAATCTGATTTCTTTAAATCATTAGATTTTAATCATATTAAAATCTATGTTATTAAAATATATATATACTAGCTGGAGTGCCCGGCGGTGCCGAGGCTTTTTCAAGGGCATGTTGTTGTTGGAAGAGAGAGAGAGAGCGACTGGGGGGAAGAGAGAGAGCGACTGGGGGGAAGAGAGAGAGCGACTGGGGGGAAGAGAGAGAGCGACTTGGGGGAGAGAGAGAGCGACTGGGGGGAAGAGAGCGAGCAACTGGGGGGAAGAGGGGGAGGGCGGGGAGGGGGAGGGCGGGGAGGGAGGAGGGCGGGGAGGGCGGGGAGGGGGAGGGGGGAGGGCGGGGGAGGGAGGGCGGGGAGGGGGAGGGGGTAGGGAGGGCGGGGAGGGGGGGAGGGGGAGGGGGGGAGGGGGAGCAGCGGGCGGGGAGGGGGGAGGGGGGGAGAGGAGGGGGGAGAGAGACAGAGGGAAGGAGAGAGAGAGGGCGAGTGGCCCATGGCCGCAAATGGAGCCAAGCCCCGAGAACAGGCGTGAGCCGGCTTGAGGCTGAGAGACGGCCACGCCCAGTTGCCGGGGTAACCCTTCCCCCCCTTCCGAGCCCCCGTCCTCCCGAGCACCGGCGCATCGCCCCGCCCCGCACTCCACTCCCGAGAGCCCCGCTCTTCGAGCCCCACCTGCCCCGCAGTTCCGAGAGCCCCGCTCTCCGAGCCCACCCCGCCCCACACTCCCAAGAGCCCCGCCCGCCCCGCCCCGCACTCCCGAGAGCCCCGCTCTCCGAGCCCCGCCCCCCCGGCCGAGCCGGCTTGAAGTCCGCCGATTGCGGCTGTGCGAGACGGCCGGCGGGCCCGGTTGCCGGGGTAACCCTTCCCGCTCACCAAGCCCCGGCCGAGATCCGCACTCCCAAGAGCCCCGCCCCCCCCGCCCGAGCTGAGCGCGGAACAGAGAGAGACGCCGCGTCTCAGCTGCTCCTGCTGCACGCGCACCCTGACCCTCGTGGCTGACGCCGTTGCCCCGGGTAACGTGACACGGGGGGTGTGAGGAGCTTAGCAGAAGCCGTGGGAGAATTACCTAGGTCAGGCCTGGCTGGGCAAGAAACACCCAGGCTTTCAGGCCTAACAAAAACGGGGAAAGGTAGGAAAAAGAATCTTCAGGTTAGAGAAAATATTTACAAATGAATGAAGTTTTTTTTTAAACAATTTAATAAATTCAATTTTATTTTGCTGGAAATGTATATTTGAAAAGAAAGATGCAGAAAGCAGGAAAAAGAATGGAAGCAAGATGGCGGCGACTCACCTCGGTTCAGAACGATAAGGCCCGCCCACACACGCACCGATTGGTCGACCGTCAGGTCACCAAAGCGTAGGATTGGCCAATCGTCCCGTCACTCGACCGTAGGAGGGCCCGGCCGCACGCGCCAGCAACCCGGCGTACGATTGGTCGACCTCGAGGTCACTGTCGCTAATGAGCGGATAATGAGATGCTAATGAGCGGAATGTTGAAGGTTTTTCGGATACTGCGGGCGCGATTTTTGCCCGGCCGAAACGTAAATATGCTTAAGACCGTTTTGGAAAGGTAAGCTTTCTTTCGACGTAACGCACGCGTAGGTACGCTCTATAACTTTCGAGCGCATACCATACAGACGCACACGTGAGGACAGACAGAAGGACAGACAGACAGAAGGACAGACAGACAGAAAGAAGCATCCGTTTATACATATAAGATATATATTCTCTAACAGAGTCTTTTACTCTCTTGAAAAGCTTGTTCACAGCTGTCACTCCACTTCCATTGTGACCCTGTCTGTAGCAGTGCATTTAGTGGATGTAACACTGTGGATAGGTTGGGCAAGAACTTGTGATAGTAGTTCACCAGTCCAAGATATGATCTCAACTGAGACACATTTTCAGGTGTTGGTGCATTAATCACAGCTTCAATCTTGTCTGGAGACTTGTGTAAACCATCCTTGTCAATCACATGTCCACAGTATGAGATTTCCTTTTTGAAAAACTCACACTTGTCTCGGTTCGCTCGGAGCCCATACTCCCGTAACCTGATGAGCACCTGTTCGAGGTTGGAAAGGTGGTCGTTGTCATTCTTGCCAGTAATGATGATGTCATCAAGATAACACTGAGTACCTGGGATCCCCTGCAGGACTTGGTCCATTGCCCTTTGCCAGATTGCAAGAGCTGATGCTATTCCGAATACCAGCCGATTGTACTGGTAAAGGCCTTTGTGTGTATTTATTGTCAGGTACTTCTTTGATGCATCATCACTTTCCATTTGGAGATAGGCCTGGGCCAAGTCAATCTTTGTGAAGCGTTCCCCTCTTGACAGGGGAGCAAAGATGTCCTCAATGCGAGGCAATGGGTACTGTACTGTGTGGAGGACTGGGTTAACAGTCACTTTAAAGTCTCCACAGATGCGCACTTTTCTTGGCTTTCCTGGTTTTGTGCTGGAGGTTTTCTTCATCACTGGAACTATAGGTGTGGCCCATTCGCTCCAATCCACCTTGGACAGGACCCCTAACTGTTCCAAGTTCTCCAGCTCTGCTTCTACTGAAGGGCGAATTGCATAAGGCACTGGTCTGGCCTTGTGGAACTTTGGATTTGCGTTCTCCTCAATCTTAATTTTTGCTTTCATGCCCTTAAGTGTTCCTATCCCCTTCTTGAACACTTCCTGAGAGTCAGAGAGTATTTGTGACAGTCTCTCAGGAGTGGCATTGCTGTCCTCCTTTGCTGACACAAACAGTGCTTGGATGGTGTGCCAATCCAACTGTATTTTCCTGAGCCATTCGCGTCCCAGCAATGGTGGTCCTCCATTTTCCACTACATAGAGGTTCAATTGCGGTATTTTTTTCTCTTTGTATGTCACTGTCACTTTTATTTTACCTTTGGGGCACACTCTTTGTCCTGTGTATGTCTTTAACAGTACTTTAGTTGGCCTTAGCGGTATGTGTGAAAACAGTCGTTTGTAGTGATGTACAGAGATCACTGTTAAAGCTGAGCCTGTGTCCAACTCCATTTTCAGCCTAACTCCTGCCACTTCTGGAGTAACCCATATTATTCTGTGATCCCCTGTCTTTCACACTGTGTAGTTTTAGACAAGCCAGATCCTCTTCCTCTGAGTCTGTGTCACTTTTTTCTTTATCTGACCTGTCTCCAGTCACGTGGTGTACCTTCTTGTATCTATCTTTGAAAGGTTTCTTGTTTTCAGTCACTTGATGTACCTTTTTGTTACTCTATTGTATCAGTTTTCGGCTTCTTATTTGCTTTGCAGACTCTTTCAATGTGCCCTTGTCTGCCACATTGTCTGCAGTCTTTGTCTTTAAACCAACAGTCATTGTGGTCATGTGACATTTTGCCATAGCGATAGCACTTCTTTTCTTGTTTGAGTGACATTTTATTAGTTGAATATTCCAGTGATTTTTGTTGAATTCTTAAATGGTCTTGGAGTGTGTCCACTATTTGTTTGACTGTTTTGTTTGCTGGCTTTTCAGGGGTTAATAAACTACGTAGCAGCCCATGGCCTAGAAATTGGGTTGGTAGCGTCGGCGCTGAGCGCCTAAAGAGACCTAGAATTGGGGCAAAGCCCTATGTTGGGGTGGACGCTATGAAGATAGCGACAACTCAGGTATTGACTATACATTTAGCGCCTGCGCTAAGTGTTTGCGCGCACCCGCGAGCGCAAGCAGTTCATGACGTCATTTCAGTGTGCAACGCCTTCTAGGATCGCCTGAGCGCATATTGGGTGGCGCCCGGAGCCTTAGTGCCCAGCGCTATTAGTGACAGTTCGAAGGAGGGCTAACAGGCCCTTCTCGGAGTAGGGGGGCGCTATTTAAAGGGGACAGCTTTAGTGCAGAATCTTCTGCCACTTGGCCTGCTCATTGCGATCATTGCTAGAGAGAGTTGGCGAGCTAACGTGGAGCCGAGTTCTGGGAATTTAGCTTTACAGTACTTGGGTCCTTCAAACCTGTCGGAAACACTTGCAGCACTACACCTAAAAGCCTTTTGACCAATTGGCATCGGAATGAGAGTTTGTTTGGAGGGTGACGGCCTCATCGCCCAACACTGTGAAGGGGCAGAGAGACGGCGGGAGAGAGGGCCGGGATTGGTCAGAAGGAGGAGAGGCAATGGAGGTCGGCCAATCCGACGGGAAGCTGCGAGGGTCTTTAGGCAGCAGGTGACAAGCCTTGACATGTCGGAGGAGCAGTATTTGGGAAGGCTCTGATTCTGGACGGACATTGTTACTGATCTGTGCCACCTGTTTGGTCAGGATCTGCAGCCGTGTGAACACTGCAGAACCTCTCTGTCCGTGATGGCTAAACTGACTGATGGCCTCCATTTTTATGCCAACGGATCCTTTCAGTCAGCCACTGGGGACATTACGACTGTCGCTCAGGTTGCAGTCCACTGTTGCATCCGGCAAGTTACAGAAGCCCTTTATAGGCGAAGGCGTCAAATCATGACCTTCCCTCGGACCCTGCACAAGCAGGCGGAGGGCGCGCAGGGTGTCGCTTCTATTGCGGACTTCCCCATGGTGCGAGTGACAGCACACACGTGGCTTTGAGGGCGCCATGCCATCATCCTTAGGACTTCCGCAACCGCAAGGGGTTGCACTCCCTCAACATGCAGCTGGTCTGTGACCACCGCCAAATCAACATGGCAGTCACCGCGCATTTCCCAGGGTGCAGCCACGATGCCTTTATCCTGCGGTTGACCTCAGTTTGTAACCTTTTTGAGGGGCTGCCTCGAAGACGAGGCTGGCTTACTGGGGACAAGGGCTATCCTCTCTGCCCATGGCTGATGACAACACTCCGTGTGGCCGACACCCCAGCAGAAGAGCTGATCAGCAGCGGCCATCAGGCGACCAGGCACAGTAAACAGCACACTATTGGTGTTGTCAAAAAGCGTTTCCAATGTCTGGAACATTCGGGGGGATCCCTGCAGTACTCGCCGCAGCAAGTCGCACACATCGTCGTCGTCTGCTGCATGCTCCACAACTTGGCGAATCGACGCACCCAGCCAATTCCTGCTGTCCCTCAACGCCCAGCAGAGCAGGCGGAGAAGGAGGAGTATGAGGAGGAGGAGGAGGAGGAGGAGGAGGAAGAGCAGGCAGAGGAGGAGGAGGAGGAGTATGAGGAGGAGGAGGAGGAAGAGCAGGTGGAGGAGGAGGAGGAGGAGGAGGAAGAGCAGGAGGAGGAGGAGGAAGATGGAAGGGCTGCTGAAAGTGGAAGGGCCATACGTCAGAGGCTCATCTGAACTCGTGTCGAGACCCCTGTGGCGGAATGATGAGAGTCTTAACTCATGCGCACTTTGGATGTTTGAGGGCCTCTGAATGCCAGCATCACTGAAACTAGTCACATGCACCATGCCACATTGAAACTTCAGTTTATTGGCACAAAAGTCTTTCATTACAGCTAAACAACATAATGTCAACAGAAACCATAACTTTCAAAATAACTGTGAACTGCTCGGCAAAGCCGCAAAACTCAACAAACCTTCTGCAAATATAACAGCAGGTGAGGGTGTCCTTGAATTTGGACAAACAAACGTCTCAGCACCTCCCTCTACAACTGGCCCCTTGAGGGAGAACGACTTCTCTTTCGCGCCCGGCCCCTTCCCTCCCTGCTGCTCCTACGTAATTGGACCCCAGTGGCGGGCTCAAGGCTGGGGGACGCCTGCTGACTGTGTGGAAGCGCAGAAGCCCCTGAGGGACGGCCTGGCCGACCTCTGGGCTTGGAGGGTGCGGACGCAGGATGCTTGATGTGACCATGGCTGGAAGCAGTGTGGCCTGCAGGTGGTGGCAGCTGCAATGCAGGCGTCCCAGCGCTGGCATGTGCAGTGGTCTCCTGCTGAGAGAAGACACCTGCACCATGGTCGGATGACACACTGGCTATCTGAGGGGAGCGGCTCGGCTCATCCGCCACAATCGCATGCTCCACTGATTGCTGGCCTTGTATGGGACTGGAAGGGCCCGGGGTGATCCTAACTGATGCAGAGAGGGTGGCTACAGTGACAGATCGCGTTGCGTCAATCTGGCTGTGGAGGAGACCAGCAAGTGACTGCGTGGCAACAGTGAGGACCTGTGTGCCAGGTGCCAGTGCTTCGGAGAAGGCCTGGACAGTTCTTCCCATTGCTTCGGACAAGTCAGGTGCCGACCGCTCCACTGCCTCGGACAAGCCCTGCACAGACCTTTCCAGGGATTGTCCGAAGCCCTGAACAGTCCTTTCCATAGCCGACTCAAAGCCATGGACAGTCCTCTCCATTGTTGGGCCGAAGCCCTGGATAGTCCTGTCCATTGTTGCCCCGAAGCCCTGGATAGACCTGTCCATTGTTGCCCCAAACACCTGCAGAGTCCTGTCCATTGTTGCCCTAAAGCCCTGGAGAGTCCTCTCCATTGTTGCCCGAAGTCCAACATACTCTTAGCCAATGAATCTATTGACTCAGGCATCTTCTCGACTGCAGCCATCAGCTCCGTGTGTCTGACCCGGGCCTGTTTGCTCATCTCAGCCAGGCGACGCACCTCATCTGCACTCTGTGCAGCAGTCATCACGACCTGCCTTGCCCTCCGGGGAGACGGTGGCCGAACTTGCCTATCCCCCGTGCGTTGCTGCATGCCACTTGGTCCGGCAACTGGTTCATCCTCAGAGCCCCCCCCCTCCCCTCCAGGGGACTACTATCCCCAGTCTGTAGATGTCTCAGCTCCCCGGATTCTGCAACGGCTGGTCCGGATTCCTCCTGGTCCTCGCCTCCGGTGGCAGCGCGTTGAGCCCGAGTTGGTGCTGCTTCATCTGAAAGTGGGAGGTGGAAGAGTGGCTTTAGCAAAAGGATAGGTTTGCTGAAAGGCATGCCAGATTGCGGCAAGGCTCTGACATGACTGCACACTGAGGATGCATGCTGGCGGGGGGACCAAGTGGAAGGCAACAGGTGAAAAAGGTGAGAGTCTTACACTCGCTGTCGGTAATGGGGTCGGCAGATGCAGTGGTCACAGGACCAGACAGACGTCCTCCAAGTATCTGGTGCACTCTCTCCTCCAGATCCGTCAGAGTGACCACTTGTGGAGGTCCGCCACTGGTTCGACGTTGCTCCTTCCGGATCATCGCCAGCTTGGACTGCAGGGGAAAGAAGGGGAAGTTCTGTAACATGATGCCTTCAGAGATCATCGCATGGCCCCCATGGAGCAAGAGCCCTTACATGAGGCCTTGAGACATCTGTCCATGTGTGTGCCCAGAAAGGGCCATGGGTGCATGTTGACAGATGGCCATTGGGGCATCATTGCAGCAGGGTGCCCGAAGTCAGCTGCAGATGGAGGGAATCAGAAGATTGCTAAACCATCACTCACCCCAACGATCCGTGTGAGGTCGTTGAATTTCTTCCTGCACTGAACAGGGGTCCTGGTCGCCATGCTGCTGGAGTTGACCCTCACAGTAACCTCCCTCCAAGATCATCGGTAAGCCTTCTGATTTGGCCTCTTGCCATTATCCGGATACAGGACCTCTCGACGGCGTTCAACTGCAGCCACCAAGTGGTCCAGAGCCTCAGTGCTGAAGCGCTCTGCTCTCTGTCTAACCTTCTCCACGCTGAACAAGTTTGTACCGCCAGACAAGGGCGAGTGCCGAATCTGAGGCCTACAGGGCATTGGGTGTTGAAGCTCATGCTGACTGACCCACCCCTTTAAGAGCCGGCCGGCACCTGGAGGTCTCGTGGTTTCCCGTAATTGAGATCACCTGCGCTGCGCCCGTCCGCGTCGATATTGAGTAGCACCTGAACTTTTGCGCCTTAAGAGCACCGTGCAATGGCTGAATTAGCGCCTCAATCCCCTTTGGGGGCGATGCAACCCAATATCTCGCCAGGCAGCGATAACTTTCGTCTGGCTATAAACTTAGCGCTCCGCCAGTTCTAACGCCTCAAGCGAGGCTATACCCAATTTCTAGGCCCATATGTCTTTGCGCCCATAACACACAGCAAAACAGTGGCTTTCTTTTCTACCTCCACTCCGTTAGCCTCACAGTACAACTCCACTCTTTCAATGTAAGTTGCCCAGTCTTCAATGCTGCTATCAAATGCTGCAATCATCGCCATTTTTTTTCCAAACCCGTTTTTCTTTCTTTACTAGTTAGTTAGCGTCATGCAAGTCCTGTGCACTTTTCACTTGACTTACGTATCCCCTGCCTAGCTTAGCAAGCGTGCTCCGTTTTCTCTACCTTCTCGCTCCTTTCTTCCAAATTTCGGTGTCCTCTGGATGCGATGCCAGAATAGGAAGACGTAGGTTCATAATTCTCGTCGCCAATTTGTTGTGTTTGTACCGCTATACACAACTACATTAAAATAATAAAGCAGCAGAGACTGAGTGTAACTTCAAGTGATCTTTACTGGTTAACTGGAACTTCGGCACTGACTATACAAATCGATACGCGTCTGTTATATACGCTCGCAACTAAGGATGTACATCCGCAAAACAAAGTAGTCCCTTCAATGTTGTATACATTACAATTCCCCCCATTTATTTACACATCCTACTGTTCGGCCTTCAAGGGTGATCCCCATCCCCTGCGCACTTCCCCCCTTCCCACCCTACTGCTCCTCCGTAATGTGGCCCCAGTGGCTGCAGCAAGGCTGGTGGAAGGCTGCGGAGCCTGGGTGCCAGAGACTGCAGATGGCCTTGAAGGATGCCCTCAACCAGCTCTGGGCCTGGAGGGCCCAGCTGCAGACTGCACCAACTCTACATGTGCGGCAGCAGTCTGGGCTGGCTGTGTTGCAGGCCATGCCAAGTGCAATGGGGAGGTGGCAGTGGTGGGAGCAGGAATGCTGTCATCCTGAAAGAGGACAGCACCTTCCTGCTTGACCGACACACTGCCACTCCCATGGGGCAGTACCTTAGCATCCGGAGCAATCTGCTCAAGCACAGGTTGCTGGCCTGCTGCGGTATCGTGAGATCCCCGGGGGACTGTGGGCAACCCAGCGAGGATGGCAGCAGTCAGTGCTTGCATGACATCAATCTGAGACTGCATCAGAGCAGTCTGAGGCTGGATGGCACCAGCCAATGAATCAATTGCAGCATTAAGCCATTGCGTTGCGTCGGCCTGTGCTGTATTGGATCCTGCCACCTCACCCATTACACACGGCATGGGCTCTGGTTCACCACGGTCTCCCTGCAATTCCACCATCCTCTGCAATGAGGCAAGGATGGGTTCAAGGGTTTGCGCACAGATGACAGCTGTGCTAGCGACGGACTCCTCCACATTCCTAGACAGTCCATCCATACTCTTGGGCACCCTTGCCATTGCACCCATGAGCTCGGTGTGCATGCTCAAGGCCTGGGTATTCCTGGCCGTGATGTTGCGGTCCTCATCCGACTCCCGTGCAGCAGAACTCGCGTGCCTACTCACCCTCCGGGGAGATGGCCCCTGAGCTTCCCTACCCCCATGGTGTTGCTGCAGCCCGCTGGGTTCAGGAGCTTCGCCCTCATCAGACCCTACCCCGCTGCTCCCATCTACGGAAGGCGTGGCCCCAATGTCTTGATTTTTCACCCTCGGGAGATGCAGGAGGTGAGGCTCCGGCTTCCTCTTCCTCCTCGTCTGAGGCGTCGCTGCCACTGGCAGGTTGAGGGACAGGCTGGTCAGCAGGTGGTTCACTATCTGAAAGCAGGAGGGCACAAGAGTGGCTTTAGCGTGATGAGGGCAGGGGGGCAGGAAGGGAGCAAGGACTGGAGACAGTTAGTTGGATTGAAGGTGTAATGAAGGCTGATGTTGTGAGGGGCAAGTGGTATGAGAGAGAAGAGAAAGCTGATGAACATACCATTGCTGTCCCCAAGGGGGTCGACCTCTCCAGCGACAACAGCACCTATGACCTGGCTGGCAACGATCCTGTGCACTGTCGCCTCCAAATCAGTCAGGGGGTGTAGGTCAGCTGGTCCTCCTCCTGTGCGTTGCTGCCCCTGCCTGTTATGAGAGAGCTTGGCTTGCAAGAAAAAGGACAGCGTCTGAGTGAGTGTGCAGCCTTGTGTTTGCCTGATGTGCCTCCCATAGTTGAATCGCCCTTAATGTGTGCAGTCATGTACTTGCCTGATGTGCCTCCCACAGTTGAATAGCCCTTAATGTGTGCAAGGTGTGGAATGTGTATGTGTCTTTTTTGAGATGGCCATAGGTCTTGGATGAGTGCTGGGCATTTGGGTTTTTAAACCCTCTGGGCACAGAGTGAAGTTGAGATGGAGGGATGTAGAGGTATTGAAAAGCAGCTACTCACCCTGACGACCCAAGTGAGGTTGTTGAACTTCTTCCTACACTGAGTGTGATTCTTCGGCACCAGGCTCCTTGAGGAGATGTGCTGAGCCACCACCCTCCACACTCTTCGGTACTCCCGGGGAAATGGCCTCCTGCCACACTCTGGGTACAGCACTGCCCGTCGGTGCTCAGCAGCGCCAACCAGAACCACGAAGGCCTGGTCGCTAAAGCGACGAGCTCTCTCCCTGGGCCTATCCATCACTCCCCTCAGCACAATGGTAGTAGGTCTTTCCAGCACCAGAGTCAATGCTGCAATGAGAAGGGTGTGGCTGGCTAGCAAGATGGATCTTCCCCTTTAAGAACTGGCCGGTGCCAGTCTGTCTGGGTTCCATGCTAATTGACATTGCTTGAGCTCCGGTAGCGTTTTGTGCTAGCGCCTCGCTCCCCGACGTTAGCGCCTTCTGAGAGGTGTGTAGCGCTTGATTTACCCCTCAAATCACCTCCAGGGGCGATAGAGGCGAATTTTGCAGTCGGAGGCGATAATTAGTGCCAGGTGCTGAACTTTGCGCCCGGCCAATATTAGCGCCCCAAAATGGCCGATACCCAATTTTTCCCTTTATTTCTTTGACCCCGAGATCTCTCTTCAGTATCAAGAGTGTGTACTCCTATTTCTTGTTTTCTCATACTTCTCTACAGTCTTCTTTCTCTCTTAGGCAGTCCCTCAGAACCGAGGATGACTTGCTTCCACATTAAAAATGAGCTCGCAGGTGACTGATGAGTCCAATGCAGGACCTACAGTCTCTGTCACAGGTGGGGCAGACGGTGGTTGAAGGGGCGGGTGGGTGGGGTGCTTGGGTTGACGTGCGCTCCTTGCGCAGCCTGTGCTTGGCTTCCGCTTGCTCCCGGCGAAGAGACTCGAGGTGTTCGGCGCCTTCCCGGATGCTTCTCCTCCACTTTGTGCAGTCTTGGGCCAGGGATTCCCAGGTGTCGGTGGGGATGTTACACTTTTTCAAGGATGCTTTGAGGGTGTCCTTGAAGCGTTTCCTCTGCCCACCTGGGGCTCTCTTGCCGTGCCGTAGCTCCAAGTAGAGCGCTTGTTTTGGGAGTCTCGTATCGGGCATCCAGACAATGTGACCCGTCCATCGAAGCTGATTGAGCGTGGTCAGAGCTTCGATGCTGGGGATGTTGGCCTGAGCAAGAACACAGACGTTGGTGCGCCTATCCTGCCAATGGATTTGCAGGATCTTGCAGAGGCAGCGTTGGTGGTACCTCTCCAGTGCTTTGAGGTGCCTGCTGTACATGGTCCATGTCTCTGAGGCATACAGCAGGGCAGGTATCACTGCTGCCCTGTAGACCATGAGCTTAGTGCCGGGTTTGAGGTCCTGGTCTTCAAACACTCTCTTCCTCAGGCGACCGAAGGCTGCACTGGCACACTGAAGGCAGTGTTGGACTTTGTCGTCGACTTCTGCCCTTGTTGACAGTAGGCTCCCGAGATATGGAAAGTGGTCCATGTTGTCCAAGGCCTTGTCGTGGATTTTGATAATCGGGGGGCAGCACTGTGTGGCGGGGGCAGGTTGGTAGAGGACCTTTGTCTTACGGATGTTTAGTGTAAGGACCATGCTCTTGTATGCTTCAGTGAAGGTGCTTACGATGGTTTGGAGTTCGACCTCCGAGTGAGCGCAGATGCAAGCATCGTCTGCGTACTGTAATTCGACGACAGAGGATGGGACGACCTTGGATCTGGACTGGAGGCGACGGAGGTTGAACAGTTTCCCGTTTGTTCTGTAAATTAGCTCCACTCCAGTGGGGAGCTTACTGAGGGTGAGATGGAGCATTGCAGCAATGAAGATTGAGAAGAGCGTTGGTGCGATGACACATCCTTGCTTGACCCCAGTTCGTACGTGAATTGGGTCTGTGGTGGAACCATTGGTCAGGATCACGGCTTGCATGTTGTCGTGAAGCAGGTGGAGGATAGTGACAAACTTTTGAGGGCAGCCAAATTTGAGGAGGATACTCCATAATCCCTCACGGTTGACAGTGTCAAAGGCCTTTGTGAGATCAAAGAAGGCCATGTACAGTGATTGGTGCTGGTCCCTGCATTTCTCTTGTAATTGACGTGCGGTGAAGATCATGTCCATTGTGCCCCTTAGTGGGTGGAATCCACATTGCGACTCTGGGAGGAGCTCTACGGCCACTGGGAGAAGGAGATTGAGGAGGATTCTTGCGATGACTTTCCCTGTGGCAGATAGCAGGGAAACTCCTCTGTAAATACCGCAATCGGACTTGTCACCTTTCTTGAAGATGGTCACAATTACGGCATCTCTGAGATCCCCTGGCATGCTCTCCTCCTTCCAGATAAGAGAAATGAGTTCATGAATTCGCGCCAGTAGTGCTTCTCTGCCATGCTTTAGTGCCTCGGCGAGGATTCCATCTGCTCCTGAGGCCTTGTTGTTCTTCAGTTGTCGGATGGCCTTTTCAACCCCATACCGGGCTGGGGTTGTGCTGAGATGGTGGCGGGTAGCATGCTGTGGGATGGAGTTGAGGACACTCGTGTCGAAGACAGAGTCGTGGTTAAGGAGATCTTCAAAGTGCTCCTTCCAGCGGGCACTGACTGCTTCCCTGTCCTTGATGAGTACCTCTCCGTTCTTGGCCCGCAGTGGGGAAGGGCCTTGGGTGCTTGGGCCGTAGATGGTCTTGACTGCGCTAAAGAATCCACGCACGTCATGGTTGTCGGCTAGCTGCTGGATCTCCTGCGCTTTCTCCACCCACCATCTGTTCTTTAGGTCGCGAGTTTTTTGTTGGACTTCAGCCTTCAGGCTTCTGTAGAGCTGCTTTCTTGCTCTCAAGTTCTATTGCTGTTTCCAGATCAGAAATGCCTTGCGTTTGTGGCTTATTAGCTCCTGGATCTCCTGGTCATTCTCGTCGAACCAGTCTTGGTGTTTCCTGGTTGAGTGACCGAGCGTCTCTTCACATGTGCTGATTATGGAGGCCTTGAGTGCAGACCAGACGCTGTGGGCACTCTGTGTCTCTGCATCGCTGTAAACCACCCCAGCCATCTGCTTCCCTATTCCACCAACCTATCTGTGTCCTCCTAAATTATATTATAGTCCTCTTTACTGTTTGCCAATCCCTTGTGAGACTTTTGTATCATCAGAGTATTTCAAGCTTGTGCTCCCTATGCCCAAGTCACAATCATCTAGATACAGAGAACAAAAGTGAACTGATCCCTGGGTGTGGCATTTCCAACCCCTTTCCAATCCAAGCAACAGCCATTTACCCTAATCATTTGTTTCCTGTCTGTCAACCAACTTTCTATACCCTGCTGCTAAACGGGGTGTAAGATTAGGATCACAGGCCACACACAGATTACCCAAAGGGTTTTAGGAGTTGCAAGGCTTTTATTAAAGAGCTACAGTTTTAAAGCATAATCAGATATTACATATGGTTTAAGCTGAGTATAATAGACATACAACCTGTGACAGTAGAGAGCAATCTATGACTCCCGAATCGGAATGCCATGACTGGACGGACGGGGAGGCAGTACGGTGGTCTCGGATTGGGTGGATTCCTGCAGTCTGCTGCAGCAGTCACTTCTGTTGGGTCATCCCTCGAGCTGTTGGAGGTGGTAGGCCGTCAGCCACCTCAGAGGCTAAACTTAACCAAGGTGTTAGGCCGTAGCCACTTCGGGGAAGCCTTCGCCCCTGACTGCCTGATTTCCTGTCTCGGTCGTCTATATTTATAGTTATTTCGGTGGGCTGGTAATCACCTGGTGTCAATCAATTAATCCCCCATCCTATTGTCCAATTGTGAAGCGGGAAGGCAGCCCTCACCGCCCCTTTCTGCATGACTGACGAGACCTCCTTATCTTTCTGAGGAATGTTCTGTTATGTTTCTTTAAGGACATTTTATGACTTTTTGGCTCCATTTTTGTCTATAATCCCACCAGCCTGTGTTGTTTTGCATTTTACGATTCCCTTGTCACTTCTATTTGTCTTTTGATGCTTGTTATTCGACCTTGCTGGCATTTCTGCTATCTGTTCCCGGCTGCATGCTGTCAGTCTCTGTTCTAAGAATTAAAACCCATCTTTGAATCTAACAGCTATTTCTTACAGGGGTAGAGGAGCAGAGTGATATGAGGGTACAGATATGCAAATCACTAAACGTAGCAGTGCTGGTTAATAAGGCCATAAAAAAGCAAACAACACACTGGGGTTCATTTCTGGAGGGATAGAATTGAAAAACAGAGAAGTTATGTTAAATTCGTATAGAACCTTGGATAGACCACACGGAGTACTGTGAACAGTTCTGGTCTCCATATTATACAAAAGATATAGAGGCACTGGAGAAGGTGCAAAAAAGATTTACTAGAATATAAGAACATAAGAAATAGGAGCAGGAGTAGGCCATTTGGCCCTTTGAGCCTGCTCCGCCATTCAATAAGATCCTGGCTGATATTCTACTTCATCTCCCCTTTCCTGCACTATCCCCATATCCTTTGATTCCCTTAATATTAAAAAATCTATCAATCTTTGTCTTGATTATACTCAACAACTGAGCCTCCACAGCCCTCTAGGATAGAGAATTCCAAAGGTTCACCACCCTCCGAGTGAAGAAATTTCTCCTCATCTCAGTCCTAAATGGCCGACCCCTTATTCTGAGGCTGTGACCCCTGGTTCTAGACTCCCCAGCGAGGGGAAACATCCTCCCTGCATCTACCCTGTCAAGCCCTGTAAGAATTTTGTATGTTTCAATGAGATCACCTCTCATTAATTAGCAATCTTGTTGTGCGAGGCCACTTGTGGAGGAGCGATCATAATATGATAGAATTCTTCATTAAATGGAGAGTGAAGTAGTTGACTCAGAGACTAGGTCCCTGAATTTAAATAAAGGAAACTACGATGGTCTGTGGAGCGAGTTGGCTAGGATGGATTGGGGAACATTACTTGATGGTGGATAGGCAATGGCAAACATTTAAAGATCGCATCAATAAACTATAGAATTTGTTCATCCCTGTCTGGCATAAAAATAAAACAAAAAAGGTGGCTCAACCGTGGCTAACAAGGGAAATTAGGGATAGCATAAGATCCAAGGAGAGGACATATAAATTGGTCAGAAAAAGCAGCAAACCTGAGGATTGGGAGCAGTTTAGGATTCAGCAAAGGACGGCAAAAGGATTAATTAAAAGGGGAAAAATAGAGTATGAAAGTAGGCTTGCAGGGAACATAAAAACTGACTGTAAAAGCTTCTATAGATATGTGAAGAGAAAAAGATTGGTAAAGTCAAGCGTAGGTCCCTTGCAGTCAGAATCAGGGGAAATTATAATGGGGAACAAAGAAATGACAGACCAATTAAATACATACTTTGGTTCTGTAATCACAAAGGATGACACAAATAACCTCCCAGAGATGTCGGGGAACATAGGGTCTAATGAGAGGGAGGAACTGAATGAAATCAGTATTTGTAGGGAAATGGTATTAGGGAAATTGACAGGATTGAAAGCCGACAAATCCCCAGGGCCTGATAATCTACATCCTAGAGTACTTAAGGAAGTGGCCCTAGAAATAGTAGATGCATGGCTGGTCATCTTCCAAAATTCTATAGACTCTGGCACAGTTCCCATGGATTGGAGGGTAGCTAATGTAACCCCACTATTTAAAAAAGGTGGTAGAGAGAAAATGGGGAATTATAGACTGGTAAGCCTGACATCGGTAGTGGGGGAAATGCTGGAGTCCATTATAAAAGATGTAATAGCAGAGCACTTGGAAAACAGTGACAGGATCGGACAAAGTCAACATGTATTTACAAAAGGTAAATCATGCTTGACTAATCTACTGGAATTTTTTGAGGATGTAACTGGTAGAAGAGATAGGGGAGAACCAGTGGATGTGGTGTATTTGGAATTTCAGAAGGCTTTCGATAAGATCTCGCATAAAAGATTAGCGTGCAAAATTAAAGCACATGGGATTGGGGGTAAGGTACTGACTTGGATAGAGAACTGGTTGGCAGACAGGAAGCAAAGAGTTGGAATAAACGGATCGTTTTCCGAGTGGCATGCAGTGACTAGTGGGGTATCGCAGGGATCGGTGCTGGGACCCCAGCTATTCACAATATATATTAATGATCTAGACGAGGGAACTAGATGTAATATCTCCAAGTTTGCAGACGACACAAAGTTGGGTGGGCGTGTGTGCTGTGAGGAGGATGCAGAGAAACTCCAGTATGATTTGGACAGGTTGGGTGATTGGGCAGAAGCATGGCAGATGCAGTATAATGTGGATAAATGTGAGGTTATCCACTTTGGTGGCAAAAACAGGAAGGCAGATTATTATCTGAATGGCAATAGATTGGGAAAAGGGGAAGTGCAATGAGACCTGCGTGTCCTTGTGCACCAGTCGCTGAAGGTAAGCATGCAGGTGCAGCAGGCGGTTAAGAAGGCAAATGGTATGTTGGCCTTCATAGCGAGAGGATTCGAGTACAGGAGCAAGGATGTCTTGCTGCAGTTGTACAGGGTCTTTGTGGAAACCACACCTTGAGTATTGTGTGCAGTTTTGGTCGCCTTATCTGAGGAACGATGTTCTTGCCATGGAGGGAGTGCAGTGAAGATTCACCAGACTGATACCTGGGATGGCAGGAATGACGTATGAAGAGAGATTGGGTCGATTAGGCTTATATTTGCTAGAGTTTAGAAGAATGAGAGGGGATCTCATCGAAACTTATAAAATTCTAACAGGACTAGACAGACTAGATGCAGGAAGGATGTTCCCGATGGTGGGGGAGTCCAGAACCAGGGTTCACAGTCTAAGGATAAGGGGTAAGCCATTTAGGACTGAGATGAGGAGGAATTTCTTCACCCAGAGAGTGGTGATCCTATGGAATTCACTACCACAGAAGACTGTTGAGGCCAATTCATTAAATATATTCAAGAAGGAGTTAGATATATTTCTTAAGGCTAAAGGGGTCAAGGGATATGGGGAGAAAGCAGGAACAGGGTACTGAATTTGGATGATCAGCCATGATCGCATTAAATGGCGGTGCAGGCTCCGCTCCTATCTTCTATGTTCCTGTGTTAACTTTCAGTGATTCGTGTGCAAGGACACCCAGGTCCCTCTGAACACCAACATTTCCCAATCTCTCACCAAAGGAATGGAAGGATATGTTAATATGGTTAGATGAAGAAGGGTGGTGTAAAGTCTGTGGGTATATGGTGAATTAATACACAGACTACAAGAGTAACTTTAACAGGACTTTACTATTCGAAGGTCAGGGCGAATCTGCCCAATAAATCCTTACACAGCACTTATATACCGGTGTGGTCACCACCGGTATTACAGTATACAGTAGCCAAGATAAAGTAGTGCAACCCTTAAAATAGTTCTCTTAAAGGTGGAACGTTACATACACTACAATCCTCCCTTTTTAGGTTAACAATATATACATATTCCCATTAATATAACATCTTAACATATATACAACTTTATGTGAAACAATTCACAGATTCAGTCTCTCTGGAGGCTTCCGGACTCTGTCCGGATAACGCCTCGGTGGTGTAGTCGTTTTCGGTGGTGTAGTAGGTTCTTCTGGTAAGGTCGATTCGGCTTGAAGGACCGTTTCAGGTTCATCGGGTTCCAGTATTACCGGATCGGAGGTAGATGCTCTGGGTATCTCTGCTTCAACATTAGACGTATAGAGTTGTGGAGTAGGTTGGGCCTTTGTGGATGATTCTATGATCTGGTCAACATGGCGCCTTATTATGCTTTCACCAATGTCCACGGTATACATCAACGGTCCTAGCCTTTTTCCAATAGTTCCCGGCTGCCATTTCTCGGTACGGTAGTCCCGGGCCAAAACTTGTTGACCTATCTGAAAGGATCTAGTTGGCCTTTCATTCAAGCCTTGAAATTGCCGGTTCTCTACGTCCCTTCTGACGTTTGGCTTAATCAAATCCAGCCGGCATCTTATTCTTCTATTGAAAAACATCATGGCGGGAGTTTGGTTTGTGACCGCATGTGTTGCATTCCTGTACGCCAACAAGAATTTATCTACCTTATGTTGTAGATTTATGTCTTCATTACCCATGGCCTTTATGGCCTTCTTGAAGGTCTGGACAAACCTTTCAGCTAATCCATTGGTGGCGGGATGGTATGGGGCGGACGTATAGTGCTTAACCCCATTGCTTTTTAAGAACTTCCTGAATTCTTCGGACACAAATTGCGGTCCATTATCAGAACAGATCTGTTCTGGCAGCCCATTCCTGGCAAATATGGTCCTTAATACTGTGATGGTTTTTTCCGTGGTGGTGGAGGACATTTTTATTACCTCCGGCCACTTGGAGTGTGCATCCACCGCGATTAAAAACATTGAGTCCATAAATGGACCAGCAAAGTCGATATGTACCCTTTGCCATGGAGATGAGGGCCACTCCCATGGAGGCAGAGGAGCTTGTGGTGGCGCGTTTTGGACCTTCTGGCATCCTAGACAGCTCTTGGTTATTTCTTCGATGTCTCCATCAATACCTGGCCACCACACAAACGCTCTAGCTAGGTTCTTCATTTTCACTCCACCCAGATGCCCCTCGTGAAGCTCCTTTAGTACTTTCTGCTGGAGTTTGGGTGGAATCACCACTCTAGATCCACACATCAAGGTTCCTCGGCACACTGACAGCTGTTCTCTTCTGTGCGAAAATGCTGGCAGCATTGGTTCGCCATGTACTGGCCATCCCTCCACCGTTAAATCGTAGACTCGTGAGAGAGTCGGGTCATTTCTTGTTTCCTTTTCGATCATGGAATTTGTTACTGGTAGACATTCCATTATGGTTGAGTGGAACATCTCCACTGGGTCCACTGTAGTCGCCTCTTCTTCCACTGGCAACGGTAGGCGCGATAACCCATCAGCATTTCCATGCTGTTTGGACCTTTTGTATTCGATGTCATATTGGTGTGCCCCTAGTAGAACGGACCACCTCTGTAGCCTTTGTGCTGTCATAGTGGAAACGGCCTTGTTAGGGTTGAATATGGACACCAACGGCTGGTGGTCTGTCAGCAATGTAAACTTCTTGCCCTGCAGGTAATGATTGAATTTCTTTACTCCCCACACAAGGCTGAGAGCCTCCCTATCTATCTGAGCATAATTTCGCTCAGCGGAGGTCAATGATCGGGACGCAAATGCGACTGGCCTTTCCGAGCCATTTGGTAACTTGTGTGAGAGTACAGCTCCAATACCATAAGGGGAAGCATCACAAGCTAGACGAAGAGGTAGCGTTGGGTTGAAGTGAGCCAACACTTCCTCAGAGGTAATCAACGCCTTGCTTCTGCGAAAGGCCTTCTTACAGTCCTCGCTCCACTTCCATGGTACTTCTTTCCGCAACAGAACATTCAGCGGATACAGCACCGTGGATAGATTTGGCAGAAACTTATGGTAATAATTAATCAACCCCAGAAACGACCTCAACTGTGATACATTTTCCGGAGCGGGGGCCTTCACGACCGCTTCGATCTTGTCAGGTGACTTGTGCAGCCCCTCTTGGTCAATGACATGACCGCAGTACGAGATCCGTTTCTTGAAGAACTCACATTTCTGGCGATTAACTCGAAGGCCATATTCCTTCAACCTGGTGAGCACCAGTTTCAAATTTGTGAGGTGTTCCTCCTCGTCTTCTCCCGTAATCAGGATATCGTCCAAGTAACACTGAGTGCTTGGAATACCCTGTAAGACCTGCTCCATGGCCCTCTGCCAAATTGCTGGAGCGAAGCTACTCCAAAAACCAGTCTATTATATCGATACAAGCCTCTGTGCGTGTTGATTGTGAGATACTGGCGTGACTCTTCCTCGACCTCCATCTGTAAATATGCTTGTGCCAGGTCTATCTTGGTGAAGTGTTTCCCGCCAGACAATGAAGCAAAGATATCCTCAATCCGCGGAAGCGGGTATTGTACCGTGTGAAGCACCGGATTAACTGTGATCTTGAAGTCTCCGCAGATGCGGACCTTCCCCGGTCCCCCTGACTTGTTACTTGATGAAGACTTCATGACGGGAACAATGGGCGTGGCCCACTCACTCCAGTCCA
The DNA here is from genome assembly GCF_052327205.1 of Somniosus microcephalus. Taxonomy (NCBI): domain Eukaryota; kingdom Metazoa; phylum Chordata; class Chondrichthyes; order Squaliformes; family Somniosidae; genus Somniosus; species Somniosus microcephalus. Next base: position 146,899,767 of record NC_140993.1, read on the forward strand.
CCTTCGACAGTACCCCTGCACGTTCAAGCTCTTCCAGTTCTGCCTCCACAGCAGGTCGTATCGCGTAAGGTACCGATCTGGCTTTGAAAAATTTTGGGCTTGCATGTTCTGCAATCTTGATTTTTGCCTTAATTCCTCTCAGTGTTCCCAGTCCCTGCTGGAATACCTCTTTAGCCTCGTCCAATATTCTGGACAACCGTTCAGGTTTGACATCTTTCTTTCCGAAATCTACCGTCATTGTGTTTAGTGAGTGCCAGTCTATCTTTATTTTCCTGATCCACTCCCGTCCCAGAAGTGGTGGACCTCCCTTGGGTAGTACATATAAGTCCATTCCTTGGTGATCTTTGCCCTTGTGTCTCACCTTGACTATTATCTTTCCGATGGGGTATACTTTATGCCCCGTGTATGTCTGCAATACTATCTCCGTATCCCGTAGGGGAATATGTTTGAATAACTTTTTGTAATATTGTTTATTCATGACCGTCAACGCCGATCCGGTGTCCACTTCCATCTTCACTTGGACTTTTGCAATCTGCAGTGTGACCCAGATAGTTTGTCGGTCAGCTTCTTTACTCACATTGTGAATCCTCAGACTACCCAGTTCCTTGCTGTTGGGGTCTGAATCCGAATTCAGTTCATCTGGACTCTTCACAGTCACCTTATGTACCTTTCTGTACTTCTTCTGTGGTGACTTATTGTTGCTGGTCTTCTTTCCTGACCGGCATACTTTAGCTATGTGACCAAGTTTGCCACATTTTCTACATTCCTGGTTTTTAAACCAGCATTGGATCTGGTCGTGTGTTGTCTTCCCACAACGGTAACATTTCGTTGTACCCGAAGTCATTTGATCCACACCGAGTACCGCTGTCTTCAGCTGCATTTCCGCCGTGCCTCTCGCTGCGGCTTCGTGCGATGCTGCAATAAGGACAGCCTTATCAAGTGTAAGATCGTTCTCTTCGAGCAGTCGCTTTTGTGTTCCTTCCTTCGACATCCCGCACACGAACTTGTCTCTCAGTGCCTCTGTCAGATTTACCCCAAACTTACAGTATTTTGCTAGCCTACGCAGTTCAACCAGGTACTCCGCGTTGCTTTCCTCCTTTAGTTGCGTTCTCCCGTAAAATGTAGCTCGTTCCGCTAACATCAGCGGTGTGGGGTTCACATGATCCTTCAGGACAGCAACAGTATTAGCGAAAGACTGATCCGCCGGTTTAGCTGGTGATAGAAGATGCTTCAATAACCCGTATGTCTTCGCACCCATTGAGTTTAGTAAGGTTAGAGCTTTATCATAATTTGCTATCTTATTGACCTTACAATATATCTCGATGCATTCTACATACGTGGTCCAATCTTCCACATCAGAATCGAATTTGTTGATGTTGCCACGCTTAGGCATCTTCACAATCTTCCTGAGAAACAACAACGAAATTTTTCTTTAACTTTTTTTTTTCTTTTTTTTTCCAAAAATGGCGGTTTCCCGCGCTTGTCTTCTTCCCCGCCCACTTTCAAAATGGCGGTTTCCCACTCCTGTCTTCTTCTCCGCCTACTGGCGGGAGGGGTAAGCTTTTCCCTCGGACGACAACCGCTGGCTTTCGGGGTTCGCAGCCTGCGCGCCGGCTTCAGTGCGTTCTTTGTTCCCTTTTCTCGGCAGTGCAACCAGCGCTGGGGGCAACCCGTTGACGGCGAACAGTTCCAGCCGCTGGCTGAATCTCCTCGGTCTCCCTCGCTCGGCTCTGTCTCTCCCGCTCGCTCGGGCTCTGTCTCTCCCTCAGCGGCTTCCAATCGCGCCTCCCAGCCCTCTCGCAGTCCGGTCCTTTCCTCCCCCGGCTGCGGCTGAGTTCTCCGCGGTTTCTTATTTTTATTTCTTCCCGCGCCTTACGATCCTGGTCGCAGCGCCTCGCGGCCTCGGTAGCTGCCCGGCCTTTCGCCGGTCGCGGTCGAGCTGTCTCACGACGCTGTTGCATCTCCCAACCCGCTTGTAGCCCGGTCTCTCACACCGGCTGCGTTCCCGCTTGCACTGTGGCTTCCGTGCCCCACGCTGCCCCAGTCTCAGCGCCTCTGGGCCCGACTTCTGTCCGGCTCCTTTCCCCCCGACCGTGGTCGAGTTCACCGCCCTTCCTCCGTTCTTTTTATTTTTTATTTTCCCCCTACTCACAGTCAACGTGGCCGACTTGCTTCTCGTGGCTGATCGGCTCACTCACCACCGTGGCAGAAGGGACGATCACTGCCTGTTGCTGATGGAAGGCTTCGTGTCTGAATTCTTCCTTCTTCCTTGCTCTGCAGACTCGAGTCTTCTCTCAGCAGAATGACGAGGGCGGGTGCCTCCTCTCGACGCTCGTTAACTGCTTTGGATGTATCGCTGCCGCAGGGTAAGATCGAACTCGTCGCCACTGTAATGTCTGTGGGTATATGGTGAATTAATACACAGACTACAAGAGTAACTTTAACAGGACTTTACTATTCGAAGGTCAGGGCGAATCTGCCCAATAAATCCTTACACAGCACTTATATACCGGTGTGGTCACCACCGGTATACAGTAGCCAAGATAAAGTAGTGCAACCCTTAAAATAGTTCTCTTAAAGGTGGAACATTACATACACTACAGGTGGGAGGAGGCTTGTGTGGAGCATTAACACTGGCATGGACATGTTGGGCCAAATGGCCTGTTTCTGTGCTGTAAATACTAGGTAATACTGATTCCTGAATGTGCCATTTCCAACCCGTTTCCAATGCAAGCCACAGCCATTTAACCTAACCATTTATTTCCTGTCTGTCAACCAACTTTCTATACCCTGCTGTTACATTTCCTCTTATACCATACACCTAAATTTTATAACATGCCTTCTTAGAGACACCTTACCGAAAGCCTTCTGAAAATTCATGTACATAACATCTACCAAACTCCCTTCATCTATCTAATTAGTCACCCCTTCAATATTTTAATTACATTTTCAAAATATGACTTGCCTTTAACAAACCCATTCTGGCTATCCTTAATTATCCCATGCACCTCTAAACGCTCACTAATTTGATTCCAAATTATGGATTCTAAGATTTTGCCCAGAAATGATTTTAGAATAACTGATCTAGTTACCCAATTAACTTTCTTTCCCATCTTGAACGAGGTGTTATATTGGCATCCCTCCAGTCCCCCTCTACAATTTGCAAACTAAGGAAGATTGAAAAATTCTGGCCAGAGCCTCTGTTATCTACTCACTAACTTATTTCAACAGCCTAAAGGGGCATGCTATCAGGCCCCAGTAACTTATTCACTTTGAGTCTGTTATTCTTTTCAGAACTAAATCCTTTTCTACAGTTATCTCCAACAGGCGGGATAGGCCCTTAACTACCAGTTAAGTGCCTCTATAATCCAATTTTGAGAGGCCTTTCTGAATTTAACACATTTCCCCCGTGCTGCACGTCTCCTCTGGAACACGCCAGTTAATCCTGGTGGCCTCACAAGTGAATTGCTTACTAACAGCTGCAGCTCCACCATTAAAAAGGAGTTTTCAGCAATCATCATTTGCAGGTGGCAGAACTTTGTTGTCTCAGGTCTGGGGGAAATTTTAGCAGCCTACTCATTGTGGTGGAAGTTTGGAGCCTGAGACACATCTCCCATGTGACCTCCTGGGAAACCCCTCTCCCCACCTTGACTGAGCGCTTCCTCAATTGAGGCATATACCAGGAGCATGGGAACTATTTATTTCCTTTCCTCCTGGACAGTGGGGAGGGGGGCTGTCGCTGGTCCTGTGGGGAATAAAGGAAAGAGTTAGACATGTGAGATAAATGTTGCATGCACATTGAATTGTGCAGATGATCATAAGTCAATCTGTTAGAGCATCAGAATCAATATCAGTCACTCATGCAATGTCAATGAGAGAGATGAAAAACTATTCTGTCGCCAGCTTGCTCTGATGCGCCCGTCTGTCCGTCCCCCACTTGCACATCCTCCTCCACTCCCACGATCTCCAGGGCCGCCTCCTCTGCAGTGGTGAGCTGGGCTATTGAGGGTGGCCCTCCTCCTGTCCTCATCCTCTCCCTCTTATTGTGGGCTCTCTTTTCCTGCAATGAGGGACACAAGTGGAGTTTGAGTGAGAATGAAGGAGTGAGTGTAGATAATCCATAGCATAGATGCTCAGAAGGACACAAAGATGGAGTGAGGTGGCAAGACCAAGGGCCTTGTAAGTTGTTGTCATAGCATCACAGTGATAGGGAGTGTGAGGGCTGCATAGTCAAATAGTTAAGTGAAAGTGAACATACAGAGAGAGGGAATGGGTAAGGGTGCAGGGATATAAGGGTGAAGTGGGGTGTGGAGGAGGAGGTTGACAAGGTAGAGTGCTGGTGATGAGAGGCAATGGGGATCAGATTGAGGGTCATGGGATGGAATACTCACTTTTCCTGTGTGGAGAAGGTCATTAAACCTCTTTCGGGACTGCAGCCAGGTTCTGCTGCACATTGAAATCGCATTCACCTCCTGGGCCACTTGCAGCCACACAGCTTTGGTCTGTTGTGGAGGCTTTTTCCTCCCTGAGGAAGGAAAGAGCACTTCCTTGTTTGCTCTTGCTCCCTCTACCAGAGCTTGGAGGGAGGCCTCATCAAATCTGGGTGCACACTTTGGACTGGTGCTGGACAAAGTAGCAATAGGAATCCTTCAGAAGTATGTTGATAAAGTTGTAAGACTGAAAAAGAACCAAGGCTGCTTGCAGGCCTTAAATCCAGCTGCATAGATGACGTCATCAGAGGCGAGTTTCAGTATCAAAAGACTCATTGGTACAGGGGTTCCACACACTGGAAATCAAGTGCCCAATTAGGGCAAAATCGCACTTTTGTCCCACCTCGCATCAGAGGCGGGGTCCTGACACGCCCCCAGCCCACCCCCAATGACAAAATCCAGCCCTTACACTCTGACAGCCTGTATTTCTCACCAATGAAAGATTTTTTTAGGAAGCAGGGAGATGGTGGTTAACATAGATATCGTGATTAGCAGTAAAGAGGAATTCAGCATTTGCTATTGTGGCAATTTCAAAGAACTTAACTTGTAGGACTTTATTCCATGAAATGACATGATGCCATAATAGAATTTCTTTTATCCAATTTTTCTCCAATACAAACAGCTTTTACTATACACATTGAGGAATCTAATTAATACTAAGTGGCAATAAGGTTTGTATGAATGTTAAGAAAATTGGTTAAATGCAGAAAAATAGATCACCACCTAATAGCATAAGATTCTATTGAGGTAAAGTGCTTTGTAACATTGTAATTAGAACATTTTGCTTTCATAGTGTACAATGAAAAATCCTGTTATAATTCAACAAGATTTTAAAGTAATTGTGTTTTAAATTGATTAATTGGGTTGATTTCCACAGGGGTTTTCCCAATTGTCTGCTGTAACTTCAGCGGAAGAGCCACAGAAATCCCAGAGAAATGGAGTAAACACCATCCAATCCCTCGGTACAATAGAGGATGGAGAGGAAGCAAGAGATCTCCAACAGTTGCTTTGGCAGCAGCTCATTGAAGAGTGCTTCAGCTGAACAAATTCCTGCTCCCCTGCATTAATAGTCCTTTTCCATATCTCTCCCAGTCCTTCCACCCTCCAATAAACTGCATCCGCACGACATTGATATTCACATGAATTAACATTGTAGGAAATTCTCAGCGATAATTCTTGCATCGTCTGGTAACTTGCAAGATTTTGAAATAATAACACTCTTTCAGAGACTTCTTAGCATGATGACTGTGTATATATGAGATGATATTGCTCCCCAACACACAGTCCAGCCATTACTTTAGAATCAACAAAAACTGAACTACAGGCATTGAAGAAGGAAGGCAATATACATTTCCAGCTCAGGTTTCAGAAACTACAACAGAGTCTCACAAGTACAGCAGGATTATTTCTCTTACATAATAGAGTTACATAATACAAATTGATTATTTCTGCAAAATGCAGTGAATGGAGGATAGTTACTTAATGCAAATGATGTGTGTAAAGTCAATCCCAGTTATTTACAGGCATAATTGATGGGGGAATTACCCAATCATCTCCATTCTGGCCAGGACCTGTGGTGTCACGATATGCAGCCTCTGAATAAAGTGCTGTCATAAATTAAGGTCAAAGACACAATAGTGCATTATTTGCATAGAACCATTGTTCACACCTTCCCCAGGCCTCCCATGTCTATTGACACTTAAACTATTATAATCTGATTAGCCCTGGAATAACGTTTTGGCATCCTGGTTAATCTTTTCCTCGTGGGGAAATCTAGAATGCGCGGGCACAGTTTTAGAATAAAGGGTCGCCCTTTTAGAACTGAGATGAGGAGGAATTTCTCTCAGAGGGTTGTAAATCTGTGGAATTCTCTGCTCCAGAGAGTTGTGGAGGCTGGGTCATTAAGTACATTTAAGGTAGAGATAGACAATTTTTTGCAAGATAAGGGAGTGAAGGGTTATGAGGAGCGGACGGGAAAGTGGCTTTGAGCCCAAGATCAGCCATGATCTTATTGAATGGCGGAGCAGGCTCGAGGGGCTAAGTGGCCTATTCCTGCTCCTATTTCTTATGTCTTTACGTTCTTATAAAATGGCTGTGTGTGTCTTGCTTTCAGCTGGGCTCCAGCCCCCATTATATATTTAATTAAGGAGAAACATTTTCTATCTTAACTTTAGTTATTCAACATAAATTACCCAACAACAACAATAACTTGTATTTATATAGCGCCTTTAACATAGTAACACGTCCCAAGGCGCTTCACAGGAGTATTATAAGACAAAAAATTTGACACCGAGCCACATAAGGAGAAATTAGGGCAGCTGACCAAAAGCTTGGTCAAAGAGGTAGGTTTTAAGGAGCGTCTTACAGGAGGAAAGAGAGGTAGCGAGGTGGAGAGGTTTAGGCAGGGAATTCCAGAGCTTAGGGCCTAGGCAATAGAAGGCACGGCCACCAAAGGTTGAGCGATTATAATCAGGGATGCTCAAGAAGGCAGAATTAGAGGAGCGCAGATATCTTGGTGGCATTGTGGGGCTGGAGGAGATTACAGAGTTAGGGAGGGGTAAGGCCATGGAGGGATTGGAAAACAAGGATGAGAATTTTGAAATCAAGATGTTGCTTAACTGGGAGCCAATGTAGGTTAGCGAGCACAGGGGAGATGGGCGAACGGGAATTGGTGCGAATTAGGACACGGGCAGCCGAGTTTTGGATGACCTCAAGTTTACATAGGGTAGAATGTGGGGGGCCAGCCAGGAGTGCATTAGATTAGAGTCATAGGGGGAAAAATTCAGTTGGTTGCGCCACCCGTTAGTGCCTTAAGAGGGCGCTAAGTGGGGCGCTAACCAACTAGCGCCCGGGCGCGGCACTGCCCACGCCTCCCGCAAAGTTCAGTGGGAGGTTAGTGGTGGCGCTAACCGTTAGCGCTGCGCCGCTGGCGATGACATCATCAGTGTGCGTAGCGCCCTGCTCACGCCCCGGCCATGATCTTCGGGAGCGTCCCCTGATTTACCGCCGGACACTATGTCCGACAGGGTCAGGGTGGTGCACCTGCGGCCGGGGAGGCGCAAATTAAAGGCGAGATGCGGGGCGGCCATTTTTGTTGTTGGCCGCCTGCCAGCACCTGCCTGCGCTCCCGTCCCCGGCCTCCGGAACCTCCCCCCCGCGTGGAGTGCCGGCTGCGCTCCAAGAGCCCGGCACTTCTCTTGGGTGCCGGGCTCTTTTGCCTGCACTCCCGATCCCCGGGGGCCCAGCTGGGCCCCAGATCGCGCTGCACAAGGCCCCTCCCCTTTAAGAAGGGGAGGAAAGCCTGCAATACCGCAGCGCAACGTGCCGCAGTGTGTGGCGCTGCGGCACGTAGCGCCACGATATTCACTCGCAGCGCCCCAAGAGGGAAGCGGGGCGCCTCCAGTAGTGCCCCACTTCCCTTTGGGGCATAACCGACCAATTTCTGGCATGGGGGGGCTAATTTTTCCGGGGCGCTACTTTTAGCGCCCCGGCGAAGTTAGCGCCCCAAACGGGGCTATACTGAATTTCTCCCCCATAGAGTCATTACGGCACAGATGGAGGCCTTTTTGGCCCATCAAGTCCATGCCAGCTCTCTGTAGAGCAATCCAGTCAGTCCCATTCCCACGCTCTATCCCTGTAGCCCTGCAAGTCAAGTCTAGAGGTAGCAAAAGCATGGATGAGGGTTTCAGCAGTGGATGAGCTGAGGCAAGAGCGGAGACAGGTGATGTTAAAGAGATGGAAATAGGTGGTCTTAATTATGCCACGGATATGTGGTCAGAAGCTCATTTCGGGGTTAAATATGACACCAAGGTTGCAAACAGTGTGGTTCAGCGTCAGACAGATATTAGGGAGAGGGATGGAGTCAGTGGCTAGGGAATGGAGTTTGTGGTGGGGACCGAAAACAATGGTTTTGGTCTTCCTAATATTTAATTGGAGAAAATTTCTGCTCATCCAGAATTGGATATTGGACAAGCAGTCTAACAATTTAGACACCGTGGAGAGAAGTGGTGGTGAGGTAGAGCTGGGTGTCGTCAGCGTACATGTGGAAAGTGACACTGTGTTTTCGGATGATGTCGCCAAGGGGCAGCATGTAGATGAGAAATAGGAGGGGGCCAAGGATAGATCCTTGGGGGACACCAGAGGTAACAATGCGGGAGTGGGAAGAGAAGCCGTTGCAGGTGATTCTCTGGCTATGATTAGATAGATAAGAATGGAACCAGGTGATGTACCCTGTACATCTATGGCCATATAACAAAGAAAAATATAAATATTTTCCTAATTAAATAAAAAACAAACCTGCTTTAGTCTTAGTTTTTTCTGCAGCTCTCAGATAAGTATACATTTTAAAATAACATTTATCACAGAAAGAATGTTGTGAATTAAGAAATACCCTGTAGTTGTGCACAGTTCTCCTGATTCTACTTTGTAATAACAACCTTCAAGAATGAAAAGAAATTCAGTTTTGCTGACGTTATATGATGAGGCATCTTGTGATTTTGAAACACTGCAAGGAACTTTCTGTACTGATTGCTTACAATCTCAGTCTGTAAACAGTTTACTGATTTTTGAATCTCAAATAACAAAGTCATCCAACCACTCAATTAGCAGAGAAAATAAACCACTCTAGCTTTTTTAGAAACTTTCTTCCACTTGCTGATGAAAGAAACCTATTATGGAATTTACCTCATGCTGAGCATAACAATGTCAATACTGTCAAGTGACAATGTATCATTGTTGTTGATTATTAGCTGTTCAGATAGAACTGGGCCACTGTCAACTGACACCATGACATTTTGAATTATTTTGGAACTAAAACATGATGTGATGTGTAACTGTTGGGCAATTGTCCAATCGGCAGCCATAAATGGCTATTTGGTTAGCTAATCACTATAATGTCTATTTGTTTTCATATAATCTACTGCTGGAGGTAATTTAAACCATACAATGGAATAGAATGATGTAAAAGTTTGAACCTGAAATGAACCTTTGTTACTGTATGTGACCTATTTGCTGCTGGTTGTGATTGAAACAAAAATAGTTTACTAACACAAAGGTGTGTCACATTTAAGGGATCTGCGAAGTGGATATTTAATTTAAATTGCTAATTAAACAGATAAAACAAATTGTGAGATTGACAGATCAATTGCCCACAGAAAATGAGCAATGAAAAATCTAGGCTAAAACAACTGCAGACAAGAGAGAAGCTACACACTGCAGAAAGTTGCTCAATGATCTTAAAAGGATGGAGTGGGTGAAAGTGGCCAATAATAAAAGTCTGCACTGCAAAGACAAGATATGAGCTGGGACATAAGTAAAAGCTACTGACTGCATCACAAATGGCTGTGTGTTTCCACCCTGTGAATGAAGGGAAGAGCACATCCACCATGTGCTAGGATTCTGGTAGAGCAATTTCAGATCATCCGTCATATCTTGTTAGAAGTTAACTTTTAGATTCCTGAGTTTACTGTGAATCTTTCCAATTATGCACATATGGAAAATGTTCACTGTGGTGTTGGAAACATTTCTATTCTTAAATCCCATGCCAGAACTCCACTGGGAAGGATCAACCATAACCTGTATATTTATGCTCACTTAACAAAGAAAATATAATACAAAAACCAGTGGACGTAGTGTATTTAGACTTCCAAAAGGCATTTGACAAGGTGCCGCACAAAAGATTATTGCTCAAGATAAAAAATCACGGGATTGGAGGTAATATTCTGGCATGGGTGGAGGATTGGCTATCTAATAGAAAGCAGAGAGTTGGGATAAATGATTCGTTCTCAGACTGGCAATCAGTAACTAGTGGTGTTCCGCAGGGGTCAGTGCTGGGGCCCCAACTCTTTACAATCTATATTAACGATTTGGAGGAAGGGACCAAGTGTAACATATCAAAGTTTGCAGATGATACAAAGATGGGAGGGAAAGTAGTGAGTGAGGAGGACATAAAAAACCTGCAAAGGGACATAGACAGGCTAAGTAAGTGGGCAAAGATTTGGCAGATGGAAAATAATACTGGAAAGTGTGAGGTTATGCACTTTGGCAGGAAAAATCATAGAGCAAGTTATTATCTTAATGGCAAGAAACTGGAAAGTACTGCAGTACAAAGGGATCTGGGGGTCCTGGTGCACGAAACACTAAAAGTTAGTATGCAGGTGCAGCAGGTGATCAAGAAGGCCAATGGAATGTTGGCTTTTATTGCTAGGGGGATGGAATATAAAAACAGGGAGGTATTGCTGCAGTTGTACAAGGTATTGGTGAGACCACACCTGGAATACTGCATACAGTTTTGGTGTCCATACTTAAGAAAAGACATACTTGCTCTCGAGGCAGTACAAAGAAGGTTCACTCGGTTAATCCCGGGGATGAGGGGGTTGACATATGAGGAGAGGCTGAGTAGATTGGGACTCTACTCATTGGAGTTCAGAAGAATGAGAGGCAATCTTATTGAAACATATAAGATTATGAAGGGGCTTGATCGGGTGGATGCGGTGAGGATTGTAATGATATCAGCAAATAGAGATGGTATTTGCCTGTTCGATTATGATGCCTTAATAGCATGATTGCATGTATTGATTGCTTGTGCCTGACCAGCAGAGGGCATGTGACCGAGAGAAGCAAGGCAGTTAGTTTAGTTTCGGTTTCGTTCTAGATGGATCACTAGCATCATGTCTCCTGTAAAGCTGTTAAAAAGAGTTGAACAGACTTTAGATTAAAAAGTCATTCTCTTTCATAAATGACTCGTCATTGAACCCACAAAGAAATCAATACATGGTGTCAGAAGTGATTGAAAGAGATGAAGAGAAAAAATCTGAAGTTAAATCAGCTCTCCACAAATTAGCAAGCCAAAAGAGAACATCGTTGCTTACCATTGGAGAATAGCTAACGAAGTGAAAAAATGGAAGGTTTACACCCACCGGCGACGCTTCAGTTGACAGGTAATTTGGCTGAAAATTGGAGAAGGTTCAAACAACATGTGGGGTTGTATTTATCAGCAATCGGAGCTGACGAGAAAAGTAATAAAAGGAAATCGTCACTGTTCTTACATGTCGTGGGTGATGAAGCGCTGGAGGTGTATAATAACTTCACATTCGCTGTTGATGGAGACAAAATGAAGCTAGATAAAATAATGGAACAGTTTGAGGCCTACTGCATACCTAAAAGTAACGTGACGTTTGAGAGGCACAGATTTTTCATATGTGTACAGAAAACGGGTGAGACTATTGATCAGTATGTGACTGAACTGAGAAACAGAAGCAAATCGTGTGAATTTGGGGGACTGACAGACTCGCTGATAAAAGACAGACTGGTGTGTGGTATTCCAGATAATGGTCTGAGGGAAAGACTGCTAAGAGAGCAAGATCTAGACCTGGGAAAAGCCATAGCACTGTGTAGGGCTACAGAGACTGTGAAGTTGCAGGCAAAGGAGCTGTTCAGTGACAATAGCTGCAACGTGGATGCAGTGAGAATGAACGGATATAAACCGTTTAACAAAAAGAGCACCAATGTGAAAAAAGAGGCATGGCCAGCGAACAAAAATGAAAGGGACAATCGAAAGACATGTAGTCGATGCGGTACACAGCATCCACCAAGAAAGTGTCCAGCATATGGTAAAACATGCAATAGTTGCAAAAAGAACAACCTTTATGCCCATTGCTGTAAGAACCAAATGCAACAAAGCAAGGCCCATGCAGTAGATGAAAGCGACATAGAGGAGTTCTATGTAGATGTTGTGTCTGAAAACAAAAAAGAAGAAAGAGACTGGATGTTGACACTAAAAGTGAATGACATACATATTCCATTTAAATTGGATACTGGAGCACAAGTTAATGTGATATCAGAGACTGATTTTAAGAAAATTAGACCCAGACCAAAGATACATGGAATCAAAGTGAAAGTGACAGGATACTCAGGTACTGATATACCAGTGAAAGGAAGATGCATTGTCAAAGTAACACACAAGGACAGAGAGCACACGCTAGCATTAATCGTGGTGCCAAAGGATGTGCAAGCCATACTAGGTTTAAAAGCCTGTGAGAGACTGAACCTGGTAAAGAGAGTCCTCATTGTGGAAAGCGAAGGAGAGACAGTCTATGATGAACTGAATGTTGCGTACACACCGGGTAAGCTGATGTATACAGCAGACACGTTGTCCAGAGCTGTTGACCCAGGAGAGCCCGCAAACACAGTGAAAAGACTGAAGTACAAGGCAAAAGACAGTGGAACTGACTTCTACCAAAGCATGCTTGTATACCGCACAACCCCGCTCGAGTGTGGTATGTCACCAGCCCAACTCCTTATGGGACGTCGGCTAAGGTCAAACCTACCCATCCCAGAGAACCTCCTGAAAACAGAAGAGGGGGAGAAAGTGAGGAAGTTCAAAGAGCAACAGAAAGAAAAGCAAAAGTACTACTATGACAGAGGAACACAAAACCTACCTGAACTCCACACTGGTGACCAAGTAAGGTTCAAAGACAAAACAAACACATGGACTCAGAAGGGAACTGCCCTGAGTGAAGTTCAACCAAGATCATACACCATTCAGACAGATGAGGGTGCTGTTCTGAGAAGAAATCGTCGAGATCTTCTCATGGGACCAGCCACAGCAGGTCAAGAGACTGATACTGTTGAACAACCTGATCACACAGCTGAGAACCAATCATCTGAGGCAACAACTCAGATTCAAGGACAATCAATCAGAAAATCCTCAAGACATGTGAAGCCTCCTGAGAGACTCATTGAGCAAATTTAAGGACTATTGTTATAGAAGGAAGTAATGTTATCTTATTCTTTCTTCAAGTTCTAGTGTATTGACATATTTCATGTGAACACACAAAGCAAGGTTAAAAAACCTTGATCATGATAATGATAATGTAAGTTCATTAAGTGTTACAGTTAAAATGCAGATTAATACAAAGAAAACATGTTGTTAGTTAAAAGTAAAATACTTTTGTTTTAAGAAAAGGAGATGTAATGATATCAGCAAATAGAGATGGTATTTGCCTGTTCGATTATGATGCCTTAATAGCATGATTGCATGTATTGATTGCTTGTGCCTGACCAGCAGAGGGCATGTGACCGAGAGAAGCAAGGCAGTTAGTTTAGTTTCGGTTTCGTTCTAGATGGATCACTAGCATCATGTCTCCTGTAAAGCTGTTAAAAAGAGTTGAACAGACTTTAGATTAAAAAGTCATTCTCTTTCATAAATGTCTCGTCATTGAACCCACAAAGAAATCAATACAAGGATGTTCCAAATGATGGGTGAAACTAGAACTAGGGGGCATAATCTTAGAATAAGGGGCTGCTCTTTCAAAACTGAGATGAGGAGAAACTTCTTCACTCAGAGGGTGGTAGGTCTGTGGAATGTGCTGCCCCAGAGAGCTGTGGAAGCTACATCATTAAATAAATTTAAAACAGAAATAGACAGTTTCCTAGAAGTAAGGGGAATAAGGGGTTACGGGGAGCGGGCAGGAAATCGGACATGAGGCTAGGTTCGGATCGGTCATGGCCCTGTGGGTGGCGGAGCAGGCCCAGGGGCCGTGTAGCCTGGTCCTGCTCCTACTTCTTGTGTTCTAATTCTGTGTTAGATTTCAGGAGATGGTTCTATTCACAGGGATTAGTGGAGACCTCGGGAACAGGCTGCCAGCTAGGAGTCCTTCAAGAGTAAATTGGGCCTGTTCCTGGCTGTGGTGGGGATCACCTCTTACAGAAGGTAAGTACTGTAGGAAATACAGGGACAGAGTGATCTCCTGGACAAGTTTCGATCGCCTAGATGGGTTGGAGAGGAATTTCCCAGATTTTCTCTCCCAAATTGGCACATTGGGTTTTTTATCTGGTTTTTCGCCTCTCTCGGGAGATCACATGGGTTCGGGTGGGATGGAGAGTGCAAGTAGATTTGAGGTTAGGATCAGATCAGCCATGATCTTATTGAATGGCGGAGCAGGCTCGAGGGGCCGATTAGCCTACTCCTGCTCCTACTTCTTATGTTCTTATGTTTTTCCTAGTTTGATAATTGATGAAACTATGCTTTTGTCACATCCTTTCTGCAGCTCTCAGGTAAGTATATATTTTAAAATAAAATTTCATCTCAGAAAATTAAGTACTGTCCTGGAGTTTGGTGCAGTTCATTTAATTCTACTTTGTGATAGCTACCTTAAAAAAAATGAAAATAAAATGAATTTTGCTGATATTACATGATAGAAACTTTAAAAAGTGCTGTGATCCTGGGCGGTTCTACTTTATGTGTGACAGAGAAAATAAGGGGACTACTAGTGAGATCAATTCAAGCAACGCCTTTAAAGATTCCTGAGGACTTTTGGCCAACCCTAAACACGTTCTATAACATCCATCCATGTTGCCTCATGATTCCAACTTATGTAGTTTTTGTGGAAACAGCTAATCAATTGTGTTCTTGATATTTCTTTAGAATAGTGAAGGCTCTGAGAAATTCAGTTCAAATTCAAGTCATACTTTACATTTCTGCTGCAACACGTCCTCAACTGATGACATCAGATTCAACAGTGCTGTGGTTGTCTTTTCAGGATGAGTACATTCCTCTTTAGTCTGTGGTACACCACAAGAGTTTCTCATTGTCCCTTTTACTGATGAGGTAGAACACTTGCTGTGTGGCAGATTAAAAATATTAAGATCTAAATAGAAGTAAAAAGCAAAAAATGAAGGTGCTCGTAATCTGAAACAAAAACAGAAAATGTTGGAAACACTCAGCAGGTCACTCAGTTACGGAGAGACACAGAGAAGCTATCATTTTGGGTGCTGACCCTTCTTCAAAACTGAAAAGTAAGAGTGGACAGGTGTATTGTGTATTAATACAATCATAAAAAGAGCAGCTTAAAAATATTTACAATTTTCAGTTTTGAAGTAAAGTACTCACCCTAAAAGTTACCCTTTCCACAGATGCTGACTACAGAACTGAATAGGCTTGAGTACATATGCTTTACAAACAGCTCCTTGCAGTTAGCCCATATGGTTTGCAAAAAATTGCTACAGTATACTAGTTAATTCACAGTTTTTATTTTGGGAAAAAATTCAAATTATCCAGAAGTACAAATTAAACAATTTAAATAAAACAGCACAGAAGACATTTTTTGCAGTATTTCAATGCAAATTAACAGATAATTGGAATTAAGCACTTCTGATTCAGAGAAGGCTGTATTTGTAATAATTGCATTTTTAGGACCAAGTAAATATAAAGTTGGAGGGAAATCATACAATAATATCTCTAGAGATTTCCCAGCTTCAATAAAAATTAAATAAACTGACCAGCTTAAGTTTCTGTTTCAAGATTCTCTTTAAGACTACATGCGGAAATCATTAAGGACCTCTGGAACATTCATTTCCTTAGAAATGTGTTTTCAGCTATAATGGGCTGGAATTTGCGGTTGGAGGCATACCTCCGGAGTACGCCTCCGACCTGATTAAAAAATCTGCACTTACCTTCAGGCTCCCGGGCTTTGGAGACGTCGGGTCCTGGGCCTTCAGGCACATGCCTGTGTAAAGGCCCACGGATCCCAGGAACGCAGGCAGTTCGGAAGCGTCCTTGGGATCATGTGTGCCAGGTCCTCCAATCAGAAAGGAGGATTCCAAATATGCTTATGGGGATTCCATTTACAAACAGAATCCCCGTAAGCATATGAGGAATCCCCAAATAATTAAATAATTTATACAATTGGAATAGAAGTAAAAGTTCCCATTTTCACATTTAATTAAAAGTCCCTTCAATAAAGCATATACAATAAAAAAAAATATTTTTTGAAAAATAATTTTAAACATTTTAATCCAGGCCAAAATTTGTATAAACTAATTTTAAATGTTTGTGCATGATTTTTTATTTTTTTATTTTAAATTTAAGTTTTATATTAACCCTTATGCTGGTGAAAACAGGCCCTATGCCTGCTCTTACCAGGCTTAAGGGTTTCGGGGCATTTGCTGGGCAGTAGTTGGACAAATAGCACAACTCTGGGCCAGCGAAATTGATTTTTGGGTCGGTGCGGTAGATTTGTCAAGGCGAACCTTGACAGATCGCAAGTTCCAGATTTTCGAGCATGCAGAAACCCGAAACTTGCGGGGCCTTTCTGATGGCTTACGATGGCGTACTCTGTGTGTACGCCATCTTCGAGAGCGCAAAATCCGGGCCAACATCTTTCTGTTAATACGCGTACACTATGTTCAATTCTACAAATAGAGCCACATCAGTGCAATTCATGCTGCATCTCTTGTTTCTGTTGCCTCCATTATTTTTGTTTCTTTCCATTGGGATAAATTAGGTGGCGCACATCAAAACAAGATCTGTGTGTCACTTATATATAATTAATACATATACAGCTGTAATTTATTCAAGGAGGCTGATTGGTCAGTACAGCGTTGCTTCAGAACAATTTGTGTCAGTCCAAAACAGATCAGCCTTTATCAATGGCCCACTCCTGCTCCTTTTTCTTAAGTTCTTATGTTCTAATACAGCACCAAAAGTTTTCTTTACACTAAATTTGTGATCTGCCATTATGGGTGAAAATCTAGCCTGCAGTAACCTGCAACATTTCCATTTTGTGAATTTTTAATACTGTATGTACAATATTTTATTCAAAAATTTATGAAACCTCAGAGTATGTTTAATATGCAGTATTCTCTGACAAATTGAATTTTGTGGAGGGTTGCCATTTTGTCCAGTGACTAAATGATGAGGTGAATGACACTGTATTATTGAATTTATTATCGAGGTTGTGGCAGAGCCACCAAGGGGACTCTGATCTTATGTACATAATTACCTTTAACTAATTGTTAGCTACAGAATGAATCTGTATCTCTGTTCATATTATCGCATGTACATAGCGCGGTCCCTTTAAGACTGAGACCCAACGTGATGACGTCATCACGTTGATCACGTGATCCTCCAGCGGCGGGAAAACATGATGATGTCATGACGTCCAACCAGGGAGGGGCTCTAGTCAGTCCTCGTGGAGCTAGCAACCAGTACAGACCTGTTATCCAGCTTTCCATTGTTTTAGTGTTAAACTCTGTTTATTAGTATTAAACATCGTTTGTTTAATAGACTGACTCAATCTCAGTCCTTTAGTTAGGAATTTAGCCGTTCCTACAAGGTATCATTAAAAATAAAACAACTTGCATTTATATAGTGCATTTAACATAGAAAAACATCCCAAGGCACTTCACAAAGACTTAATCAGAATTAAATGGACACCAAGCCAAAAGAGATATTAAGAGCCGGGTCTAAAACCTTGGTCAAAGAAGTTGGTTTTAAGAAGGGTCTTAAAGGAGGAGAGGGAGGTGAAGAGGCAGAGGGGTTTAGGCAAGGAATTCTAGAGAAAGGGGTTTACACGGCTGAAGGCATGGCTGCCAATGGTGAGGGCGAAGGGAAGGGGCGATGCACAAAGGCCAGAGTTGGAGGAATGGAGAATTTGGGGAAAATTTGTACGGCTGGAGGAGGTTCCCAATATAGGGAGGGGCAAAGCCATGAAGGGATTTAAACAGGAGGATGACAATTTTAAATTGGAGGCATTGAGGGACTTCTTATGTTCATTAATAACTAGACATTCTTATTATGAACACAGCTAGCTTTTGCTAGACACTTTTATTGAGCACATGTGGACTAGGTACAGTATCTGTAGAGGCTTCCATCTTGATTGCTGCCTTGTGGGTAGCCTAGTGCCTCATGGGTAATGTAGTCTTAATATACCTACAGCTGGGTAGTGTAGTCTTATGCATACAGCTATATACAGCTCTACACAGCTCTACGGCTCCACCTAGTGTCCACTATAGAATGACATGTTATTGATCATTACATCCCCCTTTCTTTGAGGTTTAACAAAATCAATATCAATCAACTTTCAAGAAAACAATAAAGATAATATCAGTAACAATTTTGTTAGTGCTCTATAAACATAAACATTTTCAAAACAGTCAATACATTTTCAAAGCTTTACATTGTACTCAAAGATTAAGTCTATCAGGCTCTTTTACTTCACGTGTGGATCTTCTCAACACGGGTAAGTCTGATGTGTCTTCATGAGATTGTTCTGGCGGTGAATGACAAGATGCAGTTGCGGCATTGTCATCAATCTGGTCTTGAATAGTCTCTTGTGTTTTTAGGAGGGAACGGCGGTTCCTCCTGAGAATCTGTCCTTCCTCAGTTCTAACAGTGTATGACCTTGGTCCTACTTCCTCAAGAACTGTAGCTTTCCTGTTCCATGCATCTGGATCCTCAATCCTGACATCATCATCCCTTGTCAATGGTTTTAGAGTTTTGGATGACTTGTCATAGTATGATTTCTGTTTCAGCTTTAACAGTTGAAGTCTCTGTCTCAGTTCCTCACTTTGCTGTTCTTTTGCACAGCAGGGTAGTGTGGTGTGCAACTTGCGACCCATTAGTAGTTCAGCAGGTGAAGAACCACAGTCTAAAGGTGAGGCTCGGTAGCTCAGCAGGGCAAGATAAGTATCAGACTTGCTTTCTGTCGCTTTCTTCAGTAGCTGCTTGAGAACTTGAACACCTTTCTCTGCCTTACCATTTGACTGAGCATACAAAGGACTGGATGTGATGTGCTGAAAGTCATAATGTGCTGCAAACTGTTGCCACACCTTACAGTTGAAGCACGGACCATTGTCGCTAACGGCAATCCTGGGAATTCCATGTCTGGCGAAGATGGATTTCACATGCATTATGACACTGCTTGCTGTGGTGCTTGAGAGCAGCGCCATCTCAGGATAGTTAGAATAGTAGTCAATCACTTTTAGATAGTCTTTACCATTTAAATGAAAAAGGTCCATACCAACCTTTTGCCATGCTGCTGTTGGTATGTCAGCTACTATCATTGGTTCCTTTGCTTGTTTGTTTTGGTGTTTCTGACATGTCTCACATTTGCCTATCATGTTCTCAATGTCCTTATTTATGCCAGGCCAATAAACAGTGTCTCTTGCTCTCTTGCATTTTTCAATTCCGAGGTGTCCCTCATGAATCCTTTTGAGCATGTCTTGACGTAGAGCCTGTGGAATGACTATTCTGTTCTGTTTTAGTAATAGTCCACTTGCGACACTCAATTCTGACCTTATGTGAAAATATTTTGGACAGGAACCTTTTGGCCAACCATGATGAATGTTCTCTATTACTGTTTGTAATACTGTATCTTTTACTGTTTCTTCTGCTATTTGCTTTGATTTTGTGTCTGACATGGGCAGCGCAGCAATGACCATACTCACATGAACATCCATGTCTTCTTCAGTAGAGCTCACATGACTCATTGTGGGTGCTCGGGATAGTGCATCTGCTAACACTATGTATTTGCCTGGTGTGTAGATCAGTTCAAAGTCATATCTTTGCAGCTTCATCATGAGTCGTTGAATCCTTGGAGACATCTCATTCAGCTTTTTTTTATGATGGCAACCAGAGGGCTGTGGTCTGTCTCAACTGTGAAGGTGGGAAGTCCATATATGTAGCCATGAAACTTTTCTAGTCCAACTACCAAGCCTAGACATTCCTTTTCAATCTGGGCGTATCGACACTCAGTATCAGTCATAGACCTGGAGGCATAGGCAACAGGCTTCCAATCTTCACCCTCTGTTTGTAGCAAGACCGCACCTAGGCCATCTTTTGATGCATCTGTTGACACTTTAATTCTTTATGTTGGGTCAAAGAAGGTGAGTACAGGTGTGGTTGTCAGCACTGTTTTGAGGTTTATCCATTCTTGTTCATGTCTTTCTGTCCATGCGAACTCATTTGTTTTATGTAGCAGGTCTCGCAGACAGACTATCTTGGCTGACAAGTTAGGAATGAACTTTCCAATGAAGTTTATCATCCCCATGATGCGTAGCACTCCTTTTTTGTCAGTGGGTCGGGGCATTTTGTGTATGGCATTTACTTTTTCCATATCTGGCTCTATTCCTTTACCAGATAGATTATCTCCTAGGAAAGTGACTTCCTGGACGCCAAACTGACACTTGGCTTTGTTGAGCTTCAGTCCATTCCGGCGTATGCTCTGTAGCACTTTAGTCAGTCTCTCATTGTGTTCTTTCAGTGTGGAGCCCCAGATGATGATGTCATCAACATAGACTCAAACTCCTTCCAGACCTTCAATTATGTGTTCCATCGCTCTATGAAAGATTTCAGATGCAGATATTATCCCGAAAGGCATTCTGAGGAAACAATACCTGCCAAATGGTGTGTTGAAGGTACAGTATTTGGTGCTCTCTTCATCCAGTTTTAGTTGCCAAAATCCTTATGAGGCATCGAGCTTTGTAAAGTATCTGGCACCTGACATTTCACTGGTGATTTCTTTTTGCTTGGGAATCTGGTAGTGTTCATGTTTTATGTTTGCATTTAAGTCCTTTGGATCCATGCATATTCTTAGATGATTGTTGTATTTCTTTAAACATACCATGGAGTTAACCCAGTCTGTTGGCTCTTCGACTTTCCTGATGACTCCTAGTGTGGTCATTCTGTCCAGTTCATTCTTGAGCCGGTCACGCAGGGGTGCTGGAACTCTTCGTGGAGCATGTACCACTGGCTGAGCATCCTGCTTTAGCTGGATCTTGTAAGTGAATGGTAGAACTCCAAATCCTTTGAACACATCCTGGAAATTATTCACTACAGAATCCACCGAGTCATCTGGCCTGCTTATGGCACAGTTTATACGGTAGACTCTTTTGACCAGTTCTAAGTCCTCACAAGCTTTGTCACCCAGTAGTGAATCAAGCCTTTCAGCCACAACAGAAAACATGAGATGATGCACTTTGTCTTTGACTGTCACTTTAATTCTGCATACACCTAAGCTATCTATTTTCTGTCCATTATAGTCCTTCAGTAGTACTGACTTTTTCTGTATTTTGGGCTTTTCTTTCATATTGTTACTGTCACTCATACTGATTAAGTTTGCTTTTGCCCCAGTGTCTAGTTTCAAGGTAACTAGTGCTCCATTTATTTGCAGTGGGATCATCCATTTGCCCACTTTTACTGCATTGACATTATGTTCAGCATTGTCCATTTCTGAAGGCTGCACATTTTCCGTAGCTTTTTTGATATCGTCACATGACACCATTCCTACAAAAAATGTCTCACTTAAATCAGTGTCCTCAATCACATTAACTTGTTGCCCTTTCGTTGTTTTTACTTTTGAAAAGCATTGTTTGGCAAAGTGATTCTTTCCATTACACTTTGTGCACATTTTTCCAAATGCTGGGCATTGTCTTAACTGGTGTTTGTAACCACAGCGTTTACAATTAAAAATTTCATCCTCCGATTGCTTTTCATTTCTGTTCTGCCCACGTTTCTTCCCCTTGTAGGACACAGCACCGACAGCAGCATTATCACTCATTACAATCGCATCATTATTGATTTCACTGAAAGTTTTCATATGCTTTCGAGCTAGCTCGCTGGCTTGGCATATTTTCACCGCATTTTCCAAATTTAGTTTGGTTTCTCTCAACAGACGTTCCCTGACTTTTTTATCATGAATACCAAACACAATCTGGTCACGAATCATGGATTATTTCAGCTCAGAGAAATGACATGTCTGTGGTTTCAGTTTCAGATCAGTTATAAAGCTATCAAAAGTCTCATTTTGCTGCTGTGTCCGAGAACGGAAGATGTATCTTTCATACGTCTCATTCTTTTTGGGAGAGCAATGTGCATCAAAATTTTTTAGCATATCTTCTAATTTTTCTCTGTTCTCCTCTGGATTAAATACAAATGTATTAAATACCTCTATTGCATGTGGACCTGCAACCGTAAGCAGCAACGCTATCTTCCTTGCGTCTGGCTTCGTACCGAATCCGATGGCTGCAATGTAGAGTTTGAATTGTTGTTTAAGAGTCTGCCAATTGTAGTCGATGTTTCCTGTGAGTTTCAAATGCTCTGGTGGCTTCAAATTCTCCATGTCGCTTTTCACAATTTTCAGCAGATCTTCACCACCCTGGTACCATCTTATGTTCATTAATAACTAGACATTCTTATTATGAACACAGCTCGCTTTTGCTAGACACTTTTATTGAGCACATGTGGACTAGGTACTGTAGTGTATGTGCCTTTAAGAGCCCCATGTGTGCTGTAATGCCGGTAATGGCCACTTGGGCTATATAAGCCTGTATATTGTGTTATATCCGTTAGTTCCCCTCCAGACTTTGTTTAGTAAACACCTATCAAACCAAATCCTGTCTTCAGTGTCTCTATCAACAGACAGACACAACAGTGGCGATGAAGTGGAAACGGACTTACCTGCAATTCGGCAGCACCTCAAGGACATCGATTCCTCTGGCGTCCAGAAGAATCAAGAAAGTGAAAAAAGCTGTGGTTTCACCAGCTGGCCAAGCTGGTGGCAGGTACTGCGCTAAGTCTTCCTGGGAGTCAGGCTGGGGCTCCAGCGGCTGGCTCTACAGCTGGGCCAAGCAGCAAAAGCGGAGGCAAGCAGTAACAGACGGGCAGGGAGCACTCGGGAGATGGCCGGCGCTGCAAGCAGGTCGGCGTTCAGACCTAGAGAGAAAGTCCGGCGGGAACGAGTCTCCAACTGTAAATTAAAAAAATTTAAAAAAAGAACGGAAACCGCGGAAAACAGCGTTGTCATCGGCAGCAGCGGCGGGAAAGCGCGGGAAGCGCCATATCTTTTCTGCAGAAAAGAAAGAAAAGCGCGGGAAGCGCCATACCTTTTCTAAGATGCCTAAGTCTGGCAATATTGATGCTTTTGATAGCGAGATAGAGGATTGGACCACATATGTGGAAAGAGTGGAGGTATATTGCTCTGCAAATGGAATAGAAGATGAAAAAAAAGCTTCAGTACTGCTAAATCTAATGGGCGCAAAGACATACGGGCTGTTACAAAATTTAATCACTTCAGCCAAACCAAAGGACAAGGATTTTAAAGAAATTGTTGATATCCTACAGGAGCACTTAAACCCAACACCGCTGCTGATAGCGGAGCGATTCAAATTCTTCCAGAGAAATCAACACAAGAATGAAAGTAACGCTGATCACCTCACTGAATTAAGAATGCTATCAAAACACTGCCAATTCGGGGCAGGACTAGCAGATTATCTTCGAGACAAATTCGCCTGCGGTCTCTTAAGTGAAGGAACACAGAAAAGGCTGCTTTCTGAAAAAGATTTAACACTGCACAAGGCTTTCAGTATGGCTGTATCATACGAAGCAGCTGCAAGAGGAGCTGCAGAGATACAACAAAAGACACAGGACTTCGGCACCCATGAAATGACACAGGGTTTCGAGAGATGTTATCGCTGCGGCTGATCCACCCATGACCAGAGGGACTGCTGGTTCAAGGACAAAGCATGCAGACAATGCGGAAAGATTGGACACATTGCATGGGTATGCCGATCTGGACAAAATAAATGCACAGACAGGAAAAAAAAAAATCAATAAAGAAAAGTACAGAAAGGTACAAATGATGACGGACAGTAGCTCCGAAGACCAGAAGAGCGATAGCGACGCCGAAAACAAGAGACTAAGCTATCTCAAATTACATAATGTACTTGCCAAAGATGATTACCAGACCATTTGGGTTACCCTCACGATAGCAGGGTCCCCAGTTAAAATGGAGCTAGATACAGGATCAGCTCTGACCGTAATAAATCGACGGGATTACGAGAGGCTATTTCCGCATATACCTTTAAAAGACACATCCATTATCTTGAAAACATATACGGGGCAGAAAGTATACCCCAAAGGAAAAATAAGGGTGCCTGTTGTATACAACGGCAAGGAAATACAAAAGTTGTATTTATACATTCTACAAGATGGGGGCCCACCGCTGTTAGGACATGAATGGATCAGGAAAATACATTAGACTGGCACTCCATTCAGGCGCTGACGGTGACCAGTAAGAAAAAAAATGATGATGACGTCATACCTGAACGATTAAAAGACATCTTGGCCAACGCCAAAGAAGTGTTTCAAGAGAAACTAGGAACCTTGAAAGGCATCACCGCCTCAATAAAAGTGGAAGATGCAGCAATTCCCAAGTTTTTTAAAGCAAGACCGGTGCCATACGCAATTCGTCCAGCAGTCGAGGCAGAGCTGGAGAATTTGGAAAATGCAGGCGTATTATCCAAAATAGATTGGAGCGAGTGGGCAACACCCATCGTTCCAGTCATGAAGAAAGCATTGAATAATGATAAATCTGAAGAACAGAGAAAAATTTGCATCTGTGGAGACTTCAAGGTGACTGTAAACCCGGTCCTTCACACGGTACAGTATCCTCTTCCAAGGATAGAAGATATTTTCGCCTCACTATCCGGAGGGAAACGTTTCACCAAAATTGACTTGGCACAGGCATATCTACAGATGAAGGTTGAAGAGGCCTCTAAAAAATATCTCACGATATATACACACAAAGGTCTGTACCAGTACAATCGACTGGTTTTCGGAGTAGCATCAGCTCCAGCTATCTGGCAAAGAGCTATGGAGCAAGTCATCCAAGGGATTCCGGGGACTCAATGCTACCTAGACGACATCCTTGTAACAGGAGAAAATGACAATGAGCACCTTGCCAATTTGGAGCAGGTGCTCACTAGGCTGAGAGAACGGGGCCTACGAGCAAATCGCCCCAAGTGCGAATTTTTCCAAAATCAAATATCATATTGTGGCCACATAATTAATAAGGAAGGGTTGCATAAGTCACCTGAAAAAATTGAAGCGGTCATAAAAGCCCCAGCACCTGAAAATGTTTCACAATTAAGGTCGTTCCTGGGATTAATAAATTACTATCATAAATTTTTACCGAACTTATCAACTCTTCTACACCCTCTTAATGAACTGCTACAAACAGGAGTAATTTGGAAATGGAGCGAAGACTGTAAACGTGCCTTCCATAAATGCAAAGATTTAATCACGTCCAAAGAAGTTTTGGCTCATTACAACCCATCACTGCCAATCAGACTGGCGTGCGATGCATCCCCTTACGGCATAGGAGCAGTATTATCGCATAAATTCCCTGATGGCTCGGAACGGCCGATAGCTTTTGCGTCACGCTCATTGAACTCAGCTGAGCGTAACTATGCTCAATTCGACAGGGAAGCACTCAGCCTGGTATGGGGAGTGAAGAAATTCAACCATTACCTACACGGACAAAAATTTACCTTGTTGACTGACCATCAACCCCTCATCTCCATATTCAACCCTAAAAAGGGTGTTCCCATTATGACAGCGCAAAGGCTACAGAGGTGGTCCCTTTTTCTAGGGGCACACCAATACAACATAGAATACAAAGGATCAAAACAGCATGGGACTGCTGACGGTTTATCGCGCCTACCGTTGCCAATGGTAGAAGAGGCACCTACAGTAGACCCAGTGGAGATGTTCCACTCAACCATAGTGGAATGTCTACCAGTAACAAATTCTGCCATTGAAAAGGAAACGAGAAATGACCCGACTCTCTCACGAGTCTACGGCTTAACGGTGAAGGGATGGCCAGCACATGGCGAACCACTGTTGCCAGCATTCTCGCAAAGAAGAGAACAGCTGTCAGTATGCCGAGGAACCTTGATGTGTGGATCCAGAGTGGTGATTCCACCCAAACTCCAGGATAAAGTGCTAAAGGAGCTTCACGAGGGGCATCTGGGTGGAGTAAAAATGAAGAACCTAGCCAGAGCGTTTGTATGGTTGCCAGGTATCGATGGAGACATAGAAGAAATGACCAAGAGCTGCCTAGGATGCCAGAAGGTCCAAAACGCTCCACCCCAAGCCCCTCTACATCCATGGGAGTGGCCCTCATCTCCCTGGCAAAGGGTACACATCGACTTTGCTGCTCCATTTATGGACTCAATGTTCTTAATCGCGGTTGATGCACACTCCAAGTGGCCGGAGGTAATAAAGATGTCCTCCAGCACCACGGAAAAAACCATCACAGTATTAAGGACCATATTTGCCAGGAATGGGCTGCCGGAACAGATCTGTTCTGATAATGGACCGCAATTTGTGTCCGAAGAATTCAGGAAGTTCTTAAAAAAACAATGGGGTTAAGCACTACACGTCCGCCCCATACCATCCCGCCACCAATGGATTGGCTGAAAGGTTTGTCCAGACCTTCAAGAAGGCCATAAAGGCCATGGGTAATGAAGACATAAAACTTCAGCGCAAGGTGGATAACTTCTTGTTCGCATACAGGAATGCAACACATATGGTTACCAACCAAACTCCCGCCATGATGTTCTTCAATAGAAGCCTAAGATGCCGGCTGGATTTGATCAAGCCCAACATCAGAAGGGACGTGGAGAACCGGCAATTTCAAGGCATGAATGAAAGGCCAACTAGAACCTTCCAGATAGGTCAACAAGTTTTGGCCCGGGACTACCGTACCGAGAAATGGCAGCCTGGAACTATCTGCACACGACTAGGACTGCTGATATATACCGTGGACGTCGGAGAAAGCATAATAAGGCGCCATGCTGACCAAATCATAGAGTCATCCGAAAAGGGACAACCTACACCACAACTCTATACGCCTAATGATGAAGTAGAGATACCCATATCTACCTCCGATCCGGTGATACTGTAACCCGATGAACCCGACACTGGCATTCAAGCCGAATCAGCCTTGCCAAAAGAACCTACTACACCACCAGAAACTACTACATCACCGAGGCGTTATCCGGACCGAGTCAGGAAGCCTCCAGAGAGACTGACTTATAATTAATTAACTGCAGCAATGTGTATATTATTTTTCTTATAACATGTAATTAATAATTACTTAAAATATTATGTACTGGTTAGCTAAAAGGGGAGGAATTGTCGTGTATGTGCCTTTAAGAGCCCCATGTGTGCTGTAATGCCGGTAATGGCCACTCGGGCTATATAAGCCTGTATATTGTGTTATATCTGTTAGTTCCCCTCCAGACTTTGTTTAGTAAACACCTATCAAACCAACTCCTGTCTTCAGTGTCTCTATCAACACACAGACACAACAGGTACAGTATCTGTAGAGGCTTCCATCTTGACTGCTGCCTTGTGGGTAGCCTAGTGCCTCATGGGTAATGTAGTCTTAATATACCTACAGCTGGGTAGTGTAGTCTTATGCATACAGCTATATACAGCTCTACACAGCTGTACGGCTCCACCTAGTGTCCACTATAGAATGACATGTTATTGATCATTACAGGACTGAGAGCAATGACAAGGCTGATAGGTGACTGGAACTTGGTACGAAATAGGGTATGGGTAGCAGAGCTTTGAATGAGCTGAAGTTTACACAGGGTGGTGGATGGGAGGCCAGCCAGGAGATCATTAGAATAATCGAGTCTGGTGGTGATAAAGGCATGGATGAAGATTTCAGCAAAGATGGGCTGAGGTGGCGGTGGAGATGGGCAATGTCACAAAGGTGGAAGTCTTTGTGATGGAGAGGATATGGGGTTAGAAGCTCAGCTTGGGGTTGAATAGGATGGCGAGATTGCAAACAGTCTAGTACAACCTGAAACTGTGACCAGGGAAGGGATGGAATCCGTAGCAAAGGTATGGAGTTTGTGCCAGGGTCCAAAGACGATGGCTTCAGTTTTCCCATTGTTTAACTGGAGGCAATTTCAGCTCATCCAAGACTTGACATCTGACGTGCAATCTGACAACACAGAGGCAGTGAAAGGGTTGGGAAAGGTGGTGGAGAGGTGGAGCTGGGTGTCAGCAGTGTACATCTGGCACATTGTACAGCATATGTTAGTGGATGATATTGCTAAGGGGAAGATATGTAGGGCAGTCCACTGAGCTGGACAATGGAAGATAGGCATTGGAGGAGGATAGTGTGGTCCACCACATCAAAGGCTGCAGAGAGGCTGATGAGGATGAAGAGCGACAGTGAACCATGGTTACAGTCACAGAGGCTGTAATTTATGACTTTGTTTTGGGCAGTTTCACTGCTATGGCAAGGACGGGCAGAAGCTTGATTGGAGACATTCAAACGTGGAGTTACAGAAAAGATGAGAAAGGATGCGGAAAGTGACAACATGCTCAAGGACTTTGGAGAGCTGAAGGGAGGTTGCAGATGGTAGTTTGCAAGGACAGAATTGTTAGTGTGGATTTTTTTGAAGAGGGCGTGATGACAGTGATTTTGAAAGGAAGGGGCTAGTATCTGAAGAGAGAGAACCCATTTATAATTTCAAATAGCATAGGGGCCAAAAAGTGAAGTTGGGTAGTCAGCAGTCTAGTGGGAATGAGATCAAGGGAGCAGGAGGTGGATCTCATGGATGATATAAGTTCAGAGAAAGGAGATGGAAGAAAAACCTGGAAGATATGGGTTCAGGACACGGGCAGAGGGAGCTTGTGGGTAGGTTTGGCTTAATGGGCAAGAGGAAGGGGTAAGCAGGGGAGACAGCTGAACGGATGGTCTTGATCCTAATGACAAAGAAGTCCACTTGGAGTTCAGAATGGAGGATGCAGGGGAGAAGTGTTTAAGGCAACAGTTGATAGTGGAGAAAGGAAGCTGAGGATTACCTTTTCTCTGTAGGATGATGCTGAAGTAGTGCGCAATTTTGGCAGTAGTGAATGAGGCCTAATAGCGCTTGATGTAGTCCAGTGAGAACTGGTGCTGGATAGCTAAACCAACTGTGTGTCAGATATCCTCAAGCCTGCATCCCTTGGATTTGAAAGAGTGAATATGGAGGCCATATCAGGCAAAATGGCTGGGATGGGAGAGATTGGCTGGTAGAAAGTATAAATAACAACAACTTGTATTTATATAGCACCTTTAACATATTAAAACGTCCCAAGGCGCTGTACAGGAGTATTATAAGACAAAAATTTTTACACCGAGCCATATAAGGAGAAATTAAGGCAGGTGACCAAAAGTTTGGTCAAAGAGGTAGGTTTTAAGGAGCGCCTTAAAGGAGGAAAGAGAGGTAGTGAGGTGGAGAGGTTTAGGCAGGGAATTCCAGAGCTTGGGGCCTAGGCAACAGAAGGCACGGCCACCAATGGTTGAGCGATTATAATCAAGGATGCTCAAGAGGGCAGAATTAGAGGAGCGCAGATATCTCAGGGGGTTGTGGGGCTGAAGGAGATTACAGAGATAGGGAGGGGTGAGGCTCTGGAGGGATTTGAAAACAAAGATGAGAATTTTGAAATCGAGGCGCTGCTTAACTGGGAGCCAGTGTAGGTCAGCGAGCACAGGGATGATGGGTGAACGGAACTTGGTGCGAGTTAGGACACGGGCAGCCGAGTTTTGGATGACCTCAAGTTTACATAGGGTAGAATGTGGGAGGCCAGCCAGGAGTGAATTGGAATAGTCAAGTCTAGAGGTAACAAAGGCATGGATGAGGGTTTCAGCAGCGGATGAGCTGAGGCAAGGGCAGAGATGGGAGATGTTACGGAGGTGGAAATAGGCGGTCTTAGTTATGCTGCGGATATGTGGTCGGACGCCCATTTCAGGGTCAAATATGACACCAAGGTTGTGAACAGTGTGGTTCAGCCTCAGATAGTTAGGCAGAGGGATGGAGTCAGTGGCTAGGGAACAGAGTTTGTGGTGAGGATCAAAAACAATGGCTTCGGTCTTCCCAATATTAAATTGGAGAAAATTTCTGCTCACCCAGAACTGTATGTCAGACAAGCAGTCTGACAATTTAGAGACCATGGAAGGGTCGAGAGAACATAAGAACATAAGAACATAAGAACTAGGAGCAGGAGTAGGCCAATTGGCCCCTCGAGCCTGCTCCGCCATTCAATAAGATCATGGCTGATCTGATCCTAACCGCCAATCCACTATCACAGAACCATCTCCTGAATCTAACAGAATTAGACACACGAAATAGGAGCAGGATCAGGCTACACGGCCCCTGGGCCCGCTCCGCTACCCACAGGGCCATGACCGATCCGAACCTAGACTCATGTCCAAATTCCTGCCCGCTCCCCATAACCCTTAATTCCCTTTACTTCTAGGAAACTGTCTATTTCTGTTTTAAATTGATGTAATGAAGAGGTAGTGAGGTAGAGCTGGGTGTCACCAGTGTGCATGTGGAAACTGATGCTGTGTTTTTGGATGTTGTCACCAAGGGGCAACATGTAGATGGGAAATAGGAGGGGCCAAGGATAGAATCTTGGGGGACACCAGAGGTAACGATGCGGGAGCGGGAAGAGAAGCTGTTGCAGGTGATTCTCTGGCTATGATTAGATAGATAAGAATGGAACCAGCGAGTGCAGTCCCACCCAGCTGGACGATGGTGGAGAAGCGTTGGAGAAGGATGGAGTGGTCAACCATGTCAAAGGCTGCAGACAAGTCAAGAAGGACGAGGAGGTATAGTTTACCTTTGTCACCATCACAAAGATTGTCCTTTGTGGCTTTGATGAGAGCCGTTTCGATACTGTGGCAAGGGCTGAAACCTGATTGGAGGGATTCAAACATAAAATTGTGGGAAAGATGGGCACAGATTTGGGAGGCGACAACACGTTCAAGGACTTTGGAGAGGAAAGGGAGGTTGGAGATGGGGCAGTAGTTTGCAAGGACGGAGGGGTCAAGGGTTGGTTTTTTGAGGAGGGGGTGATGACGGCAGATTTGAGGGAGGGGGGACTGTATGATCAGAGAGAACCGTTAACAATATCAGCTAACATGGGAGCCAGAAAAGGAAGTTGGGTGGTCAGCAGTTTAGAGGGAATAGGGTCGAGGGTGCAGGAAGTGGATATCATGGACAACATGAGAGTGGAGAGGTCATGAGGGGAGATCAGAGAGAAACTGGAGAAAGAAGTGATTTCAGGGCTAGGGCACGGGGGAACCTTAGAGGAAGTTTGGCCCGGCGGGCTAGGGAAAGGAAGGGAAGTGGCAGAGGCAGCTGAACAGATGGTCTCAATCTTAGAGACAAAGAAGTCCATGAACGCCTCACAATTGTTATTGGAGGTGAGGGTGGAGGAGACAGAGGAGAGGCGTTTAAGAAGACGGTTTGCAGTAGAGAATAGGAGCCGGGGTTTATCTTTGCATTCCAGAATGATTCTGGAATAGTGAGCAATTTTGGCAAGACCCAATAATGTTTTATGTGGTCCAGCCAGATCTGGCAGTGAATGGCTAAACCAGTTGTCCGCCATATCCGTTCAAGTCTGCATCCCTTGGACTTAAGGGAGTGAAGATGGGAGCCGTACCAGGGGGAATGGCCAGGGTGAGAGAGAGTAATTGTTTTAGTAGGGACTAGGGCATCAAAGGTGGTGGTGAGGGCGTGGTTGAGTATATTGGTAGCTGCAGAAATGTCATGGTGAATGGAGGGCCAAAGGCTGGACAGTTGAGATTTCATAAGCGCAGTTGTAAGAGAGTTGGGAGAGAGTTTTTTCCAGGGGCAGACATAGAAGGAAGTAGGGTTGTGGGGGGTGGAAGCAGGATGTGGGTGGAGAGCAATACGAGGAAGTGGTCAGAGATGGCCTTATCTACGATAGACATGATGGGAGTAGCGAGGCCACGAGAGATGGCAAGGTCGAAGGGATGGCTGTGAATATGGATTGGGGAGTTCACATAGAGGGAGAAATTAAGGGAGGATAGGAGGCTAGTGAACTCAGAGGAGAGAGAGCATGATAAATTGAGATGGAGGTTGAAATCACTGAGGATGAGAAGTCGTTCGGTGCAGAGGCTGAGGGATGAAAGCAGTAAAGATATCTCGGTAATAAAATTTTTATGGTACTTGGGTGGGCGGTAGAGAACAAGATATTTAAATGAGAGGTGAGAGGGGTGGAATAAGGTGAGATGCTCAAAGGAGGAGAAACTGCCAGAGGAGTAGGGGGAAAGACCAAGGTGTGATTTGGTGATGAGAGCCACACCACCACCACGGCGGTCTGAGCGGGGCAAGTGGTGGAAGGTATAGCCAGGTGGGGAGGCTTCATTTAAGGGTAAGGTGTCATCACCCCTCAACCAAGTTTCCGTCAGGGCCATGATGTTGATGCAATCACCCACGATAAGCTCATGGATGGTAAAGGTCTTGTTTGCAAGTGAACGGACATTCTGGAGGGAGATGCGGAGAGGGTCGGTGATGGCTGCCTCACTGCCAGCGTCCACAGGGTCAGCGCTGGGGGGAGGGATGAGTTGGATGGGGAGGAGATTGGGAAGATTTGCCCCCAGTGGGCGCGTTGTGCGGGTAAGTCAGCGAGAGAGAGTAGGATGGGACAGTTGGTGTTGCTGTTCGTAAGGCGGCAGCGACAAGTGCCTCGATGGGCCCTTCGTAGGATGCCAAGAGAGGCACAGAGGGAAGCTGTAGGCTTTTCTAAGAGGGAATCAAGCCTGGGACGGTGGCAGGAGAGTAATGAAGGATTGGGGTAGGGATTTGGGAGGGCAGTGTATCCGAAAGAGGAGAGATGAAAGGAAGCATGGTGACAGGAGAGAGCAGTCAGGGAGGGATAGAGAGAAAAGGAAAAGGGGAAGAACAAGTGGAATGGCTCGGGTCCGGAGCGACAGCCAAAGTGCGCACGCAAATGGACGCAGGAAAAGCTCAGGTTACACAGGCCTGTTTAAATGTAATAATTAATGGAATACATATTTCCTGGTAGTAGGGAATAGGTTGGGAGCAATAGTCAAAGTCAGAGATCCCATGGAAGGACAAAGCCGACGTAAGCAGGATGGGGCCGATACGGAGCAGCGACGAACTGCTGTCTGAAGTAGATGAGTAAAATCCTGAAGCTATTTGAAGGGTAGAGAGTTCCAGGATGGAGGTTGTTGCTGTAGGAATGAGAGTTGGTGGCGATGCAGAAAGATGATGGCTAAATTGACGCAAGTTGGAGGTCACCGTAGATCAAAGCGACGGAGAAAAAGTAAAACCACAAGCCAGTGACCAGAAAAGCTGAAAACCGGTAGAACGAGTCACTGGACAGCAAATGAAGCAGCAGCTGCTACCTACAAGCCAGCAGAGCTGAAAACAAGT
The DNA here is from genome assembly GCF_052327205.1 of Somniosus microcephalus. NCBI lineage: Eukaryota > Metazoa > Chordata > Chondrichthyes > Squaliformes > Somniosidae > Somniosus > Somniosus microcephalus. Next base: position 146,933,093 of record NC_140993.1, read on the forward strand.
AGAACCATTTCAGCAGAGACACAGCCGCAGTTTTAATTAAAATCTTTTTGTAGCAGAGATAGAAACAAAGCAAGTAAGTCTTACAGTGTAATCCAGTGCAGAAACGTAGTATAATCCAATGTCGTTCAAAGCAGAGACGTAGTCCAGATGTCCAGGAGATCGGAAACCAATTTGACAAAAGAATTCCTCAGCTTAAGATTTGAAGTGACTGAAAAGCAGAGCAGTGCCACAGCCGCTGAGTCAAACCGTGTAGTCAACCAAGTCCTGTCTGCGAGGAATCCAGTGATAGAGGTCAAGGTTCAGCAGAGTTCCAGCAGTTGAAAGAGCTCAGTGAGAACAAAGACATGCCGGGGGATGGGCAGTTGACTCTGCAGGGGGAGCTTTAAACTTGTAGTTTGAACTTGCAGTTTAGACTAAAATGCTTTCACTATCAGAGGCAGCGTATCTTAAGCAATTGAAGAAAGGAGATTGGGGGAAGAAAGGGAAAAAGATGGCAATGGATTACCATGGATACAGTTGAAGAGAAGAGAAGAGCAGCTCAGAAAGGAGCTACTAGCCCAGGAGCCATCTTGGGTCAAAACCAAGGCGGCAATGCTTCAGTAAGGAGAATGGTGTCACCACCCATGAGCCAGATCTCAGTCAAAGTCAGGATGTTGATGCAATCATGCACAATAAGGTTGTGGATGCAAGGCTCTTGTTCATGAATGAACGTACAATCTGGAGGGAAATGCGTTGAGGATTGATGATTGTTTATGCAGTGACAGAGTTCAAGGGGTCATTGGTGGGTGGGGTGAGTGGCATGGGAAGGAGTTTGACGAGATTATTCCCAAGCAGATGTACTGGACGGGAAGATCATCGAGAGAAGAGGATTGGGCAGTTAGGGTTGCTGTTTGTAAGGAGGCAGCAACGGGTGCATCAATGTGTCCTTCAGAGAATTCATGAGAGGCACTAAAGTTAACTGTGGGTTTGCAAGGGGAGTCCAAGCCTGGGACAGCGGCAGGGGAGTAGGAAGGCAGAGGAACAGTGATAGGTTGGTGTAGGGATTGGGGAGGCAAAGTACCCAAGGAAAGAAATTAAAGTTTGCATGACTGGGTGACAAGAAGAAGAGGAGACAGAAGAGAAGGGCTCAAGAGAAATAAAACAGTAATGGGCTCAGGTGTGGAGTGGCAGCCAAAATATGCACATGAATGGACACCAAGGAATTTCGGGTTGCTGTAAGGGGTTTTAGATCGCAGAGGTTTCTCTCTCTCGAGGCCTCTCTCTCTTGCACAGTAAAACCTTGAGTGGTTCGACCCACTCGCCCCTTAGGTTCTAGATACTGGACTTTGAGGCAGGAACTACAATGTAGAGAATACTCGATAGGCCAGGTTTAATGGAAACAGAATTAAATTTTATTGCATAGAGTAAAACAAATCAAATGCAAGTCAATAAAAGGTACATGGGAGGGAAAAACAAATTCATAATACATTACTAACTGAGATAGATACAGGCATATTATACTTTACAAAAGTCATCATGAAATGGGGAAACACACGGAACATCGATGGGCAACAACTCATTGTTAAAATTACCCCTTAAATGCCCACCCCCTAAGCCTATCTAGATCAGATTGTGAGGGGCCAGAAACATGCTCACCAATCCATTTAGGAACTGCAAGAGTTTTGAAACAGGTCTGCGTTTTGATCCTTTCAGGCGTCCTGTCTCCACGTGGTCAGCGGAACACAGCGGGCTGCGACACACCTTCTCCTCCCTCGAGGTGAAGATCACGGACAGGCTGGATGTCAGCAGGCCTGGACGTCGATGCGGGGAGAGAGACCTACTGTTTGACCATTTTCATATAGGTCTCTTCCTGTCTCGTCAGTGTCCCGGAGTTGGTCGATGATCTCCCGATAGTTACCCCGGGGCTAGATGCTGACTTGATCTCCCATCTCGAACCTCGTCGTCCCCACCCGAACTCTGCACCGAACAGGGCTGCGTTGTCGATGGCTGGCGATGTTCTTCCTTCTCCAGCCCTTCCTAACTGGCGATCTGTGACGGATGATTCCCCCAGCTGAAGCAACAGGTCCTGTGAACCTCCTCAGCACCTCGATCTTTCTCAGCACACCAATCGCTACCCCGGGTCTCCAGTTATACTTCTCAAAGAAGCCTTTATCTCCTGCCAAATCAAGGTTAGTCTTTGTTTAACTTTTGGCGGGCTTGTATCACAACGGGGTAGTTATTATATTTAAACTGCTTTCGGGATGGCCGGTGATGGCCATCTCTGGTCTGGAATGACCTTGTATTGTTTTGAATGTCTTCTTGATGTCTTTAATGGGTCTTTGATGCTCCCCTTATGAATATAAAACTGTTTCCCTTTGTCTGGGTAAACACTTAGATGGCCTTTATCTACAGGCCGATCTGACTGGATCTGCATCCAATCCATATGTATGTGGTTCTGTCTGGTTTCGTTTTCTCCGAAACAGCCTTCCAGAACTTACTGTGGGCTGAATCCACAAAGGCTGCCTGGGGACTGCAGGAACTATTTTAAAGTGTCCAAAAAGCTAGTCACGGGGTCTGGCGGCCATTTTGTGTGTCCCTTTTCCTGGGCTTCTTTTAAAACAGTCTTTTAAAAGTAAAGGCCTCTTCTGCCAAAGGACCCTTATCTGACAATATTAATTTTGCGAATCTTACAGTGCGTAGGCATGACAGAGATTAGGAGAGACGGTTGCTGATCATAAACAACGGACAGATAGGATACTTAAAAGACGACTGGTAGTTTTAGAAAAGTATCATAAAATGAAATAAAAACAGAAAATACTGGAAACACTCAGCAGGTCAGGTGGCATCCGTGGAGAGAGAAACAAAGTTGACGTTTTAGGTCGATGACCTTTCATCAGCTCTGAAATTACTAATGTAGGATATTAATGTACAAACGCTTAACACATTCATCTGAAGTTCCCCTCTCTACTATTTTACTGGAGATATGAACCCATTTATTTTTAATCAGATAATGCTTCAAGAACAAAACGAGAGGAATTTCAGGCAAACAAGTTACTTGTTTGTGCGATAGTTTCCCTATGCAAAATGTCAGGGCCATTTGAAGTTTTAAAGCAAAATTTATGAGACCGGGGTATAAGAAAAATACTCTTGTCTCATGTTCTGGATTGCCCATGAGATAAATCCCAACAACTTTCATTTCAAATAGGTACATTCCAGAATGCACTGAGATTTTAAATTGAAAACAATGGTTTTCCCCTTAGTTCAAAAGTACCAGACATCATTATAAAAATGGTGACAGAACATTTCATTAAAATTATTAGTGATTGTAGCAAAGACAATGGGCCCAAATTGTACAACTCTGCCTCCAACGCCCCAGCAGAAACTGGGCGGGGGAGGTGAGTTAAAATGGGGCCAGTCACTTACCACCTCCGATCCTGTTGCCTTCCCGTCATGTCCCGATATTAACCTGCTCTTTTGAGCAGGTGAGTGGGAGAACAGCCTCTTGCTCGCCTGCTCAAAAGAGCAGGTTTATATTGGGATCCAATCAGCAATTTTAGTCCGAGGCTTGAGAGGGAGAGCAGTGACTGCTTCCCCATCAGGCCTGACCTGCTGGGAGGTGGACTGTGGGCCAGAAGAGGCCCAGCAGGTAAGTCATTATTTTAATTTTAAGTGTTCTGGCGGGCCAGGAGGAGCAGGAGTGCTCATTGTCTATGTCTGCAGTTTGCATTACTCAACCACTAATCTCCTCATTTTCTGAAGGATAACCTGTTGTATTGGGGAAAACCCATCTCCAGAGATAGGGGAATTTTAACTCCCGGTGGGAAAGCAGTCTAGTGAGCACCTGGTCTCTCAGGGAGCAGCAGCAGGGGGTCAAACCTATTGTAATAGCCACATCTCATTAACATGCCGCTGACCAATCTCGACCAAAACAGCCGGGAAGTTGGCAGGAAGCACTGCCTGACTATTAAAATCAGGCAGCTACCAGCTGGGCCCAAGGTAAGAGCAGCGCTGAGGGTTCTGTGCGGGTTAGCAGTTTTGGACCTAATCTGCGCATTTAAAGAAGGACCCTGTCGACTTCAGGCGGGTGTCCTTGCCGCCTGCGATTTAAAATTCAGTTCGGAGGCCAGTTAGTAAGTCTCCCACTCCATTTTAACTGCCTGATTAAAATTTCTCCCATTATATCTATCATCATTGAGGGTTGAGGGATCATGTGACCCAGTAGACATACATGTTCACATACCTCTTGCTGTTATATAAGGAAGAGTTAATAATTAGTTCCAGATAACTTAACTTTACTTCTTATTTGTTGGTGATTGTGGAGGACACCTGGACTGACCCCGAGTCAGCCAAATGGGAAGTGTGTCACTAACAGACCACACAGCTTATATTCCCTTAACAGAAAACTACATATGGTGGGGTTAGTGCTTGTCCACAAGCAGCCTAATTATTAATATATATTTGTTTGGTTGATCACTGTTACTCAGACACCAGAGGGATAATACATCAGCTATCCAGCATAATATGAGCAAACAATAATAAAGCCTCATAAGGTCTTAGCATCTGTTAAAAATATTGCAATAGATCTCTTTGTCTATTTTCAGGCATTTAAAACTCACTAAATAATTTAAAATCAGTTCACAATTTAACATAGAAAGCAATGCTAGCAAATCATAGTACTGATTCACTCTTTGTAAACATGACCAACTATCAGACATTATGGCAATCAGGACACAAACGGCATATTGTCTTGTTTTCTCATAAAAACCACAGGAAGTTACGTTATTTCCACACACACAGACGCACAAAAACAGTCCACATACTACACATTTACCACATCAGTGGGCTGACCAGCTGCAACTGAGAAAAATGCATGGCTTAGCTCAATGAAAATTTGGGAATATTCTCACCATATTTCATTAATAGGAAAGTATAATAAAAGCTAGAAATACAATAAGAAGTTATCACTGTTTACTGTTAAGTGAAATATAAATTGTCAGAAGACATAAGTATCGCTCAGTGAAAAACAGTAAGGATAAGCATTTGGCTTTGGATTCAACAGGCCAAAACAGGAGCCTAGTGGTAAGACAATAGCAGCAATAGACCACCAGAGATTGGCCTCAGCCAGCTTCCAGATAGGCAGGAAAGGCAGATTTTATTTTTTCTCCCTATCGAACAGTCGAATCACATCTCGCTGGAGATTTGAATGTATAATCCAGTGTCCAGGATTAGAAATATACGCTGCTCCTAAACTTTGAAGAATTAGACACACTCCACTACTATACCCCCTTGCCCCCACCGGGGTTTCACCACCAAAGCGGTAAAATGATACAGTAAATAGGTTAAATGCAAGTTAATTTGTTGCCATAGTTTGTTTGGTCACTCCCAAAAGCACACTCGGGTAATTTTAATCCTACCTGTCTGGCAAAAACTGAGCTAGTGAGCAGTTAAACTCAGCCGGGTGACTTACCTGCCGACATTCCACCTGGATCCCGTCATTTCAATTTTAACCTGCTCTTCTGAGCAGGCGGCAAGGGCACCTGCCTGAAATTGGTGAGGTCATTCTTTAAATATGGACATCGGGGTCTGATGGCACCATCAGGCCGGGACTGCAATTTTTACAGTGGCCTGAGTGGGGAAACTGTTGAGGCTTTCCCGGCAGGAAAAGGCAGTGGGAAGAGACTCCGGGACCAACTTAGTCCATTTAAAGTAAGTTTCTTTACTTTCCATTTGGGGCCAGGAGAAGGAGGAGTGCTGAATTGAGCCTTGAAGATGGATGGAGAGGCCTTGAGGGATCAGGAGGTGAGCCACTCATCGTAGAGCTGACCCGTTGCAGTTAAGTTTCTGATCAATGATAATCCCAAGATGCTTCTTAACGTCATGTGGAATGAAATGAATTTGCTGCGTAATAGCGTCCATGATAGTTGGCACCTGGTTTGCTCCCTGCACGTGTCCAAATTTGCACCTCAAACTTTGCATAATTGTGATCATAAGCAACCACAGAAAGTTTCTGCAAAGAGTCCAATTCATTTCCAGTGTGCTTTGCAACCTTTTCCAATCATTCAGGAGTAAACGGCTCTTGTCTCCTGAAATCTGCACTCATGAGTTCAGAACAAATGGGTCAAAGAATGAAAAGTAATAACCATGTTAACTACTCCTGGTCCCACAAGGAAAGTAAAGAAACTTACGTTAAATGGCCTAAGTTGGTCCCACAGTCTCTTCCTGCTGCCTTCTCCTGCTGTGAAAGCTTCAACGGCCCCACTCAGGCCACAGTTAAAATTGCAGACAGGGCCCGATGGTGCTATCAGACCCCGATGGTGTCATATTTAAAGAATGACCCCACCAGTTTCAGGGCAATCATATGCAGATTTTTCTATAAAATGAGTCCTAGATCCCAACTGAAGAAGTAGATCTCCGGAATTTCCCATTTCCAAATTTTGGCACTCGGATGTTAAACTTAGCAAATATGCTGTCATCCATTTCCCAACTAGAACTTGGCTGAACTCGAAAGAAATTCCACTCTTGGTAACCCCCCTCCTCCCCCAGAAAGTCCAAAGCTTTTTCATAGAAACCTATGGGAATTCCAAATCTCAAATGTGCTTTGTCCAGTAAATTGGTTGCAAATACTTTATTGCATTAATCAAAGTTTTTAATCATGGTTTATTCAAAATTAAAGAAAGGGATCTCTGCATGAGTTATCATTATAATGCTTGTGGTAATCTGTTCTGATTTTTGTATTAATCTTCTCAACTATTTTCAAGAGAACTTCTCTTTTGGCACTCTAAACAAAAAGCTGTTAAATCTGTTAGAGAGGTCTAGTCAATAAAAGTGAAATGTGTCCTTGTCCTTTTTTTTCCATGCCAATTTCTTTCTCTTTCCTGAAGGTGTTGATTCCCTGCTGAGGTTCAATTCCACTGGTTCTGGTCACCATCTGAAATCTCACCCTAGTAACCATTATTCTTAAAGAAGCCATGACAGTGTGCTTCAGCAAGCTATTCTATCACTGGGGCCTCACAGGCAAGACCAATCTCATCCTCAACTGAAATCTACTCACGGCCTCCAAGTCCTGGGATGGACAAGGGTCAGGATTATTCTTTGTTATGGGCCCCTTGGCAGCCTGGTTTGCAAAGACTTTTAGGGAGCTGATGGAGTGCTCATCTGTGCTGCTGCCATGAGAGATGCAGCCTCTGAGGTACACACACCAGATTCTCCACTGATACTGCCAACTGGATTCTGTTTATCAGCAATCACTGGGAGAACAGATGGCAAGGAATAAGAAAGATCCTAAATCCCTGAGAGAGGTTCAACTGAATATTCTTTAGTCCCTCTGAGATTCTGCCATGTATACTTTGCAATACAGTTGACATCAATCTCTCCAGAGGGTCCCCAAAGACTTCCACATTGAGTTGACCGACTTGCCTGGATCTCTCATGAAGCAGCAGAAATTTTCTAGATGCTCCTGCAGCTGAAACTTTCTCCAGGCTGCCCTGCAATCAAGTGACACCCTCTGGGATGTTGGTGCACAGCAGGGTAGTGGACGCCACCGCTATCCCAGCTTCTCTATCTTGGGAGAGGTCATGCAGAAACTCCGTATGTGTTGGATGCTCTGCTAGCATCATTCTCTTCATGGTACGACCCGTGGGATCATCATCTGCTGGCTCTACATCAGAGTCCACTTCCACATCTGCATTCTCTGGCCTCCGTGTCTCACCACGTGTCAATTCTTCATCTACATTATCCACAAGTGCGTGTCTCACGATTGATGAGTGCAAGGGAGAGGGTGAACGATGGGGTGGGCGAGTGGTCACCAGTGTGGCTTGAGGTAGAGAGGACTGCAAGGTCTTGCTCTTGAGTAATGTTCTCTGTTATATCCTGGGTTCCAGCCTCTGGAGGAAATTGAGTACTGTTAACTTTGGTCTACTGGAACAGCATTCTATCTTAATCAACTAAAGAGCGCGTATGACAAATGTCAGGTCAAGAATACATCAGAGAGTCAGGCGAAATATAGAAATTTCAGAGAAGAAGTGAAAAAGAAAATAAGAGGGGCAAAGAGAGAGTATGAGAATAGATTGGCAGCTAACATAAAGGGTAATCCAAAAGTCTTCTAAAGGCATATAAATAGTAAATGAGTAGTAAGAGGAGGAGTGGGGCTGATTAGGAAACAAAAAGGAGACCAATGCATGGAGGCAGAGGGTATGGCTAACGTGCTAAATGAATACTTTGCATCTGTTTTCACCAAGGAAGAAGATGCTACCATAGACATAGACATAGACATAGTGAAAGAGGAGGTAGAGGAGATACTGGATGGGATAAGAATTGATAAAGATGAGGTACTAGAAAGGCTGGCTGTACTTAAAGTAGATAGGTCACCAGGACCGGATGGGATGCATCCTAGGATGCTGAGGGAAGTGAAGGATGAAATCGTGCAGGTACTGGCCATAATCTTCCAATCCTCCTTAGAAATGGGGGTGGTGCCAGAGGACTGGAGAATTGCAAATGTTACACCCTTGTTCAAAAAAGGGTGTAAAGATAAACACAGCAACTACAGGCCAGTCAGTTTAACCTCGGTAGTGGATCATAGTCATAGGGCTCGATTTTGCCATTGGGGTCGGGCTGGGGCATGTCAGGTGGTTTTCATGTCAGGGCCCCGACTCCAATGTGAAGTGGGGAAAAAGTGCGATTTCCCCCTAATTGGGCACTTGATTTCCAGCGTGTGGGAACCTCTGGCCCAATTAGTCTTTCCATCCTGAAAGTCGCCTCCGATGACATCATCAGTGCTGCTGGATTTAAGGCCTGCAAGAAGCCTTGCTTCTTCTGGAGACTGGAAACGCTTTGGACATTGTATGAAGGACTTCATTTACCGACCATGTCCACCAGCAAGCAAAGTGTGCACCTTGCTTTGATGAGCCCTCCCTCCAAGCTCTGGTGCAGGGAAAAAGATCTAATAAGGAGGTGCTCTTCCCTTCCTCAGGGAGAAAAAAGCCACCAAAACAGACTAAAGCTGTGTGGCTGCAAGTGGCCCAGGAGGTCAATGCCATCCCTATGTGCCGCAGGACCTGGCTACAGTGCAGGAAGAGGTTTCATGACCTTCTCTGCACAGGAAAAGTGAGTATGACTTTCTCATCACCCTCAATCTCATCCCCATTGCCTCTCCTCACCAGCACTCTGCTTTTCCAACCTCTTCCTCCACATCCCACTTGACACTGACATCCCTGCACCCTTACCCATTCCCTCTCTCTCTATCGTCACATTCACTTAACTATTCGACCATGCAGCCCTCACACTCCCTATCACTGTGACGCAATGACAACAACTGACAACACACAGGGAGGGCCCTTTGTCTCCTAAGCATCTATGCTATGGATTCTCTACACTCACTCCTTCATTCTCACTCAAACTCCACTTGTGTTCCTCATTGCATGAAAAGAGAGCCCATAATAAGAGGGAAAGAGTGAGGACAGGAGGAGGGCCGCCCTCAGTAGCCCAGCTCACCACCTCGGAGGAGGAGGCCTTGGAAATCGCTGGGATCGAGGAGGATTCCCAAGTGGGGGACGGACAGGCAGGCGCATCACAGCAAGCTGGTGACAGAATAGTTTGGCATCTCTCTCACTGCATTGCATGAGTCACTGATAATAATTCTGATGCTCTAACAGATTGACTTATGATCATCTGCACAATTCAATGTGCATGCAACCTTTACCCCACATCTCTAACTCTTTCCTTTACTCCCCCACAGGACCATCGAGTGTGAAGGAATAGCCGTGATTCAGAGAAATACACGATACCATGAACAGATTTCTAATAGTATTAATAAAAGACATACTGGGTTTAAAAGACAGAAGTCTCAGCAGACAGGCTGTAAACAGAAATACAGGCTTCTGAGAACAGATCAGTTGATAACAAAGTTGTAAACAAGCTTTGAAATGGGAATTAGTTAAAAATTCTAAAACAATGAAAGATTGAAGCAAACCATTGGTGGTTCCGAAAGGTCTACGGTTTGCAACAAACACAATGGGAAGACCCAATTTAGGTGTTACAAGCTTATACAATAAAACAGAAATACAAACATTAAAAGAGGCATGTGCCTTTGAAAACATGACATCAAGTAAAGAAACCTGCTGGTCAAATAGTTTTATGTTAAACTTGGAGGACAGGAAACACGATTAAATATGCAACCAACTGAGATAGATAGAAAACAAGTAAACACACAGTTAAAGTGGTTTTGATTTACATATAGTAAAAACCATACCAACAAGACTTTGAAGATATAACTTCAATAGATGACACTAAGCAATTGCATTGTGCTTGTATTAAACTTGAAGCAGAACGGAGTCAAAGGGGTTGATTTTCAGTGTGCCGTGAGGCGGGCTTTTAGGCATGCGGGGGGCTAAAATCCCGAATTCGGAGGGTCCCGACACCATCCCGCCCAAAACCCGCCTCCATGTAAGTTTCAAAGGAGGCGGGTACCCGCCCCGCACTGGGACCCGCCGACCCGAGGCGGGAAGGGATTAGTGCCAAATAACTGCCTGTTAACAGGTAGTTAACAGGCAGTTTTTAGCCTAATCCCTATTTTGAAGGTTGTCGTGTGGGATTCCCGACAGCTCCAAACCACGCCAGGTTAGAGGAGTCGGGCCGTCAGGTTGAAGGACTTGGAGGGGTTGAGATGTCGGTGTTCAGGTGAGTGATGGGTGCATGAGTGCAAAGGTAAGTGTGTTTGGTGTGTCTAAAGTGTGTAAAGAAGTTTAAAATACCTGTACTTACCTTTTTAGCCTTCCTTCCTCTAGGGTTTGTGTAGTGTATGTGCTTTAAGTCAGAACTACTTTTTACAGCTCCTGTATACTGTAGTACCGGCAGTAACCACACCGGTATATAAGCTGTGCGCATGCCTCTGTACTCCAGTCTAGAGATGACCCTCCTCCAGTAAAGACCTGTTGTTTGTTTATGTACAGCATCCGTGTAATTCTTTATCCACGGAACCACGGATCTAACAGTGGCGACGAGTGTTGATGCGAATCTACCTGCAACATTAAACAAAAAAAAACAAAAAAATAGTCGAGTCCAGGAACACGGGCGTCGACCGCGAGCAACCGCCCAGCAGTCAGGCAGAGATCCAACTTCGCTGGGGAGGCTGTGGAGAGCCGGGCTTGGTTCCCCAGCCACAACAAGCAGTAAGAGACCGACGACAGGTCCTGAGCAGACCCTTCCCGAGCAGCGGCGGCTGGAGCCGACTGACGGCAGAGAGAGAGAGCCGGGCAGCATCGACGGGGTAAGAAAGAGGGTGAAGAGAGCAGGGCGCAGCCGGGGATTGATCACCGAGCGGCATCGAGGAAAAATACTGCAAACCGGAGAGAGAGAGGGTAAGAAACAGCCGGGTTCTAGACTGAGCGGCATCGACAAATATCAAGAGAAGAACGCGCAGAGCACAGCCAGGAATCACGGGCTGATCAGGGTCCGTGGGGCGAAGCAAGGGGAGATGCCATTGAGCTGCGGAGAAGCAGGGAGAGCGCGGGAGGTGCCATTGAGCCGCGGAGAAGCAGGGAGAGCGCGGGAAGCACCATTGAGCCGCGGAGAAGAAGGAAGAGTGCGGGAGACGCCATTTTGCGAAGCCGCAGCGGAGAAGACGGGCGAGCGCGGGAAGGAAGGAAAGCGTGGGAGATGCCATTTTGTGCCAGTGGAGAAGAAGGAGAAGCGCGGGAGGCGCCATTGGGGATAGTTAACGCACAACCAAGGATGCCGAAGAGTGGCAGTATCTCTACGTTCGACAATGAAGTCGAAGATTGGGCGACATATATGGAACGTATTGAGGTGTACTGCAGGGCGAATGAAGTGCCAGATGCTAATAAAGCACTGGTTCTGTTAAATTCCATGGGTGCAAAAACTTATGGGTTACTGCGAAATCTAATAACCCCAGAGAAGCCGGTAAACAAGGATTTTGGAAGCATAGTAGAAATCCTACAGGACCACTTAAGCCCCACACCTCTGCTGATAGCAGAACGATTTAAGTTCCATAAAAGGAACCAACACAAAGATGAAAGCAATGCTGAGTACCTAACGGAACTGCGCAAGCTATCGAAATACTGCCAGTTTGGAGTGGGACTAGCAGACACGTTAAGGGACAAGTTTGTGTGTGGGCTACAAAGAGAAGGAACCCAGAAACGGCTTCTATCAGAAAAGGACCTTACGCTGGACAAAGCTTTCAATATGGCAGTATCACACGAAGCAGCTGCAAGGGGCGCTGCAGAGATGCAACGGAGACCGCAAGAATACGGCACCAACGAAATGACCTATGGAACAGGGAAGTGCTATCGCTGCGGCAGAACAACACATGACCAGAAAGATTGTTGGTTCAAGGACCAAGTGTGCAGACAGTGTGGGAAAGCAGGACACAAGAGTCTGCAGGTCTGGGAAGAAAACCAACAGTAAGAAATCTCCACAGGAGAAGTACAAAAAGGTACACCAGGTGATGGACAGTGGTTCAGACGAACAGAAAAGTGACACAGACTCCGGAAGCAAGGAGCTGGGTTGACTGAAACTACATAATGTAACCGAAATAGAGGATCACCAGACTATCTGGGTTACACTCAAGATAGACGGAGTCCAAGTGGAAATGGAATTGGACACAGGGTCAGCTCTAACAGTCATAAATCAAAGAGACTACAAGCGGCTATTTTCACACATACCCTTGAAAGCTACAGAGATTGTCTTGAAGACGTATACAGGGCAAAAAGTCTACCCCAAAGGAAAAATAAGGGTGAAAGTGACATATAAAGGTCAGGAAATACCTAAAATGGATATATATGTATTGCCAAATGGAGGACCACCACTGCTAGGACGTGAGTGGATCCGGAAGATACATTTAGATTGGCATTCCATACAGGCACTGAAGGTGGAGGCCAAAAATGATGACGACATCACACCTGGACGATTGTCAAAAATGCTAACTGACGCAAAAGAAGTGTTCCAGGAGGGACTAGGAACACTAAAAGGAATAACAGCAACAATTAAAATAGAGGATAATGCAAGCCCAAAGTTTCTGAAGGCCAGACCAGTGCCTTATGCGATCAGACCAGTGGTTGAAGCAGAGCTGGAAGGGTTGGAACGTTCAGGAGTACTGTCCAAAGTAGACTGGAGTGAGTGGGCTACACCCATCGTCCCTGTAATGAAGAGGTCGTTGAGTAATACGCCTGGGGAACCAAAGAAGATCCGCATCTGTGGGGATTTTAAGGTGACAGTGAACCCAGGCCTTCACACGGTGCAATATCCGCTTCCACAAATTGAGGATATTTTTGCCTCGCTTCACCAAAATTGATCTAGCCCAGGCGTACTTGCAAATGGAGGTAGAAGAAGCTTCGAAACATTACCTCACGATCAACACCCATAAAGGTCTCTAGCAATACAACCGGCTGGTGTTTGGAGTAGCCTCGGCTCCGGCTGTCTGGCAAAGGGCGATGGATCAGGTCCTGCAAGGGATTCCAGGGACCCAGTGTTATTTGGACGACATCTTGGTCACGGGCGAAAATGACGGTGATCACCTCGCTAACTTGGAGAAGGTGCTCGCCAGATTAAAGGAATATGGGCTACGAGCTAATCGCCACAAGTGCGAGTTTTTCCAGAAACAGATCTCGTATTGCGGCCACGTCATCGATGAAGAGGGGTTACATAAGTCCCCTGACAAGATTGAGGCAGTAGTCAAGGCACCAGCACCGGAAAATGTGTCACAACTGAGGTCGTTCCTCGGGCTGGTAAACTATTACCACAAGTTCTTACCAAATTTGTCTACGGTACTACACCCGCTGAACACCCTACTGCAAACAGGGGTACCATGGAAGTGGGATGACGAATGTAGACGATCTTTCCAGAAGTGTAAAGAATTGATCACATCAAAAGAGGTGTTGGCCCATTTCAACCCAGCACTACCAATTCGCTTGGCATGTGATGCATCACCCTACGGCATTGGAGCGGTGCTGTCGCACAAATTCCCAGACGGGTTGGAGAGGCCAGTGGCCTTTGCGTCTCGGTCACTAACCTCTGCCGAGCGCAACTATGCCCAGATTGACAGGGAGGCCCTCAGCCTAGTATGGGGAGTAAAAAAATTCAACCATTATCTGCATGGGCAGAAGTTCACCTTGCTGACTGACCACCAACCACTTGTCTCCATCTTTAATCCTAAGAAGGGCGTGCCAGTAATGACTGCACAGCGGTTACAAAGATGGTCCCTGTTTCTAGGGGCTAATCAATATGAAATAGAATATAAAGACACGAAACAGCATGGGAACGCTGATGGGCTATCGCGCCTGCCACTGCCTACGGTGGAGGAAGCACCAGCAGTAGACCCTATCGAGATATTTTATTCGTCGATAATTGAACGATTGCCAGTAACAAACGCGGATATAGAGAAGGAGACCCGCAATGATCCGACGCTGTCACGGATATATGAATTGACGGTGAGGGGATGGCCAACACATGGCAACTCACTGTTGCCAGCATTCTCATCCAGAAGAGAACAGCTGTCAGTATGCCAGGGGACAGTGATGTGTGGGTCCAGAGTGGTGATTCCACCCAAGTTAAGGGAGAGAGTGCTAAAGGAGCTACATGAAGGTCATCTGGGGGGAGTGAAAATGAAAAGCCTTGCTAGGGCTTATGTGTGGTGGCCGGGAATCGGTCAACAAATCGAAGACCTAACTAAGAGCTGCTTAGGATGCCAGAAGGTCCAAAATGCACCACCACATGCCCCTCTACACCCATGGGAGTGGCCCTCCTCTCCATGGCAATGGGTGCACATTCATTTCACTGGTCCATTCATGGACTCAATGTTCTTAATAGCAGTGGATGCTCATTCAAAGTGGCCTGAGGTGATAAAGATGTCTTCAACCACTACAGAGAAAACGATTGCAGTCCTACGGACCATATTTGCCAGAAACGGTTTGCCAGAGCAGATCTGCTCTGATAATGGACCACAGTTTGCGTCCGACGAGTTCCAAAAATTCATGAAAAGGAATGGGGTAAGGCATTACACATCTGCCCCGTATCATCCAGCCACCAATGGATTGGCTGAGAGGTTCGTACAAACCTTTAAGAAGGCGATAAAGGCCATGTGTGATGAGGAAATTCCACTACAGCATAAGATGGACAATTTCTTATTAGCCTACCGAAACGCGACACATGCAGTTACCAACCAGACCCCGGCCATGATGTTCTTTAACCGAAGGTTGAGATCTCGTCTGGACTTGCTCAGACCAAATGTGCGAAGAAATGTTGAGGACAAACAATTCCAGCACATCAACGAGAAGCCGACAAGGAGCTTCAATGTAGGGCAACCAGTCTTGGCCCATGACTATCGAACAGAGAAGTGGCAACCCGGAACGATATGTACAAGGCAGGGGCCATTAATGTACACAGTGGATGTCAGGGAGAACATTGTGAGATGCCACGTCGATCAGATCTTAGCGTCACAGGAAGGCGTCAACCCCATGTCTCGAGTACCTGGGGATGAACCCGACATAGCGGTAGCATCTACTTCAGACCCAGTAGCAGTGGAACCCGATGAACTACCCGATGAAAAGGGGTCAGAATCGCCTCTGCACCAAGAACAAGAACCTCCGGAAAGGCGCTATCCCGAAAGGGTCAGGAAGCCGCCCCAAAGACTGAATCTATAAATGGACTTTTTGTTATTGAATGTACATGTAAAAATGTAATTGTTATTTGAATATTAAGGGGGTATTATTAATCTAAAAAGGGAGGAATTGTAGTGTATGTGCTTTAAGTCAGAACTACTTTTTACAGCTCCTGTATACTGTACTACCGGCAGTAACCACACTGGTATATAAGCTGTGCGCATGCCTCTGTACTCCAGTCTAGAGATGACCCCCCTCCAGTAAAGACCTGTTGTTTGTTTATGTACAGCATCCGTGTAATTCTTTATCCACTGAACCACAGATCTAACAGTTTGGGAGACTATCATTCAGCTGGCACAGAAAGCAGAATGGCTGCGATCTGTCAAAAGTGACAGCCTGTAGCTTTCAGTGCTGGCGAGATTTCTAATTTGGTCTGCGTAGAAGGACTCAGGTTAGAAGTAAGACTGTCAGTGTTTGACAGCTTCAAGCAGCTGTGAAACACTGATATTTCATCTGTCAACATGTCTTGACAGATGAAATTTCAGTCTGTGATGTCACCTGTTGCCGGGTGGCCCTTAATTGACCTGCTGAGCGGGCTCAACAAGGTCAATCAAGTGAAAATCGCGTGGATTGGCCGCATCTCGATGGAGGCGGGACTACAACCCGAAAGTTGTGTTCCCGCCTCCTTCCCGACTTCTGAATGAAAATCCAGCCCAAAATGTCAGCTAAAAAGCAGTAAAGCCAATATGAAGAATCTTCGATAAGAAAGGCATCAAACAAAAACCATAGCTGTCATTGATTTTATGGTAGTTTTTGGAACACCTAAAAGTAGATAAATAATTATGCATGCAATAGTTGAATTGATAGTAACATAGAAAGCATTCAGACAGAGGTATCAATAAAGACAATTAGCTGACATCAGCAGAGAACATCAAAGAAGAAACCAATGCCAAAAGGGTATAAAAATAAGACCTTTTTAACAGAAAGTCAAAATTCGCTGAACGGACAAGGTGATTCTTAACTTTCCAGACATCTCTGTAAGTTTTTAACTATGAGTCTCGGGTATAAGTGATTGATTTTTGGTGGAGGTTCTGGATTTAGAAATAAGAAATAAGAAATGTTCTGGATTTAGAAATAAGTAAGAAATAAGAAATATAAAGAAGTAAAGATTTGAGAATAAGGATCTCTGAGAAATAAGAAATGTAAGCTGATTGTACTTTGAATTGTTAATGTTGCGACTCATTCAACAGATGTTAACTGAATGCCGGCTCTTAAATAAAACTATGTATTTTTAGAATTGTCTCAAAGAGTGAATCTGTATAGACTCGCGAACCCACAAATTCTGTACACTCTTTTGTAAGGAGTTGCAGAAATCTGGGGGATATTCCAGACCCTTATAATATCCGAAAGGTTACAGTCTAGTTCAACTTATTAAAAGTACTATCCGGAGGACGGTAACATCATTAGTCGTTCCTTTCCTTTAGGGAGAGATAGCCTGAACCTTTAAACCCATTTAAGCGTCTTATGGAATTCGGCTAACTCTAACTTAAGTTGAGAGTGAACGTATGGGGAATACGCCTGATCTGGGATGGCCCAAAAGGGCTAGGGCTGTAATTAACCCTTCACGAGAACCCCCATCTCTACTGTCCAGGAGGAAGAGCCTGAGCTTCCAGACTCCTCAGAGGAAGCTGTAACCTCTGAGGGCGCAGCGTCAGCAGAATTCAGCGCACCCAGCACCAGCGCAGACACTCACACCTCGGTGGGACCTTCAGGACATAGAGTAGAGTTGTCACCTGGTGTATCACAGCTCACAAGTGAGCATCAGCAGATGGTGGAGACAGGGACAGCAGTGAAGAGTTCTCGTCGCAGTGGAGAGAACGCTCCCAGCTCGGCTCCGCTGCATGTCGACCCTGTGCCTCCGGGTCCATCCAGAAGGAGTGCGGTGCTGGAACTCCAGGAACAGGTGCAGGAGTCTGGCAGGTTTTGTCTCCAGGGTCGCTGCGAGTGTTCAGTGAATGGAGGAGTCCATCGCTAACATGAGCAGAGCCTTTGTGAAGGCATCGGCGCATGAACACATCACTACGGAAAGGATGGCAACCTCCTTGGAATGGATGGCTACCTCCATGGTAAGGCTGGCTACCTCCATGGTAAGGCTGGCTACTGTAGTCACTTGGGTGTGATATTGTGTTTAATTTTGAAAAGCCATCAGTTGCTTATTGTCATAAAAAAATCTGATGGCAAACTGTTGCAGTTGTGGCGTGTGTCATTTCGCTAATGGGACTTCCAAATTGAGGGCTTAGGGCAACTTGCAATTGTCAGTATGGTGGTCAGAGTGATAGGAATCCGCAGGTTCTTGGCCATTGTCGATGGTCTGATAAGAAGGTGCAAAAGTGTTTGATTGTGCAGGCTAAGCAAACCTGGCCAAGATGAGTGCATCCCTTGCATCCCGGGCAGCAATGTGGTCGTGCGCTGGTGCCTTCTGGCCTGTGCAGCTTCAGGTGGGTGAGCAGCAGCTTGGCACTCCTGTTGTTGCTGCTGGTGGTGCTGTTGTTCTTGGTTCTGCTGCTGTCACGACTGGTCTTCGTCCGAATCTGATGTCCAGGAGGAAAGGAAAAAAATGGTTCCCATGCTTCTGGTATATGCCTCAGTTGAGGAAGCGCTCAGTCAAGGTGGGGAGAGGGGTTTCCCAGGAGGTCACACTGGAGATGGGTGTCAGGCTCCAAACTTTCACAACAATGGGTATGCCTGCTAAAAGTTCCCCAGACCTGAGACAACAAAGTACTGCCACCTGCAAATGATGATTGCTGAAAACTCCTTTTTTATGGTGGAGCTGCAGCTGTTAGTAAGCAGTCCACTTGTGAGGCCACCAGGATTCACTGGCATGTTCCAGATGAGATGTGCAGGACGGGGGACAAGTGGTAAAATCAGAAAGGCCTCTCAAAATGGGATTATAGAGGCACTTAACTGGTTGTTAAAGGCCTTAAGTGCCTAACCCGCCTCCAAGAGGCGGGATGGAAATGGGGTCAGAAAACATGCATTTGGGAAAATTGCTCGGAGGTGGGATGGAGGCGGGATCGGGCCCGCCCGCCATTTTTTGCGATTTTACCAACTCACACGCCTCCAATCCCGCTTCCTCGGGCCTGGCAAAATCGAGCCCATAGAGTAATAATGGCACAGAATGAGGCCATTCGGCCCATCGAGTCCATGCCAGCTCTCTGTCGAGCAATCCAGTCAGTCCCATTCTCCTGCACTATCCCTGTAGCCCTGCAAGTTTATTTCCCTCAAGTGCCTATCCAGTCTCACCTTGAAAACATTGAGTGTCTCCGCTTCCATCACTTCTGTCGGCAGCGAGTTCCAGGTCATCACCACTTGCTGTGTAAAAAAGTTTTTCCTCACATCCCTCTGTATCCCTTGCCCAAAACCTTAAATCTGTGTCCCCTAGTCCTTGCACCATCAACTAGTGTAGGGGGTGGCATGTGGTGGTGTTTGGCGCGTACGCCCAGTCAGTTATGCCTCTGACTGTTTTGTGAGTGGTTCGAATCACTCCCACGCCCCTGGGTTCTAGACACCGGACTTAGGTACAAGGCGGCAGTACAGAGAAGACTCGAGTAGACAGGTGGTTGGAGGTAAACAAAAACCAAGATTTTATTGAAGAGGAAAACTGATGCAATCTTATGGAAAATTACTGGTGTACACTTCTACAGGCAAAAAAATACAAAAGAATAATAACTATACTTATACAGGGAATGGGGAACACACGGCACATCACAGAATCACAGAAACTCCACAGTGCAGATAGAGGCCATTTCGGCCCATCGAGCCTGCACCGACACATATCCCACCCGATCCCCGTAACACCTACACCAACACATATCCCACACTATCCCCGTAACCCCACGTATTTAATCCCCCTAACACTAAGGGTCAATTTATCATAGCCAATCAACCTAACCCGCACATCTTTGGACTGTGGGAGGAAACCGGAGCACCCGGAGGAAACCCACGCAAACACGGGGAGAATGTGCAAACTCCACACAGACAGTCACCCGAGGCCAGATTCGAACCCGGGTCCCTGGCGCTGTGAGGCAACAGTGCTACCCACTATGCCACATCGAGGGAAAACAACTATCTTAACAATCCCCTTATCCTTATCCCACCCCCTATACCTAACTAGATTAAGCTATGAGGGGTCAGAACTTCATGCTCACCAATCAAAAGGTTTGTTGGACTCAAAACAGCAGTGGGGTTCGGGGTTCACTCTTGGTGCGCTCTGGGGCCTGCCGTTGTCACGTGGTCTCCAGGCGCTGCAAGGGCGTTATCCAGGTTCGAGTACCCCAAAGTTAAAGTCTCTGTCTGGGTACTTTACCTTGCAGGGATGATTCTTCGTCGCCAGCCGCCAGTTTGAGTTGGTGTACAGATATTCGAAGGTCGGCCGAGGCGGAAGGCCCGATAATTCGAAGCCTCCCCTCAGTTCGTCTCCTCAGTTGGTCTTCAGCCGGTCTTCCTCAGGTGTCCTGCCCTCCGGTGGTCTTCCCTCCTCCCCTTGTCGCGTCCCGCCTCACCTGGCCTGAATTTTCCGTGCCCGCCTGACCCGGTGCCGGGGCGATTCCAGATGGAGTGGGCAGAGGCACGGGCAAAGGCCAGGGGGTAAGCGCGGACGGGGAAAGAACGGCAGCCACGAGGGCGAGGGGCCGAAGAGCGGAGAGAAAAGAGAAAGGAAGCCCCCGATTGCTACCCGGGGGCCTTCAATTATACCTTTTTCGAAAACCCTTATCTGCGCGCCAAATCACGTTAGTTCTTTGTCTTAATCTTGGTGGGCTATTTTAAATAATGGTAGCAATCCATACTAACTGTTTTTAGATGGCCGGTAATCGCGTCTACCGGCCCGATAATTGACTTGTATTGTCATGAAAGTTCCTTGATGGGCCTGTCCAGCCTCGATGGCTCTGTTAATCTGTTTCTGATAATATATGTAGACTGCTTGATGGCCTTAACTATAGGCCTAAACTGAATTTAGATTTGTCTCCAATTCGGTCTAATGCATAATTCACAGTCCTGTCTGGTTTCAAAATACAAAGTCTCTCTTCACAGAAACCTGCAGCTTGGGTTTCAATCCACAAGCTGTCTGCGTTGCAGAGTCCATTTTAAAATCTCACAGGCTTTCTGCCACGAGGCACGGACGCCATCTTGGGTACCCTTTTTGATTTAAAATGTCCACGCAGGGTCCCGTTTATTAATAACAGCCTTCGAGGAAATGCAGAAATTTTGCAAATCTTACACTCCCCCCGTGATACTAAAACTTGCTTGAAGTATCATACTTTTAAGGTGAGCAAAATTTTTCTGACCCTCCATAGTCAACCTTCCCCTGTAATTACCGATCTAATATACCCACGACACATGCACTTCTCATTCCGTGAAAATGTAGTGTACATCAGCATACAGAGAGTAAAATTACAGACTTTACACACACATCCAAGCATGGAGGGGGTCCAACTCCCCTGCACCACTTGGTACACGTATCTTTATTAAACCGCGTCGCAAAAAAACAACAAAAGTAAAACCTTTATTAAAAATAACCAACACAAAAACGACAATCCTTTACTTATAATACAGGGAAAGAAATTAAACTGGCGTATCTCCCTCCACCTTTACATAATGTTCTTTCCAAGTCCTCTGGTTTCAGAATTCTGACCACCGACCTTTTCCCTTACACTGAATACAAACTAAATACAGGAAACTTTTGTTTATCCGGAGGTTAAATGTCCGGAAAGCTATATCCACCGGCAAAATTCAGGAGTCAGTTCAGTTAAGTTTTTTTCTTGTCGTTGCTTTTTTTCTGCAGTCATGGCTCTGCAAAGTCTAGCTGAAGCTGTTGCTTAGCTACAGAGACGCTTGCAAGCTACGCCGACTGTTTTGAAGCTGTTGCTAAGCAACAGGGTTTTTTGCTTCACACGGAGCTCAGAAGCTCCGTATGTTTTAACATTAGCGCTGGTTTCTACGGTAGTTTTGATGGGACGGCACCAGCTCGGTCCCGTCAGTGCCGGATACCAGAAAGTTTCCTGTACAACACTATCCCTAACTGGCAAACCACGAGAATGTGGGAAGCCAGTCTGATCCACGAAGGGACCTCTATATTATTGAAAATGTTCCACCAGGCTGGAGTCACAATATCCAATATCTTAGTCACTATCTCTACTGTTTTCTGTTCGAGTGTATAAAAATCTTTCTGCGAAACTACAATGGCTTTGAGTATTTTGGTCAGATGTTCAGGGAGAGGGGGAATTTCATAGCCTAACTGCGCTACGTACTTTTGCAAATTTGTAAATTTCTCCTTCAAAGTGAGGTGAACAGTGGAGGGTTCAGGAATGGGGACAATTTGCTCCTGGGCCACTTGAACTTCTGCCTCGGGTTTAAAACAGAAACTGCTGTCATTAACCGGACACCAACTATGCTGTCCATGCTGGTAGTGGGACGCGCCGGTGGTGACGCAATATGTCCCACCTCCTATATATGCTACCTGTGGGGGAACATGGCCTTGTGCCATTGCCTCCATCGTACAATTTATAGGCTTTGCGTCAGCAGCTCTGAACCCACACTGCGGTTTTGAAAAGGCATTCAAGTGCTGGGGACACAGGATTATGTGTGTTCCCTGGCTCCGGCACCTTGAGAGGTCAGTACCTGTCATAGCGTGCTACCACTTAATGATGTAAGGCGGGACCGCTGTGAAAGAAATGTGTGCACCCCCTTGAATGACTCCAATGTTCTCAACCCTGTATACCGGCGCGGGTTGGGCTGTCCTACCCATGACCGGCATCCTAACTACTACTCCGATGATTGTGTGGTTGGACTGCCCACAATCCACGGGGTCTGGATAGGCTTCGGAGGCTAGCCAGAGTTGGCACGGGCTCAATGCATTCTCAAAAGGGTGGAGGGCTGCGAGGTGCTTGTTGCTAATTCAGGAGGGGACCAAACCCTGTTTTAAATCCTCCAGGTTACTGCCGCCCTCGCCCAGTAACCACGCCCCATGTAGCACGCACACCTCATTCTGCGCAGCCTGGTCAGAAGCATTTCTGTCCTCCCTTATGAGAGCATTCACCATCTTTGCGTACTTTTCCAACTCGGCTAGGATCTCTTTCAAATGGACCATCATAGCCTGGTCCTCATGCAACTCTGAGCCCACTACCTTGTTTTCATCCAGTAATATCCATTTTAACTGTGTTTTTAAACCGTTTATCTGGGTCTGCAGCTCTATTTCATCCAAGCTGTTGATGACAGAGGACCCAGTATTAAATGCAGTAAAAACATCATTCCCCTTCTTTGCCTCCCTGCATTACCCAAAAATTCTCGGTGTGTGGTGTACAGCTCGGTCTTGTCCACGTGAGCAAAATCGAACTCGTAAAAAATCTTGAACATGTCCTTTAACAGGGCTTGGTATAACTGCTCTGTTTCTTTGGGGCACCACTCCGATAAATGTACCTCCGTGAGATTTAAAATCACGGAGGCTACCACGTTGAGTACCCCCTGGCATAGCATCTGATTGGTGGGGACTAGTACCAACCCATTCCCTGGTCCCTTGGTGGCGGTGGGGCAATCTTCCCTGGATAACCTCGCCGCCTGAGTCATGGGCGGGGCACAAGCCCAGTGGCATTGACTGGGATCTGGGTGTATGGGACCGCACACACCTTCAGGCTGGTATCCCACCTTATCCCATCCCCGGCGTTTTGCCACTGCCGGTGGAAAACAATGGATATGCCTGTGGGGCAGACCGTCTCTGACCCCCACATACAGATGTAAATCCCTTGATCCGGCTCCCACCACTTGTCCCAACACACGCTTAGTCCTCCATGAGTCCCGGTAATCGTCCGATGGGTGTTGTTTCCCAACCGTTCCCACTCGACTTCAGGGATCCTCATGTCCTTGCTCAACTTCCTGAGTCACCACCACCTATCCAGTGGAATGTGTCCTTTACACGTCAAACATATTCACTTTCCAACGGTGACGCTGACCCTCGTGGTAACGACTCGTACCCTGGTGCACAGGAAGGAGGCTTCCCCGTATGTGAATCCGGTTTGGCGAGTACTGAGACAAATTGGACCCCAGCCATCCTGGCCACCTTCCCTCGTGGAAGTAGACGGCGGTCTCCTCCGCATCCCGTTCACCGCTCCCATCGATCGCCAGGGGTGTCTTGTCTCCCGAACACCTGTAGATGTGGGAGTCCTGGATGTCGCCCCTCCTCTCCACACTCATCCCAATCAGGGCGAATAGGATCATGATCCATTCCATCCCGAAAATCTTCCTGCAAAAAGATGTAAAAGAACATGCAGCCAGGTCCCCAAGAGATTCTCTGGCTTGGTGACGCATGGTCAGGTCCCGCGACCTCGACCCAAAGATACACTCTTAAAAGACTACTTAACTTAAAACTACCCATCACCTTATTTAACTTAAATTTTAAACACCCAAACTTAAGCTAAATAATTACTCTTTCTTAAAACTTAAACTTAAACTAAAACTATATACATCCGCCGCCCGTCTCCGGGAGGCCAGGCTAATCCCTGGTCGGACTGAGGCTCGCCACTACCCCCGGAGTGACCGCACCATCCTTCACTGTTGGTCCCTTGCAGCCCGTGGCTGCTGGCTGAGGACCTCTGTCCTTGGACCTCTCCCTGGCTCGAGGGGCGGCCCTTGGTAACTGGAGGGCTGGTGACCATGGCTTTCTCGGCTGGGGCGTCCGTGGGGGCCTTCATGGGGCTTTGATGGGTGGGGCTTTCTTGGCCGCTGGGCCTTTTACCCGAACCGCTGCTCCCCCAGGCTTGACCCTTCCCGAACCTGGGCTGGGGGCAGGTAACCTTTCACAGCCTGCTGCCTCGAGCTGAGAGTCTCTGCCCCCAGGACCCATGACTGGGTCCGGGGCGGGGTTTTCGACCTCAGGTCCCTACCTCTCTACACCTGGGTTAGGGGTGGGGTTTCCGCCCTCAGGTCCCTCCCTTTCGTCTGGATCCCAGAAGGGTGGGGGAGTGTCCCAATCGATGGACGGGATGGTCCCTCCCTTCAAGCAAGCCACAGCGGCTGCCTGTGCAGTCTGTGAACTCGCTCCTGCTGCAGGCTGAGGATCTTTATCCTCAGACCTTTCCCTAAGTGGCTGCTTTCCCCTTTCAGGCGTAAACAGCTTACACTGGTTGATGTGAAACCATTTTGTATGCCGGGGCATCTTCACGGCGTATACCATGGGGCTGGCTTTATCTACAATACTGTAGGGCCCCATGTACAATGGTACCAAACTACCTACTCGGGCATAATCCCTGACCATAACCCGATCTCCTATCTCCCACTCGTGGTGCTTTCTCGGCTCGAGCAGCAATCGGTTACTCCGATGCTGCCTTCCCATGTTCCCAGCCGCCTGCCCATGGACCTGCTTCAGGTGCTCAAAGAGGTTTTGGGCGAACCTGTCCCAGTTTACCTCCCTGAGCTGACCATCCGTGAGCACCGGGGCTAGTACATGGATGGGGGTCCGCATAACCCTGCCAGTCATTAGCTCGTACGGGGAATACCCCGTGCTTTTAGACTGGCTGGCCCGGATCCCCATCAAAACCAACGGTAGGACTTCGGCCCATTTACAGGGCGAGTCCACCATTTCCTTTCTTAACCTTTCTTTCAGGGTTCCGATTCATACGTTCTACAATCCCCGATGACTGGGGGTTGTGGGCCACATGCCATTTCCCTTCGATGCCTAGCAGCATCAGGGCGTTCTGCATCACCTGTCCGGTGAAGTGGCTCCCTTGGTCAGACTCCACAAACTGTGGTAGTCCCCACCTTGAGGACACTTCCCGGACTAGGATCCTGGCAGTACCCAGAGCTGTGGCAGTTCTGCAGGGAAAAGCCTCTACCCACTTGGTAAACACGTCCACCAGGACTAGGCAGTAGTTATAGCCTCCCTGGGCGGTGGGCCGGGACCCGATGTAGTCAACTTGTATCGACTGCCATGGTGCCTCTACCCTCCTGATGTGTTCCATAGGGACCTTTCTTTTGTGGGGGTCAGGGTTGTTTGCAGCGCACACCAGACAGCCTGCACAGAATTCGCGGACATCGTCCCTGAGTCCCGGCCACCATCCCGCCTGTTCCACCCGTTGCCAGGTGGTCTCAGGCCCGGGGTGTCCTGCTCCATAACCCTCAGAGGCCAGTTGAAGGAATTCCCTCCGGTGCTGCTGCGGCAAAACCTACTGTTCCCCCCGGAACAGCATACCCTCTTTAACGGAGAGAGCCGCTGTGCCGTACGGACCTTCTAACTCCTTTCCCTCAGCTATGGCGCTGAGGCTTTGAGGACGGGGTCTTGGGCTTGGACCGTCTTAAGGTCCGGGGCTAACGCTACTCCTACCCTCCCTTGGGTCCCGTCCCTATCACTGACCGCCACCATGGGTCTGGACACAAATGGGTCCCAGAAAGTGCTGGTGCAGGCACCCTCCTTGGCGGGCAAGTCAGCCTGCTGGTTGCCCTGGCCGCGGGGTTCTCTGGAGGAATGGGCCTTCACCTTGTGGATGAAAACCTCCCCTTCCTCCCCCACGGCTGCCAGGATCTTTTCCAGCAGGGGTTTTACTGTGAGGGGTCTCCTGTCAGCGGAGGTATATCCGCGGCGGGACCAGATGGTCAGGTACTCCGTACATGAATTGCACGTAAACATGCTGTCCGAGCAAATCGTGTAGGGGGTGGGGAAGATTTCGGGGTGTGTAACAATGTACACCACCGCGGACAGTTCAGCCTGCTGGGCGCTCATGGTGCTGGGGAGCTTAATCGCCAGGGCAATGTTTGCCGCTGGGTCGTAACTCCACACCCCGTGAGACGCTCGCCAGCAGATACCGTGCTGGAACCGTCTACATAGATCTCGCGGCCTGTGGGATGTATCCCGGCCCGTAAACCTATGTTTACTTCCCAAACCCCTTCAATGGAACACCGATGGGCTGTTCCAGGATACATCAGGTTGGCTGCGAGCTTTGGCTCACAGAGGCCCTTCACCTTCAGATCCATCTGTGAGAGGAGCAAGGTCCAGCGGGCAATGCGGGCACTGTTCACTGTCCCATCCTTGATCCTCCCATCCAGAAGCATCTGGGTGGTTGTGTGATGGGTGAGGAGGGTGATGGGAGAGGTGCCTGTGAAGATCAACGATCTTTTCACAGCCTAATGTGTGGCCAAAAGATGCCGCTCACAATTGGAATAGCTCCTTTCCACATCTGTGAGTATCCTGGAGGAGTAGACCAGCGGCCGCAGGTGGCCGTGCTGCTCTTGGAGCAGCACAGCACTGAGGCTGTCCCCGCTGGCTTCTACCTCCAGGAAAAACTCTTTCCCCCCATCTATGGCCCCTAATGTTGGTGCGGTCTGCAAGTCCTTCTTGAGCCTGACAAATGCTGCCTGGCAGCCCTCATCCCAAAGCCACTCCACTCCCTTGTGTAGGAGTCGGAGCAGAGGGGCTGCGGTGACTGCATAGTCCTCAATGAAGTCTCTACAGCACCCGGTTAGCCCGAGGAATGACCTCACACCCATTACTATGTTAGGGACCGGTAGTTCTTGTACCGCCTCCCTCCTAGCCTTATCTATGGCCCTTTCTCCAGCGCGCACGGTCAGACTGAGGAATTTCACCTCCTGCTGGCCGATCTGCGCCTTCTTGGGATTTACCTTGAAACCCTTCTGTTTTAACAGCTCCAGCAGTTCGGCCAATAGCGGGCCATGCTCCTCTTTCGAATCAGTGAAGAGGAGCAGGTCATCCACATATTGAACCAACTGTCTGGGCTGGCTAAAATCCTTCAAACTGTCAGCCATGCACTGATGGAAAATGCTGGGGCTGTTGTGGAAGCTCTGTGGCAAACAGTTCCATGTGTACTGTTGCCCTTTAAACGTAAAGGCAAACTTGTACTGATCCTCCCTCCTTACAGGGATGTACCAAAACCCATTTGAAATATCCAGCACTGAGAAAGTGGTCGCGGATGCTGGAGTACTCCCGATGAGGTCGGCAACTGCTGCTACTGTGGGTGCGCAGGCTGGGATGTTGTAATTGAGCACTCGATAGTCCACAGTGGCCCTCCAGGAATTGTCTGGCTTTCTGACCAGCCATAACGGAGAATTCACATGGGTAGCTATCGGTTTCAGAACTCGCTGCTGTACTAACGAGGGCATGGCTGCTTCCATGTCCGGCTCTGCTTCCCTGGGGAAGTTATACTCTTTCTGTGGTCGGGCCATGGGATCCCCGTCTACGCTGACCTCAAACCCTGTGACCCTCCCGCAGTCGTGTTTGTGAGTGGCAAATGTGGCCAGGTGGGCCTGCACAAATGCCTGGAACTCTGGTGGGGTGTTGCTAACCATGAGCCCGAGGTTATAATCCTCTTTGGGCTTCATGGTGCAGAGGGTCCCCTTCCCTTCCTTACCCGGGATAACTACGATCTCACCGTTCTTTACTTTTCCTGCCCCCCAAAGGCAGTGATTCCTCAAATCCACTAGGATCCTGTGACTTACGATAAAGTCGGCCCCCAGGACCCCTCTTCCATCCTCCACGTCCCATTTCATCAGGACACACGTCCACTTGGAGCGGAGCGGTCCTATCCGAATGGCGAGCGGGATGGAAACCGAGCCGGCCTGTTCCCTACCCGTGAACCCTGATAGACTGTATGGGACCCTGCTGGAGAGAGGTGAGGTACTGGGGTTAGCTGAGTAGATCACGGTGCGCGATGCCCCCGTGTCCAACAGATAGGTCCCTGTCACCTTTTCCACCTCCATCTCCAAAAGGGGTCTTCTCCACTCATCATATCGGAGCGAACACAGATAAACAGGCTGCACTGGCTCTAGTCATGGCTGTGGGTTGTACGGGGCTGACGGGGTGAGAGCACCGGTGGTGGCTGCTACTCTCCCCTGGCCAGTCAGTAAGGACCTCATGGCGTCCGAAACTGACTCGACCTCTGCGGAAGGGGTCCCTACCCCCGCCTTTTGGGCTGGGGCTGTGTGGAGCTTTCCCTTGCTATCCTTCCAAGGGTTTTTGCACTCCTTCCGCCAGTGACCATCCTTCCCACACCCGTAACAATTGGTCTTTGTGTTGGGTGGTTTACTCCCTTCCTGATGCCACTCTTTCCGACTCTGCACTCCTGGTTTTATCTCACGCGCCTTCCCCTTGTGTGGGTGTGCATCGGTTCACCTGCCGTTTTTGTAGACTAGGGTTAGCTGCCTAATTATCGTGAGTTCTGTGTTCTGGGGATCTTTGCGGTCGATCAGGCTTCTGCCTTGGCCCGGACCTGTGGCAAACTGTTCGCCACCAGGCAACGGAGCCAATGCGTCAGGGAATCCCCGTTCAGGAACGTCCGGCCTGGCGTCCCCGGGCAAGCTTTCCGGTACACCGGCCACAGCCGATCCGCAAAAGCCTGTGGGGTTCCCCCAGAAATCTGGATCGTCTTCTCCACACGGGAGAAGGGACTTCCCTCATCCATCCCCATGGCCTCTAGAACTGCATCTCTAAGCTCCTCATACCTGCTCTGCCCCCTTTTACA
The DNA here is from genome assembly GCF_052327205.1 of Somniosus microcephalus. Classification (NCBI taxonomy): domain Eukaryota; kingdom Metazoa; phylum Chordata; class Chondrichthyes; order Squaliformes; family Somniosidae; genus Somniosus; species Somniosus microcephalus. Next base: position 146,962,203 of record NC_140993.1, read on the forward strand.
GTCGTCAGAGAGGGATTGGAGGAGATTACTCTCCAGGGAGAATAGCAGCATTTTGGCCTTCTCAGCGTCATCGCAGTCGTTGACACTGGCGGTCTGCTCTATTTCCCTGAAGTGGATCGAAGCGTCTCCCTTGGCGGAAAGCTTCGGGATATGGTTGACCATAACCCTGAGCTGTTGGGTGTCAAAGGGTAACACGAACTGGTTTTGGAGGGGTCCCTCATTGTCGCCATTAGCGGGTGGGCCGAACCTCCGATGCCACGCTGGGCACATCGGTCCCGGCTCCAGCCTCTCGGGCGGGGGTTGCTCTGCCTCCGCCTCCACCTCTGGCTCCACTTCGGGTTCCACCCCCCCTTGCTGCCAAACCTCACTGAAACTTGACACTATGGGTGGTGGCCGTGAGGCCTCCTCTCTCTCAACCGGGTCGTCCCTAGGCACCACCGGTGACTTTGGAACTGTCCTCCCCTCGCTCCCCATAAAATCTGCCTGGCCTGCCTTTGGGCTTATGAGGCATACCATGCCTTTTGCCTTCCGGAGGGCCCGGCTCAGATTTTCTATCCTCTCTCTACATGGGCCGTGGTCTGCCTCCTCAAACCCCTGTTCACTTGCTAGTTTGTAAGCGGCTTTTACGTCCTGTACTTTCTCTTCCTGTTCCCTAATCTGCCTTGCCAAGCGGGCGTTTTTCTCCCACAACCTTAACTCATTTCCCTTGGCCTTGGTGACTTGGCACCGTAGGTATTCCAACTGGGCCTTGTGTTCTCCTACTAAATGTACTCTCTCTTGGTTCAAAGCCTGCAAAGCTACTAATAACTTCTCCCCTGCGAGAGCCTTATGCTGGATCTCCAGGGCTGACTCACTTAACTCGACTGCCTGTGCTGCAACGAGCCCGTCCAAGAGCTGGACCTGCTTTTTAAAGCACATCAGCCAAACTGCCTTCTCTAAGGACTTCTTGTGTTCCTTTCCCTCTGTCCACTTAGCTGCTGCATCTATCAGACGCCCAGCCTTTAACAGAGTGGTAATCCACTTCTTAGTGATATTCACCTTGCTAAACACATAATCAGAAATCCTTTCCTCCATCACGGTTCGCTCATCCGAACCACTGTCTACTGCATCGCAACCTTGTTGCCGGTGTCCTGCTGCGGTCGTCATTTCTATGGGGGGTGGCGTGTGGTGGTGTTTGGTGCGCACGCCCAGTCAGTTATGCCTCTGACTGTTTTGTGAGCGGTTCAAATCGCTCCCACGCCCCTGGGTTCTAGACACCGGACTTAGGCACAAGGCGGCGTTACAGAGAAGACTCGAGTAGACAGGTGGTTGGAGGTAAACAAAAACCAAGATTTTATTGAAGAGGAAAACTGATGCAATCTTATGGAAAATTACTGGTGTACACTTCTACAGGCAAAAGAATACAAAAGAATAATAATTATATACTTATGCAGGGAATGGGGAACACACAGCACATCGAGGGAAAACAACTATCTTAACAATCCCCTTATCCTTATCCCACCCCCTATATTTAACTAGATTAAGCTATGTGGGGTCAGAACTCCATGCTCACCAATCAAAAGGTTTGTTGGACTCAAAACAGCGGTGGGGTTCGGGGTTCACTCTTGGTGCGCTCTGGGGCCTGCCATCGTCATGTGGTCTCCGGGCGCTGCAAGTGCGTTGTCCAGGTTCGAGTACCCCAAAGTTAAAGTCTCTGTCTGGGTACTTTACCTTACAGGGATGATTCTTCGTTGCCAGCCGCCAGTTTGAGTTGGTGTACAGATATTCGAAGGTCGGTCGAGGCTGAAGACCCGATAATTCGAAGCCTCCCCTCAGTTCATCTCCTCAGTTGGTCTTCTTCAGCCGGTCTTCCTCAGGTGGCCTTCCCTCCGGTGGTCTTCCCTCCTCTCCTCGTCGCATCCCAGCTCGCCTGGCCTGAATTGTCCGTGTCCGCCCGACCCGGTGCGATTCCAGATGGAGTGGGAAGAGGCACGGGCAAAGGCCAGGGGGTAAGCACGGGACGGGGAAAGAGTGGCAGCCACGAGGGTGAGGTGCCGAAGAGTGGAGAGAGAAGAGAAGGGAAGCCCCCGCTTGCTACCCGGGGGCCTTCAATTATACCTTTTCGGAATTCTGACCACCGACCTTTACCCTTACACTGAATACAAACTAAATACAACACTGTCCCTAACTGGCAAACCACGAGAATGTGGGAAGCCAGTCTGATCCACGAAGGGACCTCTATATTATTGAAAATGTTCCACCAGGGTGGAGTCACAATAACCAATATCTTAGTCCCTATCTCTACTGTTTTCTGTTCGAGCGTATAAAAATGTTTCTGCGAAACTATAACGGCTTTGAGTATTTTGGTTAGATGTTCAGGGAGAGGGGGAATTTCGTGGCCAAAGTGCGCTACGTACTTTTGCAAATTCGTAAAATTCTCCTTCACAGTGAAGTGAACAGTGGAGGGTTCAGGAATGGGGACAATTCGCTCCTGGGCCACCTGAGCTTCTGCCTCGGGTTTAAAACAGAAACTGCTGTCACAAACCGGACACCAACTATGCTGTCCTTGCTGGTAGTGGGACGCGCCGGTGGTGACGCAATATGTCCCACCTCCTATATATGCTACCTGCGGGGGAACATGGCCTTGTGCCATTGCCTCCATCGTACAATTTATAGGCTTTGCGTCAGCAGCTCTGAACCCACACTGCGGTTTTGAAAAGGCATTCAAGTGCTGGGGACACAGGATTATGTGTGCTCCCCGGCTCCGGCACCCTGTCATAGCGTGCTCCCACTTAATGACGTAAGGCGGGACCGCTGTGAAACGAATGTGTGCACCCCCTTGAATTACTCCAATGTTCTCAACCCTGTATACCGGTGCGGGTTGGGCTGTCCTACCCATGACCGGCATCCTAACTACTACTCCCATAATTCTGTGGTTGGACCGCCCACAATCCACGGGGCCTGGATAGGCTTTGAAGTTGGCACGAGCTCAATGCATTCTCAAAAGGGTGGAGGGCTGCGAGGTGCTTGTTGCTAATTCAGGAGGAGACCAAACCCTGTTTTAAATCCTCCAGGTTACTGCGGCCCTCGCCCAGTAACCACGCCCCGTATAGCACGCACACCTCATTTTGCGCAGCCTGGTCAGAAGCATTTCTGTCCTCCCTTATGAGAGCATTCACCGTCTTTGCATGCTTTTCCAACTCGGCTATGATCTCTTTTAAATGGACCGTCATGGCCTGGCCCTCATGCAACTCCGAGCCCACTACCTTGTTCTCACCCAGTAATATCCTTTTTAACTGTGTTTTTAAACTGTTTATCTGGGTCTGCAGCTCTATGTCATCCAAGCTGTTGATGACAGAGGACCCAGTATTAAATGCAGTAAAAACATCATTCCATACACCACTTCTTTGCCTCCCTGTATTACCCAAAAATTCTCGGTGTGTGGTGTAGAGTGCGGTCTTGTCCACGTGGACAAAATCGAACTCGTAAAACTTCTTGAACATGTCCTTTAACCGGGCCTGGTATAACTGCTCTGTTTCTTTGGGGCACCACTCCGGTAAATGTACCTCCGTGAGGTTTACAATCACGGAGGCTACCGCGTAGTGTACCCCCTGGTACAGCACCTGATCGGTGGGGACTAGTACCTACCCATTCCCTGGTCCCTTGGTGGTGGTGGGGCAATCTTCCCTGGATAACCTCGCTGCCTGAGCCGTGGGCGGGGCACAAGCTCAGTGGCATTGACTGGGATCTGGGTGTATGGGACCGCACACACCTTCAGGCTGGTATCCCACCTTATCCCATCCCCGGCGTCTTGCCACTGCCGGTGGAAACCAATGGATATGCCTGCAGGGCAGACCATCTCTGACCCCCACATACAGATGTAAATCCCTTGATCCGGCTGCCACCACTTGTCCCAACACATGCTTAGTCCTCCATGAGTCCCGATAATCGTCCGATGGGTGTTGTTTCCCAACCGTTCCCACTCGACTTCAGGGTTCCTCATGTCCTTGCTCAAGTTCCTGAGCCACCACCACCTATCCAGTGGAATGTGTCCTTTACACGTCAAACATATTCGCTTTCCAACGGTGACGCTGACCCTCGTGGTAACGACTCGTACCCTGGGGCACAGGAGGGAGGCCTCCCCGTATGTGAATCCGGTTTGGCTGGAGTACTGAGACAAATTGGACCCCAACCATCCTGGCCACCTTCCCTCGTGGAAGTAGACGGCGGTCTCCTCCGCATCCCGTTCACCGCTCCCATCGATCGCCAGGGGCGCCTTGTCTCCTGAACACCCGTAGATGTGGGAGTCCTGGACATTGGCCCTCCTCTCCACACTCATCCCGATCAGGGCGAATAGGATCACGATCCATTCCATCCCGAAAATCTTCCTGCAAAAAGATGTCAAAGAACATGCAGCCAGGTCCCCAAGAGATTCTCTGGCTTGGTGAAGCATGGTCAGGTCCTGCGACCTCGACCCAAAGATACACTCTTAAAAGACTACTTAACTTAAAACTACCCATCACCTTATTTAACTTAAATTATAAACACCCAAACTTAAGCTAAATAATTACTCATTCTTAAAACTTAAACTTAAACTAAAACTATATACATCCGCCACCCGTCTCCGGGCGGCCAGGCTAATCCCTGGTCGGACTGCGGCTCGCCACTACCCCCGGAGTGACCGCACCGTCCTTCACTTTTGGTCCCTTGCAGCCTGTGGCTGCTGGCTGAGGATCTCTGTCCTTGGACCTCTCCCTGGCTCGAGAGGCGGCCCTTGGTAACTGGAGGGCTGGTGACCATGGCTTTCTCGGCTGGGGCGTCCGTGGGGACCTTCTAGGGGCTTTGATGGGTGGGGCTTTCTTGGCCGCTGTGCCTTTTACCCGAACCGCTGCTCCCCCAGGCTTGACCCTTCCCGAACCTGGGCTGGGGGCAGGTAACCTTTCACAGCCTGCTGCCTCGAGCTGAGAGTCTCTGCCCCCAGGACCCATGGCTGGGTCCGGGGCGGGGTTTTCGACCTCAGGTCCCTACCTCTCTACACCTGGGTTAGGGGTGGGTTTTTCGCCCTCAGGTCCCTCCCCTTCGTCTGGCTCCCAGAAGGGTGGGGGAGTGTCCCAATCGATGGACGGGATGGTCCCTCCCTTCAAGCAAGCCACAGCGGCTGCCTGTGCAGTCTGTGAACTCGCTCCTGCTGCAGGCTGAGTATCTTTATTCTCAGACCTTTCCCTAAGTGGCTGCTTTCCCCTTTCAGGTGTAAACAGCTTACACTGGTTGATGTGAAAACATTTTGTATGCCGGGGCATCTTCACGGCGTATACCACGGGGCTGGCTTTATCTACAATACTGTAGGGCCCCATATACAATGGTTCCAAACTACCTACTCGGGCATAATCCCTGACCATAACCCGATCTCCTATCTCCCACTCGTGGTGCTTTCTTGGTTCGAGCAGCAATCGGTTACTCTGATGCTGCCTTCCCATGTTCCCAGCCGCCTGCCCATGGTCCTGCTTCAGGTGCTCAAAGAGGTTTTGGGCGAACCTGTCCCGGTTTACCTTCCTGAGCTGACCGTCCGTGAGCACCGGGGCTAGTATATGGATGGGGGTCCGCATAACCCTGCCAGCCATTAGCTCGTATGGGGAATACCCCGTGCTTTTAGACTGGCTGGCCCGGATCCCCATCAAAACCAACGGTAGGACTTCGGCCCATTTACAGGGCGAGTCCACCATTTCCTTTCTTAACCTTTCTTTCAGGGTCCGATTCATACGTTCTACAATCCCCGATGACTGGGGGTTGTGGGCCACGTGCCATTTCACTTTGATGCCTAGCAGCATCAGGGCGTTCTTCATCACCTGTCCGGTGAAGTGGCTCCCTTGGTCGGACTCCACAAACTGTGGTAGTCCCCACCTTGAGAACACTTCCCGGACTTGGACCCTGGCAGTACCCAGAGCTGTGGCAGTTCTGCAGGGAAAAGCCTCTACCCACTCGGTAAACACGTCCACCAGGACTAGGCAGTACTTATAGCCTCCCTGGGCGGTGGGCCGGAACCCGATGTAGTCGACTTGTATTGACTGCCATGGTCCCTCTACCCTCCTGATGTGTCCCATAGGGACCGTCCTTTTGTGGGGGTCAGGGTTGTTCGCAGCGCACAAGTACCAGACTGCACAGAATTCGCGGACATCGTCCCTGAGTCCCGGCCAACATCCCGCCTGTTCCACCCGTTGCCAGGTGGTCTCAGGCCCGGGGTGTCCCGCTCCTGGACCCTCATGGGCCAGTTGAAGGAATTCCCTCCAGTGCTGCTGCGGTAAAACCCACTGTTCCCCCCGGAACAGCACACCCTCTTTAACGGAGAGAGTCGCTGCGCCGTACGGACCTTCTATCTCCTTTCCCTCAGCTATGGCGCTGAGGCTTTGAGGACGGGGTCTTGGGCTTGGACCGTCTTAAGGTCCGGGGCTAACGCTACTCCTACACTCCCTTGGGTCCCGTCCCTACCACTGACCACCGCCATGGGTCTGGACCCAAATGGGTCCCAGAAAGTGCCGCTGTGGGCAACCTCCTTGGCGAGCAAGTCAGCCTGCCGGTTGCCCTGGCCGCGGGGTTCTCTGGAGGAATGGGCCTTCACCTTGTGGATGAAAACCTCCCCTTCCTCCCCCACGGCTGCCAGGATCTTTTCCAGCAGGGGCTTTACTGTGAGGGGTCTCCCGCCAGCGGAGGTATATCCGCGGCGGGACCAGATGGTCAGGTACTCCGTACATGAATTGCACGTAAACATGCTGTCCGAGCAAATCGTGTAGGGGTTGGGGAAGATTTCGGGGTGTGTAACAATGTACACCACCGCGGACAGTTCAGCCTGCTGGGCGCTCATGGTGCTGGGGAGCTTAATCGCCAGGGCAATGTTTGCCGCTGGGTCGTAAACTCCACACCCTGTGAGACGCTCGCCAGCAGATACCGTGCTGGAACCGTCTACATAGATCTCGCGGCCTGTGGGATGTATCCCGGCCCGTAAACCTATGTTTACTTCCCAAACCCCTTCAATGGAACACCGATGGGCTGTTCCAGGATATACCAGGTTGGCTGCGAGCATTGGCTCACAGAGACCCTTCACCTTCAGATCCATCTGTGAGAGGAGCAAGGTCCAGCGGGCAATGCGGGCACTGCTCACTTTTCCATCCTTGATCCTCCCGTCCAGAAGCATCTGGGTGGGTGTGTGATGGGTGAGGAGGGTGATGGGAGAGGTGCCTGTGAAGATCAACGATCTTTTCACAGCCCAATGTGTGGCCAAAAGATGCCGCTCACAATTGGAATAGCTCCTTTCCACATCAGTGAGTATCCTGGAGGAGTAGACCACCGGCCGCAGCTGGCCACGCCGCTCTTGGAGCAGCACAGTACTGAGGCTGTCCCCCGTGGCTGCTACCTCCAGGAAAAACTCTTTCCCCCTATCTATGGCCCCTAAAGCTGGCGCGGTCTGCAAGTCCTTCTTGAGTCTGACAAATGCTGCCTGGCAACCCTCATCCCAAAGCCACTCCACTCCCTTGTGTAGGAGTCGGAGCAGAGGGGCTGCGGTGGCTGCATAGTCCTCAATGAAGTCTCTACAGTACCCGGTTAGCCCTAGGAACGACCTCACACCCGTTACTGTGTTAGGGACCGGTAGTTCTTGTACCGCCTCCCTCCTAGCCTTATTTATGGCCCTTTCCCCAGCGCGCACGGTCAGACCGAGGAATTTCACCTCCTGCTGACTGATCTGCGCCTTCTTGGGATTTACCTTGAAACCCTTCTGTTCTAACAGCTCCAGCAATTTGGCCAATAGCGGGCCATGCTCCTCTTTTGAATCAGTGAATAGGAGCAGGTCACCCACATATTGAACCAATTGTCTGGGCTGGCTAAAATCCTTCAAACTGTCAGCCATGCACTGATGGAAAATGCTGGGGCTGTTGTGGAAGCCCTGTGGCAAACAGTTCCACGTGTACTGTTGCCCTTTAAACGTAAAGGCAACCTTGTACTGATCCTCCCTCCTTACAGGGATGTACCAAAACCCATTTGAAATATCCAGCACCGTGAAAGTGGTCGCGGATGCTGGAATACTCCCGATGAGGTCGGCAACAGCTGCTACTGTGGGTGCGCAGACTGGGATGTTGTTATTGAGCACACGATCGTCCACCGTGGCCCTCCAGGAATTGTCTGGCTTTCTGACCGGCCATAATGGAGAATTCACGTGGGTAGCTATCAGTCTCAGAACTCCCTGCTGTACTAACGAGGGCATGGCTGTTATGTTCATAAATAAATAGACGTTTTCATTATGAACAGCTAGCTTGAGCTAGTCATTTATTCAGCCATGTGGACTAGTGTACAGGCATCCATCTTGACTACTGCCTTGTGGGTAACCTCGTGCATCATGGGTAGCCCACTCTTATATACATACAGCTCCACCTAGTGTACCATTCTAGGATGACATGTTACTGATCATTACGTCCCCCTATCTTTGAGGTTAAACAAAATCAGTATCAATCAATATCAATCAATCATAACGGCATAAACATCTTCACAACAGTCAATACATTTTCAATATAGTTTTCTTTGTATTCAAAGATTAAGTCTATCAGGCTTTTTTACTTCACGTGTGGATCTTCTCAGCGTGGGTAAGTCTGATGTGTTTGCATGAGAGCCTGTATGTGTGTTTGTGTTAGATTGTTCTGGTTGTGAGTGATAAGATTCAGTTGCGGCATTGTCATCGATTTGCTCTTGGATAGTCTCTTGTGTTTTTAGGAGGGAACGGCGGTTCCTCCTGAGAATCTGTCCTTCCTCAGTTCTAACAGTGTATGACCTTGGTCCTACTTCCTCAAGAACTGTAGCTTTCCTATTCCATGCATCTGGATCCTCAATCCTGACAACATCATCCCTTGTCAATGGTTTCAGAGTTTTGGATGACTTGTTATAGTTTGATTTCTGTTTCAGCTTTAACAGTTGAAGTCTCTGTCTTAGTTCCTTACTCTGCTTTTCTTTTGCACAGCAGGGTAGCATGGTGCGCAACTTGCGACCCATTAGGTGTTCAGCAGGTGAAGAACCAGAGTCTAAAGGTGAGGCTCGGTAGCTCAGCAGGGCGAGATAAGTATCAGACTTGCTTTCTGTCGCTTTCTTCAGTAGCTGTTTGAGAACTTGAACACCTTTTTCTGCCTTACCATTCGACTGAGCATACAAAGGACTGGATGTGATGTGGTGAAAGTCATACTGTGCTGCAAACTGTTGCCACTCCTTACAGTTGAAGCACGGACCATTGTCGCTAACGGCAATCCTGGGAATTCCATGTCTGGCGAAGATGGATTTCACATGCATTATGACACTGCTTGCTGTGGTGCTTGAGAGCAGCGCCATCTCAGGATAGTTAGAATAGTAGTTAATCACTAATAGATATTCTTTACCATTCAAATGAAAAAGGTCCATACCAACCTTTTGCCATGGTGCTGTTGGTAAGTCAGCTACTATCATTGGTTCCTTTGCTTGTTTGTTTTGGTATTTCTGACATGTCTCACATTTGCCTATCATGTTCTCAATGTCCTTATTTATGCCAGGCCAATAAACAGTGTCTCTTGCTCTCCTTTTGCATTTTTCAATTCCGAGGTGTCCCTCATGAATCCTTTTGAGCATTTCTTGACGTAGAGCCTGTGGAATGACTATTCTGTTCCGTTTTAGTAATAGTCCACTTGCGACACTCAATTCTGACCTGATGTGAAAGTACTTTGGACAGGAACCTTTTGGCCAACCATGGTGAATGTTCTCTATTACTGTTTGTAACACTGTATCGTTTACTGTTTCTTCTGCTTTTTGCTTTGATTTTGTGTCTGACACGTGCAGCGCAGCAGTGACCATACTCACATGAACATCCACGTCTTCTTCAGTAGAGCTCACATGACTCATTGTGGCTGCTCGGGATAGTGCATCTGCTAACACTATGTGTTTGCCTGGTGTGTAGATCAGTTCAAAATCATATCTTTGCAGCTTCATCATGAGTCATTGAATCCTTGGAGACATCTCATTCAGGTTTTTTTTTATGATGGCAACCAGAGGGCAGTGGTCTGTCTCAACTGTGAAGGTGGGAAGTCCATATATGTAGCCATGAAACTTTTCTAGTCCAACTACCAAGCCTAGACATTCCTTTACAATCTGGGCGTATCGACACTCAGACTCAGTCATAGACCTGGAGGCATAGGCAACAGGCTTCCAATCTTCACCCTCTGCTTGTAGCAAGACCGCGCCTAGGCCATCTTTTGATGCATCCGTTGACACTTTGATTCTCTTTGTTGGGTCAAAGAAGCTGAGTACAGGTGTGGTTGTCAGCACTGTTTTGAGGTTCATCCACTCTTGTTCATGTCTTTCTGTCCATGCGAACTCATTTGTTTTATGTAGCAGGTCTCGCAAACAGGTTGTCTTGGCTGACAAGTTAGGAATGAACTTTCCAATGAAGTTTATCATCCCCATGATGCGTAGCACTCCTTTTTTATCAGTGGGTCAGGGCATGTTGAGTATGGCGTTTACTTTTTCCATATCTGGCTCTATTCCTTTACCAGATAGATTATCTCCTAAGAAAGTGACCTCCTGGACGCCAAGCTGACACTCGGCTTTGTTGAGCTTCAATCCATTCCGACGTATGCTCTGTAGCACTTTAGTCAGTCTCTCATTGTGTTCTTTCAGTGTGGAGCCCCAGATGATGATGTCATCAATATAGACCCAAACTCCTTCCAGACCTTCAATTATGTGTTCCATTGCTCTATGAAAGATTTAAGATGCAGATATTATCCCAAAAGGCATTCTGAGGAAACAATACCTGCCAAATGGTGTGTTGAAGGTACAGTGTTTGGTGCTCTCTTCATCCAGTTTTAGTTGCCAAAATGCTTGTGAGGCATGAGCTTTGTGAAGTATCTGGCACCTGACATTTCACTGGTGATTTCTTCTCGCTTGGGAATCTGGTAGTGTTCATGTTTTATGTTTGCATTTAAGTCCTTTGGATCCATGCATACTCTTAGATCATTGTTCTTTTTCTTTACACATACCATGGAGTTAAACCAGTCTGTTGGCTGTTCTACTTTCCTGATGACTCCTAGTGTGGTCATTCTGTTCAGTTCTTTCTTGAGCTGGTCCCGCAGGGGTGCTGGAACTCTCCATGGAGCATGTACCACTGGCTGAGCATTCTCCTTTAGCTGGATCTTGTAAGTGAATGGTAGAACTCCAAATCCTTTGAACACATCCTGGAAATTACTCACTACAGAATCCACTGAGTCATCTGGTCTGCTTATGGCACAGTTTATAAGGTAGACTGTCTTGACCAGTTCTAAGTCCTCACGAGCTTTGTCACCTAGTAGTGAATCAAGTCCTTCAGCCACAACAGAAAACATGAGATGATGCACTTTGTCTTTGACTGTCACTTTAAGTCTACATACACCTAAGCTATCTATTTTCTGTCCATTATAGTTCTTCAGTAGTACTGACTTTTTCTGTATTTTGGGCTTTTCTTTCATATTTTTAATGTCACTCATACTGATTAAGTTTGCTTTTGCCCCAGTGTCTAGTTTCAATGTAACTAATGCTCCATTTACCTGCAGTGGCATCATCCATTTGTCCTCTTTTACTGCATTAACGTTATGTTCAGCATTGTCCATTCCTGAGGGCTGCACATTTTCTGTATCCTTTTCTATATTGTCACATGACACCATTCCTACAAAAAATGTCTCACTTAAATCAGTATCCTCAACCACATTGACTTGTTGCCCTTTCTTTGTTTTTACTTTTGAAAAGCATTGTTTGGCAAAGTGATTCTTTCCATTACATTTGGTGCACATTTTTCCAAACGCTGGGCATTGTCTTGACTGGTGTTGGTAACCACAGCATTTACAATTAAAAATTCCATCCTCCGATTGCTTTGCATTTCTGTTCTGCCCACGTTTCTTCCCCTTGTAGGACACAGCACCGACAGCAGCACTGTCATTCACTACAGTCGCATTATTATTAATTTCACTGAATGTCTTTGCATGCTGTTGAGCTAGCTCACTGGCATGGCATATTTTCACAGCATCCTCCAATGTTAGTTTGGTTTCTCTCATCAAACGTTCCCTGACCTTTTTATCATGAATACCAAACACAATCTGGTCACGAATCATGGATGATTTCAGTTCAGCGAAATTACATGTCTGTGCTTTCAGTTTCAGATCGGTCACAAAGCTATCAAAAGTCTCATTTTGCTGCTGTGTCCGTGAACGGAACACGTCCATCTTTTCTCTGTCCTCCTCTTGATCAAATATAAACGTATTAAATACCTCTATCACCTGCGGGCCTGCAACCGTGAGCAGTAACGCTATTTTCCTTGTGTCTGGCTTCGTACCGAACCCGATGGCAGCAATGTAGAGTTCGAATTGTTGTTTGAAAGTCCTCCAATTGCAGTCGACATTCCCCGTGAGTTTCAAACCCTCCGGTGGCTTCAAATTCTCCATGTCACATTTCACAATATTCAGCAGATTTTACCAATTCTGGTACCATGTTATGTTCATAAATAAATAGACATTTTCATTATGAACAGCTAGCTTGAGCTAGTCATTTATTCAGCCATGTGGACTAGTGTACAGGCATCCATCTTGACTACTGCCTTGTGGGTAACCTCGTGCATCCTGGGTAGCCCACTCTTATATACATACAGCTCCACCTAGTGTACCATTCTAGGATGACATGTTACTGATCATTACAATGGCTGCTTCCATTTCCGGCTCTGCTTCCCTGGGGAAGTTATACTCTTTCTGTGGTCGGGCCATGGGATCCCCGTCTACACTGACCTCAAACCCTGTGACCCTCCCGCAGTCGTGTTTGTGAGTGGCAAATGTGGCCAGGTGGGCCTGCACAAATGCCTGGAACTCTGGTGGGGTGTTGCTGACCATGAGCCCGAGGTTATAATCCTCTTTGGGCTTCATGGTGCAGAGGGTCCCCTTCCCTTCCTTACCCGGGATAACTACGATCTCACCGTTCTTTACTTTTCCTGCCCCCCAAAGGCAGTGATTCCTCAAATCCACTAGGATCCTGTGACTTACGATAAAGTCGGCCCCCAGGACCCCTCTTCCATCCTCCACGTCCCATTTCATCAGGACACACGTCCACTTGGAGCAGAGCAGTCCTATCCGAATGGCGAGCGGGATGGAAACCGAGCCGGCCTGTTCCCTACCCGTGAACCCCGATAGACTGTATGGGACCCTGCTGGAGAGAGGTGAGGTGAAGGGGTTAGCTGAGTAGATCTTGGTGCGCGATGCCCCCGTGTCCAACAGATAGGTCCCTGTCACCTTTTCCACCTCCATCTCCAAAAGGGGTCTTCTCCACTCATCATATCAGAGCGAACACAGATAAACAGGCTGCGCTGGCTCTAGTCATGGCTGTGGGTTGTACGGGGCTGACGGGGTGAGAGCACCGGTGGTGGCTGCTACTCGCCCCTGGCCAGTCAGTAAGGACCTCATGGCATCCGAAACTGACTCGACCTCTGCGGAAGGGGTCCCTACCCCCGCCTTTTGGGCTGGGGCTGTGGGATGCTTTCCCTTGTTATCCTTCCAAGGGCTTTTGCACTCCTTCCGCCAGTGACCATCCTTCCCACACCCGTAACAATTGGTCTTTGTGTTGGGGGGTTTACTCCCTTCCTGGTGCCACTCTTTCTGACTCTGCACTCCTGGTTTTATCTCATGCACCTTCCCCTTGGGCGGGTGTGCATCGGTTCCCCTGCCGTTTTTGTAGGCTGGGGTTAGCTGCCTAATTATCGTGAGTTCTGTGGTCTGGGGATCATTGGGATCGAACCAGGCTTCTGCCTTGGCCCGTCCCTGTGGCAAACTGTTCGCCACCAGGCAACGGAGCCAATGCGTCAGGGAATCCCCATTCAGGAACGTCCGGCCTGGCGTCCCCGGGCAAGCTTTCCGGTACACCGGCCACAACCGGTCCGCAAAAGCCTGCGGGGTTTCCCCAGAAAGCTGGATCGTCTTCTCCACACGGGAGAAGGGACTTCCCTCATCCATCCCCATGGCCTCTAGAACCGCATCTCTAAGCTCCTCATACCCGCTCTGCCCCCTTTTGCACTCGTCAGAGAGGGATTGGAGGAGCTTACTCTCCAGGGAGAATAGCAGCATTTTGGCCTTCTCAGCATCATCGCAGTCGTTGACGCTGGCGGTCTGCTCTATTTCCCTAAAGTGGATCGAGGGGTCGCCCTTGGCGGAAAGCTTCGGGATATGGTAGACCATAACCCTGAGCTGTTGGGTGTCAAAGGGTAACACCAACTGGTTTTGGAGGGGTCCCTCATTGTCGCCATTGGCGGGTGGGCCGAACCTCCGATGCCGCGCTGGGCACATAGGTCCCGGCTCCGGCCTCTTGGGCGGGGGTTGCTCTACCTCCGCCTCCACCTCTGGCTCCACTTCCGGTTCCACCCCACCTTGCTGCCAAACCTCACTGAAACTTGGCGCTATGGGTGGTGACCGTGAGGTCTCCTCTCTCTCAACCGGGTCGTCCGTAGGCACCACCGGTGACGTTGGAACTGTCCTCCCCTCGTTCCCCATAAAATCTGCCTGGCCTGCCTTTGGGCTTATGAGGCATACCATACCTTTTGCCTTCCGGAGGGCCCGGCTCAGATTTTCTATCCTCTCTCTACAGGGGCCGTGGTCTGCCTCCTCAAACCCCTGTTCACTTGCTAGCTTGTAAACGGCTTTTACCTCCTGTACTTTCTCTTCCTGTTCCCTAATCTGCCTTGCCAAGCGGGCGTTTTTCTCCCGCAACCTTAACTCATTTCCCTTGGCCTTGGTGACTTGGCACCGTAGGCATTCCAACTGGGCCTTGTGTTCTCCTACTAAATGTATTCTCCCTTGGTTCAAAGCCTGCAAAGCTACTAATAACTTCTCCCCTGCAAGAGCCTTATCCTGGATCTCCAGGGCTGACTCCCTTAACTCGACTGCCTGTGCTGCAATGAGCCCGTCGAAGAGCTGGACCTGCTTTTTAAAGCACATCAGCCAAACTGCCTCCTCTAAGGACTTCTTGTGTTCCTTTCCCTCTGTCCACTTAGCTGCTGCATCTATCAGACGCCCAGCCCTTAACAGAATGGTGATCCACTTCTTAGTGATATTCACCTTGCTAAACACATAATCAGAAATCCTTTCCTCCATCACGGTTCGCTCATCTGAACCACTGTCCACTGCATCGCAACCTTGTTGCCGGTGTCCTGCCGCGGTTGCCATTTCTGTAGGGGTTGGCGTGTGGTGGTGTTTGGCACGTACCCTCAATCAGTTATGCCTCTGACTGTTTTGTGAGCGGTTCGAATCGCTCCCACGCCCCTGGGTTCTAGACACCAGACTTAGGTACAGGGCGGCGTTACAGAGAAGACTCGAGTAGACAGGTGGTTGGAGGTAAACAAAAACCAAGATTTTATTGAAGAGGAAAACTGATACAATCTTATGGAAAATTACTGGTGTACACTTCTACAGGCAAAAAAATACAAAAGAATAATAATTTTACTTATACAGGGAATGGGGAACACACGGCACATTGAGGGAAAACAACTATCTTAACAATCCCCTTATCCTTATCCCACCCCCTGTACCTAACTAGATTAAGCTATGAGGGGTCAGAACTTCATCCTCACCAATCAAAATGTTTGTGGACTCAAAACAGCGGTGGGGTTCGGGGTTCGCTCTTGGTGCACTCTGGGGCCTGCCGTCGTCACGTGGTCTCCGGGCGCTTCAAGCGCATTGTCTAGGTTCGAGTACCCCAAAGTTAAAGTCTCTGTTGTAGTGTCCGCGTATCACTAACACATGGACTGCAGGAGAATGGTAATAAGAGGTGTTTACTGAACAGAGGGTATGCTGGAACTAACTGTACAAATTCTTACATGGTGTTATATACAGGTGTGGTCACTACTGGTACTGCAGTATACAGGGGCTGTAAAAGATAGTTCCTCTCTTAAAGGTACATACATTACAATTCCTCCCCTTTTAGATAAACAGTACATAACATTCATTTAACAATTAAATAATAACTAATTACAATTACAATTTTCTTTGTACTATATACATCAGCTGAAAGTAGTCATTTATAAATTCAGTCTTTGAGGAGGCTTCCTGATCCTGTCTGGATAGCGCCTTTCTCGAGTATCCTGTTCTTGCGGCGGAGTCGATTCTGGCTCTTTGTCATTGGTTGGTTCGTCAGCTTCCAATACCACTGATTCTGAGGTAGACGCAATCTGTACTTCGGGTTCATCACCAGGTGCCTATGATCGTGGTATGGGTTTGACTTGTTCCTGTGACTCTAGAATCTGGTCAGCATGGTGCCTCACGATGCTCTCTCCAACATCCACTGTGTACATTAGTGGTCTCTGCCGTGTGCATATCGTTCCTGGCTGCCATTTTTCTGTTCGGTAGTCGCGGGCCAAGACTGGTTGCCCTATCTTGAAGCTCCTGGTTGGCATCTCATTGATGTGCTGGAATTGCTTATTCTCAACATCTCGTCTTATGTTTGGTTTGAGCAAATCCAGGCGACATCTTAACCTTCGGTTAAAGAACATCATGGCTGGAGCTTGGTTGGTGACTGCATGTGTCGCATTCCGGTAAGCAAACAAGAAATTATCCATCTTGTGTTGCAGTGGTATGTTGTCGTTATACATCGCCTTTATTGCTTTTTTAATGGTTTGAACAAACCTCTCAGCCAATCCATTTGTGGCTGGATGATATGGGGCGGATGTGTAATGCTTTACCCCATTATTCCTCAAAAACCTCCGGAAATCCTCGGACACAAACTGTGGTCCATTGTCGGAGCAAATCTGTTCTGGCAAGCCATTCCTGGCGAAGATGGTCCGTAGGACTGCAATAGTTTTCTCCGTGGTGGTGGAGGACATTTTGTGACCTCTGGCCATTTCGAATGTGCATCCACGGCGATTAAAAACATTGAGTCCATAAATGGACCAGCAAAATCAATGTGTACCCGTTGCCATTGAGATGAGGGCCACTCCCATGGGTGTAGCGGGGCCTGTGGTGGAGCGTTTTGAACTTTCTGGCATCCTGTGCATCTCTTGGTCATTTCCTCGATTTCTTTATCGATTCCCGGCCACCACACAAATGCCCTGGCTAGGCTCTTCATTTTTACCCCTCCCAGATGACCCTCATGAAGCTCATTGAGCACTCTATCCCTTAACTTGGGTGGAATTACCACTCGGGATCCACACATCAAGGTCCCCCGGCACACTGACAGCTGTTCTCTGCTTGTCGAGAATGCTGGCAACAGTGAGTCGCCATGTGCTGGCCATCCCTTCACCATCAAATCATATACCCGAGACAGTGTCGGGTCATTTCGGGTTTCCTTTTCGATACAAGCGTTAGTTACCGGTAGGTATTCAACTATAGTCTAATGGAATATTTTGACAGGATCCACTGCTGGTGCTTCCTCCGCAGTAGGCAGCGGCAGGCGCGACAGCCCATGTGTTGGCCATCCCTTCACCGTCAAATCATAGACCCGAGAGAGTGTCGGGTCATTTCGGGTTTCCTTCTCTATACTTGAGTTTGTAACAGGTAGACATTCGACTATGGTCGAATGGAATATCTCAACAGGGTCCACTGCAGGTGCTTCCTCCACCGTAGGCAGCGGCAGGCGCGACAGCCCATCAACATTTCCATGCTGGTTCGTGCCTTTATACTCTATGTCGTATTGATGTGCCCCTAGAAAAAGGGACCATCTTTGCAGCTGTTGCGCCATCATCACCGGAACGCCCTTCTTTGGGTTAAAAATGGAGACAAGAGGCTGGTGATCAGTCAGTAAGGTGAATTTCTGCCCGTGCAGATAGTGATTGAACTTCTTCACCCCCCACACCAGGCTGAGGGCCTCCCTGTCAATCTGGGCATAGTTACGCTCGGCTGAGGTTAACGAGCGTGATGCAAAGGCTATTGGCCTCTCTGAACCGTCAAGGAATTTGTGCGACAGCACCGCTCCAATGCCGTAGGGAGACGCATCAAATGCCAACCGAATCGGTAGTGTTGGATTGTAGTGGGCCAATACTTCTTTTGAAGTGATTAGGCATTTACATTTCTGAAAGGCACGCTTACACTCATCACTCCATTTCCATGCTACTCCAGTTTGCAGCAGGGCATTCAGTGGGTGCAGAATTGTAGACAAATTTGGCAAGAACTTATGATAGTAGTTCACCAACCCGAGGAACAGCCTCAGTTGCGACACATTTTCCGGTGCTGGAGCCTTGACTACTGCCTCAATCTTGTCTGGGGACTTATGTAACCCCTCTTCATCAATCACGTGGCCACAATACGAGATTTGTTTCCTGAAAAACTCGCATTTGGGGCGGTTGGCTCGTAGCCCATATTCTTGTAATCTAGTGAGCACCTGCTCCAGGTTGGCAAGGTGTTCACTGTCATTTTCGCCCATAACCAGGATGTCGTCCAAATAACACTGGGTCCCCGGGATCCCTTGCAGGACTTGTTCCACTGCCCTCTGCCAAATAGCCGGAGCTGATGCTACCCCAAATACCAGTCGGTTGTACTGGTAAAGACCTTTGTGAGTATTTATCGTGAGGTATTTTCTAGATGCTTCTTCTACCTCCATTTGTAGATACGTTTGGGCCAGATCAATCTTCGTAAAGCATTTCCCTCCAGATAGTGAGGCTAAAATATCTTCTATCCACGGATGTGGATATTGTACTGTGTGAAGGACTGGGTTCACAGTTACCTTAAAGTCCCCACAGATGCGAACCTTCTTCGGTTCCCCAGGCGTGCTGCTCAATGATTTCTTCATTACAGGAATGATGGGTGTGGCCCACTCACTCCAGTCCACCTTGGACAGCACACCCGAACACTCCAGACTCTCCAGCTCTGCTTCGACAGCTGGGCAGATCGCATACGGTACCGGTCTGGCCTTAAAACGTTTTGGGTTTGCGTTATCTTCAATTTTTATCATTGCCGTTACACCTTTTAGAGTCCCAAGTCCTTGCTGGAACACCTCTTTTGCATCAGTTAGAATTTTTGACAGTCGTCCAGGTGTGACGTCGTCATCCTTTTTGTCAGCCACAGTTAGCGCCTGAATGGAATGCCAATCCAATTGTATTTTTTGGATCCATTCACATCCCAATAATGGTGGTCCTCCATCTTGTAGTATATATAGATACAGTTTCTGTGTTTCCTTGCCGTTGTATTTAACGGGCACCCTTATTTTTCCTCTGGGGTAGACTTTTTGCCCCATATATGTCTTCAAGACAATGGACGTGTCCTTCAAGGGTATGTGTGAGAATAGCCACTCATAGTCTCGTCGATTCATGACTGTTAGGGCTGATCCTGTGTCCAATTCCATCTTTACTTGGGACGCTGCTATCCTGAGGGTGACCCAAATGGTTCGGTGATCCTCCTTTGCGATCACGTTGTGTAACTTTAGACAACTTAGTCTCCTGCTTTCGGAGTCATTATCACTCTTCTGATCTTCTGAACTACTGTCCGTCATCTTTTATACTTTCTTGTACTTTTCCTTAGTAGTTTTTTAGTGTTGGTTTTCTTTCCCGACCTGCAGGCTCGTGCTATGTGTCCCACTTTTCCACATTGCCTGCATACTTTGTCCTTAAACCAGCAATCCTTCTGGTCATGGGTTGTTCTGCCGCAGCGATAGCACTTTTCTGCTCCATATGCCATTTCATTGGTGCTATATTCTTGCGGTTTCTGTTTTATTTCTGCAGCTCCCCGTGCTGCTGCTTCGTAGGATACTGCAACGCTGAAAGCCTTTCTAGCGTAAGGTCCTTTTCCGAAAGTAGTCGTTTCTGGGTTCCTTTACTCTGGAGCCCGCAGACAAACTTATCCCTTAAGGTATCTGCCAGTCCTGCTCCGAACTGGCAGTGTTTCGATAACTTGCGTAGTTCCGTAAGATAGCCAGCATTACTCTCGTCTTTGTGCTGGTTTCTTTTATGGAACTTGAATCTTTCTGCTATCAGCAGCGGTGTAGGGTTTAGATGTTCCTGTAAGATATTAACAATCTCTTCAAAGCTTTTCTCCATTGGTTTAGCTGGGGTAATTAAATTCCGCAATAGGCCGTACGTTCTCGCGCTCATCAAATTCAATAATACCGACGCCTTCTTTTCATCGGCCACCTCATTTGCCTTGCAGTACACTTCAATTCTTTCCACATACGTGGTCCAGTCTTCTATTTCGTTGTCAAAAGCAGTGATGCTGCCACTCTTCGGCATCTTGGGTGGTTTAAAATGGCGCCTCCCGCGCTTTTCCTTCTTCCCCAATGGATTAAAATGGCGCCTCCCATGCTTTTCCTTCTTCCCCTTGCTGCCAAGGCTGCTCCTAGCGTTCTAAATAGTAATGGCGGCGCCCCACGGCTTTCTGCGCGTCTCTCTTTTGTTACTTAATTTTCTTAGTTTTATTCTTCTTCGACGCTGTCCACTGTGCATCTCTTTTCCTTCCCCTTTTTTATTTTCTTTAACGCTGTCCACTGCGCGTCTCTTTTCCTTCCCCTTTTTTTATTTTCTTTAACGCTGCCCAGCTCTTGAGCACCGGCCGCGCCCTGTGCGCTCCACCCTCTCTCTCTCTTTTTCTTCCCGACGACGCTGCTCGACCCCCTTGCAGAGCCGCTCGATCGAGCTCTAGCCCGCCGCAGTCCGGGGAGGGTCAGCGCACTACCTGCTACCAGCCCGATTTGCTGGGACACCTTGACTGGAGAACCAAGCCCAGCTCTCCACAGCTTCCCTTGCGATTCTCTGAACTCCGATGGATCACTGGGCGGTTGCCCACGGTCGACGCCCGTTGCTCTGGCATCGACCTCCAAGAAGCTTCTTTTTCAGGGATGGATCCCTGTGAGGTGATGCAGTACTGCAGGTGAGTTTGAACCTGCTCGTCGCCATAGTAGTGTCCGCGTATCACTAACATACGGACTGCAGGAGAACGGTAATAACAGGTTTTTACTGAACAGAGGGTATGCTGGAACTAACTGTACAAATTACTACACGGTGTTATATACAGGTGTGGTCACTACTGGTACTGCAGTATACAGGGGCTGTAAAAGATAGTTCCTCTCTTAAAGGTACATACTGTGGTAAACCACTGTTACCGTTCACAACCGTTCACTATTGTTACACTGTTGTTATCACTGTTTACACTGTTGTTATCACTACACAAGGTTACCTCTAGCCACGCACGCCGTTATACCTAGGCATACCTCAGCTGACTCCGCCCATGGCTCCACCTGCTTGCCCAGATATAAAGGTGACCGCCTGGCTAGTATTCTTCCTTGTTGGAACCGATCACCCACGAGGGTGGGCTCTGTTATTTAGCCAATAAAAACCTATAGTTACTATCTTAACTCGTGCTTTTCATGGAATGAATTGATAGGTATATCAATTTTATTGGCTAAATTTTGAAATGAGTGGATCGGAGCAGCCAAACGACCAGCCAAACGGCCAGCTACAACAGCCCCAGCAGCCGACCTGGCTGTGAGCCCTCCGACTGCCGTACCTGGATCTAAACCCACAGGCAGCAAATTCAGCCCTCGACTTCGAACACTGGCTGAGCTGTTTCGAATCCTACCTGGGAGCCTCCGGCGTGCCTCCGGAATCCAAACTAAGAGTCCTGACCGCCCAGGTGAGCCCTAAAGTATTTGCACTCATCCGGGACCTTGCTACATACGAGGACGCCCTCAACCTGCTAAAAGAGCAGTACCGGAGCCCAGTAAATTCAATGTATGCCAGACATCTCCTAAGATCCCGCTCGCAACAGCCAGGAGAGTCTGTAGATGAATTTTTACGGGCGCTACAAACACTCGGCAGGGACTGTGACTTTAAAGCTGTAACGGCTGCAGAAAATACTGAAGGAAATATCCGCGATGCCTTCGTGAAAGGCCTTCGGTCCGACTACTCACGGCAAAGACTGCTCGAATCAAAGGACCTCGAATTGAAAACAGCTGCAGCCCTCGCTCGCTCCCTGGAAGTGGCCGATCGGGACCTCGAGGCGTACTCCAGGTACAGTGCTGCGCGACCCTGGGACTCGGGCCCGACTCCGGCCGCAATACCCCTCGCACCGCCGCCCCTGGGACCTACTACGGCGTCGGTGTCCCGGAATCGATCGGGACCGCCACCCCCGGGACCTGTTGCGGCAGCGGACCTCCGCGATCGGGCCGCAAGCTGCTTCTTCTGTGGCCAGGTGAGACATCAAAGGGCGCGCTGCCCTGCAAGGAACGCGACCTGCTCCGGCTGCAAAAAGAAAGGCCACTTCGTAAACGCCTGCAGGGGGAAAGCCACAGACGCCAGCAGTGCCTCATGTGAGTTGTGGGAGCGGCCATCTTTGATCAAGTCCACAGATGCCAGCATTGCATCATGTGAGTCGTGGGGGCGGCCATCTTTGATCAAGGCCACAGACGCCAGCAGTGCCTCATGTGAGTTGTGGGGGCGGCCATCTTCTCTGCCATTTTGTCCAACTTCGTGGGGATCCGTGTCATGGGCGCCGCCATTTTGTTCGCCGCACTCGGCCGCCGTTTTGTCTCCAGACCCGACCACCGCCTCACCTGCAGACTACAGCAGCTCACTCAGCCATACACTGGCCTCCGTCACGCTTGACCAAGCTCTCCCACATCATCTGTCCAAGTCCATGATGGACATCGAAGTAAACGGCCATGCCACGACCTGCCTGTTCGACAGCGGAAGCACGGAGAGTTATATTCACCCAGACATGGTGAGCTGCTACTCCCTCACTGTCCGGCCAACGCGCCATCGGATCTCGATGGCGGCGAAGTCCCATTCAACAGACATCGGCGGCTACTGTGTGGTGACCCTGTCGGTTAGGGGCACAGAATATAAAAACTTTAAACTTCTCGTCCTGCCCCAGCTCTGCGCTGCCGTCCTACTAGAGCTGGATTTCCAAAGCCACCTTCAAAGTTTCACTTTGGCTTACGGTGGATCCCTCCCCCCACTCACAGTCTGCAACCAGCAAAATTTAAACTGCCCGCCGCGTACCACCTGCGGCCTCTCCACCCTCAAAGTCCCGCCCCCCTCCTTGTTCGCTAACCTCACCCGTGACTGTAAACCCGTCGCTACCAAGAGCAGGCGGTACAGCACCAGGGACAGAGCTTTTATTAGCTCTGAGGTGCAGCGACTCCTGAAGGAGGGCATCATCGAGGGGAGCACCAGCCCCTGGCGTGCCCAGATCGTAGTCGTTAAGACCGGCGATAAACACCGCCTGGTCATCGACTACAGCCAAACCATAAACCGGTACACACAGCTGGACGCATACCCCCTTCCCCGCATATCTGATATGGTCAACCAGATTGCACAGTACCGGGTATTCTCCACCATCGACCTCAAGTTGGCCTATCACCAACTCCCTATCCGCCCTGAGGACCGCCAGTATACCGCCTTTGAGGCGAATGGCCGCCTCTATCACTTCCTTAGGGTTCCCTTCGGCGTCACCAGTGGGGTTTCGGTCTTCCAAAGGGAGATGGACCGGATGGTTGACCAGAACGCGCTGCAGGCCACGTTCCCTTATCTAGATAACGTCACCATCTGTGGCCGCGACCAGCAGGACCACGATGTTAATCTGGAGAAATTCCTCCGTACGGCCCAACGGCTGAACCTCACTTACAATAAGGAGAAATGTGTGTTTAACACCTCGCGCCTTGCCATCCTCGGCTGCGTAGTAGAGAACGGAGTCATCGGCCCCGACCCCGAAAGAATGCGCCCCCTCATGGAGCTTCCCCTCCCCCACTGTCCAAAGGCGCTGAAGAGAACCCTGGGGCTCTTCGCTTACTATGCCCAATGGGTGCCCAATTATGCGGACAAAGCCAGACCCCTCATGAAGTCCACCTCCTTCCCCCTGACAGCAGAAGCAGGCGCAGCCTTCTCCCTCATAAAAGGAGACATTGCGAAGGCCACAATGCACGCAGTGGATGAGTCCATCCCTTTCCAAGTGGAAAGCGATGCATCCGACCTCGCCCTAGCTGCAACCCTTAACCAGGCGGGGAGACCTGTGGCCTTCTTCTCAAGGACCCTCCAGGGTCCTGAGATCCGACACTCTTCTGTCGAGAAGGAGGCCCAGGCGATTGTGGAGGCGGTACGACGCTGGAGGCATTACCTGGCAGGCAAACGATTTACCCTCCTCACCGACCAGCGTTCGGTTGCTTTTATGTTTAATAACAAGTTGAAGGGCAAAATCAAGAACAACAAGATCTTGAGGTGGAGAATTGAGCTCTCCACCTACGATTACGATATCTTGTACCGGCCTGGTAAACTCAACGACCCCCCAGCCGCTCTATCACGAAGTACATGCGCCAACGCGCAAGTTGATGGACTGCGGACCCTCCACAACGACCTTTGCCACCCCAGGGTCACCAGACTTTACCACTTCATTAAGGCCCGCAACCTGCCCTACTCCATCGAGGAGGTCAGGACCATGACCAGGAACTGCCAAACCTGTGCCGAATGCAAACCGCATTTCTATAGGCCGGACAGAGCAAGCCTGATCAAGGCCACCCGCCCCTTCGAGCGCTTGAGCATCGATTTTAAGGGGCCCCTCCCGTCCTCTGACCGTAATGTGTACTTCCTCAACATTATTGACGAGTACTCCCGTTTCCCCTTTGCCATCCCCTGCCCAGACATGACCAGTACCACGGTCATCAAATGCCTGAACGACCTCTTCGCCTTGTTCGGGTTCCCGAACTATATACATAGCGACCGGGGCGCATCCTTCATGAGCGAGGAACTTCGCCAGTTCCTGCTCGCAAGAGGTATTGCTGCGAGCAGGACCACCAGCTACAACCCCCGGGGGAACGGCCAGGTGGAAAGAGAAAACGCGACAGTTTGGAAGGCCGTCCTCTTAGCCCTAAAGTCTAAGGACCTCCCAACCTCTCGCTGGCAGGAAGCCCTCCCGGCAGTGCTCCACTCCATCCGGTCACTGCTTTGCACTGCCATTAACGCCACCCCCCATGAACGAATGTTTGTTTTCCCCAGGAAGTCGACTACGGGAACCTCGCTACCAACATGGCTGACTTCTCCGGGGCCCGTCCTGCTGCGGAAGCATGTGAGGACCCATAAAATGGACCCCCTGGTCGAGAGGGTGGACCTCCTGCACGCCAACCCCCAGTATGCCTATGTGGCATACCCAGACGGGCGGGAGGACACTGTCTCCTTGCGAGACCTCGCACCCTCGGGCACCCCTGAGATACCACCGTTACCCCCCACCACTCCCCCAAATCCAGCTCCTGTAGACGGCATGCCGGAACCCCAGGAGCCTTCGTCGACCACGCAGACACCAGCATTAACATCGGATACTGCACCACCGCCGCCGCTGCTGCGCCGATCAGAAAGGCTTACGAGGCCTCCTGAGAGACTGACGTACACGAACTGGTAGTAAACTTCACCCCGCCGGACTCAATTTTAAACAAGGGGTGAATGTGGTAAACCACTGTTACCGTTCACAACCGTTCACTATTGTTACACTGTTGTTATCACTGTTTACACTGTTGTTATCACTACACAAGGTTACCTCTTGCCACGCACGCCGTTATACCTAGGCATACCTCAGCTGACTCCGCCCATGGCTCCGCCTGCTTGCCCAGGTATAAAGGTGACCGCCTGGCTAGTATTCTTCCTTGTTGGAACCGATCACCCACGAGGGTGGGCTCTGTTATTTAGCCAATAAAAACCTATAGTTACTATCTTAACTCGTCGCTTTTCATGGAATGAATTGATAGGTATATCACATACATTACATCTGTCTGGGTCATTTACCTTGCAGGGATGATTCTTCGTCGCCAGCCGCCAGTTTGAGTTGGTGTACAGATATTCGAAGGTCGGTCGAGGCTGAAGGCCCGATAATTCGAAGCCTCCTCTCAGTTCGTCTCCTCAGTTGGTCTTCTTCAGCCGGTCTTCCTCAGGTGGCCTTCCCTCCGGTGGTCTTCCCTCCTCCCCTCGCCGCGTCCCACCTCGCCTGGCCTGAATTGTCCGTGTCCGCCCGACCCAGTGCGATTCCAGATTGAGTGGGAAGAGGCACGGGCAAAGGCCAGGGGGTAAGCACGGGATGAGGAAAGAGCGGCAGCCACGAGGGCAAGGGGCCGAAGAGTGGAGAGAGAAGAGAAGGGAAGCCCCCGATTGCTACCCGGGGGCCTTCAATTATACCTTTTTCGAAAACCCTTAACTGCGCGCCAAATCACGTTAGTTCTTTGTCTTAATCTTGGCGGACTATTTTAAATAATGGTAGCAATCCACACTAACTGTTTTTAGATGGCCGGTAATCGCGTCTACCAGCCTGATAATTGACTTGTATTGTCATGAAAGTTCCTTGATGGGCCTGTCCAGCCTCGATGGCTCTGTTAATCTGTTTCCGATAATATATGTAGACTGCTTGATGGCCTTTACTATAGGCCCAAACTGAATTTAGATTTGTCTCCAATTCAGCCTAATGCATAATTCAGAGTCCTGTCTGGTTTCAAAATACAAAGTCTCTCTTCACAGAAACCTGCATCTTGGGTTTCGATCCACAAGCTGTCTGCGTTGCAGAGTCCATTTAAAAATCTCACAGGCTTTCTGCCACGAGGCACGGACGCCATCTTGGGTACCCTTTTTGATTTAAAATGTCCACACAGGGTCCCGTTTATTAATAATAGCCTTCGGGGAAATGCAGAAATTTTACACTCCCCCCTGTGATACTAAAACTCGCTTGAAGTATTACATTTAAGGTGAGCAAAATTTTTCTGACCCTCCATAGTCAACCTTCCCCTGTAATTACCTATCTAATATACGCACGACACATGCACTTCCCATTCTGCGAAAATGTAGTGTACATCAGCATACAGAGAGTAAAATTACAAACTTTACACACACATCCAAGCATGGAGGGGTCCAACACCCCTGCACTACTTCTTACACATATCTTTATTAAACCACGTCGCAAAAAGACAACAAAAGAAAAACATTTATTAAAAATAACAAACACAAAGAAACGACAAACCTTTACTTATAATACAGGGAAAGGACTTAAACTGGCGTATCTCCCTCCACCTTTACATAATGTTCTTTCCAAGTCCTCTGGTTTCGGAATTCTGGCCACCGACCTTTTCCTTTACACTGAATACAAACTAAATACAACACTGTCCCTAACTGGCAAACCATGAGAATGTGGGAAGCCAGTCTGATCCACGAAGGGACCTCTATATTATTGAAAATGTTCCACCAGGGTGGAGCCACAATATCCAATATCTTAGTCCCTATCTCTACTGTTTTCTGTTCGAGTGTATAAAAATGTTTCTGCGAAACTATAACGGCTTTGAGTATTTTGGTCAGATGTTCAGGGAGGGGGGGAATTTCGTAGCCAAAGTGCGCTACCTACTTTTGCAAATTCGAAAAATTCTCCTTCACAGTGAGCTGAGCAGTGGAGGGTTCAGGAATGGGGACAATTTGCTCCTGGGTCACTTGATCTTCTGCCTCGGGTTTAAAACAGAAACTGCTGGCACTAACCGGACACCAACTATGCTGTCCATGCTGGTAGTGGGATGCGCTGGTGGTGACGCAATATGTCACACCTCCTATATATGCTACCTGCGGGGGAACATGGCCTTGTGCCATTGCCTCCATCGTACAATTTATAGGCTTTGCGTCAGCAGCTCTGAACCCACACTGCGGTTTTGAAAATGCATTCAAGTGCTGGGGACACAGGATTATGTGTGCTCCCCAGCTCCGGCACCCTGAGTGGTCAGTACCTGTCATAGCGTGCTCCCACTTAATGACGTAAGGCGGGACCGCTGTGAAACGAATGTGTGCACCCCCTTGAATGACTCCAATGTTCTCAACCCTGTATACCGGCGCGGGTTGGGCTGTCCTACCCATGACCGGCATCCTAACTACTACTCCGATGATTGTGTGGTTGGACTGCCCACAATCCACGGGGTCTGGATAGGCTTCGGAGGCTAGCCGGAGTTGGCACGGGCTCAATGCATTCTCAAAAGGGTGGAGGGCTGCGAGGTGCTTGTTGCTAATTCAGGAGGGGACCAAACCCTGTTTTAAATCCTCCAGGTTACTGTGGCCCTCGCCCAGTAACCACGCCCCATATAGCACACACAGCTCATTCTGCGCAGCCTGGTCAGAAGCATTTCTGTCCCCCCTTATGAGAGCATTCACCGTCTTTGCGTGCTTTTCCAACTCGGCTATGATCTCTTTTAAATGGACCATCATAGCCTGGTCCTCATGCAACTCCGAGCCCACTACCTTGTTCTCACCCAGTAATATCCTTTTTAACTGTGTTTTTAAACCGTTTGTCTGGGTCTGCAGCTCTATGTCATCCAAGCTGTTGATGACAGAGGACCCAGTATTAAACGCAGTAAAAACATCATTCCACACACCCCTTCTTTGCCTCCCTGCATTACCCAAAAATTCTCAGTGTGTGGTGTAGAGTTCGGTCTTGTCCACGTGGGCAAAATTGAACTCCTAACATTTCTTGAACATGTCCTTTAACAGGGCCTGGTATAACTGCTCTGTTTCTTTGGGGCACCACTCCGGTAAATGTACCTCCGTGAGATTTAAAATCACGGAGGCTACCGCGTAGTGTACCCCCTGGCACAGCATCTGATCGGTGGGGACTAGTACCAAGCCATTCCCGGGTCCCTTGGTGTCAGTGGGGCAATCTTCCCTGGATAACCTCGCCACCTGCACCGTGGGCGTGGCACAAGCTCAGTGGCATTGACTGGGATCTGGGTGTATGGGACCGCACACACCTTCAGGCTGGTATCCCAACTTATCCCATTCCCGGCGTCTTGCCACTGCCGGGGCAGACCATCTGTGACCCCCACATACAGATGTAAATCCCTTGATCCGGCTCCCACCACTTGTCCCAACACACGCTTAGTCCTCCATGAGTCCCGGTAATCGTCCGATGGGTGTTGTTTCCCAACTATTCCCACTCGACTTCAGGGTTCCTCATGTCCTTGCTCAACTTCCTGAGCCACCACCACCTATCCAGTGGAATGTATCCTTTACATGTCAAACATATTCGCTTTCCAACGGTGACGCTGACCCTCGTGGTAACGACTCGCACCCTGGGGCACAGGAGGGAGGCCTCCCCGTATGTGAATCCGGTTTGGCTGGAGTACTGAGACAAATTGGACCCCAACCATCCTGGCCACCTTCCCTCGTGGAAGTAGACGGCGGTCTCCTCCGCATCCCGTTCACCGCTCCCATCGATCGCCAGGGGCGCCTTGTCTCCCGAACACCCGTAGATGTGGGAGTCCTGGACGTCGCCCCTCCTCTCCACACTCATCCTGATCAGGGCGAATAGGATCACGATCCATTCCATCCCGAAAATCTTCCTGCAAAACGATGTAAAAGAACATGTAGCCAGGTCCCCAAGAGATTCTCTGTCTTGGTGAAGCATGGTCAGGTCATGTGACCTCGAGCCAAAGATACACTCTTAAAAGACTACTTAACATAAAACTACCCATCACCTTATTTAACTTAAATTACAAACACCCAAACTTAAGCTAAATAATTACTCTTTCTTAAAACTTAAACTTAAACTAAAACTATATACATCCGCCGCCCGTCTCCGGGTGGCCAGGCTAATCCCTGGTCAGACTGCGTCTCACCACTACCCCCAGAGTGACCGCACTGTCCTTCACTTTTGGTCCCTTGCAGCCCGTGGCTGCTGGCTGAGGACCTCTGTCCTTGGACCTCTCCCTGGCTCGAGGGGCGGCCCTTGGAAACTGGAGGGCTGGTGACCATGGCTTTCTCGGCTGGGGCGTCCGTGGGGACCTTCTAGGGGCTTTGACGGGTGGGGCTTTCTTGGCCGCTGGGCCTTTTACCCGAACCGCTGCTCCCCCCAGGCTTGACCCTTCCCGAACCTGGGCTGGGGGCAGGTAAACTTTCACAGCCTGCTGCCTCGAGCTGAGAGACTCCGCCCCCAGGTCCCATGGCTGGGTCCGGGGCGGGGTTTTCGACCTCAGGTCCCTACCTCTCTACACCTGGGTTAGGGGTGGGGTTTTTGCCCTCAGGTCCCTCCCCCTCGTCTGGATCCCAGAAGAGTGGGGGAGTGTCCCAATCGATGGGCGGGATGGTCCCTCCCTTCAAGCAAGCCACAGCGCCTGCCTGTGCAGTCTGTGAACTCGCTGCTGCTGCAGGCTGAGGATCTTTATCCTCAGACCTTTCCCTAACTGGCTGCTTTCCCCTTTCAGGTGTAAACAGCTTACACTGGTTGATGTGAAACCATTTTGTATGCCGGGGAATCTTCACGGCGTATACCATGGGGCTGGCTTTATCTTCAATACTGTAGGGCCCCATGTACAATGGTACCAAACTACCTACTCGGGCATAATCCCTGACCATAACCCGATCTCCTATCTCCCACTCGTGGTGCTTTCTCGGCTCGAGCAGCAATCGGTTACTCCGATGCTGCCTTCCCACATTCCCAGCTGCCTGCCCATGGACCTGCTTCAGGTGCTCAAAGAGGTTTTGGCCGAACCTGTCCCGGTTTACCCCCCTGAGCTGACCGTCCGTGAGCACCAGGGCTAGTACATGGATGGGGGTCCACATAACCCTGCCAGTCATTAGCTCATACGGGGAATACCCCGTGCTTTTAGACTGGCTGGCCCGGATCCCCATCAAAACCAATGGTAGGACTTTGGCCCATTTACGGGGCGAGTCCACCGTTTCCTCTCTTAACCTTTCTTTCAGGGTCCGATTCATACGTTCTACAATCCCCGATGACTGGGGGTTGTGGGCCACGTGCCATTTCGCTTTGATGCCTAGCAGCATCAGAATGTTCTGCATCACCTGTCCGGTGAAGTGGCTCCCTTGGTCGGACTCCACAAACTGTGGTAGTCACCACCTTGAGAACACTTCCCGGACTAGGATCCTGGCAGTACCCAAAGCTGTGGCAGTTCTGCAGGGAAAAGCCTCTACCCACTTGGTAAACACGTCCACCAGGACTAGGCAGTACTTATAGCCTCCCTGGGCGGTGGGGCGGGACCCGATGTAGTCAACTTGTATCGACTGCCATGGTCCCTCTACCCTCCTGACGTGTCCCAGTCCTAGTGCGAGCAAGCACTCAGTGCGAGTCATGAAAGAGTGCTGTGAGTTTGGGTAAGTGTGAGAGTTCCTTAATTGTTATTTCTCTTTAAATCATTCTTGATGAAGATTACTTAAGCAGTTTAAGTAAAGGGGAAAAGTTAAATATTTGGGATTCTGTTGGTTTAAGAAGAGTGAAACAAGGTTACACTGCAGTAGGAGTAAATTGGCACAGCAGGCAGTGGAAACCAGTTTTCTAACCAATCAGCAGGGGTGACTCATTTGGCTGTAAACAAACAAACAGTATAAAAAGACCAGTCCTAGTGCGAGTCATGAAAGAGTGTTGTGAGTTTGGGTAAGTGTGAGTTAGGGTAAGTGGGGTGTTAGGTGCTCTTTTCAAACTTTAACTTTGTGGGTTGTAGTTAATAAGGCCTTTCTGGTGCAGAGTGACTGTTGGTAAACCATTTAACTGGTGTAACTAGAGGGATTGATTTAATTTAAATCCAATTAATTAAAGGGGATACTAGCATTTAAAATCGGGCAGAGGGTGTCCATAACTAACAATAAAAAACTTAATTAATTACATAGAATGGGGCAGGTGATGTGTTACTGTTGCGAGATGTGGGAGCCGGTGAACCCCATTGAGGCTCACGGTGATTACGTCTGTGACAAGTGTCTGCTGCTACGGGAACTCCTGCTCCGTGTTGATGAGCTGGAGTCTGAGCTTCAGACACTGCGACACATCAGGGAGGGGGAGAAGTACCTGGACTCTGTGTATTCAGATGTAGCCCATGGTCAGGGACAGGACGGTATGACTACGAGTGACGCAGGTATGGGGATCCAGGAGGTAGAGCTGGAGGAGCCGCAGCCCTTGCTCTTGTCCAACAGGTTCGAGGTTCTTACTCCCTGTGGGGACAGGAGCAGGGACTGCAGGGAGGATGAGCAACCTGGCCACAGCACCGTGGAACAGGGGGCCATTCAAGAGGGGGGAGTAAATAGAAATGTTGTAGTGGTAGGGGATAGTATTATTAGGGGGATAGATAGAGTTCTCTGCAGCTGAGAGCGAGAGTCCCGAAGGCTGTGTTGCCTACCCGGTGCCAGGGTTAAGGACATCTCCTCTGGGCTGGAAAGAAACTTGGAGTGGGAGGGGGTGGATCTAGTTGTCATGGTCCATGTTGGTACAAACGACGTAGATAGGACTAGGAAGCCGGTTCTGTTAAAGGAGTATGAGCAGCTAGGGGTCAAATTAAAAAACAGAACCTCAAGGGTAATAATCTCTGGATTATTACCTGAGTCACGAGCGAATTTGGCTAGCACAAATAAAATTAGAGAGTTAAATGCGTGGCTCAAAGACTGGTGTGGGAGAAATGGGTTTTGCTTCCTGGGACACTGGCACCAGTACTGGGGCAGGAGGGAGCTGTTCCGTTGGGACGGGCTTCACTTGGCCAGTGCTGGGACTAGAGTCCTGGCGGATCATATAACTAGGGCTGTAGAGAGGGCTTTAAACTAACTAGTGGGGGGAAGGTTCCTAGAGAGCAAATAATAAAAATGACAACAGAGAAGGTAGACTTAGATAGCAGTGGGGAAATTAAAAACCAGAGCGTGTCAGGAAGGGGCAGAAGGTATGGAGTAAAAGGTAAAGTAATTAAAAGGGCAAAAGCAGGAACTAAGTGTCACAAAACATATTTGAAAGTTCTCTATCTGAATGCACGTAGCATTCGTAACAAAATAGACGAGTTAATGGTACAAATAACTACATATGGGTATGATCTTGTGGCCATTACAGAAACATGGCTGCAGGGTGACAATGCCTGGGGCTTAAACATACCAGGTTATTTAACGATCAGGAAGGACAGGCAGGAAGGAAGGGGAGGTGGGGTGGCTATGTTAATAAAGGAAGGAATCACTGTAATACAGAGAAATGATATTGGGTCAAAAGATCAGGATAATGAAACAGTTTGGGTGGAGGTAAGGAATAATAAGGGGAAAAAAACACTAGTGGGCGTAGTCTATAGGCCTCGGAACAGTTGCAACTCTGTTGGACGGAGTATCAATCAGGAAATAGTTGTGGCTTGTAATAAGGGAACATCTATAATTATGGGGGATTTTAACTATCATATTAATTGGACAAATCAAATTGGGCAGGGCTGCCTTGAGGATGAGTTCATTGAGTGTATTAGGGATGGGTTTCTTGAGCAGTATGTAACTGAACCGACCAGGGGGCAAGCAACCATAGATCTGGTCCTGTGTAACGAGACAGGATTAATTAAAAATGTCCTAGTAAAGGATCCCCTTGGAATGAGTGACCATAACATGGTTGAATTCCATATTCAATTAGAGGGTGAGAAGGTTGGATCTCAAACAAGCGTGCTAAGCTTGAATAAAGGAGACTATGAAGGTATGAGATCGGAATTGAGTAGAGTGGATTGGGAAAATAGATTAAAGGGTAAGACGATACATGATCAGTGGTGTACATTTAAGGAGTTATTTTACAACTTCCCAAAAAAATATATTCCACTGAGAAGAAAAGGGTGTAAAAGAAAAGACAGCCATCCGTGGCTAAGTAAAGAAATTAAGGATAGTATTCGACTAAAAACAAGGGCATATAAGGTAGCCAAATCTAGTGGGAGGATAGAGGATTGGGAAAACTTTAAAAGACAGCAAAAAATAACAAAAAGATTGATTAAGAAAGGGAAGATAGATTATGAAAGTAAATGAGCAAAAAATATAAAAACAGATAATAAGAGTTTTTATAGTTATATAAAAAGAAAAAGGGTGGCTAAAGTAAATGTTGGTCCCTTAGAGGATGAGACCGGGGAATTAATGGTGGGAAATATGGAGATGGCAAAAACACTGAATGAACATTTTGTATCAGTCTTTACAGTAGAGGACACTAAGAATATCCCAACACTGGACAAACAGGGGGCTATAGGGGGGGAGGAGCTAAACACGATCAAAATCACTAAGGAAGTGGTGCTCAGTAAAATAATGGGACTCAAGGCAGATAAATCACCTGGACCTGATGGCTTACATCCTAGGGTCTTGAGGGAAGTGGCGGTAGGGATTGTGGATGCATTGGTAATAATTTTCCAAAACTCCCTGGACTCAGCAAAGGTCCCGGCAGACTGGAAAACTGCTAATGTATTTAAAAAGGGCAGTAGACAGAAGGCTGGAAACTATAGACCGGTTAGCCTAACATCTGTGGTAGGTAAAATTTTGGAGTCCATTATTAAGGAGACAGTAACAGGACATTTGGATAATCATAATTTAATAGGACAAAGTCAGCATGATTTTATGAAGGGGAAGTCATGCTTGACAAATTTGCTGGAGTTCTTTGAGGAAGTAACATATAGGGTGAATAAAGGGGAACCAGTGGATGTAGTGTATTTAGACTTCCAAAAGGCATTTGACAAGGTGCCACACAAAAGATTATTGCTTAAGATAAAAAATCACGGGATTGGGGGTAATATTCTGGCATGGATAGAGGATTGGCTATCTAACAGAAGGCAGAGAGTTGGGATAAATGGTTCATTCTCAGACTGGCAATCAGTAATTAGTGCTGTTCCGCAGGGGTCAGTGCTGGGTCCCCAACTCTTTACAATCTATATTAACGATTTGGAGGAGGGGACCGAGTGTAACATATCAAAGATTGCAGATGATACTAAGATGGGAGGGAAAGTAGTGAGTGAGGAGGACATAAAAAACCTGCAAGGGGACATAGACAGGCTAAGTAAGTGGGCAGAGATTTGGCAGATGGAATACAATACTGGAAAGTGTGAGGTTATGCACTTTGGCAGGAAAAATCGTAGAGCAAGTTATTATCTTAATGGCAAGAAACTGGAAAGTACTGAAGTACAAAGGGATCTGGGGGTCCTGGTGCACGAAACTCAAAAGGTTAGTGTGCAGGTACAGCAAGTGATTAAGAAGGCCAATGGAATGTTGGCTTTCATTGCTAGGGGGATAGAATATAAAAATAGGGAGTTATTGCTTCAGTTGTACAAGGTATTGGTGAGACCGCACCTGGAATACTGCATACATTTTTGGTGTCCATACTTAAGAAAAGCCATACTTGCTCTCGAGTCAGTACAAAGAAGGTTCACTCGGTTAATCCCGGGGATGAGGGGATGGACATATGAGGAGAGGTTGAGTAGATTGGGACTCTACTCATTGGAGTTCAGAAGAATGAGAGGCGATCTTATTGAAACATATAAGATTGTGAAGGGGTTGGATCGGGTGGATGCGGGGAGGATGTTCCCGATGATGGGTGAAACTAGAACTAGGAGGCATAGTCTTAGAAAAAGGGGCTGCTCTTTCAAAACTGAGATGAGGAGGAACTACTTCACTCAGAGGGTGGTAGGTCCATGGAATATGCTGCTCCAAAAAGCTGTAGAAGCTACATCATTACATAAATTTAAAACAGAAATAGACAGTTTCCTAGAAGTAAAGGGAATTAAGGGTTACGGGGAGCGGGCAGGAATTTGGACATGAGTCTAGGTTTGGATCGGACATGGCACTGTGGGTAGCGGAGCGGGCCCAGGGGCCGTGTAGCCTGATCCTGCTCCTATTTCATGTGTCTAATTCTGTTAGATTCAGGAGATGGTTCTGTGATCGTAGATTGGCGGTTAGGATCAGATCAGCCATGATATTATTGAATGGCGGAGCAGGCTCGAGGGGCCGATTGGCCGACTCCTGCTCCTATTTCTTATGTTCTTATGTTCTTATGTTCTTATGACCTTCCTTTTGTGGGGGTCAGGGTTGTTCGCAGCGCACACAAGGCAGCCTGCACAGGATTCGCGGACAACGTCCCTGAGTCCCGGCCACCATCCCGCCTGTTCCACCCATTGCCAGGTGGTCTCAGGCCCGGGGTGTCCCGCTCCTGGACCCTCATGGGCCAGTTGAAGGAATTCCCTCCGGTGCTGCTGCGGTAAAACCCACTGTTCCCCCCGGAAGAGCATACCCTCTTTAACGGAGAGAGTCGCTGTGCCATACCAACCTTCTATCTCCTTTCCCTCAGCTATGGCGCTGAGGCTTTGAGGACGGGGTCTTGGGCTTGGACCGCCTTAAGGTCCGGGACTAACGCTACTCCTACACTCCCTTGGGTCCCGTCCCTACCACTGACCGCTGCCATGGGTCAGAACCCAAATGGGTCCCAGAAAGTGCCGCTGCGGGCACCCTCCTTGGCGAGCAAGTCAGCCTGCTGGTTGCCCTGGCCGCGGGGTTCTGTGGAGGAATGGGCCTTCACCTTGTGGATGAAAACCTCCCCTTCCTCCCCCACGGCTGCCAGGATCTTTTCCAGCAGGTGCTTTACTGTGAGGGGTCTCCCGTCAGCGGAGGTATATCCGCGGCGGGACCAGATGGCCAGGTACTCCGTACACAAATTGCACGTAAACATGCTGTCCGAGCAAATCGTGTAGGGGGTGGGGAAGATTTCGGGGTGTGTAATAATGTACACCACCGCGGACAGTTCAGCCTGCTGGGCGCTCATGGTGCTGGGGAGCTTAATCGCCAGGGCAATGTTTGCCGCTGGGTCGTAAACTCCACACCCCGTGAGACGCTCGCCAGCAGATACCGTGCTGGAACTGTCTACATAGATCTCGCAGCCTGTGGGATGTATCCCGGCCCACAGAAACCCTTCACCTTCAGATCCATCTGTGAGAGGAGCAAGGTCCAGCGGGCAGTGCGGGCACTGTTCACTGTCCCATCCTTGATCCTCCTGTCCAGAAGCATCTGGGTGGTTGTGTGATGGGTGAGGAGGGTGATGGGAGAGGTGCCTGTGAAGATTAATGATCTTTTCACAGCCCAATGTGTGGCCAAAAGATGCCGCTCACAATTGGAATAGCTCCTTTCCACATCTGTGAGTATCCTGGAGGAGTAGACCACCGGCCCCAGCCGGCCGTGCTGCTCTTGGAGCAGCACAGCACTGAGGCTGGCCCCGCTGGCTGCTACCTCCAGGCAAAACTCTTTCCCCCTATCTATGGCCCCTAAAGCTGGCGCGGTCTGCAAGTCCTTCTTGAGCCTGACAAATGCTGCCTGGCAACCCTCATCCCAAAGCCACTCCACTCCCTTGTGTAGGAGTCGGAGCAGAGGGGCTGCGGTGGCTGCATAGTCCTCAATGAAGTCTCTACAGTACCCAGTTAGCCCTAGGAATGACCTCACACCCGTTACTGTGTTAGGGACCGGTAGTTCTTGTACCGCCTCCCTCCTAGCCTTATCTATGGCCCTTTCTCCAGCGCGCACAGTCAGACCGAGGAATTTCACCTGCTGGCCGATCTGCACCTTCTTGGGAGTTACCTTGAAACCCTTCTGTTCTAACAGCTCCAGCAGTTCGGCCAATACCGGGCCATGCTCCTCTTTCGAATCAGTGAAGAGGAGCACGTCCTCCACATATTGAACCAACTGTCTGGGCTGGCTAAAATCCTTCAAACTGTCAGCCATGCACTGATGGAAAATGCTGGGGCTGTTGTGGAAGCCTTGTGGCAAACAGTTCCATGTGTACTGTTGCCCTTTAAACGTAAAGGCAAACTTGTACTGATCCTCCCTCCTTACAGGGATGTACCAAAACCCATTTGAAATATCCAGCACCGTGAAAGTGGTCGCGGATGCTGGAATACTCCCGATGAGGTTGGCAACTGCTGCTACTGTGGGTGCGCAGGCTGGGATGTTGTTATTGAGCACCCGATAGTCCACCGTGGCCCTCCAGGAATTGTCCGGCTTTCTGACCGGCCATAACGGAGAATTCACGTGGGTAGCTATCGGTCTCAGAACTCCCTGCTGTACTAACATGTCCGGCTCTGCTTCCCTGGGGATGTTATGCTCTTTCTGTGGTCGGGCCATGGGATCCCCGTCTACACTGACCTCAGACCCTGTGACCCTCCCGCAGTCGTGTTTGTGAGTGGCAAATGTGGCCAGGTGGGCCTGCACAAATGCTTGGAACTCTGGTGGGGTGTTGCTGACCATGAGCCCGAGGTTATAATCCTCTTTGGGCTTCATGGTGCAGAGGGTCCCCTTCCCTTCCTTACCCGGGATAACTACGATCTCACCGTTCCTTACTTTTCCTGCCCCCCAAAGGCAGTGATTCCTCAAATCCACTAGGATCCCGTGACTTACGATAAAGTCGGCCCTCAGGACCCCTCTTCCATCCTCCACGTCCCATTTCATCAGGACACACGTCCACTTGGAGCGGAGCAGTCCTATCCGAATGGCGAGCGGGATGGAAACCGAGCCGGCCTGTTCCCTACCCGTGAACCCCGATAGACTGTATGGGACCCTGCTGGAGAGAGGTGAGGTGAAGGGGTTAGCTGAGTAGATCACGGTGCGCGATGCCCCCGTGTCCAACAGATAGGTCCCTGTCACCTTTTCCACCTCCATCTCCAAAAGGGGTCTTCTCCACTCATCATATCGGGGCGAACACAGATAAACAGGCTGTGCTGGCTCTAGTCACGGCTGTGGGTTGTACGGGGCTGACGGGGTGAGAGCACCGGTGGTGGCTGCTACTCTCCCCTGGCCAGTCAGTAAGGATCTCATGGCGTCCAAAAGTGACTTGACCTCTGCGGAAGGGGTCCCTACCCCCGCCTTTTGGGCTGGGGCTGTGGGATGCTTTCCCTTGTTATCCTTCCAAGGGCTTTTGCACTCCTTCCGCCAATGACCATCCTTCCCACACCCGTAACAATTGGTCTTTGTGTTGGGGGGTTTACTCCCTTCCTGATGCCACTCTTTCCGACTCTGCACTCCAGGTTTTATCTCATGCACCTTCCCCTTGGGTGGGTGTGCATCGGTTGCCCTGCCGTTTCTGTAGGCTAGGCTTAGCTGCCTAATTATCGTGAGTTCTGTGGTCTGGAGATCTTTGGGGTCGAACCAGGCTTCTGCCTTGGCCCGGACCTGTGGCAAACTGTTCGCCACCAGGCAACGGAGCCAATGCGTCAGGGAATCCCCGTTCAGGAACGTCCGGCCTGGCGTCCCCGGGCAAGATTTCCAGTACACCGGCCACAGCCGGTCCGCAAAAGCCTGCGGGGTTTCCCCAGAGAGCTGGATCGTCTTCTCCACATGGGAGAAGGGACTTCCCTCATCCATCCCCATGGCCTCTAGAACCGCATCTCTAAGCTCCTCATACCCGCTCTGCCCCCTTTTACACTCGTCAGAGAAGGATTGGAGGAGATTACTCTCCAGGGAGAATAGCAGCATTTTGGCCTTCTCAGCGTCATCGCAGTCGGTGACGCTGGCGGTCTGCTCTATTTCCCTGAAGTGGATCGAGGGGTCTCCCTTGGCGGAAAGCTTCGGGATATGGTTGACCATAACCCTGAGCTGTTGGCTGTCAAAGGGTAACATGGAGGGGTCCCTCATTGTCGCCATTGGCGGGTGGGCCGAACCTCCGATGCCACGCTGGGCACATCGGTCCCGGCTCCAGCCTCTCGGGCGGGGGTTGCTCTGCCTTCGCCTCTACCTCTGGCTCCACTTCGGGTTCCACACCCCCTTGCTGCCAAACCTCACTGAAACTTGGCGCTATGGGTGGTGGCCGTGAGGTCTCCTCTCCCTCAACCGGATTGTCCCTAGGCACTACCGGTGACGTTGGAACTGTCCTCCCCTCGTTCCCCATAAAATCTGCCTGGCCTGCCTTTGGGCTTATGAGGCATACCATGCCTTTTGCCTTCCGGAGGGCCCGGCTCAGATTTTCTATCCTCTCTCTACATGGGCCGTGGTCTGCCTCCTCAAACCCCTGTTCACTTGCTAGCTTGTAAGCGGCTTTTACCTCCTGTACTTTCTCTTCCTGTTCCCTAATCTGCCTTGCCAAGCGGGCGTTTTTCTCCCGCAACCTTAAATCATTTCCCTTGGCCTCGGTGACTTGGCACCGTAGGTATTCCAACTGGGCCTTGTGTTCTCCTACTAAATGTACTCTCTCTTGGTTCAAAGCCTGCAAAGCTACTAATAACTTCTCCCCTGCGAGAGCCTTATCCGGGATCTCCAGGGCTGACTCCCTTAACTCGACTGCCTGTGCTGCAACGAGCCCGTCCAAGAGCTGGACCTGCTTTTTGAAGCACATCAGCCAAACTGCCTTCTCTAAGGACCTCTTGTGTTCCTTTCCCTCTGTCCACTTAGCTGCTGCATCTATCGGACGCCCAGCCCTTAACAGAGTGGTGATCCACTTCTTAGTGATATTCACCTTGCTAAACACATAATCAGAAATCCTTTCCTCCATCACGGTTCGCTCATCCGAACCACTGTCCACTGCATTGCAACCTTGTTGCCGGTGTCCTGCCACGGTCGCCATTTCTGTAGGGCTTGGCGTGTGGTGGTGTTCGGCGCGTATGCCCAATCAGTTATGCCTCTGACTGTTTTGTGAACGGTTCGAATCGCTCCCACGCCCCTGGGTTCTAGACACCGGACTTAGGTACAAGGCGGCGTTACAGGGAAGACTCGAGTAGACAGGTGGTTGGAGGTAAACAAAAACCAAGATTTTATTGAAGAGGAAAACTGATACAATCTTATGGAAAATTACTGGTGTACACTTCTACAGGCAAAAAAATACAAAAGATTAATAACTATACTTATACAGGGAATGGGGAACACACGGCACATCGAGGGAAAACAACTATCTTAACAATCCCCTTATCCTTATCCCACCCCCTATACCTAACTAGATTAAGTTATGAGGGGTCAGAACTTCATGCTCACCAATCAAAAGTTTTGTTGGATTCAAAACAGCGGTGGGGTTCGGGTTCCACTCTTGGTGCGCTCTGGGGCCTGCCGTCGTCACGTGGTCTCCGGGCGCTGCAAGCGCGTTGTCCAGGTTCGAGTACCCCAAAGTTAAAGTCTCTGTCTGGGTACTTTACCTTACAGGGGTGATTCTTCATCGCCAGCCGCCAGTTTGAGTTGGTGTACAGATATCGATGGTTGGCCAAGGCTGAAGGCCCGATAATTCGAAGCCTCCCCTCAGTTCGTCTCCACAGTTGGTCTTCTTCAGCCGGTCTTCCTCAGGTGGCCTTCCCTTCGGTGGTCTTCCCTCCTCCCCTCGTCACGTCCCACCTCGCCTGGCCTGAATTGTCCGTGTCCGCCCGACCCGGTGCGATTCCAGATGGTGTGGGAAGAGGCACGGGCAAAGGCCAGGGGGTAAGCACGGCACGGGGAAAGAGCGGCAGCCACGAGGGCATGGGGCGGAAGAGTGGAGAGAGAAGAGTAGGGAAGCCCCTGATTGCTACCCGGGGGCCTTCAATTATTCCTTTTTCGAAAACCCTTATCTGCGCGCCAAATCACGTTAGTTCTTTGTCTTAATCTTGGCGGGCTATTTTAAATAATGGTAGCAATCCGTACTAACTGTTTTTAGATGGCTGGTAATCACATCTACCAGCCCGATAATTGACTTGTATTGTCATGAAAGTTCCTCGATGGGCCTGTCCAGCCTCGATGGCTCTGTTAATCTGTTTCCGATAATATATGTAGACTGCTTGATGGCCTTAACTATAGGCCCAAACTGAATTTAGATTTGTCTCCAATTCGACCTAATGCATAATTCAGAGTCCTGTCTGGTTTCAAAATACAAAGTCTCTCTTCACAGAAACCTGCATCTTGGGTTTCGATCCACAAGCTGTCTGCGTTGCAGAGTCCATTTTAAAATCTCACAGGCTTTCTGCCACGAGGCACGGACGCCATCTTGGGTACCCTTTTTGATTTAAAATGTCCACGCAGGGTCCCATTTATTAATAACAGCCTTCGGGGAAATGCAGAAATTTTGCAAATCTTACACTAGTGCGAACAGCCTTTCCCCATCTAGCCTATCCAAACCCGTCATAATCTTGTACACATCTATCAAATCACCACTCAACCTCCTTTGCTCTAATGAAAACAAATCCAGCTTCTCCAACCTGTCCTTGTAGCTAAGATCCCCCATCCCCGGAACCATTCTGGTAAATCTCCTCTGCACTCTCTCAACGGCCTTCACGTCCTTCCTAAGGTGTGATGACCAGAACTGGATGCAATACTCCAGTTGTGGCCTAACCAGCGCTTTATAAAGGTTCAACATAACTTCTCTACTTTTGTACTCAATACCTCTATTTATGAAGCCCAAGATCTCATATGCTTTGTTAACCACTCTCTCAATATGTCCTACCACCTTCAGGGACCTATGCACATTAACTCCCAGGTCCCTTTCTCCCTGCACACTCTTTAAAACTGTGCCTTTAAGTGCATATTGCCTCGCCCTGTTCCTTCTGCCAAAATGCATCACCTCACACTTCCATCTGCCACTTGTCTGCCCATTCTGCTAGCCTTTCTATGTCCTGTTGCAGTCGAATGATATCATCAGCACGGTGGCATAGTGGTTAGCACTGTTGCCTCACAGCGCCAGAGACCCGGGTTCGAATCCGGCCTCGGGTGACTGTCTGTGTGGAGTTTGCACATTCTCCCTGTGTTTGCATGGGTTTTCTCCGGGTGCTCCGGTTTCCTCCCACAGTCCAAAGATGTGCGGGTTAGGTTGATTGGCTATAATAAATTGACATTAGTGTTAGGGGGATTAAATACGTGGGGTTACGGGGATAGGGTGGGACATGTGTTGGTGTAGGGGTTACGGGGATCGGGTGGGATATGTGTCGGTGCAGGCTCGATGGGCCGAAATGGCCTCTATCTGCACTGTGGGGTTTCTGTGATTCTGTGATCATCACTGTTCGCCACACTCCCAAGTTTGGTGTCATCGGCAAATTTAGAAATTCTACTCTATTCCAATATCCAGGTCATTTATACATATTAAAAAAAGCAGTGGCCCCAGCACTGACCCTTGGGGAACACCATTGTCTACCAGTCTGAAAAACAACTATTTACTACAACTCGCTGTTTTCTGTCCTTAAGCCAATTCCTTATCCAAGCTGCCACTGACCCACCTATTCCATGAGCCTCAATTTTGTTAACCAGCCTTCTATGTGGTACTTTGTCAAACGTCTTCTGAAAATCCATGTAGACAACATCCATTGCATTCCCTTCATCAATCCTCTCTGTTACTTCATCAAAAAATTCAATTAGATTAGTCAAACACGATCTGCCTTTTACAAATCCATGTTGGCTCTCCTTAATTAGCTTAAGCCTCTCCAAGTGCCCATTAAGTTTTTATTGTTTCTAAAATTTTACCCACCACTGATGATAAACTGACCGGCCTGTACTTACTAGGATTGTCCT
The DNA here is from genome assembly GCF_052327205.1 of Somniosus microcephalus. NCBI lineage: Eukaryota > Metazoa > Chordata > Chondrichthyes > Squaliformes > Somniosidae > Somniosus > Somniosus microcephalus. Next base: position 147,005,353 of record NC_140993.1, read on the forward strand.
TCCACCCTTTCTTGAACAATGGTGTCACATTTGCCATTTTTCAATCCTCAGACACCTCCACCGCATCTAGAGAAAATTGGAAAATTATGGCAAGCCCTTCTGCTATCTCCCCCCCCAATTTCCTTAACAATCTGGGATGCAAGTCATCTACAAGGCACAAGTAAGGAGTGTGATGAAATACTCTCCACTTGCCTGGATGAGTGCAGTCCAACAACATTTAAGAAGCTCGACACCATCCAGGACAAAGCAGCCCGCTTGATTGGCATCCCATCCACCACCTTAAACATTCACTCCCTCCACCACCGGCGTACTGTGGCTGCAGTGTGTACCATCTACAAGATGCACCTCCCAAACCCACGACCTGTTCCACCTAGAAGGACAAGGGCAGCAGGCGCTTGGGAATACCACCACCTCCAAGTTCTCCTCCGAGTCACACACCATCCTGACTTAGAAGTATATCGCCGATCCTTCATCGTTGCTGGGTCAAAATCCTGGAACTCCCTACCTAACAGCACTGTGGGAGTACCTTCACCACACGGACTGCAGCAGTTCAAGAAGGTGGCTCACCACCACCTTCTCAAGGGCAATTATGGATGGGCAATAAATGCTGGCTTTGCCAGCGATGCCCACATCCCATAAACGAATAAAAAAAAAGCCATCTGGACCAGGTGACTTGTTCACTCTAAGCATACCCAGCCTTTCTAGTACATCCTATCTATCAATTTTCACCCCTTCCATTGCTTCTACCTTTTCCACTTCTATCGATATTTTGTCAGCATCCACCTCCTTAGTAAACACCGATACAAAGTACTCATTGAGTATTCTAGCCTTGCCCTGCGCCTCTAAGCATATATCACCTTCTTTTATCTCTAATAGGCCCCACCCCACCTCCTACTACCTGCTTACTGTTTAGATGCCGGTAGAGGATTTTTGGGTTCCCTTTTATGTTAACCGCCATTCTACTCTCATATTCTCTCTTTGCCAATCTTATTTTCATCTTCACATCCCCTCTCAACTTATTGTATTTGGTCTGGTTCTCCCTTGAAGAATTCACCTGACATGCATCATACACCCTCTTTTTTTGTTTCATCATCTTCTCTATCTCCCTCGTCATCCAAGGAGCCCTTGCTTTGCTTCCCTTACCCTTCCCTCTTGTTGGGGTGTACCTAGCCTGTACTTGGAACATTTCCTCCTTAAAGATCACCCATTGTTCCATTACAGTTTTTCCTGTCAGTCTTTGGTTCCATTTTACCCTGGCTAGATCCTTTCACATCCCATTGAAGTTAGCCCTATTCCAGTTTAGAAGTTCCACTCTAGATTGTTCCTTGCTCCTCTCCATTGCTAATCTAAATCTTATGATACGATGATCACTTGTACCCAAGTGTTCTCCCACAGACACTTGGTCGACCTGGCCCACCTCATTCCCCAGCAACCGATCCAGCAATGCCTCCTTCCTAGTTGGGCCAAGAACATATTGTTCAAGGAAATTCTCCTGAACACATTTCAGAAATTCCTCCCCCTCCTTTCCCTTTACCCTAGCATTATCCCAATCGACATTTGGGTAATTAAAGTCACCACTCTATAGCTGTTGCATAGCTCAGCGATTTCCCTGCAGATTTGCTCCTCTACCTCCCTCTCACTATTTGGAAGCCTATAGAATACCCCCAATATTGTGATCATAATCTTTTTGCTCCTCAACTCTAACCAAATGGAATCTGTCCTTGTCCCCTCAAGAACATCCCCCCTTTCCAACACTACAATGTCTTCCTTAATCAGCACTGCCACTCCGCCTCCCTTTTTACTTCCCTATCTTTTCTGAACACCTTGTACCCTTGAATATTAAGGACCCTGTCCTCACCGTTTTTAAGCTTTTAGAAACAATAATCAGGGACAAAATTAACAGTCACTTGGACAAGTGTGGGTTAATTAAGGAAAGCCAGCACGGATTTGTTAAAGGCAAATCGTGTTTAACATAAGAACATAAGAAATAGCAGCAGGAGTAGGACATTCGGCCCCTCGAGCCTGCTCCGCCATTCAATAAGATCATGGCTGATCTGACCTTGGCCTCAACTCCACTTTCCTGCCCGCTCCCCATAACCCTTGAGTCCCTTATCGTTCAAAAATCTGTCTATCTCCACCTTAAATATATTCAATAACCCAGCCTCCACAGCTCTCTGGGGTAGAGAATTCCAAAGATTCACGGCCATCTGAGAGAAGAAATTCCTCCTCGTCTCCGTTTTAAATGGGCGACCCCTTATTCTGAAACTGTGCCCCCTAGTTCTAGATTCCCCCACGAGGGGAAACATCCTGTCTGCATCTACCCTGTCAAACCCCCTCAGAATCTTATATGTTTCAATAAGATCACCTCTCATTCTTCTAAACTCCAATGAGTATAGGCCCAACCTGCTCAACCTTTCTTCATAAGACAACCCCTTCATCTCAGGAATCAACCCAGTGAAACTTCTCTGAACTGCTTCCAATGCAAGTATATCACTCCTTAAATAAGGAGACCAAAACTGTACGCAGTACTCCAGGTGTGGTCTCACCAGCGCCCTGTACAGTTGTAGCAAGACTTCCCTACTTTTATACGCCATGCCCCTTGCAATAAAGGCCAACATTCCATTTGCCTTCCTAATTACTTGCTGTACCTACATGCTAACTTTTTGTGTTTCATGATCCCTCTGTATCACAGTATTTTGTAGTCTTAACCAACTTGATCGAGTTTTTTGATGAGGTAACAGAGGGTTGATGAGGGCAATGCGGCTGACATAGTGTACATGGATTTTCAAAAAGTGTTCAACAAAGTGCTACATAATAGGCTTGCTAGCAAAGTTGAAGCCCATGCAATAAAAGGGACAGTAGCAGCATGGATACGAAATTAGCTAACTGACAGGAAACAGAGTAGTGGTGAATGGTTGTTTTTCGGACTGGAGGAAGGTGTTCCCCAGGGGTCGGTACCAGGACCACTGCTTTTCTTGATATATATTAATGACTTGGACTTGGGTGTACAGGGTACAATTACAAATTTTGCAGATGGCACAACACTTGGAAGTATAGTGAACAGTGAGGAGGATAGTGAGGATAGTGATAGACTTCAAGAGAACATAGAGAGGCTGGTGGAATGGACGGCACGTAACGGATTAAATTTAACGCAGAAAAGTGTGAAGTGATACATTTTGGTAGAAAGAATGAAGAGAGGAAATATAAACTAAAGGGTACAATCCTGAAGCGGGTGCATGAACAGAGAGACCTAGGGGTATATGTGTACAAATCATTGAAGGTAGCAGGGCAGGCTTTCAAAATGGAGTTGGATAAGTACCTGAGGGAAAAAATTTTGCAGGTTTACGGGGAAAGGGCGTGGGAATGGGACTAGCTGAAGTGCTCTTGCAGAGAGCCGGCACGGGCTCGATGGGCCAAATGGCCTTCTTCCGTGCTGTAAACTGTGGTGTATGTAACCTGTTCCACCTTAAGAGAACTTAAGCCTGTTCCACCTTAAGAGATGTACTACTTTCTCTGGCTGCTGTATACGTAATACCGGTGGTGACCACCGGTATATAAGTACCGTGTAGTGATATTGCTGTTAGTATAGCCCTGACCTCCAACTAGTAAAGACCTGTTGAAATGTTATTCTTGTAGTCTGTGTCAGTAATTAATCTTAAATACAACTAGAACACACAGACTTAACATAAACATTCTATGATTCTATGAACTACTTTGTGGGTTTCTTATGTGGAAAGCAAGAGTGAGGGACTGGGGAAGACATAGAAACATATTAAATAAGAAAAGGTGTATCTTCTCACAAACCCACTGAAGGCACAGAGATACCCACGTTGCCATTCCCATCTGCGAGGGCAGAATTGAAGCCAATCATTGCCATTGCTTCCTCTTTATGTTCCGTTGACGGCGAAATGCTGGCACATCCTCCTGCAGTAGCCTGGCATTCCCCAGCATTGTGTGCTGTCTTCACCTGCAGGAGGAATGCTGGCTACTGCAATCTCCAGATCCTGCAGTCACAATCAGTCAGGATTCATAGAATGGATGGTAGTAATAGTAGGTGTCTGGGAGCCTAGGATGTGAAACTTCAGTGTGAGACACAACATGATTGTTACTGTATCAAGGAACATAGGGGGAGAAATTGGGCTCGGTAGCACACGTTATTTAGGCGCTAATCAGCCTCCTAAATGTCAAAAATTGGGTCGTAGATGTGCACGCGCACGTTCGACAGGATGTGCGCCGGACACCATCTTGGTAAAGTAGTTTGCGCAAGCGAACCTAACAACCGCCAGCAGCATGCAAAGCAGGTAGATTATGATGTCAATCAGTGTGCAATGCTGATTTGACGTCAGCACTGTCATTTTCAAATGTCACGTTCCAGCCAATGCCCTGTCTTAACCTCCCACAGCTGAAAACGACGTTAAATGGCATAAAGGACCCCACCCCCACCACCAGTGCTACTAAAAAGGATCATGAACTACTTACAGGTTAGTTACTGGATTATTTCTTCTGGCTGCTGGTGCAATTCTACATGTTTTTGGAGCTTCCCTATAGTTGTCTCAAGTTTCAATCAGCTACAAGGAGTGGTCTGGCTGGTGCTGAATTACTTTTCTGTTGATTTAAAAGCTTGTGCTGAAACAAGTTGCTTCCACACATGGGTGGCCTGGTAGGCCTTCCTCTTGGAATTGAGCATGACTGGGAGAATGAAGAGAGGCCACGCAGAGCAGAACAAGCTGCTAGAAGAGGGAGGATGAGGAGGGGGAGAAGGGCTCTCAGCAGGAGGACATATCCACCCAGGGTCTTTAGGGAGAAATTCTTTAACTTCAACTTCAGCGAGGATCAATGTATGAGATGTCTTCGCTTCACAAAAGAGTTTATGACTGAAATCTGACAACTGCTGCAGCCACAACTACAACCTTAAAGCAGGGCAAGGATCCCATTTCCTTTGGCTGTTGAGGTGACTGTGGCAATGAACTTTTATGTGCCTGGCTCTTTCCAGGCTGCTGCTGGAGATATAAGCAACATCTCACAGTTTGCAGTGCACTGCTGCATAAGGCTTTCTATACAAAGACAGACATCTTCATCTCATTCCCTCTTGCCAGAGACAAGCAGGCAGAGCAAGCACGTGGAGGAGGAGGAGGAAGAAGTGTAGCAGGAATGGAGGAACAGGAAGAGGAAGGGAGAATACAACCTATTAGTGACCAAAAAAAGACGCTTGTGTGTGGAGGCGGAAGACGTGGGTATGGTTTTAAATGAATACTTTGCATCTATCTTCACTAAAAAGACAGACGATGCAGACATTGTAGTTCAGGAGGAGGAGTGTGAAATATTAGATGAGATAAACATAGTAAGAGAGGAAGTATTAAGGGGTTTGGCATCTTTGAAAGTAGATAAATCGCCAGGCCCGGATGAAATGTATCCCAGGCAGTTAAGAAAAGCAAGGGAGGATATAGCGGAGGCTCTGACCATCATTTTCCAATCCTCTCTGGCTGCAGGTGTGGTGCCAGAGGACTGGAGAACTGCTAACATTGTACCATTGTTTAAAAAGGGAGAAAGGGATAGACCAAGTAATTACAGGCCAATCAGACTAATCTTGGTGGTGGGCAAATTGTTGGAAAATATTCTGAGGGACAGTATTAATCGTCATTTGGAAAGGCACAGATTAATCAAGGACAGTCAGCATGGATTTGTTAAAGGAAGGTCGTGTCTGACTAATTTGATTGAATTTTTTGAGGAGGTAACAAGGAGGGTCAATGAGGGTAGTGCATTTGATGTAGTCTACATGGATTTTAGCAAGGCTTTTGACAAGGTCCCACATGGCAAATTGATCAGGAAAGTAAAAGCCCATGGGATCCAAGGGAAAGTGGCAAGTTGGATCCAAAATTGACTCAGTAGCAGGAAGCAAAGGTGATGCGCCATCAATTACTCAAAAGACTGAGGTTAAGCGAGTAACAACCAGGCTTTTATTAACTAAAGAATGAAGGTCTAGTCTCGAGTGGTCGACCCGTCCAGAATACTAAGGGACTGGGAGGTAGTCACTTATATATCTGGAATAGTGGAAGGAGTCAGCCGAGGCATGTCCAGACCTGTACCTAGTGGAATACACATACACATACAGACAGGTATAACAGTGGTTTACCACATTCACCCCTTGTTTAAAAATGAGTCCGGCGGGGTGAAGTGTATTTAAAAGTTCGTGTATTGGAGTCTCTCCGGAGGTCTTGTCTGCCGCTGTGATCGACGTGGTGACGGCAGGGATGGTGGAGCTTCCGGCGTCGCGTCCCGTGTAGGCTGGGGCACTGGAGTGTAGTCCTCGTGGGTGACGGTCCAAGGCGAGCCGGCTGCTGGGGTTGGATATCGGGTCGTGGGGGGGTGGTGGTAATGGGTAGTGGGTTACAGCGGTCCCCGAGGGTGTCGTGGGGGGGGTGGTAATGGGTAGTGGGTTACAGCAGTCCCCGAGGGTGCGAGGTCTCGTATGGAGACTGTGTCCTCCCGCCCGTCCGGGTACGCAATGTAAGCGTACTGGGGGTTGGCGTGGAGGAGGTCGACCCTCTCGACCAGGGGGTCCGTTTTATTGGTCCTCACGTGTCTTCTCAGTAGTACCGGCCCTGGGGACGTCAGCCATGGTGGTAACGCTGTCCCCGATGTGGACTTCCTTGGGAAGACAAACATTTTCTCGTGAGGGGTGGCATTGGTGGCAGTGCAGAGCAGTGACCAAATCGAGTGGAGCGCATCGGGGAGCACCTCCTGCCAGCGGGAGGCCGGAAGGCCCCTAGACTTTAAGGCTAGTAGGGCGGCCTTCCAAACTGTTGCATTCTCTCTTTCCACCTGTCCGTTCCCCCGGGGGTTGTAACTGGTGGTCCTGCTTGTGGCTATACCCCTAGCGAGCAGGTACTGGTGGAGTTCGTCGCTCATAAACGATGAGCCCCGGTCGCTATGGATATAGCTGGGGAAACCGAACAGGGTGAAGAGGCTGTTCAGACATTTAATGACCGTGGCACTGGTCATGTCCGGGCAGGGGATAGCGAACGGGAAACGGGAGTACTCGTCAATGATGTTGAGGAAGTACACATTGCGGTCGGAGGAGGGGAGAGGCCCTTTAAAATCGACGCTCAGGCGTTCGAAAGGGCGAGTGGCTTTTATCAGGTGGGCTCTGTCTGGTCTATAAAAGTGCGGTTTGCACTCAGCGCAGACTTGGCAGTTCTTGGTCATGGTCCTGACCTCCTCAATGGAGTAAGGCAGGTTGCGGGCCTTGATGAAGTGGAAGAACCTGGTGACCCCCGGGTGGCAGAGGTCATTGTGGAGGGCCCTCAGCCTATCGATCTGCACGCTGGCGCAGGTGCCACGCGATAGGGCATCTGGGGGTTCATTGAGCTTCCCAGGCCGGTACAAGATCTCGTAATTGTAGGTGGAAAGTTCGATTCTCCACCTCAAGATCTTGTCATTTTTGATTTTGCCGCTCTGCTTGTTGTTGAACATAAAAGCAACTGAACGCTGGTCAGTGAGCAGGGTAAATCGTTTTCCGGCCAGGTAGTGCCTCCAATGACGCACAGCCTCCACAATAGCCTGGGCCTCCTTCTCGACCACGGAGTGTCTGGTCTCCGGGCCCTGGAGGGTTCGTGAGAAGAATGCCACAGGTCTCCCCGCCTGATTAAGGGTGGCGGCCAGAGCGAAGTCGGACGCATCGCTTTCCACCTGGAAGGGGATGGATTCGTCCACTGCGTGCATGGTGGCTTTGGCAATGTCCTCCTTGATACGGTGGAAGGCCGAGCGGGCCTCTGCCATCAGGGGAAAAGAGGTGGATTTGATCAGCGGACGGGCTTTGTCTGCATAGTAGGGGACCCACTGGGCGTAGTAGGAAAAAAACCCTAGGCACCTCTTCAGAGCTTTTAGGCAGTGGGGCAGTGGGAGTTCCATAAGGGGACGCATCCGGTCCGGGTCGGGACCGATGACCCCGTGTTCCACAACACAGCCAAGGATGGCGAGGCGGTCTGTGCGGAATATGCACTTCTCCTTGTTATATGTCAGGTTCAGGAGTTGGGCGGTGCGGAGGAATTTCTCGAGGTTTGCGTCATGGTCCTGCAAGTCATGGCCGCAGATGGTCACATTGTCTAGGTAAGGGAAAGTGGCCTGCAGCGCGTTTTGATCGACCATCCGGTCCATCTCCCTTTGGAAGACGGAGACCCCGTTGGTAACGCCAAAGGGAACCCTAAGGAAGTGATAGAGGCGGCCGTTTGCCTCAAAAGCAGTATACTGGCGGTCTTCGGGGCGAATGGGGAGCTGGTGGTACGCTGATTTCAGGTCAATGGTCGAAAAGATGCGGTACTGCGCGATCTGGTTGACCATGTCAGCTATGCGGGGGAGTGGGTAGGCGTCCAGCAGGGTGTAGCGGTTTATTGTTTGACTGTAGTCGATGACCAGGCGTTGTTTCTCGCCGGTCTTAACGACCACAACCTGGGCTCGCCAGGGGCTGGAGCTGCCCTCAATAATCCCCTCCTTCAGGAGCCGCTCCACTTCGGTTTTGATGAAAACCCTGTCCCCGGCACTGTATCGCCTGCTCTTTGTGGCGATGGGCTTACAGTCGGGGGTGAGGTTAGCAAACAGTGGGGGGGGTGGGACTCTGAGTGTGGAGAGGTTGCATCTGGTGCGCGGCGGGCAATTTGGAGGCTGCTGGCTGCGGACTGTGAGTGGGGGGAGGGGGCCACCGTACGCCATCGTAACGCTTTTGAGGTGGCACTGGAAATCCAACCCCAGTAGAACGGCAGCGCAAAGTTGGGGCAGGACCAGGAGTTTAAAATTATTGAACACAGTCCCGTCTACTATTAGTGTCACCACGCTGTAGCCGCCAATGTCCGCTGACTGGGACTCGGCGGCCATAGAAATCCGCTGGTGCGCAGGCAGGACTGGGAGAGAGCAACGCCGCACCGTGTCGGGGTGGATGAAGCTCTCTGTGCTCCCGGAGTCAAAAAGGCAGTTTATTGCATGGCCGTTTACCTTAACGTCCATTTTGGACCGAGCTAGTTGGTGCGGTCTCGTTTGGTCCAGCGTAACAGAGGCCAGCGTAGGGGTCGGTGTGTCGCTGCGGGTATCAGATGGGGGGGGTTGGCGGCCTGCTGTGTCCCGGCTGGTGTCCAAGATGGCGGCGTCCATGATTCCCATGTGGCTGGAGTCGTCCAAGATGGCTGCTGCTGCGGTGGTTCGCACATGGCTGGGGAGGCCCAAGATGGCGGCCCGCACGGCCCACACACGGCGCTGTTGGGGGCCCAAGATGGCGGCTCGCACGGCCCACACGTGGCGCTGCTGGCGTTCGGGGTGGCTTTGGCCTTGCAGACGCTAGCGTAGTGTCCCTTTTTACCGCAGCCCGAGCAGGTCGCATTCTTCACCGGGCAGCGCGCTCTGGGGTGTTTGGCCTGGCCACAGAAGTAGCATTTCTGGCCTTGGGATACTGCTGTCTGGCTTTGGGACACTGCTGCGGTGGTTGGGCCATTGTTGGGCTGTGGCTGGGGTGGCACGGTGCTATGGGGCTGTCCTACCGTGTCCCAGGTTGTCGTTCCCCGCGGCGTCCACGGTGCAGAGGAGTAGGCATCCATGCCCCGGTAGGCTGCGTCCAGCGTTAGTGCGATTTCGGAGGCTTTGTCGAGGGTGAGGTCACTCTGCTCCAGCAGTCGCTGTCGGGTGTAGTTGGACCTGTGGCCCGCTACGAAGGCATCCCGGATCAGTTCCTCCGTGTACTTAGTGGGCGTTACCGCCTTACACCCACAGGCCCGGCCAAGCATGGACAGTGCTTGGAGGTATTCCTCAGTCGATTCCCCAGGTTGTTGCTTGCGACTCCCCAGGAGTTGCCTGGCGTAAACTTCGTTCACAGGGCGCGTGTACTGGGTCTTGAGGAGCTGGAGGGTGGCTGTGTACGAGGTCGCGTCCCGGATGACTGAGTACACTCGGTGGTTCACCTTGGAGATCAGGACAGACAGTTTGTTCGCATCCGTTACGACCGCAGTGGAGGCAGTCAGGAATGCCTCGAAGCACATGAGCCAGTGAGCAAACTTGGTGGAAGCGTCCGCTTCCCGACTGTCCAGGTCCAGGCATGCTGGTGTGAGGATCTTCTCCATTATAAAAAATTTAGTTAATAAAATTGATGCGCCATCAATTACTCAAAAGACTGAGGTTAAGCGAGTAACAACCAGGCTTTTATTAACTAAAGAATGAAGGTCTAGTCTCGAGTGGTCGACCCGTCCAGAATACTAAGGGACTGGGAGGTAGTCACTTATATACCTGGAATAGTGGGAGGAGTCAGCCGAGGCATGTCCAGACCTGTACCTAGTGGAATACACATACACATACAGACAGGTATAACAGTGGTTTACCACAAAAGGGTAATGGTTGACGGGTGTTTTTGTGACTGGAAAGCTGTTTACAGTGGGGTTCCACAGGGCTCAGTACTGGGTCCCTTGCTCTTTGTGGTACACATCAATGATTTAGATTAAGAAGTTTGCAGATGATACTAAAATTGGCCGTGTGGTTGATAGTGAGGAAGAAAGCTGTAGACTGCAGGAAGATATCAATGGACTCGTCAGGTGAGCAGAAAAATGGCAAATGGAATTCAATCCAAAGAAGCGTGAGGGAATGCATTTGCGGAGGGCTAACAAGGCAAGGAAATACACAATAAATGGTAGGATACTGAGAAGAATAGAGGAACAGGGACATTAGAGTGCATGTCCACAGATCCCTGAAGGTAGCAGGACAGGTAGATAAGGTGGTTAAGAAGGCATACAGGATACCTTCCTTTATTAGTCGAGGTATAGAATATAAGAGCAGGGAGGTTATGCTTGAACTGTATAAAACACAAGTTAGGCCACAGCTAGAGTACTGTGTACAGTTCTGGTCACCACATTACAGGAAAGATGTGATTGCACTAGAGAGTGTCCAGAGGAGATTTAAGAGGACGTTGCCAGGACTGGAGAATTTTAGCTATGAGGAAAGATTGGATAGGCTGGGGTTGTTTTCTTTGGAACAGAGGAGGCTGAGGGGAGACTTGATTGATGTGTATACAATTATGAGGGTCTAGATAAAGTGGATAGGAAGGACCTATTTCCCTTAGCAGAGAGGTCAATAATCAGGGGGCACAGATTTAAAGTAATTGGTAGGATTAGAGGGGAGTTTAGGAGAACATTTTTCACCCAGAGGGTGGTGGGGGCCTGGAACTCGCTGCCTGAAAGGGTGGTAGAGGCAGAAACCCTCAGCGCATTTAAAAAGTACTTCGATATGCACTTGAAATGTCGTAACCTACAAGGCTACGGACCAAGAGCTGAAAAGTGGGATTAGACTGGATAGCTCTTTTTCTCCGGCACAGACAGGATGGGTTGAATGGCCTCTTTCTGTGCCATACATTTCTATGATTCTTTGAATGTAGACAGCCCATTTCTGCCTGGGCTTTACCTGATCAAAAAATTCATGAATGATACCAGTAACCTCAACCACAACTCCTCATTCACCAACAGTCCCACAGTCCTTACCTTTCCTCTATCACTGACAATCACATTTTCCGCTTTCCGGCAACACAAAAATAAAAGCCACCAGAAAATGCACATCCCAATCCAAATTTATAAATTCAATCATGACATAATGCATACAAAAATAAACTAATCACCCTTGTGCATTCCCTTAGTGCCTGTCTTTCGTATGCCTTTGTCTTCCCTAGTGCTCCAATGAGGCGCTACCCCAGTGGCTGCAGCATGGGTGGTGGAAGGCTGCTGACTTTCAATTGAGAAGATGGCAGATGGCCTAGGAGGGCGACCTCGAGCAGCTCTAAAAAGCCTGGCTTCAGATTGCACCATCTCGGCCTGTGCTGTAGCAGTTTGGGCTGACTGGCTGACAGGCAACAGAAAGGGCACTGGCGGAGTGGCAGGGTGGGAGCACGAATGCTGTCATCCTGAGAGAGGACAGTAGGTTTGTACTACATGGAGCCACTGCCATTCTCCCAGGGCGGCACCTCAGTACTCCTAGTAATCTGTTGGAGTACAGATTGATAGACTGCTGTAACACCCTGGACCCCCTTTGGTATCCAGAGCCATGTTGATAGCAGTCTGAGCTTCCACTGCAGCACTCAGGCCATTGGTGGAAGCTGCTTGTGCTGCAATGGAAGCTGAAACATCAGCCATTAGACATTGCACCATGGTGGGTTCCACAGTTGCGCTGATGGAGGTGACCACCCATTCTATGTTGGAAAGGATGGGCTTCAAGCTCTGCACAATGCCCTGTACAGGGTCGGTGCCGGACTCCTCCATGCTCCTTGACAACGAACGCAGGCTTTCCAGTGCACCAAGCATTTGGATGTGTATACCCATCAGCTTTCTTCTGTAGCCTGGTCCATTGAAGTCCTCATCTGAATCCTCTGCAGCAGAACTAGTGTGCAACCTCACCCTCCGGCGAGCTGGCAGCTGCGCCATTCTTTCTCCCTGCCCTGGCTCCTGCGCACTTGTGCCCGGTGTCTCACCACATGCAGATCCCTCCTCTATCCTAGCCTCTAAAATATGCACAGTGTCAGTATATGAGCTGGTGGCTGCTTGTGTAAGATCGAGAGACAGTTTCTCTTCATCTTCACTGTCTTCTTCCTCTTCCTCCACTGCCCAGGCAGGTTCCAGTTCTTGGGTATCTGAAATGAAAAAGGGACAAGGGTTGGGTTGTGGTGAGGGGTGAGGAGAAAGCAAGAACTGCATGCTTAGACTCTTTGCAGCCTCCCACTCCAGAAGAGATTGAGGGATGAGAGATAAGTAAGATGAGCGAAGGAGGGTTAGGTATGCAGATACCCTCCTCATCAATCGCTTCAGCACTGCCAGTGACCACGGCCTCAGCGATGCACCTTCCCATGATGGCCAGGCACTGTCTCCTCGATGGGGTTAAAACAGGCAGGTGCACCCGTCCTCCTCTGGTTCTTTGATACTGCCTGCTGTTATGCACCACCTTCTCCTGCAAGAAGAGGGAAGTGTATCAGTGGGTGTCCTGCAATATGTTTGGGTGATGTTGCTGTCATGGTTGAACAGTTGTCAGTGTGTGCGAGCTATGAGTTATGGGTGTGAGGCTTGCAACAGTGCTAAGCATGTGAGGGTGAGGTAAAGCATTTGAATGGTAGGGTTGAGTCCTGATTGATAGAGATTGTTGGTAGGTGAGTGATGGGGGTGTAGTGAATTGAGCAGTGGATGAGGCTATTGGTGCAGTTGGCAGGATATGCCATTTTAAGGCGAAGTCATTCACCTTGACAACGCGTGTTAGATCATTTAACTTCTTCCTGCACTATATCCATGTTCGACGAGCAACACTCCTGGCATTGACCTCCTCTGCTATTTCTTCCCATTGCCTCCTGAGCATATGTCTCCCCTCCTGCCCCTCTGTGGATATAGGACATCTCTCCTTCTTTCCACCTCTACCACCAAGGCTTCCAGTGTATTCTCTGAAAACCTCTGCACACATTCTTTCGCATGTTCAACCATTGCTCAAAGTATCACAGTACTGATTCAGCTTTGAAAAACTCCCACCACTTGTTGCAGCCACAATGCACCTCCCCTTTAAGAGGTGCAGGCTGTTTTTAAGTAGCCCTAGACACTTGCGATATTAGGTCCCCTGCTGATGCGTGCAGCCAGTGAACAGCGTAGGAGTGCCGGCTGCAAGCAGCAATCATTTAAGGCAGCAGGCAGCACGAATTTAACGTACTGCCTGAAATGCTATGAACGAGCGTGGGTTAATAGCCCACCATGATCCCTGCGCCTGTTTTCAGGTCTTAGCCAAGTTCTCCCCATAGTGCCATATGACACCCCAAAGAGCAATGCTTGACTATTGTGCTAAGGGGATACCCATGCGCTTCTCTGTGATTCAGTAATCTGTTCTCGGAAAACACTCTTACCGTGCGACCTAGTGAGATCATTAAACTACTTTTGACACACCTTGCAGTTATGGAGGTCCCACTCACAGCCACAGCCACATATTTCCACATGGCCCTCGCTGCTGCATGTGATGAGTTTTTCTCTCGTATTTCGATTATTGCACCCCTCCCTTCTCTAGTTTAGGCAAGCAACACTTCCACTTCAGCCTCAGAAATGTTAGAAGCTCACCTTCCCCTTCTGTACCCCGCCGCCACCGCCGCGCCCCCCCCACCCTCCGGCCAGGATATATAGGGGGGTCACCCACCTCTAATTATTCCCACCTCACTACACTTTGGTGACCCAGGAATTTCCAGGCCAAAGCTATGAAAGATCCAATGGACCACGGGGAACTTTTAAAACTTGTCTCCGCTCTGGCTGCAGTTATACCAAAGTGGTGTACGATTATTTCCACAATGCTAAGTGGACTTTGGGTGACTTTGTCCTCTTTTTGCGAGACAAATAAGTTAAACAAATAAACTGTAAACAAAACTCTAATAAACCTTTAAATAAACCTTAACAAATCAAATTAAAATTTGGTTGTTTGAACTAATTATGCACTCCAGTCCCCGCGGCGCCCACCGGTCACGAAATTGCTCAAGCGCGCCGGTGGACACCGCGTGCTCCATCTCTAGGGCCACCCGGGCGCGAACATGGCCACGGAAGAGAGGGAGGCAATCCGGCCGGACGACCCCCTCGACCGCCCGCTGCCTGGACCAATTAATGGCCTTCTTGGCCAGGCCCAGGAGCAGACCCACGAGGAGGTCCTCCGACCTGCCCGCTCCCCTCCGCACCGGGTGACCGTAGATCAAGTGGGTGACTTTGTATCCAAAGTACTGTATAGTTTTGCATCCATGTGATTCCTAAACTGATTTACATCACCTCAAACCATGCAGTATAAGTGGCCTATTACATAGCGAGATAGTGCTGAGTGTAATATATGTTAAACTCAAAATTAGACATTAGCCATGTTTTTAAAAATTAATTAGTAAGGCAGATACTATGAACCAGTTGAAAACGTTTATTCAATAATTGCTGAAGTCCTATGGGCTCATTATTTCTTATTGGAGTCATTTGAAACTACCAATTAAGAGGAAGAGTGGTTTCTGTACAGAAACATAAAGAGAAAATTGATTTTTATTTGTCTAAATCATGTAGCCTACAGCAGTGCACAAATGAACTGATAAAGCAAAAAAAAACCTAATGGATTACATGGGTGATTACAGTGATACTTGCACAATCATGCAGAAGCAATTGAAAACTGAGCTGTTTATGTTTCTTTCATTCTGTGGTATTTGAAAATGTTTTTTTTATCTGTACAGTGACCAAGGGAGAAAAACAGGATGCAGCCAACACCCACCTTTGTGACATTTAAGATCTGGGATCTACTCATAAATGACTTTCCTTCACAGGATTAGGCCTTGCTTGTTAAATCATATCCTGAAGCTGTGGGAAAAAAGTCTTGTTCTGGGTGTTCACTGATTAATGGAGCCATTTAGCCCTCAGCAAACCTCTGGGCAGTGTGAGATGAGCCATGATGAGGGACTTGCAAAGAGCACAATGAGCCTTGCCTATTCAGTAACCAAATGACTGCTGCTCAGTTAGCTGTAAGCCTTAGTATAGAACCTTTTGCTCCAATACTCAATTAATGCTTCATTAGTAGCTTATGTGAGTACTGAGCTGAAACACTCCGGGCATATTCTAGGTCTGGTTCTTAATTGGGCTTAAATGGGTTAATTGCATTTCACAAGAACAAGATCTTTGCTATTACCAATGGGAAAGAAGTCAATAGCTCCCAGGTATTAATAGCTTATAAAACAGCAGCTTTTTCCACAAACAAAATGCATTTTCCTCAGTTAACTGGACTCCAGTGTTCCCCCTCCAGCCCACAATCTCATTCTCACAAACTTAGGCTCAGTTTAACTCAGATCCAGTTTAGCTGTAGTAAAACCATTTGGAGCTGTGGTGCCTGCACACATTGCAATCACAGACAATGAAGTCCACCCTCGCCACTGCAATTCGAAGCATGGGGTGATATTACTGAAAATCAATAGTGTTTACTATTTTTAATAGTGGATAATTATCACATAGAGTGTATTGTTATCTGAATGTTCCATTTTTTACAAATGCTTTTCTCAACATTCAATTTAAATCAGAAATGTACATTTGAGTTTTCCAGTACTGCCACCAGTGCAAAGCAAAAAATGGCAATTAGTTATCCTACAGCTATTGGCCTTCACAAAGGTCAGCCTGTCACCCAGAATGTGACAGAAGAGAAAATCTGTCCAAGCCCAGCAAATCTGTCAGAGATTTGATTGTTGAGGCCTGTGATTTAAAAAAAATTCTTCTGGGGATGTGCCCAATGTTGCCAAAGCTGCATTTATTGCCCCTCACTAGTTTCACTGAGAAGGTGGTGGAGGGCCTTCTCATTGAAGCACTGTAGTCCCTGTGGTGACAATGCTCACCCAATAGTGTTAGGTAGGGAATTCCAGGATATTGACCCAGCAATAATGAAGGAATGGAAATATATGTCCAAGTCAGCTTTGTGTATGACTTGGAGGGGAACTTGGAGGTGATAGTGTTCCCAGGACATTACTGCTCTTGTTCTTCTTGGTATCCTTCTAAGAAGAAGGTAGAGCTCACAGGGGAAGGAGGTGCTGTCAAAGTAATCTTGGTGAGTTGCTGCAGTGCATCTTGTTGATCATACATACTGCTTCACAGTACACAGTAGAGAGGGTGGATATTGGTCCCGATATTAACTCCGAGGCGCTTTGGGAGCAGGGGAGTCTGATATCGTGTGGGAAACCCGGAAGTAATTTCAGTGCATCTGTCTGTGGCATTTTAACGCAGCTACCGCATTATAATATTACTTCCAGGTTTGAGGTCGAATATGTGGCAGCAGGCTTGGTGCAAACCCGCGTAAAGCGATCTCGACTCAGGTACTTAAAGAACCAATCCAAAGATGCAATTTGAAGGAGTTGGGAGGTTTTGCACAGCAATTGCAGAAGCTGGACTCAGGACACTCCAAGGCTGCATCGTGCTTTAATGATGCCTCAGTTGATGTACTTCTGGGGGCAGTGAGGAGTCACAGAGAGATGCTCTTCCCCAGCAATGGGAGGAAGAAACCTGCTGCTGCTACAAATGAGGTGGGGCTGGAGGTAGCCGAGGAGGTCAGCAGCAGGAGCAGTGTGCCACGCTCCTGGCTTCAGTGCAGAAAGTGCTTAAATGACCTAACCAGGTCAAGAAAGCAGAGTACAGTTGTACATTCACCTATTTCCTGTTGTATATATCACTCGCCAACCTCCACTATGCCTTGTCAAGCCTAAACCATCACACCACTCCTCGCAGCCACTTACCTTGCAAGCGCACCCATCCTTTTCTTTCTGTGCACTTCCTCACATCCCCATCTATCCATCCACCACTGCCACTCACCCTCATCCTTATGCACTTTGATGGCTCTCCCTGATAGTCACTCTTACCAAATGCACTGCAACCATCAGGTGAATACATGCCATTACACTCACTCATAGGTCTGTTCTTTCCCCTGTTGCAGGAGAAGAGAGCAGAAAACATGAGGGAGAGAACCGGAGGTGGTCCTCCTGAGATCTCGCAGCTGACAACTGCAAAGGAGTAAGTGCTGGAGATCAGTGGCATCTTAACGTCCATGGCCATCGCAGATGGGGAGATGGAGACCTTCCAGCTACCTGCTGCCATAATTAAATATCATCGATCCACATGTCATAGGAGGATTCAGGAAAGAATAAATGTAAAAGCAGCGAGAGAAATGTCAAGGCTCTAGAGCAGAGTAGAGTTTTGGGTAAAAATATGCAGAGTGGGTCAGGAAGGGACAGAAAGAGTAACAAAGGTAATAAGGCATCAATGACTAAGGTGACATCTTGGAAATAAGTCAAAGCTAAAGGCACTATATCTGAATGCGTGAAGCATTCGCAACAAAATAGATGAATTAATAGCGCAGATAGAAATGAACAGGTTTGATCTAATAGCCATAACGGAGACGTGGTTGCAAAGTGGCCAAGGTTGGGAACTAAATATTCCAGGATACTGAACTTTTAGAAGAGATAGGCAAAATGGAAAAGGAGGAGGGGTAGTCCTGATAATAAAGGATGGGATAAAGACAGTAGAGAGAAAGGATCTTAGCTCCGAAAATCAAGAAGTAGAATCAGTTTGGGTGGAGCTTAGAAACAGCAAGGGGCAGAAAACATTGCAGGGAGTTATTTATAGGCCCCCAAACAGTAGTTATAATGTAGGGCAGAGTATAAATCAGGAAATTAGAGGTGCATATAACAAGGGTAATACAGTGATCATGGGGGACTTTAATCTACATATAGACTGGGCAAACCAAATTTGCAGTAATAATGTGGAGGACGAATTCATGGAATGTATGCAAGATAGTTTTCTAGATCAGTATGTTGAGGAACCAACTAGGGAACAGGCTATTTTAAATCTAGTATTGTGCAATGAGAAAGGGTTAATTAATAACCTTGTAGTAAAGGGGCCTTTAGGGACGAGTGACCATAATATGATAGAATTTTGTGTTAAGTTTGAAAGTGATTTAGTTAAATCCAAAACTAGGGTCTTAAATCTAAACAAAGCAAACTACATAGGTATGAGGGGAGAGTTGGCCACAGTAGATTGGGAAACTACATTAAAAGGTATGATGGTAGACAAGCAATGGCTAGCATTTAAAGAATTAATACATAATTTACAACAAATATACATTCCTTTAAGGCACAAAAATCTCACAGAAAAAGTGGTCCAACCGTGGCTAACAAGAGAAGTTAAAGATAGTATTAGATCAAAGGAAGAAGCTTATAATTTTGCCAAAAAGAGTAGTAAGCCTGAGGATTGGGAGGATTTTAGAATTCAGCAAAGAAATTCATAAAGAAAGGGAAAATAGAATATGAGCGTAAACTAGCGAGAGACATAAAAACAGACTGTAAAAGCTTTTATAGGTATGTAAAAAGGAAAAGATTAGCGAAAGTAAATGTCGGTCCCTTACAGGTTGAGACAGGAGAAGTTATAATAGGGAATAAAGAAATAGCAGAGAAATTAAACAAATATTTTGTGTCTGTCTTCATGGAAGAAGACACAAAAAACTTCCCGGAAATAGTGGAGAACCAAGACTCTAGCGAGAATGAGAAACTAAAAGAAATTAGTATTAGTAAAAAAATAATACTGGAGAAAGTAATGGGACTGAAAGCTTATAAACCCCTGGATCTGATGGCCTACAACCTAGGGTTTTGAAAGAGGTGTCTGTAGAGATAGTGGATGCATTGGTTGTCATTTTCCAAAATTCCATAGATTCTGGAATGGTTCCTGTGGATTGGAAGGTAGCAAATGTAACCCCACTATTTAAGAAAGGAGGGAGAGAAAACGGGGAACTACAGACCAGTTAGTCTGACATCAGTAGTAGGGAAAATGCTAGAATCTATTATTAAGGACGTGGTAACAGGGCACTTAGAAAATAATAATAGGGTTGGGCAGAGTCAACATGGATTTATGAAAAGGAAATCGTGTTTCACAAATCTGTTAGAGTTTTTTGAGGTTGTAACTAGCAAAATAGATAACGGGAACCAGTGGATGCGGTGTATTTGGATTTTCAGAAAGGCATTTGTTAAGGTGCCACACAAGAGGTTATTAAACAAAATTATGGCTCATGAGAGCGGGGGGGTTATATACTAGCATGGATTGAGGATTGGTTAATGGACAGAAAACAGAATGCAGGAATAAACGGGTCATTTTCGGGTTGGCAAGCTATAACTAGAGGGGTACTACAAGTATCAGTGCTTGGGCCTCAGCTATTCACAATCTACATCAATGATTTGGATGAGGGGACAATAATATATCCAAGTTTGCTGATGATACAAAATTGGGTGGGAATGTAGGTTGTGAGGAGGATGCAAGAAGACTTTAAGGGGATATAGACAGGCTAAGTGAGTGGACAAGAACATGGCAAATGGAATATAATGTGGAGAAATGTGAAGTTATCCACTTTGGTAGGAAAAATAGAAAAGCAGTGTAATTTTTAAATGGTGAGAGATTGGGAAATGTTGGTGTTCAGAGGGACCTGGGTGTCCTAGAACACGAATCACTAAATGTTAACATGCAGGTACAGCAAGCAATTAGGAAAGCAAATGGTATGTTGGCCTTTATTACAAGAGGATTTGAGTATAAGAGTAAAAACTTAACTGGACCAGCCACATAAATAATGTGGCAATAAGAGTAGGTCAGAGGCTAGGTATTCTGCGGTGAGTATCTCACCTCCTGACTCCCCAAAGCCTTTCTACCATCTACAAAGCACAAATAAGGAGTGTGATGGAATACTCTCCACTTGCCTGGATGAGTGCAGCTCCAACAACACTCAAGAAGCTCAACACCATCCAGGACAAATTCTTACAGGACTTGACAAGGTAGATGCAGGGAGGATGTTTCCCCTGGCTGGGGAATCTAAAACCAGGGGTCACAGAATTAGGGGTTGGCCTTTTAGGACTGAGATGAGGAGAAATTTCTTCACTCAGAGGGTGGTGAATCTTTGGAGTTCTCTACTCTAGAGGGCTGTGGAGGCTCAGTCATTGAGTATATTCAAGACAGAGATCGATAGATTTTTGAATATTACAGGAATCAAGGGATATGGGGATAGTGCAGGAAAGTGGAGATGAGGTAGAAGATCAGCCATGATCTTATTGAATGGCGGAGCAGGCTCGAAGGGCCAAATGGCCTACTCCTGCCTCTATTTCTTATGTTCTTATGTTCTTATACAACACTCAGTCATGTTGACTTTATTTCAGCAGCAACTCATGCTTACCATGCACCAGCACTGATGCTCACACTTTGGTGGGTCCAGTTAGATAGAAGGGTTTTTACCTGATGACTCACAGTTCACAAGTATCAAGAGCATACAGTGGTAGCAGGGACAGCAGTGGAGGGTCCTTGTTGGAGGGCGTAGCCATCTCCAAGCTCTGCTCAACTGGACACAGAGGCTGTACCCTGGAGGCCATTGATGGAAAAGATAATAATTAATGAGCCAGAAAAAATCTGCAACGTACTGACAGGCCTTCCATTCACATTGTCCATGATTACAGAGAGGAATGGAAGCGTCCAGCTCAAGCATGAGTGGGTTGTAGTCGCAGGACTTTGAGAGGATGTCTTCTTCCATGGATACATTGGACAATGCAATGGAACATCAATCATGGTAATCAAATTAATTCACGCAGGCCTTGACCACGGTTGTGTGGACTCTGGATGCCAACATGTCTGACACCTTAAATAGGATGACAGATACCTTAACCTTGGCCTTACAGTGCATCATTGATCTGCATCAGGCTGCTCTCCAGCAGAGTGGTAGGAGTGAAGTGCGGCTGGCCCATGAGAGGGATGATGGCAAAAGGGGAGAGAAAGAAAGAAAGACTTGCATTTATACGGCGCCTTTCATGACCACTGGACATCCCAAAGTGCTTTACAGCCAATGAAGTACTTTTGAAGTGTTGTCACTGTTGTAATGTAGGAAACGCTGCAGCCAATTTGCGCACAGCAAACTCCCACAAACAGCAATGTGTTCATGACCAGATAATCTGTTTTAGTGATGTTGATTAAGGGATAAATATTGGCCAGGACACCAGGGATAACTCCCCTGCTCTTCTTCGAAATAGTGCCAAGGGATCTTTTACATCCACCTGAGAGAGCAGACGGAGCCTCCGTTTAACATCTTATCCGAAAGACAGCACCTCTGACAGTACAGCACTCCCTCAGGACTGCACTGTAGTGTCAACCTAGAATTATGTGCTCAAGTCTCTAGAATGGGACTTGAACGCACAACCTTCTGACTCAGAGGCAAGGGTGCTACCAACTGAGCCACAGCTGACACCCCATGGACATGGAAGTGGGGACTCCACTCTAAGCGCTCCCACGTCTGACCTGTTGCCCCTGCCACCCCCAGTCAGTACCTGACATGCTGCCTCCTCTCCAGATGGCCGAGTCTGCCCTTGCACAAGTGCAGGTGGAGCAGTCTTTGGTGGGGCCCTCACAGACTCCAACACCCAAAGGTTGTCGGCCAAGAGCATCTCAACAGTCAGAGCAGGTATCTGAGCAGCCTGCTTCTACTTTTGCTCAAGCCACAGAGATTGCACCACATAGGTGCGATAGGAAAAGGAAGAGTAAAGATTTGTAGTTGCACAAGGGTATGCACATGGATGTATAAAAAAACATTGGCCTAGAAATTGGGTATAGCCCCGCTTGGGGCGTTAGAATTGGCGCTGCACAAATTTTATAGCCAGATGCAACTTATCGCCACCTCGTGTGATATTGGGTTGCAGCGCCCCTAAAGGTGATTGCGGTTCAGAATCAAGCGTTGCACGGGACTCCTAAGGCGCTAACCTGGCGGCGCTACTCAATATCGGGGCGGGCGGGCGCAGCGCAGGTGCTGTTAATAATCGATGACCACAAGACTTTCAGGCGCTGGCCAGCTCTTAAAGGAATGGGTCAGTAAGGATCAGCAGCCACACTCTGCGCCTTGTAGGCCTCAAAATCGGCGCTGGGCATTCTGTGGCGTTACAAACTTTGAGAAGATGGAGAGGGTGAGGCAGAGAGTGGAGCACTTTGCCAATGGGGCATTGGATGCTTTGGTAGGCGCAGTGGAGCAGTCTTTGGTGTGCTGTACCCCGACAATGGCAGGAGGCCTCATCAGAGCGAGAACCGCAGAGCTTGGAGGGAAGTTTCTCAAAAGGTCAACTCCAACAGCGTGGTGACCAGGAGCCCTGTGCAATGCAGGAAGAAATTCAACGACCTCACTCGGGCCGTTAGGGTGAGTGGTGTTTCGGCAATCTTCTTCATCCCTCCATCTGCACCTGACTTTATGGCCAGAGGGTGTGCGATGCCCCATTGGCCATCTGTCAGCAAGCACCCATGGCCCTTTCTGGGATCACACATGCACATTAAACTCAGGGCATCATGTAAGGGCTAGTCCACCATAGGGGGCATGAGATGACAACTCAGGGCATGATGTAAGGGCTATTCCACCATGGGGGGCATGAGATGACAGTTCAGGGCATCATGTTTCATCACTTCCCGTCCTTTCTCCTGCAGGCCAAGCTGGCCAGGAACCACAAAGAGCAGCTTCTGACCGGAGGAGGACGTCCTCACCTCCAGACCCTCACGGACCTCGAGGAGAGAGTTCACCAGATTGTTGGAGGCCGGATGACTGGACCTGTCACCACTGGAGCTGCCGACCCCATTGTGCACAGCGATGGTAAGGTCATTACCTTTTTGATCTGTCTCCTTCCACTTGTTCCCCCCACCAGCATGCTTTTCACTCTGGACCCATGTCATAGCATTGCAGCAATCTTGCATCCCTTGCTGCCACCCTGCCCTTTCGCTAAAGCCACTCTTCAACCACCCTGCTTTCAGATGCTGCATCACCAGCTCAGGAGATGGGCCCTCAAGCTGCCAGTGCCACTGACTCTGGAGGCGACCAGCAGGAGGAAGCCGGAACATCCGTGCCAGCCTCAGGCGAGGCAGCCCATCTGGAGACTGGGGATAGTAATTCCCTGGAGGGGAGCGGGGGGGGTGGCTCTGATGAGGAACCAGTTCCAGGAACCAGCGGGCTGCAGCAGCGCAAGGGGGGTAGGGAAGCTCGGGGGCCATCTCCCCGGAGGGCGAGTCAGGCTACGATGACTGCTGCACAGAGCGCGGAAGAGGTGCGGTCCCTCGCTGAAATGAGCGCCCAGGCTCAGCTCAGGCACACTGAGCTGATGGCTGCAGTGGCAAGGATGCCTGAATCCATCGAGACACTGGCAAGGAGTGTCCAAGACTTCGGGGCAGCACAGGCAAGGAGTGCGCAGGACTTTGGGGCAGCACTGGAAAGGACTGTCCAGGACTTCGGGGCATCACTGGAATGGACTGTCCACGGCTTCGAGTCAGCCCTGGAAAGGACTGTCCAGGGCTTCACCGAAGCAGTGGAAAGGACTGTCCCGGCCTTCAGCGAAGCACTGGCAAGGAGTGTCCAGGGCTTCACCGAAGCACTGGCACCTGCCATGCAAGTGCTGTGTGCTGCCACGCAGTCACTCGCTGGCCTCATGCAGACGCAGATTGAGGCCACGCGAGCACTGACTGCTGCCACCCTCGATGGATCAGGCAGGATTACCCGGGGCCCTTGCAGCACCACAGCAGGCCGTCAATCTATGGACCAGCCGATTGGGGCGCATGCTGCGGTGCTGCCCCGTCAGAGTGCCAGTGTGTCGGCTGACCAGGGAGCAGGTGTCCGCTCTCATGATGTCAGCATTCCTGATGCCACCGCTGGGACGTCTCCACTGCAGCTGCCACCACCTGCAGGACAGACTGCTTCCACCCATGCACAGTTGGAGCAGTCAGCATCCGGGCCCTCCAAGCCCAGAGGTCGTCCACGCCATCCCTCAGGGGCTTCTGCACTTTCAGACACTCAGCAGGCGTCCCCCAGCCTTGATGCAGCCACTGGGGTCCATTTACAGAGGAGTTGCAGGGAGGGAAGGGGCCGATCTCGTAAGAGAAGTAGATCACCATCAAGGGGTCAAGAGTAGAGGGAGCTGCTGAGATGTCTTATTTGTAGAATTCAAGGCCATATACACCTGCTGTGAATGTTAGTAAGGTTTTGGGTAGTCTGGCGGGTTTGCAAGACAGTTATGTGTTATTTCGTTAGTTATGCTTTCGGTTGCCATTGCTTTGCCATGTTGGAAGGAAGCACATTTTTGAAAATAAAGAGAAGGCTTTATTTACAATGGCCATCTATACTATTTACAATCATTCTGGCCTTCATAGGCCTTGGGTGACCTGGACGGTTCTCTCCCAATGACACCAAGCATTCCATCAGAGGGGCCTAGAACCGACCCCTTATGAGCCTCTGACGGACGGCCCTTCCAGTTTCTGGAACCCTCCCGTCTTCCTCCTCCTCCTCCTCCTCTGCTGGTCCTTCAAGGTCGGCTGGCATTGGCTGGGTGCGTTGGATGGCGAGGTTGTGGAGCATGCAGCAGACAACGACGATGTGGGCGACTCGCTCCAGTGAGTACTGCAGGGCGCCCCCCGAATGGTCGAGACAGCGGAACCTCTGCTTGAGCACACCGATTGTGTGCTCCACAATGTTCCGCGTCGCCTGATGGCTGGCGTTGTACTGCTCCTCTGCCGGGGTGCTGGGCGAACGGAGCGGGGTTATAAGCCAGGGGCACAGAGGATAGCCCTTGTCTCCGAGAAGCCAGCCTCGTGGGTGAGCCGGGGCCTCGAAAAGGTCTGCCACTGAGGTCTGACGCAGGATGAAAGCGTGGTGGCTGCTGCCAGGGTATTGTGCGTTGACCACGAGGATCAGCTGCTGGTGGTCACAGAGCAGCTGTACATTGAGGGAGTGGAACCCCTTGCGGTTGCGGAACTTCTTGGGATTCTGTACAGGCGCGCGCAAAGCCACGTGCGTACAGTCAATGGCGCCCTGCACCATGGGGAAGTCAGCTATTGCCGCGAAGCCCTGTGCGCGCTCCCACTGCTTCTCCGGTGTCAAAGGGAACGAGATGAATTGCCGCCTCCTCTTATATAGGGCATCTGTAACTTGGCAGATGCAGCAATGCACCGCAAACTGGGAAATGTTAGCAATGTCCCCAGTTGCTGCCTGAAACGAGCCGCTGGCAAAGAAATTCAGGGTTACAGTAACCTTTACGGCCACCGACAGAGAGGTCCTGCACCGTATCTTCGGCTGCAAATCGTCCTGAAGCAGGTGGCACAGCTCAGTCACCACCTCCTTGTGGAATCGCAGCCTTCTGACACACTGCTCCTCCGACATGTTGTGGTAGGAGAACTGTTGCCTGAAAACCCTCACCGCTTAAGGTCTGGTGTGGCGACGTCTGTTGGCCCTCCTCCGTCTGGCCACTCCTGGCCCTCTCTCCCTCCATCTCTGTGCCCTCTCAACATGGTCGTCCAGCAGGACGTTCCCCTCCAGAGCAGCCCCCATAATAAGAGCGAACAAGGTAAAGGTTGTAATGTCTCACCAGCAGCAAGGTAATGTTCACAGGGCTGATGGTCCTCTGGCACCGCTGGCTGAATGGCAATAAGGCTCTCCCACTGCAGCTCTGCAACTCTCTCAAACCAACCAACAAGTTGCGCTCTCAAAATGGCCGACGCTTTGATAACAGTGCAGTCCCCTTTAAAGAGCGCCCCCCTAGCCCGAGAGTGCCTGGGGAACGTTCCAGTGAGCTGTCACTATTAGCGCCAGGCGGAACGGAGGCGGGCGCCACTCAATTTCCGGTCCGGGGCACCAAAAAGGCGTTGCACAATGAAATGATGTTATGATGAGCCTGCGCCCGCGAGCGGGCGCTAAGTTTTTGCGCCGGCGCTAAGAGCCCACTCAATATGGGACGAGGCGCTCGCCTCGCGGCACCCGGCCGCTAGTTGCTTAGCCCCCGCTCCTCAGCCTCTTTAGGCGCTAAGCCCTGGCGCTACCAACCGAATTTCTCCCCCATTATGTTGTTAAGTTTCCGGTTTTTAGTAGAATCACATAAAATGTATTACTTTGCACCACTTTCCCATGTTGCCCCTTCTTGGTTGCTGGGTGGCAGCTCACCTTTTCAGTTGCTTGTTGATAAATGGGAAGACATGAATTGGCAGGAACCAATGGGAGGGATGTGCAATGGGTGCTTGTTTGGTTACAGGACTGCTTTGTGTCAGTGGGATGGTTGGGGGAGGATTGAAAGTGGTCGTTGGGTGTGTTTGCTACATCGGTCCAGTGGTGGTAACTAACTGATCATTACAGTTATAAGGGAATCCCTGACACCCGGGCAGCAATGTGAGCAGCTGGTGCTTCATTCGGGTCGCCATCTTCTTCCTCCTCCTCCTCCTTTTCTCTTCTTCTTCCTCTTGCTCCTCCTCCTCTCCCTCAGATTTGTCCGCAAACAATGTACGCTCAGCCCCTTGTGCTTCCTGCAGCTCCAATCTTTGCTGCTGTACAATGTTGTGCAGAGTGCAGCACACCATGATCATTCTGGAGACCTTGGCTGGTGAGTACTTAAGGGTGCCTCTTGATCTAACCAGGCACCGGAAGCGCAACTTGAACATGCCGATCGCTTGTTCAATGACACATCTGGTAGTCATATGGCTTTCATTGTACCGCTCTTGGGCATCATTGCTTGAATTTCTCACTGGTATCATCAGCCATGTTTAAAGGGGGTATCCTTTATCCCCTAGCCACCACCCCTCAAGTCTGCTTACAGTTTTAAAGAGGTCGGGAAGCTCGGACTGCTGCAGGATGAAAGCATCATGGCAGCTCCCCAGGAATCTGGTGCACACCTGCATAAACCTTTTCATGTGGTTGCACACCAGCTGCACATTGATGGAATGGAACCCCTTGTGGTTTACAAATACTCCTGGTTGATCTGAGGGTGCGCGGATTCCCATGTGTGTGTTATGTTCATAAATAAATAGACGTTTTTATTATGAACAGCTAGCTTCTGCTAGTCATTTATTCAGCCATGTTGACTTGTATGCAGTAGCCATGTTGACTCTTTCAACCAGTGCCTTGTGTTAAACAAGACAACCCATATAGATGTAGCCCACTACTAAAACATACAGCTACACCTAGTGTACCATTCTAGAATGACATATTACTGCATATCATTACATCCCCCTTCCTTTGAGGTTAAACAAAATCAATATCAATCAACTTTCAAGAAAAACGATAAAGATGATATCAGTAACACTTTTGTTAGTGCTCTATAAACCTTCGAATGAACTTGTTTTTTTTTTACATAACGACACAAACATTTTTTTTTTAAACATCTTCACAACAGTCAACACATCTTCAAAGCTTTACTTTATGAACTCTAAGCTTTTCATTCTTTTATTATAGTTTTCTTTGTACTCAAAGATTAAGTCTATCAGGCTTTTTTACTTCACGTGTGGATCTTCTCAGCACAGGTAAGTCTGATGTGTTTGCATGAGAGCCTGTATGTGTGTTTGTGTTAGATTGTTCTGGTGGTGAGTGACAAGATTCAGTTGCGGCATTGTCATCGATTTGCTCTTGAATAGTTTCTTGTGCTTTCAGGAGGGAACGGCGGTTCCTCCTGAGAATCTGTCCTTCCTCAGTTCTAACAGTGTATGACCTTGGTCCTACTTCCTCAAGAACTGTAGCTTTCCTGTTCCATGCATTTGGATCCTCAATCCTGACAACATCATCCCTTGTCAATGGTTTCATAGTTTTGGATGACTTGTCATAGTGTGATTTCTGTTTCAGCTTTAACAGTTGAAGTCTCTGGCCTAGAAATTCAGTTGGCTGCGCCAGGCGTTAGCGCCTTAGGAGGAGCAGATCTCGAGCGCTAGGTGCTTAGCGCCCGGGCGCTGCGCGATCTGCTCCTCGCCCCAACTTCAGTAGACATTTAGCGCCGGCGCAAAGTCTTTGCGCGCGCTCAGCTGCGCGCGCAGATCATGACGTCATTTCGTCATGCAACGCCCTTTGTGCGCCCGGAACCGGAAATTCACTCGCGCCGCCCCATTGTGCGCCGGGCGTCCCTAACGACTGTGAAGTGGAACGGTACACAGCCGAGGTGGGCCGCGGGGAGCGCAAATTAAAGGGCACTTACCCTGCACTATAAATGGCAGCCATTTTGCAGCATTCACTCTTGTGCAACGGATTTTTGGAGAGAGACCAAGGAAGAGAGCTTACTGCTTTGGCCCAACACTAGGACAGGTCTTTTTGGCTTCAGGCCAGAGCTGTGCAATTCTCTTTGCCTTCATTGAGGTCTCAGTGTTTGCCAGCATATTATGGGGGCTGCATTGGGTGCCAACGCTGAGTTTCAGCCTTATGTCGGAAGGGCTTACAGACGCCGTGAGAGAGTGGCAGCCCTGGCTAGACGCAGAGGGGGCAACAGGCGTTGCCAAGTGAGGCCTTACCCACCCAGGGTATACCGCCAGCAGTTCTCCTATCTCAACATGTCTGCCGCGCAGTGTGTTAGGAGGCTGCGATTCAGAAGGGAGGTGGTCACAGAGATCTGCCAGCTGCTTCACAGAGATCTGCGTCCACAGCTGATGCGCAGGACGTCTCTGTCGGTGGCAGTGAAGGTGACGGTGGCTCTCAACTTCTATGCCACCGGCTCCTTCCAATCCACTACTGGGGACATCGCTAACATCTCCCAGTTCGCCGTGCATTGCTGCATCCGCCAGGTGACCAATGCCCTTTTCAGAAGGAGACGTCAATTCATCTCCTTCCCCATGACCCTGGACAAGCAGCAGCAGCGTGCAGTGGGATTTGCAAGAATAGCAGGCTTCCCCATGGTGCAGGGCGCCATTGACTGCACGCATGTGGCTTTGCGGGCACCTCTGGAGCATGCCGAGGATTACTGCAACCGGAAGGGCTACCATTCCCTCAACGTACAGCTGGTGTGTGACCACAGGCAGCGCATCCTAGCTGTCAATGCCCGCTTTCCAGGCAGCAGCCACGATGCCTTTATCCTGCGACAGACAACTGTGGCTGACATGTTCCAGGCACAGCCTCACCCAAGAGGATGGCTTATCGGGGACAAAGGCTATCCTTTGTGTACCTGGCTCATGACCCCGCTCCGCGCGCCCACGACCCCTGCTGAAGAGGCATACAACGAGAGCCATCAAGCGACCAGGAACCTCATCGAACAAACAATCGGCGTCCTGAAGCAACGGTTCCGCTGTCTGGATCGCTCCGGGGGAGCCCTCCAGTATTCGCAGGAGCGAGTCTCCCAATTCGTCGTCATTTGCTGCATGCTGCACAACCTGGCTATCTGCAGGACTCAGGCACTGCCACCTCACGTTGGACCACCACCTCAGGAGGAGGAGCAGGAGGAGCATGAGGAGGAGGAGGACGAGGAGTACCAGCCCAGGAGGGAGGCAGAAGGTCCAAGGGCCGCCCGTCGGCGGCTTATTGAACGTCACTTCTAGGCCCCCTGTCAGGGAATGGCTTGTGCCAATGAAAGAACATGATTGCAGCCGCTCCGCAAGCCCTCAGCCGGTTAAGGCAACAAACACTTCAAAGATCAAACATGGACAATGTGAATAAATAAAATGGTTTATTGTACAAACTCAGGGCCCTTCCCACATGAAAACCAAGAACACATGAAACCCCCAAAAAACACTCACACACATGAGTCACTCCCACAACCTGGGGAGGATTAACCAAAGATGTAAATAAAAATGGCCTCATCCTCGGCCTTCAAAAAACAACCATTCCACAAAACACAACATTTGGACACACCCTCTACTTTGTGTCCCGTGAGGGCGATGCCCTCTGCAAACTTTGCCGGCCCCTGGACGCCCTGCTGCTCCTCCTCAAAGTGAGGCCAGTGGCTGCTGCAAGGCTGGGGGAAGGCTCCTGAGGGGCACATGTCGTGACGGCAGATGCCCTTGGGGGTCGGCCTAGATGAGGTCTGGCCCTCGAGGGGCCGGCTGGTGAATGCTGCAGCTGTGGCTGGCCAGCATCAGTCGCTGCAGCAGCTCGTGGCAGCTCCACTGGGGGAGTGGCAGTGGCGGCTGGAGCAATGGGGGCAAGCTGGCGGATGGCAGGCGCTCGCTGGTCGCCTGAGACACTGGCACTCGGCCGGGCCAGCACTGCAGCATGCGCAGCAATCTGCCGAGGGACAGACCGCTGTGCTGCTGCAGCGCGCCGGGTGCCCTGGTGATGCCGGGCTGACACAGCGAGTGTGGCAGCAGTGAGTGCCCGTGTTGCCCTGTTCTGTGACCGCATCAGAGCAGCCAGTGACTGCACGGCACCACTGATCACCTGGCCAGTCGCTGCCACAGAGGCCCCGAATTCGGTGACACTCCGAGACAGGGACTGCATGGCCTCAGGCATCCGTCCCACTACCCCCATGAGCTCCGTGTGCCGGCGCTCCGAGTCCGCGGACATGTCCTCGAGGCGGCGCATCTCCTCGGCGTTAACCGTCCCCAGACTGGAGGCCGGACTCTCCCTCTGGGGAGAAGGCCGCCGAACTGGCCGACCCTTCATGCGTTGCTGGACGCCGCTGGGCCCAGCAATTGGACTCCCCTCCAACCCTTCCCCCACGCTCCCCTCCAGGGAAGATGTCTCCCCTACAGTGGCATGGCTTGCCGCGGCTGAGGGTTCCCCTGATGGGCCGCCTTCCTCTTGCTCCTCCTCCTCCTCCTCTTCTGAGGGGCTGTCACTGGCAACTTCAGGGACCTCCTCCTCACCATCTGAAAGCAGGAAGGCACAAGAGTAGCTTTAGAGTGAGGAGAGGGCGTCAGCGAGGGATGCATGAGTGGTGGCATTCAGCGCATTGGTCGGACAGTGGCAAGGGATGTAGATCTGATGCGCAAGTGGGACGAGAGAGGTCCAAAAAATGATGTCCTTACCATTGGTGCCCAGAACAGGGTCGGCATCTCCAGATGCAACGGGGCCAATCACCCGGGCACCCATGATGCGCTCCACGCGCTGTTGCAACTCGGTGAGCGGCTGGATCTGGGGTCCGCCTCCCCCGGTCACAGTCCGGCTCCTCTTATTATTGGCCAGCTTGGCCTGCAAGAGAAAGGACGGCCTCTAAGTACAGTGTGTAGCCCTGATCTTGTGTGCACTGCCTCCCATGGTCGAATAGCCTGGCCAGTCTGTAGCCCTGATCTTGTGTGCACTGCCTCCCATGGTCGAATAGCCTGGCCAGTGTGATAAGTGTACAATGTGCAATTGATGTTCATGACTGACCCATAGCTGCTGCATGAGGGCTGGCCATTAGGGCTTTCAGGTCCCTTTGCCCATAATGTGAGGGGCACATGCAAGGATGAGGAGGACACTGGAAAGGGTACTCACCCTGACAATCCTGGCGAGGTCATTTAGTTTCTTGCGGCATTGTACCGCACTCCTGGGGACCTCACTGTTCGATGTCACCCTGGTGGCGACATGCCTCCAGGCTCTCCGGTAGACGCGGGTCGGCGGCTTCCTCCCATTCTCTGGGAACAAAATATGGCGTCTCTTCTCCACAGCGCTAACCAGCACCCTCAGATCAAGCTCTGAGAAGCGCTGCGCTCGTTCACGGGCCTTCTCCATACTTTGAGGCGCTATATGGGTCCAGCAGCAGTGTTCAGGCCTAGCTGGAGGGCTCCAGTGTGCAGGGCGTGGCAGCAGACCAAGTCGACCCTTCCCCCTTAAGAGCTGGCCGGCGCCAGGGTGTCTGCTGTCAATCAAGAAATGGCCGCACCTGCGCTGCGCCCGGCCTCGGCGGTATCGCTCAGCACCTCCGGCTTAGCGCCTAAAGAGAGCCGTGCATCGCCAGTTTTAGCGCTCGAGCAAACTCTTAAGGCGAAGCTAATGAATATCGGCGAAGTGGCCTCGAATTTGCGCCGGGCGCAAACTTTAACGGCCGCCCGACTTTACCGCCCCAAAAGTGGGTATAATGAATTTCTAGGCCTCTGTCTCAGTTCCTTACCCTGCTTTTCTTTTGCACAGCAGGGTAGCGTGGTGCGCAACTTGCGACCCATTAGGAGTTCAGCAGGTGAAGAACCACAGTCTAAAGGGGAGGCTCGGTAGCTCAGCAGGGCGAGATAAGGATCAGGCTTGCTTTCTGTTGCTTTCTTCAGTAGCTGTTTGAGAACTTGAACACCTTTCTCTGCCTTACCATTCGACTGAGCATACAGAGGACTGGATGTGATGTGCTGAAAGTCATAATGTGCTGCAAACTGTTGCCACTCCTTACAGTTGAAGCACGGACTATTGTCGCTAACGGCAATCCTGGGAATCCCATGTCTGGTGAAGATGGATTTAACATGCATTATGACACTGCTTGCTGATGTGCTTGAGAGCAGCACCATCTCAGGATAGTTAGAATAGTAGTCAATCACTAACAGATAGTCTTTACCATTCAAATGAAAACGGTCCATACCAACCTTTTGCCATGGTGCTGTTGGTAAGTCAGCTACTATCATTGGTTCCTTTGCTTGTTTTTTTTGGTGTTTCTGACGTGTCTCACATTTGCCTATCATGTTCTCAGTGTCCTTATTTATGCCAGGCCAATAAACAGTGTCTCTTGCTCTCCTTTTGCATTTTTCAATTCCGAGGTGTCCCGCATGAATCCTTTTGAGCATGTCTCGACGTAAAGCCTGTGGAATGACTATTCTGTTCTGTTTTAGTAATAGTCCACTTGTGACACTCAACTCTGACCTGATGTGATAGTACTTTGGACAGGAACCTTTTGGCCAACCATGATGAATGTTCTCTATTACTGTTTGTAACACTGTATCCTTTACTGTTTCTTCTGCTATTTGCTTTGATTTTGTGTCTGACACGGGCAGCACAGCAGTGACCATACTCACATGAAAATCCACGTCTTCCTCAGTAGAGCTCACATGACTCATTATGGGTGCTCGGGATAGTGCATCTGCTAACACTATGTGTTTGCATGGTGTGTAGATCAGTTCAAAGTCATATCTTTGCAGCTTCATCATGAGTCGTTGAATCCTTGGAGACATCTCATTCAGGTTTTTTTTTACGATGGCAACCAGTGGGCAGTGGTCTGTCTCAACTGTGAAGGTGGGCAGTCCATATATGTAGCCATGGAACTTTTCTAGTCCAACTACCAAGCCTAGACATTCCTTTTCAATCTGGGCGTATTGACACTCAGAATCAGTCATAGACCTGGAAGCATAGGCAACAGGCTTCCAATCTTCACCCTCTGCTTGTAGCAAGACCGCGCCTAGGCCATCTTTTGATGCATCCGTTGACACTTTGGTTCTCTTTGTTGGGTCAAAGAAGGTGAGTACAGGTGTGGTTGTCAGCACTGTTTTGAGGTTCATCCACTCTTGTTCATGTCTTTCTGTCCATGCGAACTCATTTGTTTTATGTAGCAGGTCTCGCAGGCAGGCTGTCTTGGCTGAGAAGTTAGGAATGAACTTTCCAATGAAGTTTATCATCCCCATGATGCATAGCACTCCTTTTTTGTCAGAGGGTCGGGGCATGTTGAGTATGACGTTTACTTTTTCCATATCTGGCTCTATTCCTTTACCAGATAGATTATCTCCTAGGAAAGTGACTTCCTGGACGCCAAACTGACACTTGGCTTTGTTGAGCTTCAGCCCATTCCGGCGTATGCTCTGTAGCACTTTAGTCAGTCACTCATTGTGTTCTTTCAGTGTGGAGCCCCAGATGATGATGTCATCAACATAGACCCGAACGCCTCCCAGACCTTCAATTATGTGTTCCATCGCTCTATGAAAGATTTCAGATGCAGATATTATCCCGAAAGGCATTCTGAGGTAACAATACCTGCCAAATGGTGTGTTGAAGGTACAGTATTTGGTGCTCTCTTCATCCAGTTTTAGTTGCCAAAATCCTTGTGAGGCATCGAGCTTTGTGACGTATCTGGCACCTGACATCTCACTGGTGATTTCTTCTCGCTTGGGAATCTGGTAGTGTTCGCGTTTTATGTTTGCATTTAAGTCCTTTGGATCCATGCATACTCTTAGATCATTGTTCTTTTTCTTTACACATACCATGGAGTTAACCCAGTCTGTTGGCTCTTCGAATTTCCTGATGACTCCTAGTGTGGTCATTCTGTCCAGTTCTTTCTTGAGCCAGTCACGCAGGGGTGCTGGAACTCTCCGTGGAGCATGTACCACTGGCTGAGCATCCTCCTTTAGCTGGACCTTGTAAGTGAATGGTAGAACTCCAAATCCTTTGAACACATCCTGGAAATTACTCACTACAGAATCCACTGAGTCATCTGGTCTGCTTATTTCACAGTTTATACGGTAGACTCTCTTGACCAGTTCTAAGTCCTCACAAGCTTTGTCACCCAGTAGTGAATCAAGTCCTTCAGCCACAACAGAAAACATGAGATGATGCACTTTGTCTTTGACTGTCACTTTAAGTCTGCATACACCTAAGCTATCTATTTTCTGTCCATTATAGTTCTTAAGTAGTACTGACTTTTTCTGTATTTTGGGCTTTTCTTTCATATTTTTAATGTCACTCATACTGATTAAGTTTGCTTTTGCCCCAGTGTCTAGTTTCAATGTAACTAATGCTCCATTTACCTGCAGTGGCATCATCCATTTGTCCTCTTTTACTGCATTAACGTTATGTTCAGCATTGTCCATTCCTGAGGGCTGCACATTTTCTGTACCCTTTTCTATATTGTCACATGACACCATTCCTACAAAAAATGTCTCACTTAAATCAGTGCCATCAATCACATTGACTTGTTGCCCTTTCTTTCTTTTTACTTTTGAAAAGCATTGTTTGGCAAAGTGATTCTTTTCATTACATTTTGTGCACATTTTCCCAAACGCTGGGCATTGTCTTGACTGGTGCTGGTAACCACAGCATTTACAATTGAAAGTTGCATCTTCCAATTGCTTCGCATTCCTGTTCTGCCCAAGTTTCTTCCCCTTGTAGGACACAGCACCGACAGCTGCACTGTCACTCACTACAGTCGCACCATTATTAATTTCACTGAAAGTCTTTGCATGCTGCTGAGCTAGCTCACTGGCATGGCATATTTTCACAGCATCCTCCAATGTTAGTTCGGTTCCTCTCAACAGATGTTCCCTGACCTTTTTATCATGAATACCAAACACAATCTGGTCACAAATCATGGATGATTTCAGTTCAGAGAAATTACATGTCTGTGCTTTCAGTTTCAG
Source organism: Somniosus microcephalus (assembly GCF_052327205.1). Lineage (NCBI taxonomy): Eukaryota > Metazoa > Chordata > Chondrichthyes > Squaliformes > Somniosidae > Somniosus > Somniosus microcephalus. Next base: position 147,040,893 of record NC_140993.1, read on the forward strand.
ATCGGTCACAAAGCTATCAAAAGTCTCATTTTGCTGCTGTGTCTGTGAACGGAACACATACCTCTCATAGGTCTCTTTCTTTTTGGGAGAACAATGTGTATCAAACTTCTTTAGCACGTCGTCCATTTTCTCTCTGTCCTCCTCTTGATCAAATACAAACGTATTAAAAATCTCTATCGCCTGCAGGCCTGCAACCGTGAGCAGCAATGCTATTTTCCTTGCATCTGGCTTCGTACCGAACCCGATGGCGGCAATGTAGAGTTCGAATTGTTGTTTGAAAGTCCGCCAATTGCAGTCGACATTCCCCGTGAGTTTCAAACCCTCCGGTGGCTTCAAATTCTCCATGTCGCGTTTCGCAATATTCAGCAGATATTACCACTCCTGGTACCATGTTATGTTCATAAATAAATAGACGTTTTTATTATGAACAGCTAGCTTGTGCTAGTCATTTATTCAGCCATGTTGACTTGTATATAGGAGCCATGTTGACTCTCTCAACCAGTGCCTCATGTTAAACAAGACAACCCATATAGATGTAGCCCACTACTAAAACATACAGCTACACCTAGTGTACCATTCTAGAATGACATGTTACTGCATATCATTACAGTGTGTGCAGTCAATGGTGCCCTGCACCTGTGGGAAGCCAGCCAGAGATGCCCGCTCATTCTGACTGGCATCATCACAGGGGAAGTTGACATAATTGTCAACAACCTATCAGTGACCTGCCCTATGCATTTGTGGGCCGCCAACTCAGAGATCTGTCTCTGGCAGAGCCCTGGAAGGATCTGAAGGGAAGAAAATTGAGGGTGGCAGGCACTTTCACAGCCATTGGTAATGTGTGTCCACCAGATCCAGCAGGGAGCAGGTCTTCTTCTAGGAAGCTGCTAATGTCTGCCACAACCTCAGCCTCCAGAGGCGCTGCTATTCCGAGAGGTTAAGGAAGCTGAGCTTCTGCCTGTACACCCTGTTGTGCGGGAAGTGCCTCCTGCGTGTTTGTCCCCTCTGCTGCTCCCCTCTCTGCTCCACCACCTGCAGGTCTCTCCACAGCAGGCTGTTGCTGCTGCTGATGGTCATCTTGCTCCTTGTCCAAGGTCCAATCTAAGGTAGCCAAGGTACCACCCATCCTGAGCTGAGTCTCAATACCTCCAAAGTGCAGAGATTAACTGAAGTAAAAAGACTACTGAGCGCTTTGTTTGAGTATAAAACAAGGCTTTAATCAACTGTTTCAAAACCATGAGTCTTCTAGTTACAATCACTAGTTCCTGGTTACAGAAACATCCTGAGCAAGCTGGGCCCACGCCCGAATATTTATACTCCTTGGACGGCGCCACTAGCTGGCTGCCCAGTGTTACTTCATGAGTCATGATAAGATTCATGACATTAACCTCTCACCACAAGTACTCTCAACAAACCCGTTCCCAATGATAGATAAGAAAGCAGTTGTGAATACTGAGTATTTATTGCTGTATTTGTCTGACTTTTAATGAGCCCCATGAATTGGCATTCTGTTCTCAGCTTGGTTTCAATGGCAAGTTTCAGGAAGCCCGGGAAACCCGTGGATGAGTCATTAAATTTGAATGGAGGTTGAAATATCGCAACAATGGAACAATTAGTATATTTAAATTGCTAACCAGCCTCTCCAGAGGGGATTACGTGCAACCTGCTGAATACAACCAAGTTAAATCTGGAAGTCAGCGGGTTGGAGTGGGCTTCCAGATGTAAACACATTTTCAGCCACATTAACCCCCTCCCCGCACCTAAACCCACAGCTGCTTCAAGTTAAAATTCCCCCCATTGAGTCCACTAAAAGGGGCGCTGATCAAGCGAACTGCTCTGTCCTGGATCGTGTCAAACTTCTTGAATGTTGCTGGAGCTGCACCCATCCAGGCAAGTGGTTAATATTCCATCACACTCCTCACTTTTACTTTATAGGTGGTAGAGAGGCTTTGAGGGGTCAGGAAGTAAGCTACTAATCATAGCTTCTGTCCTGTTCTCGAAGCCAAGGTGTTTATATGGCTGGTCCAGTTCAGTTTCTGGTCAATGGTGATTCCCAAGATATCAATGATCAGGGACTCAGTGATGCTGGTGCCATTGAAGATCAGGTGAGATGTTGTGTGACATGAAAAACATAATGGGGAATTATTGAAGATCTAGATATAACTATTGTGAAAATCATCAGAGGATTGGTTCTCTATCTGTTCCAAGAATCTTGCAACAATGAGAGAGTTGGCTACAAAGAAAGACTAAGGTGTAAAAAACTGGCAAAATACAAAGGGGCTGAAATTCCTTGACAGAACATCCTGGAAAGCAGCAGACACTTGGTTGTGCTAGCTCTCCACCATTTTTTGGAGTTTGCACATTGCCTTGTAACAGACAAAACTTCTGCCTAGCCCCTTACAAGGCAAATGTTGTATTGGAGGTGGAGCAAGGGGCAGAGACTCCCTACACCAACTCCATGGGCTCAATCGAGGCTTGGCATATCTCTGGAAGTTGGTACACTAAATAAGTTAAAGCATTCTAGCATCCAGATAGGCATAGATTCACCCCACTGGCTGGGCCCATTTTGGGGAAGTGACATGGCCCTCCAAAGAAATGGCATTATTTGAAAAAAAACAGATTGGCCCTCTGTGTAAGGAAGACATGGTGAGGGCTGTGAGGGGCTTAAGCAACTCCTTCATGGTGGGCCAGCGCCAGAGTTTCCACCTGAGGCAGGTGGGTGCCAGAGATGCATCCATAGAAGCACTTCAGCTCACCTGCCCCATGCTAATTAGGTGCCCTCGTAATAATCTCATGAGGCGGTCTTTCCAGAATCTCAATGAGAAATGACTTAAGAGATAGGGATATTAATGAAACAAGGGCCCGGAATTCGCGGTCAACAACAAAGCAAAGGTGTTCACAGCTGGCCCGAAGTATGCTTCGCACAAGGATCTCACGATCCCTGTGTCGAGGACTTTGTGTTTTCCAGCCTTCAATTCAAATCAATGGAAGTTAATGTGAATTCCCTTGTGCAAGCTGCTGTGATGTTAACAGGCTGTTTAAGCAGCCGATCAAAGCGTAGAATTCTCACAGACAGCGAACAAGGAGTATGTTCTTGAAATTCTAACATTTTAAAAATGTTAGAGAGAGCAAAACAAAGACTGGGGCACTCACATGGGGGAAAGGCAAACCTGAAATAAAGATGGATAAACTTTAAAAAAAAAATTATTTTGGAAAAGTTTCTTAAAAATTCTAATTTTTATTAAAATGAACAAATTGCATACCGCACAAAATTAAAGTTAGTTTTCCAGGCCCTTAACATTTGTTTAGCAGTAATAACTGTCAAAACCGTGGTTACACCTAATCCCTTTGGGTCTAACTTTTAAAGGGGTATTTAACAACGTACTTACTGAGGAAGAGCCGAAGTTTTCATCAGTTTCCCTGATTTGGCCGATTACACTGATTGCCGGCTCTGTGGGGGTGGCGGAGGAGAGGGGGGCACAGCACAACCTGTTTTGGGGCTATCAATGATTGACCGCAACTTCAGGATTTCCACCTGCTCCTGTGCATGCGCCAAACCCCGAAGTTGTGGTCAGTTTCAAGGGTGAAATAACAGTGAACGCTACCAGTTTATCATCATCCCAACCGCAAATTCCGGGCCATAGTATCTGTCACCTACATTCTGCACCAGACCACTACTGGTTGCACAATGTAGCATATGCCCCTTGCTGTTGCTTCAAAGGATCCAGTAACAAGCTCAAGACTGTGGTCCCTTGACAGCTACTAGCAGAGCTCAACCCTATTGTGTCACTTATCTGAAGGAGATGGAATATTTCCATGACTGTTTCACTAGTGAAGAATTGTTGACATAGGTGGTTGGTGCAGTAAAAATGCTCTAAGGTGTGCCTGAAACATGTCCAGCAGTGGGTCAGATTTGGTGAGGGGGTTGGGGGGGGGGGTGGCGGCAGCGGGGGTTCAGGAGGAGTATTCCTGATTCTCCTGGGCCCATTAAAATAAAAGCTGAAAATTTCTTTGGCTGTTTTTTGAGCGGTCTTCAGCGGTCCCTTTAAAAGTCCCTGGTTAGGCTGATCAATAACTAATACAAATGGGTAGAGTGTGCCATTTGTACCTGAATTTCGCATGCGGGCTCCTACAGCCAGCGCAGCAGTCCATATTTAAGGACTTTAATGCCTGTATCAGGCAGGCAACCTGAGGTACTAAAAGTTGATTGCGCCGCTATGGCATCTGGTGCCATTCTAGTTTAGTTCGGGCGCAGAAGTTCACGGCGCAAAATTCAGAGGTTTTATGTCGATTTATGGCAGCCATAAATTGAATTACTCCCCTTTGAATTCTTGCAAGTGTGACTCAGGTTGGGTAATGATTAAATTCAGCCAGTTTGTTTGAGAAGCAAAGGTATAAAAGATAGTATTTTATAGCAGGGAAGCATGGAAACAGAGCGCGTCGAAAGGCCAGAGGAAAAACGAATCAAAGGTTTTGAGTAAAAGGGAGAGGGAAAGAGAGAGAGGTTACAGAATTTACTGACTATAGAAGTTAAATACAGGCAGATGTTTAAGCATGTCACTTGGATGTACGAGAAGTTTCTCTGAGAATAAGGGAAGTGAGAGTTAACAAAACCCTAGTCAAATACAGCTACGCATGTGTAAGGTGGGTCTATTCAGGAAACAGACAATCTAAAAGGGAACAGATACAACATCCAAGACATCAGATGAGGAAGTGGACTACCCACGCCAGTTGCTATAATTACAATCATTCGTGCATGCAACCAGCGATACACGCACTATTCATTGGTTGCACGCCTATCAGCGGGGGTCAGGGGGGAGGGAAGAGAATGATTTCAGGAGTCCAGGATGCTACTTAAAGGCAAACAGCACCTCTTAAATGGGTGGTGCCCTCTGGCTGTAGAGACTGTAGAACAACTTGAGGAAGCAGCAAGGTTCTCCAATGCTGCACTAGAGGTCTTGGTGCAGACAGTGGGGAGAAGGAGGGACATCCTTTTCTCCCCAGGGGGCAGATAACCATTCAGGCATCTACTCAGGAGGCAATGGGAAGAGATTGCTGAGTATGTCAAGGCTAGGAGAATTGGACCAACAGCACGGCTGTAATTCAGGAAGAAATTCAATAATTTAACTAGAGTTGTTCCAGTAAGAAGACTGCTGAAACACTAATCACAACTGCACCACTCCCAGCCTCATTACATACAACACTGACGGCATTGACAACACTGCCCTTCCCACTACCTGCACTGCCCTACAATCACTACACCACACTTCACTTAGTCTCCTTCTCTTCATACTCACAAACTCACCACTATTACAACCCTTCTTACCCACAATTCACATCTCACACGCAGGCTATCAGCTATTCTACCATGACAACCACATTCTCCGAACACCTCACAAGACTCTCACTAACACACTTCCCTCCTTCTTGCAAAAGAAGGTTGCACTCAATACAAGGCAACAGGCTGCCATTGGAGGAAGAAGAACCCGTCTGCACACCCTCTCCCCACTTGAAGTGAGCGTGCTGGACATTATGGGAAGGGCCACAGCAGAGGCCATTGACCACTGGCCATGCTGGAGGAGACACCATGCAGGATTTCTTTATACATAATCCGCTTTGTCTCTTCTGTGTCAGCCGTGGCTCATTTGGTAGCATCCTCGCCTCTGAGTCAGAAGGTTGTGGGTTCAAGACCTGCTCCAGAGACTTGAGCACAAAAATCTAGACTGATACTCCAGTGCAGTGCTGCACTGTCGGAGGTGCCATCTTTCAGATGAGATGTTAAACCAAGGCTCCATCTGCTCTCTCAGGTGGACGTAAAAGATCGAGGAAGAGCAGGAGAGTTATCCCCAATGTCCTGACCAATATTTATCCCTCAATCAACTTCATTAAAACAGATTATCTGGTCATTATCACATTGCTGTTTGTGGGAGCTTGCTGTGCGCAAATTGACTGTCGTGTTTCCCACATTACAACAGTGACTACACTTCAAAAGAAAGTATTGGCTGTAAAGCGCTTTGGGACATCTGGTGGTCGTGAAAGGCGCTAAATAAATGCAAGTCATTTTTTTTTCTTTCTTTTTTTCTTTTCTTTCTTTTCTTTCTTTCTCCATCTACTTCTTTTTCTTTGCTGTCCCTCACACCACAAGTCAACCCTTGTCCCTCCCTCTCTTTCATTTCAGCTACTGAGAATGTTGCTACCCCTCTGCTAATAGAGGAAGAGGAGCACAGTATTCCTGAAGATCCACTGCCACTTGATCTGACTCTCGCAGATCAAGATATTGGTACCATGTGGATATTAGAGGCTAGGTTAGAGGGAGGATCTGCTCGTGCTGACTCACCAGGCACAAGTGGACAGGAGCTAGGGCAGGGTGCCACAGAGCTAGGATAGGATGCCACAGGTGCCAGCTCGCCAGAGAGCATGGTTGCATACTAGTTCTGATGAAGAGGACTTGGATGCTGACTTCGAGGACCCAGGCTACCAATAAGGCTCATGAATATAGACTGGGAAATGCTAGGTGTACTGGGCAGCCAGCCAGACAGCTTGCACACAATGTCTCGAGGCTTTGCGCAGAGCATGGAGACCATTCTGTCCAAGGTGGATTGAGTGGTCAGCTCCATCAACACCACAGTGGAACCCACCATGATGGAGCGTCTTATCACAACTCTGACAACTTCCATGGAACCACAAATTTCTGGAAGCTCAAATGGCTGCCACCTTGGTTTTAGGGGCCATCAGTGAAAGGAGCTTCCACTCATATCACTCCTGCACTCTGTCCTCCAGCAGAGCCCAAGGAGAGCTGAGGTGCCACCCCAGGAGAATGGCCTTGGCTCCACGGGAGAAGCCACTGCTGTCCTTTCGTAGGATGACAGCATTCCTGCTCCCCTGCCAGACACTCCACCAGCGTTCTTGCTGGTGCCACTCAGCCAGCCAGTCCAGACTGCCCCAGCCCATGCCAAGATTACTTTAATCTGCATCTGAGCCGTTTAGGCACAGAATTGGTCCTCCAAGGCCACCTGAAATGTCCTCAATGGAAGCACAGCAGCCTTCAACCTCCTAAGCTGTAGCCACAAGGGAAGTACCTCCTAGGAGCACCTGGGTAGGAAAACAAGTACTCAAGGTCTTGTAGTACGGCCCCCTCAGATACAGGCAACTTTTAATATATCCAGTAGTATTCCATGGCACAGTTTCTGGACCCAGGGTTTTGTACACTTGTTTTAATTTTAATGTGTGCAGCTTTTGAAGGAGGTTAGTCTGATCATCAGCCTTTATGCAGATTTGGATACTGGAGCAGTTTTGTAATTTAATTTGAATAGAAACGGCAAAATCTTACTTCGGAAAGTCAGGCTTCAGTTGTGGCTATTGTTTCTGGTCACTGCAAATCATGCAGAATAGGTAGATAAATATTTGAGAAAAACTTCACTCTAAGGTATGGGATGTACCATTCTCAGGAGCTCATACAATCAGAAGTGCACAGCAGGTCAGTTTAGGTAAGGCAGAGATGAAGGATCTAGCCCAAAGTGTGAACCCAACTTCCTTTTTAAATGCTGATTGACCCACTGTGCATTTTCTGCATTTTAAAACTCTTACAAGAACTTCACTCTTAAACACTTTTAAAAAGGCAAATCATTTTACATACAAACAAATTTTTAACTACTTCGTCCAATTGCTTTGTCTAAATATGTTCTTTTTCTTCCCTAAGCTCCAGTGTTAAAAAGAGCTTTGTATAAAGGGCTCTTGTTAAATTAGGAGTCAAGTGAGGAAAAATATCTTAAAACAAGCAGCTGAAATGAAGTCTGAGCAGATGGTTCTCACCAGGTATTAGCACAAGTTGAATTGAGGCATCAAAAGGCGATAACAGTAATAATTGCTTATAAAGGTGATCTTTCAGTACAGATTAGGGATCAGACTTTCAAAACACTTCTGATCATACAAATGCATTTTCTAACATTTCTTCTTACAATTTTAGTGCCATGGAAATCACAAAATGCATCACTTTGTGGCAAAAATATGGGCACATTGTATTCCCTAATCTCCAGGGACAGCTCAATGAAGTCCTCGAACAACTCCATTGCCAACAGTTATTTTAAAATGTGTGCTTCATGCAAATTGGGCAATTCCTTTATGTCTATACTCTAGCAACTTGGCCACCAGACCATGTGACCACTTTATTTTTCTGGCATTCCTTTCCGCTGTTAATACTCTACTTCCCTCTATGCTTCTGTGGCCTTCATGCAAAGAAGTGGGATGAAATAAAGGGGTTAAAAAGTGGGCTGATTTTCCTACTTATTTGCAGATTAAGGTCATTGCCCTCTGTCCAATTTATCCCAGGCACAGGCCCACCCATTTGCAGGGCCTTGCACCTGGAAGCCGGCAGAAATCCAACTGCTGCTTTTTAAAAAATTTGTTTATGGGATGTGGGCATCGCTGGCAAGGCCAGCATTCATTGCCCATCCCTAATTGCCCTTGAGAAGGTGGTGGTGAGCTGCCTTCTTGGACCGCTGCAGTCCGTGTGGTGAAGGTACTCCCACAGTGCTGTTAGGGAGGGAGTTCCAGGATTTTGACCCAGCGACGATGGAGGATCGGCGATATACTTCCAAGTCAGGATGGTGTGTGACTTGGAGGGGAACTTGCAGGTAGTGGTGTTCCCAAGTGTCTGCTGCCCTTGTCCTTCTAGGTGGAAGAGGTCGCGGGTTTGGGTGGTGCTGCCGAAGAAGCCATGGCGAGTTGCTGCAGTGCATCTTGTAGATGGTACACACTGCAGCCACGGTATGCTGGTGGTGGAGGGAGTGAATGTTTAAGGTGGTAAATGGGGTGCCAATCAAGTGGGCTGCTTTATCCTGGGTGGTGTCGAGCTTCTTGTGTTGTTGGAGCTGCACTCATCCAGGCAAGTGGAGAGTATTCCATCACACTCCTTACTTGTGCCTTGTAGATGGTGGAAAGGCTTTGGGGAGTCAGGAGGTGAGACACTCGCCACAGAATACCTAGCCACTGACCTGCTCTTGTTGCCACAGTATTTATGTGGCTGGTCCAGTAAAGTTTCTGATCAATGATAACCCCAGGATGTTGATGGTGAGGGATTCGGCGATGGTAATGCCATTGAATGTCAAGGGGCGGTGGTTAGACTCTCACTTGTTGGAGATAGTCATTGCCTGGCACTTCTGTGGCGCGAGTGTTACCTGCCACTTATCAGCCCAAGCCTGAACGTCATCCAGGTCTTGTTGCATGTGGGCATGGGCTACTTCATTATCTGAGGAGTTGTGAATGGCACTGAACACTGTGCAGTCATCAGTGAACCGCCCCATTTCTGACCTTATTTTGGAGTGAAGGCCATTGATGAAGCAGCTGAAGATGGTTCAGCCTAGGACACTGCCCTGAAGAACTCCTGCAGCGATGTCCTGGGGCTGTGATGATGGACCTTCAATCACCACAACCATCTTCCTTTGTGCTAGGTATGACTCCAGCCAGTGGAGAGTTTCCCCCCCGATTCCCATTGACTTCATGGGGAACCTAGGAAATGGCTCTGATGTGGGTGAAGCTCCGGGACCCAGCGGGCTGCAGCAACGCCATGGGGGAAGGGAAGCTCAGGGGCCATCTCCCCGGAGGGTGAAGTGTGCGCACGAGTTCTGCTGCACAGGAGTCGGATGAGGACCCTGACATCGCGGCCATGAATACTCAGGCGATGAGCATGCATACTGAGCTCATGGGTGCAATGGCAAGGGTGCCCGAGAGCATGGATGCACTGGCTAGGAGCATGGAGGAGTCCGCCGCCAGCATAGCTGTCATCTGTGCGCAAACCCTTGAACCCATCCTTGCTTTGTTGTAGAGGATGGTTGACTTGCAGAGAGATCGTGGGGCCCCAGACCACATCCGCTGTGTAATGGGTGAGGTGGCAGCATCTATTGCAGCACAGGCCGAGGCAATGTAATGGCTTAGTGTTGGAATCAAGTCATTGGTTGGTGCCATCCAATCTCAGACTGCTCTGATGCAGTCTCAAGTTAATGCCACACAAGCACTGACTGCTGCCATCGTCGCTGGGTCGCCCACAATCCACCGGGGATCTCACGGTGCCGCAGCAGGCCAGCGATCTGTGCTTGAGCAGATTGCTCTGGATGCTGAGGTTCTGTCCTGGTGGAGTGGCAGTGTGTCGGTCAAGCAGGAAGGTGCTTTCCTCTCTCAGGATGACAGCATTCCTGCTGCCACCACTGCCACTCCGCCATTGCACTTGCCACAGCCTGTAACCCAGCCATCCCAGACTGCTGCCGCCCATGCAATGTTGATGCAGTCTGCAGCCGGGCCCTCCAGGCCCAGAGCTGGTCGAGGGTGTCCTTCAAGGTCATCTGCCATCTCTGGCTCCCAGACTCAGCAGCCTTCCGCCAGCCTTGCTGCAGCCACTGGGGCCACATTATGGAGGAACAGTAGGGTTGGAAAGGGGGAAGTGCAAAGGGGAGGGCGATTAACTAAAATTTTTCTAACATATGGGGGGAATATTTGTAACAAAGTTGGATGTGTATGTAAATATATTGTTCAGTCTGTTAAGACTTATTTTGATGTGGTAAGAACCAGTTTTGCTTGTTAATGAATTGCTGTGTTTGTTTGTTATTAGTTTGTTATTAGTTTGTTATTAGTTATAAGTCACAATTGTTCAGAAAAATAAAATATTTTATTGAAACGTTACAAATTTCCTCATGTTACTCATTGGAGCTTTGCTCGGTTATAGGGGCTGTGAGCTGGCTGTAATGATGTGCTTGTTCCCAAATGCCATCTTCTCTGTCAGTCATCGCTGTGTTATGAGGTGTTCACGAACGGCCCTTGCAGAAGCAACATTGAGCGCCTCCCTCCCACGTTGTTGCTGCTCACCTTCCTCTTCCTCTTCCTCCTCCTCTTCCTGAGATGGTCCACCAATCCCGGGTGGCAATGGCTGGGTCCTCAGAATTGCGAGATTGTGCAGCATGCAGCACACAACAATGAAAACCGATACTCGATCAGGGGAGTACTGCAGGACTCCTTCAGAGTGGTCAAGACACCAGAACCGTTGCTTCAGCATGCCGATCATCTGTTCAATGAGGTGCCTAGTGGCGCTATGGCTCTCATTGTATGCGAGCTCAGCAGGATTGTTGGGGTTACGGAGTGGTGTCATCAGCCAGGTGCAGAGTGGATTAACCTTGTCCCCGAGGAGCCAGCCACCAGGTTGATGCGGTGGTTGGAACAGGTCTGGGACACCGGTCTGGTACAGGATGAATGCATTGTGGCTGCTGCCAGGATAGCAGGCATTGACGGTGAGGATGCGCTGTCTGTGGTTACAAACCAACTGGACGTTCAGTGAGTGGAAGCCTTTGCGGTTGTGGAAAACCTCTGCATTTTTATGAGGTGCCCGCAATGCCACATCGGTGCAGTCAATGGCACCCTGAACCATGGGGAAGCCCGCTATCCTAGTGAAGCCACATGTGCGTTCATGCTGTTTGTCTCGGGTCATGGGGAATGAGATGTACTCCCTTCCCCTTTTGTAGAGAGCATTTGTGACCTCCCAAATGCAACAATGGACAGTGAACTGGGAGTTGTTGGCAATATCCCCTGTTGTAGCCTTGAGGGATATCTGGCATAGAAATTGAGAGCCACTGTCACCTTCACTGTCACTGACAGAGATGTCCTGGTCCTGAGCTGAGGCTGGAGCTCTGGTTGCAGGAGGTGGCAGAGCTCTGTGACCATCTCCTTGCTGAAGCGAAGCCCTTCAAATAGCCGACTTCAGATTGCATCATGAGGATGCTTCCCTGAAATTACTGCTGGGTATAGTCAGGAGCAGGAGGGACATACTTTTCCCCAGCAATGGTTTTGGAAGCAGTGCAGGAAGCAGTTTAATGATCTAACCAGGGACAGAAAACATTGGTGGGAATAGATTATAGGCCCCCTAACAGTAGCTGTACTGTTGAACAGAGTATTAAACAAGAAATAATAGGAGCTTGTAACAAAGGAAATGCAGTAATCATGAGGGACTTTAATCTTTATATAGACTGGGCAAATCAAATTGGCAAAAATAGTCTGGAGGATGAATTCATGGAATGCATTCAAGACAGTTTCCTAGAACAATACATTGTGGAACCAACCAGGGAACAGGCTATTTTAAATCTTGTTTTGTGTAATGAGACAGGGTTAATAAGTAATCTCATAGTAAAGGATCCTCTGGGAACAGTGATCATAATATGATAATTATTTCACTCTCAATCTCAATGTGAAATTCTAAGACCAAAACTACAGTCTTAAACTTAAATAAAGCCAATTGCATAGGTATGAGGGGTGAGTTGGCTAAGGTTGATTGGGAAATTAGATTAAAAGGTATGACGATAGATAAGCAGTGGCAAACATTTAAAGAAATATTCCAAAATTCTTAACCAATATACATTGCATTGAGTAATAAAAACTCCACGGGAAAAATAATCCATCCATGACTAACTAAAGAAGTTAAGGATAATATTAGATTAAAAGAAGAGGCTTATAATGTTGCGAAGAATTGTAGTAAGCCTAAGGATTGGGAGCCCTTTAGAAACCAGCAAAGGATGACCAAAAAATTGATAAAAAGGGAGAAAATAGAATGAGTGTAAACTAGCAAACAGGTTGTAAGAGCTTCTACAAGTATGTAAAAAGAAAGCGAGCATTGCATTAAAGAGAAGCAAAAGTAAGCGTTGGTCCCTTAGAGGCTGAGACAGGAGAAATTATAATGGGGAATAAGGAAATGGCTGAGACTTCAAACAAATATTTTGTATCTGCCTTCACAGTAGAAGACACAAAAAGCATACCAGAAAGAGTGGGGAACCAAGGGGCTAATGTGAGTGAAGAACTTAAAGTAATTAAGATCAGTAGAGAAAAAGAAATTGAGAAACTAATGAGACTAAAAGCCGACAAATCCCCTGGACCTGATGGCCTACATCCTAGGGTTCTAAAAGAGGTTGCTGCAGAGATAATGGATGCATTGGTTGTGATCTTCCAAAATTCCCTAGATTCTAGAATGGTGCCAGCAGATTGGAAGGTACCAAATATAACTCTGCTATCCAAGAAAGGAGGGAAGAGAGAAAACAAGGAACTGCAGACCAGTTAGCCTGACATCAGCCGTCGGGAAAATGCTGGAATCCATTATTAAGGAAGTGGTAACAGGGCACTTAGAAAATCATACTATGATTAGGCAGAGTCAACATGGTTTTATGAATGGGAAGTCGTGTTTGACAAATTTATTAGAGTTTTTTGGGAATATTACTAGCAGGGTAGCTTGAAGGGAACCAATGGATGTAGTATATTTTGATTTCCAAAAGGCATTCGATAAGGTGCCACATAAAAGAAAGTTTGCTACGCAAGATAAGAGCTCATGGGGTTGGAGATAATATATTAGCATGGCTGGAGGATTGGCTAATGGACAGAAAACAGAGAGTAGGAACAAACGAGTCATTTTCAGGTTGACAGGCTGTAACTAGTGGGGTGCCGCAAGGATCAGTGCTTGGGCCTCAGGTACTTACAATCGATATTAATGACTTAGATGAGGGGACCGAGTGTAATGTGTCCGAGTTTGCTGATGATACAAAGCTAGGTGGGAAAGTAAGCTGTGAGTAGGACACAAAGAGCCTGCAAAGGGATATAGACAGGTTAAGTGAGTGGGCAATAAGGTGGCAGATGGAGTATAATGTGGGGAAATGTGATGTTATTCACTTTGGTAGGAAAAATAGAAAAACAGAAATGTTTTTAAATCATGAGAAGCTATTACATGTTGGTGTTCAGGAGATTTAGGTGTCCTCGGAAAGGAAACACAGAGAGTTAGTACGCAGGTACAGCAAGCAATAAGGAAGGCAAATGGCATGTTCGCCTTTATTGCAAGTGCGTTGGAGTACAAGAGTAAGGAAGTCTTTCTACAATTGTACAGGGCCTTGGTGAGACCACACCTGGAGTACTGTGCATAGCTTTGGCCTCCTTATCTGAGGAAGGATGTACTTGCCTTGGAGGCGGTGCAACGAAAGTTCACTAGATTGATTCCTGGGATGAGAGGGCTGTCCTATGAGGAGAGATTGTGTAGAATGGGCTTATACTCTCTGGAGTTTAGAAGAATGAGAGGTGATCTCATTGAAACATAGAAGATTCTGAAGGGGATTGACAGGGTAGATGCTGAGAAATTGTTTCCCCTGGCTGGAGAGTCTAGAACTAGGGTGCATAGTCTCAGAATAAGGGGTCGACCATTTAAGACTGAGATGAAGACGAATTTCTTCACTCAGAGGATTGTGAATCTTTGAAATTCTCTCACTCAAAGGACTGTGGATGCTGAATCATTGAGCGTATTCAAGGCTGAGATAGATAGATTTTGGACTCTAGAGGAATCAAGGGATATGGAGATCAGGCGGGAAAGTGGAGTTGAGGTTGAAGATCGGCCATGATCTTATTGAATGGTGGAGCAGGCTCGAGGCGTCGTATGGCCTACTCCTGCTCCTAATTCTTATGTTCTTATCTATATAAATTATATATAGATCTATATAAATTTATATAAATAATTATCTAAATATCGGGACGACGAAGCCAGTGTGTTCGGTCCCCACCACAAACTCCATTCCCTAGGCAACGACTCCATCCTTCTCCCTAGCATCTGTCTGAGGCTGAACCAGACAGTTCGCAACCTTGGTGTCATATTTGACCCTGAAATGAACTTTCAACCACTTAGCCACGCTATAACTAAGACGACCTATTCCCACCTCCGTAACATCTGCTGAAACCTTCATCCATTCCTTTGTTACCTCTAGACTTGACTATTCCAAAGTACTCCTGACTGGCCTCCCACAATCTACCCTATGTAAACTTGAGGTCATCCAAAACTCGGCTGCCTATGTCCTAACTCGCAACAAGTCCTGTTCACCCATCACCTCTGTGCTTGCTGACCTACATTGGCTCCCGGTTAAGCAACGCCTCGATTTTAAAATTCTCATACTTGTTTTCAAATCCCTCCATGGCCTCGACCCTCCCTATCTCTGTAATCTCCTCCAGCCCCACAAACCCTGCCCCCCCCCCACCCCGAGATATCTGCGCTCCTCTAATTCTGGCTTCTTGAGCATCCCTGATTTTAATCGCTTAACCATTGGTGGCCGTGCCTTCAGCTGCCATGGCCCTAAGAACTCCCTCCCTAAACTTCTCTGCCTCTCTATCTCTCTTTCCTCCTTTGAGACACTCCTTAAAACCTACCTCTTGTCTGTCCTAATTTCTCCTTATGTGGCTCAGTGTCAAACTGGCTGGAATTTTCCGGGGTGGTAGCGGGCGGGTTCAGTGGTGGGTCAGGTGGGAAAGTTGTTATTTTTGTCAGCGTGTCAGGAAACCGTTGTCATCCCCCAGGTGCATCTGCCATCGCGGAGCCAAACCGACCGGCAGCGGCGGGGGACCCAAGTGAGATGATTATCAGGTAGTTTACAGGCACTTGAGAGCCATTTTTTCACTTACTTTTTTAATTTCCCTGCATGGCCACAGAATTCAGATCGGGAACCATGTCTGTCAAGCTAAGGCGGGAGTTCCGTGGCCATTGCTCCAGCTGATTACTTGACAGCATCAAGCGTTCAGTAAAATCTCCCACTTGACAGATGACCACTTTCCTCAGGCAGAAGCTGTTGTTCAGTTCATTTCCAGCACAGATTCTGCAGGCTGCAAGTGTTTTCAGCAAAGTCTCCATCCAGCCTCACCTCATTGGAAGAACTCTCTCACCATTGACAGAATGCTTCTGTCATCTGTACTTCACCTGCCATCTATTCCATCAATATGGGTTCTGTTTATACTGTCTCACCTTGGTCCTCAGAATCGCACCACAATGAGCCCCAACACCAGCAGCACCAGGCACACCAGCAGCGCCAACAACAACACCAACCTTCTCCGCAATCACCTGATGCTGCACAGGACACAGGGCATCAGCACCCAACCACATTGCTGCCCGAGAGACCAGGGATGGCCTCACCATGGCCAGATTTAGTTAATTTTATGCTGTACACCCATATGGCTGCCACATGATGCACCAGGTTGACACCACCCCACACCAACACCATAAAGCATCCCTACAATGACCAAGCCATTCCTTTCACACTCATCACCATTGCAGGGGGTGCCGTTATGTCTCACCATTCACTGCAACTCACTAAGCCACTTCCAAAGGTGCACACAAATCTGTCCAAGACCGGAAAGTGTTGAAAATAAAGATTTTTATGTTTTACAGCACATTAACAGAAACTTTATATAAACATTGGATAAAACACCCACGTGGCACCCTTGTGTGTTAGTTGGTATGATTGCACTAGAATGAGGGTGAGTGTGAGCGGTGGTAGTGAGATGGGGATGTGATAATGTAGATAGAGTGAGAGGGATGGGTGGAGGTGCAAGGTAAGTTGGTGTGAGTAAGGGTGTGCAGGAGTAGAGTAGGGAAGGCAGTATGATGGGGATGTGATGAGAGGCACAGCAGGATGCAGTTGATTGTGGCTTTGTACTAATGTTTCCTGATCTAATGAGATAATTGAAACGCTTGCGGCACTGCACCCAGGTCCTCCTGACCACATACCTTCTTGTGACCTCCTCTGCAATCTGCAACCAGGCTGTCTTGGTCTCTTGGGGAGGTCTCTTCCGCCCTCCAGGATCTACAGTGGAGGGAGCGGAGGCAGCGAGAAAGATTGGAACATGCGGCCAGAGGGAGGAGGAGGGCCATGAGGGCTCTCAACAGGATCCCTTACCCTCCGAGGGTATTCCAAGCACTTCTCCTACCTCCAATTAAGCAAGGAGCAGTATATTAGAAGGCTCCCCTTCAGCAAGGAGGTGGTCACAAAACTCTGCTACCTCCTGCAACCAGACCTCAAGCCTCAGATCAGGGCGATCATGGGTCTCTCAGTGGCAGTCAAGGTCACCGTCACCCTCAATTTCTTCGCCAGTGGATCCTTCCAGTCTGCAACAGGAGCCATAGCTAACATCTTGCAGTTTGCCGCCCATCGCTGCATCCAGGAGGTCACAGAGGCTCTCTACAGGAGGAGAAGGGACTACATTTCCTTCCCCATCACCAGAGAGAAGCAGGACGAATGTGCATGTGGCTTTGCCAGGATAACGGGATTCTCCATGGTGCAGGGCGCCATTGACTGTACCCATGGCTTTGCGGGCACCATATAACAATCCTGAGATCTTCCATAACTGCAAAGGCTACCACTCACTTAATGTGCAGTTGGTGTGTGACCACACACAGTGAAACCTCACCGTTAATGCTCGCTATCCTGGCAGCAGCCACAATGTCTTCACCCTGCGCCAGACTGGTGTGCCAGCACACTTTCAGCCACCACATCAAGCTCACGGCTGGCTGCTCGGAGACAAGGGCTATCCACTCTCCACCTGGCCAGGAATCCCCTCCGCAACCCCAACACTCCTGCCCAGCACTCATATAATGAGAGCCATGCTGCCACCAGGAACATCATCGAGCAGACCATCGGGGTGCTCAAGCAATGGTTTCACTGCCTTGACCGCTCGGGAGGAGCCCTTCCATACTCGGCTGAGTGGGTGTCCCATTTTGTGATGGTCTGCTCCATGCTCCATAACTTGGCCATCATGAGGGCCCAGCCCTTGCCACCAGGGATTGCGGGACCACCTCACGAGGAGGTTAAGGAGGAGAAGGAGGTTGAGGAGGAAGAGGAAGATGAGGAGGATGAGGAGGAGGAGCAGGAACAGGAGCGAGCAAGGAGGCAGCCACTCAATCGGCCTTCCGGAAGATCAGTCTGTCGCTCATCAGACTGCGGTTCGAATAAATTAAACCCCAGATCCCCATTGCTCACCACATCTCCATCGTTCCATCCCTATCGCATGCCATATCACAGCGCTAAGGTGAAATGAGAGAGACCACAAAATAATCCAAACTGAATTGATACATTTATCAATAATCAGTGAACACATATTTACAAAAAAATATTAACTATTCACTCGTGCAATCCCTTGGTGCCTGTCGTTACTGTGCTTTTGCTTACTCCAGTGCTCCTACGAAGTGTTGGTCCAGTGGCTGCAGCAGGGCTGGTGGAGGCTGCTGAGTGTCCATGCGGGAGACTTCAGATGACCTTGCAGGATGCCCTCGACCAGCTCTGGGCCTGGAAGGGCCGGCTGTAGAATGTACCACCTTAGCATGGGTAACAGCAGCCTAGGCTGGCTGGATGACAGGCAGTGACAATGGTGGAGTGCCAGTGGTAGGAGCAGGAATGCTGTCATCCTGAGAGAGGACAGCAGCTTCCTGCTCCACTGACCCACTGCCACTCCCCAGGGGCAGCACCTCAGCATCCCCAGCAATCTGTTGCAGCAGAGATTGCTGGCCTGCTGCGACACCGTGAAAGCCCTGGTCAGCGGTGGTAGACCCAGCCACGATGGCAGCAGTCAGAGCTTGTGTGGCATCAAGCTGAGACTGCATGAGAGCAGTCTGAGATTGGATGGCACCAAGCATAGACTGCATTACAGCACTAAGACGTTGTGTTGCTTCCGCCTGTGCTGCAATGGAAGCTGCCAGATCGCCCAACACACGCGGCATCAAGTCTGGGTCGCCACGGTCTCTCTGGGAGTCTACCATCCTTTGCAGACTGGAAATGATGGGCTCCATGGTGTGCACAGAGTCTTGTGCAATGTTGGAGGCGGACTCCTCCACGCTCTTTATCATTGCCGACAGGCTCTCGGGCACCCTTGCCATTGCACCTATCATCTCCGTGTGCATGCCCATCACCCTTCTTCTAAACGCCTCCCCATCGAGGTCCTCATTTGAGTCCGGTGCAGCAGAACTCGTGCACGAACTCGCCCTCCGAGGAGCTGGCCCCCGAGCTACCCTTTACCCCTGGCCTTGCTGCAGCCGACTCATCCCTGGTGCATCACTCTGTGCAGATCCCGCTACTATACCAGCCTCTAAAGAACGCGCAGTGCCAGTGTCTGAGCTGGTGCCTGCGGGTGAGAGATGCAGTGATGCGGTGTGTTCTTCCTCCTCCTCTTCTTCCGCCTCGCTCTCTACAGTGCCTTCAGGGACAGGCTGCTCAGGTGCTTGCTGATAACCTGAATCTTGTGCCTTTATGCTTTCAGATAAAGGTGAGGGGAGGGGGGCAGGAAGGGAGAACTGCATGCATACAGCATGATTAGCTGGAAAGTGTGAAACGCTTGTGGGGTGAGGGGGAAGTGGGATGTGGGAAGAAGGAGTCGGGATGAACATACCGTTGTTGTCCCCACGGAGGTCAGCGTCGCCGGTGGCCACGTCGCCCACCACCTTGCGTCCAATAATCTGCAACATTCGAGACTCTAGCTCAGGCAGTGGTTGGGTGTCAGCTTGTCCCTCGCCTGTGCACTCCTGCTTCCTCCTGTTGTGTGCCACCTTGGCTTGCAAGAGAAAGGAAAGTGAGTGAGTGAATGTGGAGCAATGTGCCTGCCATAGTTGAATAGCTGTCATTGTGTGCAAGGTGTAAGATGTGGGTGTGAGTGTTGGTAGGTAGAGATTGTTGGTGGGTGAGTGCTGGGGTTGTGGTGCTTTGGGCACTGTGTGAAAATTGTGGTACAGATGGTGGTATGTAGCATTTGTTGAAAGATTGACTCACCCTGACCTCCCGAGTAAGGTCATTAAATTTCTTCCTGCACTGTGCGTAGGTCCTGAGGACCACAGTGCTGCCCAAGACATGCTGTGCTACCTCCTTCTACATGGTGTAGCGAGGGCCTCCTGTCACTTGCTGGGTACAGCACCGCCCTCCGTCTCTCCACAGTGAAGACCAACGACTCCAATGCCTCATCGCTGAATCTGCGAGCTCCCTCCCTGGGGCATGGATGTGCCATCGGTGCAGCTTCTTGAGTCATCCAGCTCCTTCTACTTGGTCTGCTTGTGCTTGCTGAGGCAGCCGCACAGCCAGCAATGCTGAGAATGAGGTTCTGCAGCATCAACGAACCTCCCCTTTAAGAACTAGAAAGAGCCTGTGGCAATGATGACTTGTGGTTAGACTGTACCTGATATTGGTCAGCGCTTTGAGTTTAATGCCTCTGAGCTAGGCCGTTAGCGCTTGATTTAGCGCTCCCATCCTTTCTTTGTGCAAAGAGACTTAATTTTGCATGAAGTCTGAATCATTAGCACCCGGCGTTAATTCTCAAACTTTTCTAAAGTTAGCGCCCATTCCTGGGCTATAATGACTTTCTCCCCCATGGTTTTAGAAAAATAAAGCCTTTGATCCAGCTTGGATGGAATTTAAATTTACGTACAGTACCAGAGGCCAATAAATATTTCCCCTTTTCTTTCAATTGTAGAGATTCTACACTACAAACAACTAACACTTCAGCACCCAGTCAGATGAATTATCAATCTGAATAGAGTTTAGAATCAGATCTTCATAGTTCCACAAAAATAGAGCTCTTGTATTCAAAACTACTTCACAAGAAGATTACTGCTGCCAAAAGTTATTGGCTATGGTAGTTTTAATAACAGCAATGTCCATTTAGAGGTATTCGTTGCATTGTAGACACGTTTCTTAAATCATAGATTGCTTAGAAATCATGCAATACTTCAGGCATGGCCTGACTATTATTTGGAATGATTTGCAATAAGAAAAAGAATCACAAGCCAGGATTGCCTGTAATCACTTTGACAATTACGTTCAGAAATGCCGCAACACTTACAACAGTCAGCATTCAAATTATACTAGCCCTGGTCCTGGTACCGCTGGGTCCTGGTCAGTGGGTCTCATACAGCCAGTGACCATCCCAATGTAAGTTTGTCAGATTTACTAAGTATGGGGAGTGAGAAGACCCAACAAAAATGGGTCTTCACGGTGGCCATATTTAGGAAATCCATCAAACTTACAGTGTGTTGGGAACCAGCTGCACTAACACCACTCTAAAGCCAGTAAAAAAAGGAAATAATAACTGGGGAACTTTCAAGAGTTCCACCTCTTATTTACTAGTTTACATACGTCTTAAATGATTTGGCAAAATATCACAGAGTAATAGGCCTCACAACAAAATACAAACAGGTAATAAATAATCTGTTTTACTGGTCAGATTCCAGTTGTACCACATGCATTAATACTGTCTGAACACTACCACACATGGACACATTCAGGCCTTAGTTTTTAAAATGCTTGAAGAGCAGAAATTGGATAATGCAAATCAGAGTAAGCAGGTCATGGATTCTCTACAGGCTGATATGTATTATTTATTCCAGGAGTTGGCCAGATTCTGGAAAATGACTTTGTCCCAGTGGATGAGTCACAAGGGTTCAGAATGAGTGAAATAAGTTGTTGGCAGGTCTGAGCATATGCCCACAGCACTGAACTATCTCCAGTGAATTTAAACTGATAAAGCAAACTGAGTGTCATTCCTTGCTTTCAAGTATGTAGCATGCACTAAATTTTCCTGAAACCATAATTAAAATGGGATTCACTGTATAAACATACAAACGTTGAACTTTTTTTTTTATAAAGTCATAATTTCCTTCATAAAATATTGAAACTCCTGGGAGAGTTGTTGCTATAAACCTGGCAGTGAAGTGAATGGATTAGTTGGCTGCTGTTATTTAGTTTGCAGGGACATCTGAAGCCTCATAACGGCTAAATTCCGTTCCCTCCATCCACAGTGACGGTTCTAAAATGTGCTCCCAAAGCATGAACTAAGTGGTCTATTGGCATATGGTGAAGCCTCCATTTGAGAGCCAAAAGCTGGATGCCTGTTTTGAAACAGCTGCTGTGGAATTCTGCACCGTACAGCTGATTCCCTGTAACAGCTGGGAGTCCTCTGTAATCCATACAGAAAACACAAAGCCTGCTGGGAACAAATATTCATGAAGGCAAAAATATTGGCAAGATTGAAAAATAAGCTAATCAATAATTTAAACTATTAATAACCATTTTGTCATTGAGGACCTGAGTGTCAATTCTTATTTAATTCAAATTGAGCAAAAATGCAAAAATTTGGCTTCTTTTTAAAGAGATATAAAGTGAATTATGGGGATTAAGGATTTTAATTTATTTTCATTATTTCCACTCTTTCCCACTTATTTACACTACCATCCTGCAACTAGTTTGGTGAGTTGGGGAGTGAGCCAAACTCCTCCACAACATCCAGTACCAATATTGTTCGACTGGCTTGCCAGTATAATATGCGTTCCAATGAATACAACTTACAAGGCATGGTTATTATATTCTAGATCATGTTACTAGTTTTAACGTTGCACTGTATTTGAGCTTGTATTACATAGAATGTAAAGCACAGAAACAGGCCATTCAGCCCAACTGGTCCATGCTCCACACGAGCCTCCTCCCACCCCTCTTCGTCTATCAGCATAACCTGCTATTCTTTCTCCCTCATGTGTTTATCTAGCATCCCCTTCAATGTATCTATACTATTCACCTCAATTACTCCTTGTGGTAGTGAGTTCCACATTCTAACCACTCTCTGGGTAAAGAAGTTTCTTCTGAATTCCCTATTGGATTTATTAGTGACTAACTATATTTATGGCCCCTACTTTTGGTCTCTCCACTAAGTGGAACTATCTTCTTTATGTCTACACTATAAAATATTTCAGAATCTTAAAGACCTCTGTCAGGTCACCTCTCAGCCTTTTTCTTTTCTAGAGGAAAGATCCCCAGCCTATTCAATCTTTCCTGAAAGGTATAACCTCTCAGTTTTAGTACCTATCCTTAACCCCTACTCTTGATTTTCTGTTTTGTAATCCATTCTGCTACTTGTCCCCTGACTCCACATGCTCTGACCTTAGTCATGAGTCTACTATGTAGTACCTTATCAAAGGCCTTTTGGAAGTCCAAATATATTACACCTACTACAGTATCTGTGTCTACTCTCTCTGTTACCTCTTTAAAGAATTCAATGAGATTGGTCAAGCATGACCTTCCTTTTTGAAATCCATGCTGACTACTCTTCATTATATTTTTGGTTGCTAGAGAGGCTAAATTGGGACATGTAGCGCTCATTTTTTAGGCACTATACGGCCACATAAGGATCAAAAAAGGGGTTTGAGATGCGCGCGCACACTTCTGACGGGAAATGTGCAGGATGCCATCTTGCTAAAGAGGACCAATGCATGAGACATCTTCGCTTCACAAAAGAGATCGTGACTGAAATCTGCCAATTGCTGCAGTCACAACTGCAACCTCAAAGTAGGGCAAGGACAGCATTGCCTGTGGGTGTCAAGGTGACCGTGGCTCTTCACTTTTATACGTCTGGCTCCTTCCAGGCTGCTGCTGGATATATAAGCAACATCTCGCAGTTTGCAGTGCGCTGCTGCATAAGGAAGGTCACTGAGGTGCTCTATACACAAAGAAACACTTTCATCTCATTCCCTCTTGCCAGAGACAGCAGGTGGAGCAAGCACAAGATTTTGCACGGATTGCAGGCTTCCCCATGGTGTAAGATGCCATTGTCTGTATGCCCATTGCCTTGCATGCGCCTCATATGCATTTGGCCATTTTCATGAACCGAAATGGATTTCACTCCTTCAATATGCAGCTGGTGTGCGACCACAGGCAACGCATCATGCTGGTGAATGCCCATTATCCTGGCAGCAGTCATGATTCCTTCATTCTATGGAAGTCCTCCGTGCCACCTGTGCCATCTAGGGGGTTATCCAATTTAGCCCCCTAAATGTTTTTCTATTACATCTTTGAGTAAAGATTTTGTTATCTTTCCTACTACCAACTTTAAGCTAACTGGTCTATAGTCCACTGGACTTTTTAAATATAGGAATCACATTAGCTGTCCCCCAGTCCTCAGGCACTAATGATTTTTTATACATAGATAATAGTGCCTCTGCTACCTCTTCTCTAACTTCTTTTAATATGCGTGGATGCAATCCATCTGGACCAGGGGTTTTATCCTCTCTAAGTTTGATTAGTTTATAAATTATCTCCCCCTTTCTTTCTTAAATGACTTTTTATCTTTTTTGATCGCATCTTCTAATGTCATGTCCAACTTGCTAGTCTCCTTGGTAAATATTGAGGCAAAGTAATTTCAATATTTCTGCAATTTCACTGTCATTCGCTGTGAGTTTATCTTGTGCATCCCTTAATGACCCTATCCCTATCCTGATTTTCTTTTTGTAATTTATGGGCAGGATTTTCATTGTGCCATGGAGTCGGGATTGGAGGTGTGCGGGGGTTAAAATCCCGAAATCGGGGGTCCCGACCCCATCCTGCACCCAACCCGCCTCCATGCCAGTTTCAAAGGAGGCAGGGACCCGCCCCGCACTGGGACCAGCCTACCTGAAGCGGGAAGGGATTAGTGCCAATGAACTGCCTGTTAACAGGTAGTTAACAGGCAGTTTTTAGCCTAATCCTTATTTTTAAGGTTGAATTGTGGGATTCTCAACGGCTCCAAACCTCGCCAAGTTAGAGGAGTCGGGCCGTCGGGTTGAAGGGCTTGGAGGGGTCGAGATGTTGGTGTTCAGGTAAGTGATGTGTGCATGAGTGCAAAGGTAAGTGTGTTTGGTGTGTCTAAAGTGTTTAACAAAGTGTAAATGACCTTTTCTTACCTTTTCAGCCTTCCTTCCTTTAGGTTCCGGGAGTCCCTCATCTCACCGGCACAGAAAGCAGAATGGCTGCGAACTGTCAAAAGTGACAGCCTGCAGCAACTGTCAAAAGTGACAGCCTGCAGCTTTCTGTGCGGGAGAGATTTCTAACTGAGTCTGTGGAGAAGGACTCAGGTTAGAAGTAAGACTGTCAGTGTTTGACAGCTTCAAACAGCTGTGAAATGCTGATACTTCATCTGTCAAAATCTCTTGACAGATGAAATTTCAGTCTGTGGCGTCACCTGTTGCCGGGTGGCCCTTAATGGCCTGCTGAGCCCACTGGGCAGGCTCAACAAGGTCAATCAAGTTAAAATCGCGTGGATTGGCCGCATCTCGATGGAGGCAGGACTACAACCCCGAAAGTTGTAGTCCCGCCTCCAACCCGACTCCTGAATGAAAATCCAGCCCTATGTGTCTGTAGAATAGTTTATTTTTCTTTTTATATTCCTTGATAATTTAATTTCGTAGTTCCTCTTTGTTTCCCTATTGTTTTTGTGACTTCTTTCCTAACCTCTCCATATTCCCTTTTGTCATCCTCTCCTTGATTGTCTATGTATTTAGTGTATGCCTTTTTCTATAGTTTCAATTTTACCCTCATCTCTTTATTCATCCATGGTGTTTCATTATTGGTTAAGTATTTTGTATTTTGTGTGCATTAATCTACATTCATGTGTTACACTATCTACACATGCTATATCAACATTCTGCAGTTGGTCATTTTGCGAGGTGACATTATGAATTTTTTAAATGGAGAAACTTAGGTAAAGAGCTAAAGGCCAGAGTGCAGGTCAGCACCAAGATTAGGAACAGAAAGGAAGGTAAATCAAGAAGTGGTTAGCTGATGCCAGACTTAGGTTTTGAAAGCTTGTAGAGAAAGGATTTCGAGCACCAGTAGTAATTCATATACTAGGAGGAAAGTAAGCACTTTTTTAGTTTTGCAGTGCTGAGAGAGAATGGGCTGGAGGGGGTGGGGGGGAGGGGGTAAACTGGATCGAGGTCGGGAAGCCTGGAAGAATGGGTTTGAATGGGTCACGCAGCCCGTTAAAATTAGGGGGAACATTGCCGGTGGCCAGAGTTAAACTTGAAATCGCAGCCTCATTATAATATTTAAATTGCCAACCCACCTTATGGGAGTGGGTTGGTTGCCTGCCCCCTGTCCCGTCTCCATTAAAACCAGAAGTTGGCAGGTTAAATGCGGGTTAGGGTCAAGGTTCAATATGTTTGAGTTTTATTGACCTTACCCAGTTTGTGATTATAGTAGAGCACTAACACAGTCAAGTCCAAGGATAAATATGACCTGTGTAGATAATAATATCAAGGATTAAACTTAATTTAAATAATAGGATGAAAGAAAAAAGAAAGAACTTACATTTATATAGCACCTCTTGTCCACAGCCAATCCCAAAGTGCTTCACAGTCAATTAATTGCCTTTGAAGTTTAGTTAGTATTATAATGTAATGGCAGCTAATTTGCACTCAGCAAGGTCCCAAAAACAAATGAAATAGATGGTCTGTTTTAGCGATGTTGGTTGAAGAATAAATATTAGTCAGGACACCAAAGAATTCTAGGCAGTAGTATAATACGGTTTAAGATAATAATTGAGAAGGACATAAGCATGACAAAGATCAATTTGAGAAAAGTTGATTTTGAGGGGTTGAGAGTAGAACTTTGGAAAATAAAATGGACAACAATATTGGCAAACAATGATGTAGAACAGCAATGGGAAACATTTAAAATGGTGTTCAACAGAGTCCAGGAAAAATACATTCCATTAAAGAACAAGAACAAACTAAACACTAATGAGACACCATGGATGAATAAAGACATAAGGGAAAAATTGAGGGTAAGGAAGAGGCGTACACTAAGTACATGGACAGCACGGGAGAGCATGACAAGAGAGAATATGATGAGATTAGGAGAGAAGTCAAAAAAACAATTAGGAAAGTAAAGAGGAACGATAGAATTAAATGATCAAGGAACATAAAACAAAATAGTAAAAGAAGAAAAGTCAGAATGGAAAGGGCCACTAAGGGATGGACAGGATAAAATCACAAGCAGCGATAGCGAAATGGCAGAAATATTAAATAATTACTTTGCTTCAGTATTTACCAGGGAGATGAATTAGGTGGACATGCCATCAGAAGATGGGACTAGATATGATATAACCGCATTTAAAATACAAAAAGGAGAAATATTAAATAAACTAATTAAATTCAAAGAGGATAAACCCCTGGTCTGGACGGATTGCATTCACGCATTCTTAAAGAATCTAGGGAAGAGATAGCAGAGGCACTATTACACATATTTAATAATTCATTAGAAAAAGGTGTAATGCCAGAGGACTGGCAGATAGCTAACCTTATATAACATTATATACGTATATTTAGGAAGGGAGATAGAATATGTCCAGGGAACTATAGGCCAGTCAGCTTAACATCGGTGGTAGAAAGAAAGATTTACATTTATATAATGCCTTTCACGACCACCGGACATCTCAAAGCACTTTACAGCCCATTAAGTACTTTTGTAGTGTAGTCACTGTTGTAATGTGGGAAACACAGCAGCCAATTTACACACAGCAAGCTCCCACAAACAGCAATGTAATAATGACTAGATAAACTGTTTTTGTTATGTTGATTGAGGGATAAATATTGGCCAGCGGTAGCTCCCCTACTCTTCTTCAAAATAGTGCCATGGGGCCTTTTACCTCCACCTGAGAGAGCAGATGGGACCTCGGTTTAACGTCTCTTCCAAAAGATGGCACCTCCGACAGTGCAGCACTCCACTGGAGTGTCAGCCTAGATTTATGTGCTCAAGTCCCTGGAGTGGGACTTGAACCCACAACCTTCTGACTCAGGGGTGAGTGTGCTACCCACTTTTTTTTTATATTATACTTTATTGAACATCAAGAACATTTACAACATCGTGATCATTACATTGTATGATACAAATCAATTCCACCGCTCTGCACAGCCATTCCGCCACCACATTTTAACATCAAAACCTGAAGTTTAATTTGTCACCTGTAACATATACTAATCGATTGTACTTTAAAAATTGGTTGTAAAATACTGTCCTTAAATTCCTTTCTGAATAAAACATCCACAGAGCCTTATAATGATCTTTTAGCTTATATTTAAAATACTCTTTTAAATTGATTCGCCTCCCCTTAAAAAACAGAGCATTCCTTCTTTGCACAATCACGAATCTAGCCAAACTGAACATTAAATTAATTGCCGCTCCGCTAGACTCTGGCAGACTCTCCTGCAATCCCCATCTCAAAATTGAGTCCTATGGGATTCCCATTCTCGCTCTTCGGTCCCCACCCAGCAAAAAAGCTTCACACAACTGTCGAACATAGTACTTAAAGTCATTTAACTGTGGGCATAACACCAGTAAATGGGACAGAGTCTCATCCCGTGTCCCACACATTGGGCAAGTTGCCGCCTCCACTCGTCCAATCTTGCACAAGACCGTCATGGTAAAAATCCGGTTATGAGCCAATTTGAAATCCAGTTCAATCCATTCTGGGCATTTAAAATTCGCCCACACTCCCTTCCAAATCCTGTTGAAGTCCAGCTATGGGTATATACTCTGCCAAAACTCCTGACCAGCAGGTGTCTTGAATCTCCATTCTCTGAATACCTCATAGAAATCTCGAGTATTACAGTTGTCAAATTCTCCAGTACAAAGCTTGGAAAAGCAGGATGCATTTTACTTCCTTTGGAGATTTCCGCATTTATTTCTTCCATCCAATCCTGTGGCATTGCCCTCACACATGATTCCTATTGCTTTTCCTTCTACCTCCTGATCCTCCTCCCACACCATGTCCCTCACTATCGCTTCCGGCAACCAACCTGGAATGACCTCGTATAATACATCTTTCACAGATATAATTCCAGCTTTTATAAAAGCTTGATTAAATAAAACCTCTCCTTCGATGTTGACCCACCTGTTCAAAAATAAGGGCTGTTCTAAAAATTCCTCAGCCCCCTTGGAAATAAACTGCACACCCTTTAAAAATTGGGCCCAAGTCTCTACAACCCCCTTATAAAACCTAGGGAGAAGTTTAATCGATTTCAAAAACATATTATTGTATTCCATATACAATATCCCCTGCCCTCCTATCCCACTTCATTTAAAAAAATGCTCAAAACAACTCTTCCAAAAACTTGTATTTGACTTCTGAAGAAATCTCTTCACCCATTTGATTCTAAAGGATTTCTTCTTCAAATCAATATCTGGAAAATTGAGTCCTCCCTGATTTCTCCGTCCAATGATGGTATTGTATGCCACCAAGGCTGGTTTCCCTTCCCATAAAAGCCTCACACAAGCCTCTCGGATGGACGTTTCCACCCACTCAGAAATATCCTCCACCGTCAATAAGTACCATAGCTTAGATAGCAGGAGAGCAGACACCACTGTCGCTCTTCCTTGCACTTTCAACCACCTTATTTCCCATCTTCCCAAAATCTTTTTAATTTTCATAACCTTTGGTTCCCAATTTAATCGATCCATTCATCCCTGTCTTTCTTGCACCCCCATATGCACCCCCAGAACTTCCAAAACCTCCACCACCTTAAAGGGACATTCCCCCAACCATTCCCCCCTACCCCTCCCTGCAACCAGGCATTGGGACTTGCTAAAATTCACTCTGGCTCCTGAAGCTCTACAATATTCCTCCACTACATCCATAGCTTTCCTCACTGACTCCCCATTTCTCGATGTTAAAGTTGTGTCATCTGCATATTGGTGTATCACCGACACCAGCCCAGAACTGGGGACCACAATCCCAACTACACCTTGTTTCTTTTGTATCATGTAACCTAATGGTTCTGCTGCCAATGTGTTCAACAGTGGGGACAGGGGACAACCCTGTCTCACTGATCTCTGTATCAGAAAATACTTGGATAAAAAACCATTACATTTAACACAGCTAAATATGTTTGAATAAAAAATCCTTATCCACTGAATGAAATTTTCCTTGAAACCAAATGCTTCCAAAACCTTCAATAAAAACTCATGAGAGACCCTATCAAAGGCTTTCTCTTGATCTATCTTTAATACATAAGCCTCCCTCCCACTCTCTTCCATGAGCTCTATCACATCTCGGGTTGAGACCACAGAGTCTGCGATGTCCCGGCCTATGACTCCATAGGACTGAAAGGGCCAAACTATCTCCGGTAACACCTCCTTCAAACGATTTGCCATAACCCTTGCCAAGATCTTATAATCCACATTTAATAATGTGATGGGCCTCCAATTCTTCAGATCTCGTCTATCCCCTTTATTTTTATATAAGCTAAGCTTATGATACCTCTCCTCATAGATGGGGCCAGGCTTCCCTCAATTTTAATTTCCTTAAAAACTTCTAAGAGCAATGGACTTAAAATCTCGAAAAATTCTTTATAAAATTCTGCACTTAGTCCATCGGACCCTGGGCTTTCCCCCCCCCCCCTTCATTCCACTTATTGCTACTTTTATTTCCACTAATCCTACTTCTTTGTCACACATGCTTCCCTCATCCTCCTTTAAACCCCCTTCAATAAAAGCAGGAACCTTCTCCATCGCCAAATTGGAAATGTCTTCTTTTGTATTTAACTCTTGATAAAAGCTGCTAGCCGCCTCTAAAATCTCCCCACTTTCATGAATGATCTTCTCCCCAACCTTCAACTCTTCAATTAACGATAATCTCTGTCACAGCTTCTCTTGCTCTAGAAAATATCTAGTGCATCTTTCGCCCTCCAATGCATCTCTAGCCTTTGCACGGAGAATGGCCCCCTTGCATTTTTCAGCTTGCAATAATTCCCACTCTTCCTTTAGCACCCGGAACTTAGTCTCAGCTCCCTTATCCCCTCCGTCAACTGCTTTACAAACATCCGTAAAACTTTTGTTTATATTCTCTTCTCGATGCTGGTTAGCTGCTGCCCTCTTTTTCCCATAAGTACCGGAAAAACTTTTACCTCATATTTGAAATTGTCCCACCAAACTCTTCTTTCTTTCAAGAACAAAGGTTCCTTCCGAGCATTCTTTATTATATTTGTAATCCCTTCTTTATAAGCAATTTCTTTCAGGTGTTGATTGTTTAAAATCCACACCCCTGAACTGATCTTAACTCTGCTGTTCCTAATTCTAAGAACCAAAGCCGAGTGATCACTAAAAAATACTTTTTTATAATAAATCTCCATCACCTCTGAACTTAACCCTTCCCGCATTAACACAAAATCTATTCGGCTCTGTTTTAAAACATCACCCACCCAACCTGCTCTGGAGAACTCCCTTTTTATGGGGTTCCGGTCCCTCCATAAGTCTCTCAAATTTAAATTTGCCATCATTTTTACAATCATCCCTCTGGAGTTAACATCCTTAAAGGTCATCTGGGCTGAAATGTCCATCCGAGATAAAAAGACATTAAAATCCCCCACTATACAAGGATTTTCCACCTCTTTCGCTTCAGTGAATAACCCCCGAAAAAACTCGCGACGCTTGCAATGGTCTTTCGGTGCATAGATATTAAAGAGATCGCAATTAAATCCCTCTATTTTTACCCTTAGCCGTAAAAATCTCCCCTCAGTGTCCTTGTCCACCAAGGCAACGTTCTCTTTTATGGACGGACCCACCAAAACAGCCACCCCTCTACGGTTATTGTTTGCACAACTTGCAAACACCTCTCCCTTCCAAACCTTCTGAACTCTTTCTAGAATATCCTCATCCCAAAAGGTTTCTTGCAGACACAACAAGTCCGAACCTTTAAAACCCTGCAACAACTGCTGCAATTTCTTCTCACCCCTCAGTCCGTTCACATTAATCGAGACCAATGTAATCATGACTCCAAAGAAGGGAAGTATGCCCGATAATCTCCCCATCATTTAATCTCTGGCTCCTCCCTCCTCTCATGCTCCTTCTCAACTTTTCGGGCAGCTGTTGCTTTTTCCTGCAGCCTCCGGCTCTTTTTCATCTCCTGTTTGACCCCTCCCTGCTGTTTCAGCCTCTTCCTTGCATTAAGTTTGGGCCCAGGAGCTGCCCTTTCTCCCTCCTTCTGCCCCTCACTAACTTTTCCCTTTCCACATGATGCCACCCCACCCCCGACTTCCATGTCTCTGTCCCCCTCTAATTCCTCACACTCAAGCTCTTCTGCAACCCACTGTGCCTGCTCCCCGTCAGATACATAATCCTGCTCCCCGTCAGATACATCATCTCCCATAGAGAGTCTTCCTGCTATCGCAGTTTCTCCCACTGTGCCGCTCCCTTCGACCACATCTCCACCTCTGACCCTTGCACCTTGTTCCCTCACTCCATGGGACAATGGCGCACCTAAATTGTTCCCTTCTGACGTCTCTATCTCGCCGATCCCATTCTGCTGTCCCTTTAAGGCTCCTGCCTCTTGCACCCTCTCCCCGTCCTGCCCCCTCCCGCTCACCAAGATATCTGACTCCCCGCCTCTCCCCGGAGCACCCACATCCACCACACACCCCGCTCCTGCCTCCTCTCCCCCCGCAGACACCAGACTCCCCAGGGTGAGCCGAACTGCACTAAGGCTCGAGTCTGCACTCGACCCTCGCTGTCCGCTGCTGCCTTTGTTCCCCTCCACAGCACTCGGCGTGTTTTCCGCCATCTCCATCCCGTTCTCTGCTCCGCCATCCTCTGCCTCTTCCTGTGCTCCTTTCTCCTTCATTTTACTGGCTGTGTCCTCCGACTGCACCGCTCCTCCGGCCGTTCCACACTCATCTCCTGCTCCTTCTCCCATCTCCTCATCACTCTTATCGCTCCCTTCTGCCACACACTCACAGCGGGTGGGGCCTTTACGACACACCCCACAGTCTCCGCCTTGCAGCTCTGAGCAATGTGTCCCGACTCACTGCAATTGTAACAATACAGGTCTGGACAGTTTCTTATGAGATGGTCATGTCCAAGACAATAATAGCACACCTTTACTTGGTTATCGTGCAGCACACAAAAGTACTGCACTCCTTCCAGTGTCTCAAACTTCATACTGTACGGCAATGACCTCACCCTCTCTGGGAACCCCACCTTTACATACCGGGTTCTGTCTGCTACCCGTGTTCCCGGATAATACCTCCTCTTTATTGCAGAACAGATTTTTATGTCCCACGACTCCAACTTCTTGCTTAGCACTTCATCCTCAATGTAAACTGGCAAGTTTAAAAATGAAACCACCACTTCCTCTGAATATAGCAGAGTCACCTCCAAGAATTTCTCACCAACTTTCAGACTGAGCAACAGTCTTTCCACCTCCTCATGACCACTGACCGTCACCTCGAATCCCACATTTGGCTTAGGTCGGCAGGCAAAGCAGCTTCCCTCGCTACAGTCCTCATGAACCACCTGGATAATATCTCAAGCTCGAATCTTCTTATCTTCACACTGCACCACCACCGTGTTTTCTTTACCAAACCTCCTGAGGCCCCGGCCCAAATCTTTGGGCCTTTTTTTTTCCTTTCCCACCACAGTTTCTTCCCTAATTAAATTCCTCTTGGGAACATTGTCCTCTGAGGGGCCCTTGCACCCCGGATCCCTCAGCAGCCATCTGGCTGTTTTTGTGGGCCCAAAAGGCCTTAAAACCTGAAAACCAAACCCCAAAACCCACCACCAACTTTTTACAAAACTCCCTCCAACTCCCAGCTACAATCAGGCAACCAGTAACACCTGGCTCACTCCTAGCCCCTCCCACCTAGAGAGTGCTACCCACTGAGCCACAGCTGATATTAGCCACAGTAGGAAAGATAATGGAATCCCGACTAAAGGAGAAAATAGAAGAACATCTAGAAACCAAAAATATAAGAATGAATATTCAGCATGGTTTTCAAAAGGGAAAGTCTTGCTTGGCCAACCTCACTGAATTCTTTGGAGAGGTAACAGAGAGAGTAGACAAGGATAATGCAGTAGATGTAATGTATCTAGATTTCCAAAAGGCCTTCAATAAGGTACCACATAATAGACTAATGAATAAGGTCAGAGCATGCGGAGTCAGGGGACAAATAGCAGAATGGATAGCTAGCTGGCTGCAAGACAGCAAGCAAAGAATGGGGTAAAGGGTAGCTATTCACAGTCACAGAAGGTGGGAAGTGGGGTCCCACAAGGATCAGTGTTGGAACCACTGTTGTTCACAATTTATATGAACAATTTTGACCTTGGAATCAAAAACTCAATTTCTAAATTTGCAGGACAACACCAAATTGGGGGAGGGGGAGTGAATACTGAGGACGACTACAACAAATTACAAGAAGACATTAATAAACTTGCAGAATGGGCATATAATTGGCAAATGAATTTCAACATAGATAAGTGTGAGATATTACATTTTGGTAAGAAAAATAAGGAGGTCACATATTACTTGGAAAAAAAGAATGTAAATGAGGTAGAAGACCAAAGGGATCTCAGAGTACAAATACACAAATCACTAACAGTAGCAATGCAGGTTAATAAGGCCATAAAAAAAGCAAACCAAGCACTGGGGTTTATTTCTAGAGAGATAGAATTGAAAAGTAGAGAAGTTATACTGAACATGTATCGAACCTTAGTTAGACCACATTTGGACTACTGTGTACAGTTCTGGTCGCCATATTATAAAAAGGATATAGAGGTACTGGGGAGGGTACAAAAATGATTTACAAGGATGATACCAGAATTGTGAGGTTATACTTATCAGGAAAGGATGAATAGGATGGGTCACTTTTCTATTGAAAAGAGGAGGCTGAGGGGTGACCTAATAGAGGCCTTTAACATTACAAAAGACACAGAGAGAGTGTTTTCACTTCTGGGGAAGAGCAAAACTAGAGGCCATCAATATAAGATAATCACCAAGAAATCAAATAGGGAATTCAGAAGAAACTTCTTCACCTAGAGAGTGTTGAGAATGTGTAATTCGCTACCACAGGGAGTAGTTGAGGCGAATTGTCCAGGTGCATTTAAGGGGAAGCTAGATAAGCATATGAGGGAGAAGAGAATAGAGGCTGATAGAATTAGATGAGGAAGGATGGGAGGAGCCTCGAGTGGAGGATAACCGCCAGCATGGACTCATTGTTTCTGTGCTGTATATGCTATATAATTTAATGTAATACTGTGTAATTCATGGGATCTTAAATACACCTGGGTGGGCTACATCTGGGTTTAATGTTTAATCAGAAAGACAGCACCTCCGACTGTGCAGCACTTTCTTCATACTGCACTGAAGTATAAGTATCTGCTCAAATCACTGGAGTGGGGATTGAACCACAAACATTTGAAACATAGGAACATAGTAACAGAAGTAGGCCATTAAGCCCCTCATGCCTGCTCTGCCATTTAATTAGATCATGGCCATCAGCTGCATATCAGTTCCATTTACTCAACTTAACTCCCTATCCCTTGATAACCTTACCGTACAAAATTCTATCGATCTCAGTCTTGAAAGCTCCAATTGTCTTAGCATCCTCAGCTTTTTGGGGGATAGAATTCCAGATTCCAACTGCCCTTTGTGTGAAAAGTACTTGTTAATTTCCATCCTAAATGCCTGGCTCTAATTTTAAGATTCAGGCCTAGAAATTCGAGTGCAACACGAAAGTTACCAATGTCGCAGTGGGTTAACGGCCGCAGAAAATGGTGGTGCCGGTAGGAGTGAAAAATTCGCACTGGAGACTAAAGGCTATTAGCCTAGCGCTAACCTGACCATGTAACGCCCTCCTGGTGGCATTAGTACTGGCATCAGTCCCGAATGCGACATCCAGAAGTGGCATTGCATCTTCCAACAGCCTCTGGAAGTGTGGCTATGATGTTGCTAGGCATTGTGGGATATTAAAAGGGCAATGCATTGTCATTTGCTTAAAAGGGCAATGCCTTCTGAACTGATAAAAAAAATGCAGTTTACAGCCTTATGCTCTACTGCCTTTTAAAAAAAAATTAACATTTGAAAACATTTGCAAATGGCAGTCTTTAGCTCTTAAAGCTGAATTGCCTTCCACACCTCAAAAAATGGGAAAAATGCTTCAGCACTAACACAGATGGCTTAGCAAGCCAGGGAAGGGGCACTCAGTGTCTCACACGCAGAACTCCAGTTTTGTGCAGGGGGTCAACACTGCAAGAGAGGTCCTGTACCCACAGAGGCCAGGAGGCCCTCCAGAAAGAAAATTTGTGGGACCAGATCACCGTGGCCATAACTGCCACCAGTGTCGCCCCCACCACATGGCTCCAGTACCCAAAGAAGCTTCTTGACCTCAGACCAGTGGTCAAGGTTAGTGAATGCATCTTCAAAAGCCAACTCCTACCAACTGCATCACTAACCTCACACACTTCTCAATGCACGACCTCCACCCCCAATCACTCACTTACCAGCAATCTGCACCAAACACGAGGCACACCTCCCATTCCTAGCTTCACCTCATCCCCTTGGAGGAGACAGTGCTGACTATTCTTGGCAGGGGCATGGCTGAGCCCTTGGCCAGCGGTGGGGCTGAAAGTATACAAGAAATGCAGCCTGCCCAGCCAGTGGTTTACCAAGAAGAGGGATAGGAATGAGAAGAAGAAGAAGTAGAAGAAGAAGAAGAAATAAACAACAACACCATCACTCGATGTCACACTCCCAGCCACCAGCTCCTCAAAGTTAACCACAAGGCCATTTGCAGTGCCCCCACTGTAAGTCAGTAACCTTCCACCAGCCATGTTGCAGCCACTGGGGTAGCACTGCATGACATCAGTACGATAGGCAAAGGCACACACAAGACAGTCACTGTTGGAATGCATAAGGGCGATGAGTTGATTTCTTGATGTCATATTGGATGTATAAAGTTGGATTGGAAAATTTGCTTTGTGGTGGCTTTTATTTCAGCATTGTGGCCAAGAGGACAGTAACAGAGAGAAAGTAAGGTGTGGGAGAAATGTTGAAAGGGAAATTGGGGTTGTGGTCACTGGTACCGTAGGCGGATGATTCCATCCTGGCTATCCCAGCCAGAAAGGGGCTGACTGGGTTCCCTGAAGCTTTCAAAAGCTCTGAATTAATTTGTCCGTGGCTACACATACCACTCTGGGTACAGGTATATTGTGTATAAGTAAAACAGATTTATTAAGCATAGAGTTAAATATACTGGTACCTGTTAGAGGAATTGAAATTGAAGTGGGAGAATTTTGATTGGGACAATTGAGGGCTAAGGAGAAATTATGTTTAGCAAGAATTATCCACAAGATGGATACAGTGAAAGAGATCTAGAGAATCTTTTAAGTCCATGATTTGTTGATTAGATGGGGGTTGTGGGACGGTTGCCTGAGGCCATTGAGTCCCTGGCTCATAGTGTGGCCGATTTCGGGGCCTCACAGGCCAGGGGTTTCGAACAACTCGCGGCAGCACAGGCCAGGGGTCTCGAACAATTCGGGGCATCACAGGACGCGAGTCGGGCACAATTCGGGGCATCACAGGACGCGAGTCGGGACGACTTCAGGGCAGCACAGGCAGCGAGTGGAGAGTTGATCAGCGGTGCCGTGCAGTCACTGGCTGGTCTGATGCGGGCACAGACCAGGGCAGTACGGGCACTCACTGCTGCCACACTCGCTGTGTCACGCACGCATCGCCAGGGCACCCGCCGCGCTGCTGCAGCACAGCGGTCTGGCCTTCACCAGGTTGCTGCGCTTGCTGCAGTGCCAGCGCGGCCGAGTGCCAGTGTCTCTGGCGACCAGCGAGCACCTGGCATCAGCCAGCTTGCCCCCATTGCTGCTGCTGCCACTGCCACTCCCCCAGCAAAGCTGCGACGAGCTGCTGGAGAGACTGATGCTGCCCAGCCACAGCTGCAGCAGTCAGCAGCCGGCCCCTCGAGGGCCGGAGCTCGTCTAGGCCGACCCCCAAGGGCATCTGCCGTCACGCAATGTGCCCCTCAGGAGCCTTCCCCCAGCCTTGCAACACCCACAGGGCCCAGGTTGAGGCGGAGCAGCAGGTCGGCCAGGGGCCGGAAAAGCCTGGACAAGGACTCGCTCTCTCGGCACACAAAGTAGAGTGTGTTGCCAAATGTTTTATTATCTGGGGGTGTTTGTGTTCTCTATGCGGTGGGTTTATTTTGGTAAGGCCGAGGATGAAGGCAAATGTTTTTTTATATGGGGGTGTTTGTGTTCTCTATGGGGGGGTTTATCTTGGTAAGGCCGAGGATGAAGGCCATTTGGATGGACAAGTTTTGTTATTCCTCCCCAGGTTGTGGGAGTGAGATATGTTTTTGACTGTTTTTTGGGGGTGTTGTCTGTTTTTGGGTTTCATGTGGGAAGGGCCCTGAGTTTGTTCAATAAAGCTTTTTATTTATTCAGCTTGTCCATGTGTGATGTTTCAAGTGGTTGTTGCGTTAACCGGCTGAGGGCTTGCGGAGCGGCTGCATTCATGTGCCTTCATTGCCGCAAGCCATTCCCTGACAGGGGGCCTAGAAGTGTCGTTCAATAAGCCGCCGACGGACGGCCCTTGGACCTTGTGGCTCCCTCCTGAGCTGGTACTCCTCCTCCTCCTCCTCCTCCTCATGGTCCTCCTGCTCGTCCTCCTGAGGTGGTGGTCCAACGTGAGGTGGCAGTGCCTGAGTCCTGCGGATAGCCAGGTTGTGCAGCATGCAGCAAACGACGACGAACTGGGAGACTCTATCCGGCGAATACTGGAGAGATCCGCCGGAGCGATCCAGGCAGTGGAACCATTGCTTGAGGGCGCCAATCGTTTGCTCTATGATGTTCCTTGTGGCTTGATGGCTTTCGTTGTATGCCTCCTCAGCAGGGGTCCTGGGCGCGCGGAGCGGGGTCATGAGCCATGTACACAAAGGATAGCCTTTGTCCCCGATAAGCCATCCTCTTGGGGGAGGCTGTGCCTGGAACATGTCAGCCACAGTAGTCTGGCGCAGGATAAATGCATCGTGGCTGCTGCCTGGAAAGCGGGCATTGACAGCTAGGATGCGCTGCCTGTGGTCACACACCAGCTGTACATTGAGGGAATGGTAGCCCTTCCGGTTGCGGTAATCCTCGGCATTGTCGATAGGTGCCCGCATAGCCACATGCGTGCAGTCAATGGTGCCCTGCACCATGGGGAAGTCGGCGATCCTCGCAAATCCGACTGCACGCTGCTCCTGCCTCTCTAGGGTCATGGGGAAGGAGATGAATTGGTGTCTCCTTGTGAAAAGGGCATCGGTGACCTGCTGGATGCAGCGATGCACGGCGAACTGGGAGATGTTCGCTATGTCCCCAGCAGCGGCTTGGAAGGAGCCGCTTGCATAAAAGTTCAGAGCCACCGTGACCTTCACTTCCACCGACAGAGACGTCCTGCACATCAGCTGTGGACGCAGATCTCTGTGAAGCAGCTGGCAGATCTCTGCAACCACCTCCCTTCTGAAGCGCAGCCTCTTAACACAATGCGCGGCAGTCATGGTGAGATAGGACACCTGCTGGCGGTATTCCCTGAGTGGGTAAGGCCTACGTTGCCGATGCCTGATGGCCCCTCTGCGTCTAGGCATGGCTGCCCCTCTCACACAGCGTCTGCGAGCCCTTCGCACATAATGCTGGAACTGAGGGTTGGAACCCCATGCAGCCCCCATAATATACTTGCAAACAGTGAAATCACAATGAGTCAAATTTCCAAGCTCTGGCCAGAAGCCAAAAATACCTCTCCTATGTTGGCCCAAATCAGTAAGGTCTCTTCCTTGGTCTCTGTCCAGAAATCCGTAGCACTAAAGTCATTGCAGCAAAATGGCAGCCCTTTATAGTTCCGTCTAAGTGCCCTTTAATTAGCGCTCCCCGAGGCCCGCAGGGCCTCTGCTGCGTTCCACCTCACAGTTCTTAACAGCGCCACGCCCACATTGGGCGGGCGCCACTGAAGTTCCGGTTTGGGGCGCACAAACGACGTTGCACGACGAAATGACGTCATAAGTTGCGCGCGCAGCTGAGCGCGCGCAAACACTTTGCGCCGGCGCTAAATGTCAACTGAAGTTGGGCGTAGGCGCAGATCGTTCTGCGCCCGGCCGCTAAGTGCCTAGCGCTCGAGATCTACTCCTTTTATGGCGCTAACGGCTGGCGAACGCAACTGAATTTCTAGGCCTAGGTTTCTCTCTTTTTCTTTTCTTTTTTTAAATCGGCATCTCAGCAACTTAGGGGTTACTTGAGTTTTAGTTCGGACACTAACTGGTTTCTCAATATATGCGGAACCGTCCAGCGGGGATTTTTCCATGTCACTGCTGACATAGGCTACGGGGGCTGCCGTAGGAGGAGGTGGTAAGGGAGGATATAATTCTCCCTCAGACGGAGGTAGAGGATGTGTCAGCAGTGCGATTTGCTCAGGCTTCTTTATAGCAAACGCTGAGTGGGCGTCTGAAATTTACACTATATCTCCCGGTTTAGACTCAACCCACAAAGAGTTCTGATTGTAATCTATAATGGCTGTCATTCCCCGTAGGGTGGGTGTCATTGCCAAGTATTCCCATTTTGTTGATCATACACATATATAACAGATCAGTGATTTTTATGGGGAATGTACCTATGCTAACTTCCTTTCCCGGGTATGCTGGTACCTGTGCGCCAGTGACTCCTGTTATTACAAAGCTACTTTTGTCTATTTCAAGCAGGCGTTCAGGGTCTGGGGTATGCAGGATTGTAACAGATGAACCGGTGTCTATTAGCATAGTCTGCTGTCGGCCCCCAGTTAGCAAGGCTGAGACCACCGGTCGACCATGGCCATCTCGTCTGAACCCCACTTCAGACCAGGCCGATGGGACTGGATCCTGTCATTGTGGGCTGTTGGGTTGTTGGGGCAATGGTGGGGGCGGGAATGCTGAGCTCATAGTTGGAGCCACGGGGCACCCCGACATCTGGGTCGATGCAAGAGTTTGCACAATACATGACATTCTCTCCATACATGAGCCTAGGGCGTCTATTTTACTTTCCATTGGATCGGGTGAACGGGACGGACCATATCACGAGTAATTATTATTATTCCTCCCACTTCCAGAGCCTGTTTGTCTAGGACCTCGGCAATCCTTTGCAAAGTGTCCCACCTTTCCGCAGTTATAACATATCAAGGGTTGCTTACAGGGTGGTGATGCTGGGAAGGCCTGGGGTCCCTCATCTACATGCACTGGCATCTCTGCTGTTGGTACCTGAACCTGGGTTTTAGCGTAGGCCCATGCAGCATTAGCATCCCTTAAAAGGTCTGTCCATTGCGAGTTGTGGCTGACAGTGTGCCCTAAGTCTGCTCGCAGTGAGGCCTGAATATTCATTAAGTATATTTTCTTAAATGCTGCCTCATTCTTCCCGTTTAAGACATTATCATTGGGGCGTGCCTGCATCATCTCATAAACAGTGTACAACCGATCCCTGAATGCAGCAGGGGCCTCATGAAGCCCTTGATGAGATTGGTTTAATTTGTGAACCAGATCAATAGAGTCCAAGCCCAGAGCTGTTTGTGTAGTTGTGATTAAGTTATTCAGGGGTTCCCCACATTGAAGACCATGAAGGGCAGACTAGGTCGTAGGTCCGGAGTCAAGGCAGACAGTATAACATTTTTCATGTCACTTTCCTCAAAACTAGGATGGTAATTCCGGAACCCCACTATATGTTGCCTTAGCTCTATGGGGCATGTTCGTGAGTTAACTGGTCCGAATTGCTGGACACATGCCTGTAGTTCTACATAGTTCAGGGGCTGGGATTGTTCATAAGTATCCACCTATAACATTCCCGGGTGAGCTGCCACTGGTTGTGCTCCTGCTTGTGCCTGGTCACCGTCAGCAGCTGGGGGTGCGTTAGGAATCACCTGGGTACGAGTCAGAACATTAACTGGGGCTTTAAAGGGTGCAGGCTCGTCCACTGAGGTTTTTATGATATTGTTATCGCATAGGTTGGGGGCCTCTTAGCCAGGTCGATGGTGGTATACGAAATGGGGGCCTTTTGGGAAGGGTGTAGTAAGGGAGGATATAGTTCTCTGCTGGTCTCCTCGCATTGTTTATCATAACTCACGGGGGGGTCTACTCCCGTGACTGCCGCTGTTACAGCCTGTTGTTTACCCAGCTGGTTTTCCAACTGTTATATAGTAATATGACATGCCTTTGGTCCGACTCCCTTTGGGGGCGCTGAAGAGCCTCTCTTAGGCTCCTCATGAATCATTTAATTGTCTGGTAAGACGGTCATTGTCTTTTGTTAAGGAGGCTGCCTGACACCTAGCCTCCTCAAGGTTCTGCATTGCAGCCCCGGCGTGAACTGCATTAATACTCTGTTGCTGTATTATTGCTGTCGAAGCACCGACCA
The DNA here is from genome assembly GCF_052327205.1 of Somniosus microcephalus. Classification (NCBI taxonomy): domain Eukaryota; kingdom Metazoa; phylum Chordata; class Chondrichthyes; order Squaliformes; family Somniosidae; genus Somniosus; species Somniosus microcephalus. Next base: position 147,082,679 of record NC_140993.1, read on the forward strand.
GGCACTGGAGAACTTCATTTTTACATTTCAACTCTACAGCCTCTTTTTCCAAGTTTGACATCTCGCCCGTTAACGTTTTTGTTATCTCCGCTAACGTTAGATTCTCTTCTATCAGCTGTAGCTTGTCTTTTTCTAATTTGGTTTTATTATTTTCCATCTCTAGGAGGGTCTCTTTATCTTGCTCTACACAATACAGTGCCGCATAGGCCATTAGCTGCACTGCCCTATCTGACTTCCATTTCTTCTCCTTAGCTTGTTTCTCAATGAACGCAACAACGTCCTCAAAGGATATTCTCTTATCCTTTGTTAGACATTCTACTACTAACATCTGTAACTGTGCATCCTTGCACTTCTTCATTAACTTCGTTTTAAAGTCTACAAAAAAATTCTCACTCGACATTCTGCTGTACGTTAAAGAGACACTATGGGCTGGATTTTGATACTGGGGCGGGCTGGGGTTGTGTAATCCGCATTTCATGTTAGCCACCCGATTCTAAATCGATGTGGGAAAATGATGCCATTTTAACTTAATTGGCCAATTGAGTTCCAACGTGTGGGAACCCATGGCCAATGAGTTTTTCCAGTCTGAAAGTCGCCTCCGATGACGTTATCATTGCTGCTGCATTTAAGGTCTGCAACAAGCCTTGCTTCTTCTGCAGACTGCCAAGCTTTTGCCTTTGCATGTTAGAGGCACCTGCAGGAAGAATGGCCAGCCAGAGACCTAGGTCTGCACCCCGCTTTGATGACGTTGCCCTGCAGGCTTTAGTAGAGGGAGCAAGAGCAAATAAAGAGGTGCTCTTCCCTTCTTCAGGGAGGAAGAAGCCTCCCCAGCAAACCAAGGCTGTGTGGATCCAGGTGGCAGAGGAGGTCAACTCTTTGTCAATAACCCGCAGAACCTGGCTTCAGTGCAGGAAGAGGTTTCATGACCTTCTGCACACTGGAAAAGTGAGTATGAATTTCCCATTACCCTCAATCTGATCCCCATTGCCTCTCCTCACCAGCACTCAGATTTAGCAATCTCTCCCTCCACATCCCACTTGACACTGATATCCATGCACCCTTACCCATTCCCTCTCTCTCTATGGTCACATTCACCTAACTATTTGACTATGCAGCCCTCACACTCCCTATCACTGTGATGCAATTACAACTTACAACACACAGGGAGGGCTCTGGGTCCTGCCACCTCACTCCATCTTTGTCTCTTTTGAAGCATCTATGCTATGGATTCTCTACACTCACTCCTTCATTCTCACTCAAACTCCACTTGTCTCCCTCATTGCAGGAAAAGAGAGCTCACAATAAGAGAGAAAGAGCGAGGACAGGAGGAGGGCCACCCTCAGTAGCCCAGCTCACCATCTGGGAGGAGGGGGTCCTGGAGATCGTGCGATTGGAAGAATATTTCCAAGTGGGGGACGGACAGACGGGTGCATCACAGCAAGCTGGTGACAGAATAGTTTTCCATCTCTCTCAATGAAATTGCATGAGTCGCTGATAATGATTCTGAAGCTCTAACAGATGGACTTATGATCATCTGCAATATGCAATGTGCATGTAACCTTGGCCTCACATCTCTGACTCTTTCCTTTACTCCCCCACAGGACCATCGCAAGCACCCATCCCCACTATCCAGGAGGAAGAGCATGAGCCTCAAGACTCCTCAGAGGAAGCTGCAACCTCTGAGGGCGCAGGGTCAGCAGAATTCACCGCACCCAGCACCAGCGCAGATACTCACACCTAGGAGGGAACTTTGCGAGATAGAGTAGTGTTGTCACCTGGTGTATCACAGCTCACAAGTGAGCATCAGCAGATTGTGGAGACAGGGACAGCAGTGGAGAGTCCTAGTCGGAGGGCGCAGGACTCTGCCAGCTCAGCTCAGCTGCATGTCGACCCTCTGCCTCTGGGTCCATCCATAAGATCAGCGGTGTTGGAACTCCAGGAACAGATGCAGGAGTCTCTGGCAGGTTTTGTCTCCAGGGTCACTGCGGGTGTGGAGTGAAGGGAGGAGCCAATTGCGAACATGAGCAGAGCCTTTGTGGAGTCATTGGCGCATGAACGCAGCACCATGGAAAGGATGGCAACCTCCATGGAGGTGATAAGTTGCCAGAGTGCAGAAAACATGGTGAGTGTTCTGAATAGAATGAAATCTCTGGAGGAACGATGGTCATCTATTGAACAGAGAAACCAGACCTTCATGGAAGTCCTTCTGAGTAGGACTGCCAATGCAGATACGGGTCCCCATGACCCCCCTGATGTGCAGCAAGGTGCTCTCAAGCCACTTGCAAGCGCTGAGGGCGACCTGGCCCATGAGAGGGAAGTTGATGGCAGACACCAAGGAAGTGGGGGCTCCTCTCCAAGCGCTCACACTTCCATGCCACTGCAGAGACCTCGGTCAGAGCCCCACCAGAGTCCACATCCAACTGAGATCGGCGTCTCAACCCCTGCACAGCTGCAGGAGCAGCAGACTGTTGGCGATCCCTCACAGGTTCGCAACCCCAGAGGACGCCCGCCAAAAGTGTCCAGACAGGAGCAGCAAGAAAGTGAGCAAGGGGCCTCCACATCTGCTGAAGTCACAGGGGAAGCATCACGTAGGAGCATGCGTAAGAGAAAGATACTGCACAAATAGTCACAAAGGTAGTCACTTGGGTGAAATTTGATGTTTTATGCTAAAAAGCCATCAGATGATTACTGTAAATAAAAAATCTGATGGCTACTGCTGTAGTTGTGGTGTGTGTCATTTTGCGAATGGGACTTCCACATTGAGGGCTTAGGATTACTTGCAATTGTCAGTATGGTGGTCAAATTGCTAGGAATCCGCTGGTACTTGGCCATTGTCGATGCTCAGGTAAGAAGCTGCGAGGCAAAAGTGCTTGATTGGCTAGGCTAAGCAAATCTGGCCAAGATGAGTGCATTCCTTGCATCCCGGACAGCAACGTTCTCGCGTACTGCTGCCACTGATTGATGGGCCTCTAACAAGATGTTCATTTTCGCTCTCCTCCTCCTCATCTGAGGAGGATATGTGAGGAGCCACTTGGCCCTCAGGAATCTGCAAGCCACAACGCTGTGCCATGTTGTGAAGTGCACAGCAAACCACGACGATTCTGGAGACCCTGGCTGCTGAGTACTGCAGGGCTCCACCTGATCTATCCAGGCATCTGAAGCGCATCTTCAGCAAGCCGATGGTTTGCTCGATTATGGCTCTGGTGGACATGTGGCTGGAGTTGTAGCTCTCCTCAGCTTCGTTGGATGGTCTCCTCAACGGCATCATTAGCCACGTCTTCAGGGGATAGCCCTTGTCTCCAAGTAGCTATCCGTTAAGTTGGTCTGGCGGACTGAATAGCGGAGGCACACTAGACTGGCGCAGTATGAAGGAGTCATGGCAACTGCCAGGGTACTTGGCACAAACATGCAAAATTTCCTTCTTGTGGTCACACACCAGCTGAACGTTAAGGGAGTGGAAGCCCTTGCGGTTGACAAAAATACCTGGATTGCGATGGGGTGCCTTAAGGGCCACATGTGTGCAGTCAACGATGTCCTGCAACCTTGGAAAGCCTGCCAGATTAGCCAATCCAACCGCATGCGCCGTGACACTTGCTTGATCGTTGGTGAAATGGATGTGATTGTGCGTGAGGGCAAAGAGGGCATCGGTTACCTGCGTGATGCAAGTGTGTGCAGCCGCCTGGGAGATGCCGCTGATGCCTGTTGCTGATCCCTGGAATGAGCTTGAGACAAAAAAGTTGAGTGCGGTGGTGACTTTGACGGCCACTGGTAAGGGTTGTTCACCTGGTCCTCTGGTCTCCAGGACTTGTTGCAGCATTGCGCAGATGTCACCCACTACCTCTTGCGAAAGTCGGAGCTGCCTTTGTTACTGCTGCTCAGACATGTTGAGGCTGCTGACCCTGTGTCTGTAGACCCTGTTTGGGGGGTATCTCCTGCGCCAACGGGCTTCCATGCGCTGGCCGCTTCTGGCCTGTGCAGCTTCAGGTGGGTGAGCAGCAGCTTGGCGCTCCTGTTTTTGCTGCTGCTGTTGGTGCTGCTGTTGTTCCTGGTTCTGCTGCTGCCGCGGCTGGTCTTCATCCTCATCTGATGTCCAGGAGGGAAGGAAATAAATGCCTCCCATGCTTCTGGTATATGCCTCAGTTGAGAAAGCGCTCAGTCAAGTTGGCGAGAGGGGTTTCCCAGGAGGTCACGCTGGAGATGGGTGTCAGGCTCCAAACTTCCACAGCTGTGGTTATGCCTTCTAAAAGTTCCCTCAGACCTGAGGCAACATGGTCCTGCCACCTACAAATAATGGCTGATCAAATCTCCTCTTTAATAGTTGAGCTGCAGCTGATAGTCAGCAATCCACTTGTGCTCCCACCAGGTTTCACCGTTGTGTTTCAGAACAGGCGTGTTTCACGTGGGAAAAGGGTTAAGATCACAAAGGCCTATCAAAATGGCATTATAGAGGCAATTTAGTACTTGTTAAGGGCCTTAACGGCCTATCCCGTCTCTTGGAGGCGGGACGGAGACGGGACCAGTAGACACGATTTAATGAAAATTGCTTGGAGGCAGAATGGAGGCGGGGTTGGGCCCGCCCGCCAGTTTCTGCAATTTTAATCCCCCACATGCCTCCAATCCCGCCTCAACAGCCCGATGAAATTTGAGCCCTATCTGTTATATAACCTAACGTTCCACAAGGACTTTCATAGAAAAACATAGAAAAATCCAAGCAAAAATCCAAGCGCCTGCCTTATGCACAATAGACCTGGTTTCAGTTAATAGTCACAGCCCCACGTTTGGGCGCCAATCTGTAGCTTTCAAAAGCTCTGAGTTAATGTGTCCGTGACTGCACAAACCACTCTGGGTACAGGTATATCGTGTATCAGTAAAACAGTCCGTGACTACACAAACCACTCTGGGTCCAGGTATATTGTGTATCAGTAAAACAGTCCATGACTACACAAACCACTCTGGGTCCAGGTATATTGTGTATCAGTAAAACAGTCCGTGACTACACAAACCACTCTGGGTACAGGTATATTGTGTATCAGTAAAACAGTCCGTGACTACACAAACCACTCTGGGTCCAGGTATATTGCGTATCAATAAAACAGTCCGTGACTGCACAAACCACTCTGGGTACAGGTATATCGTGGATCAGTAAAACAGTCCGTGACTACACAAACCACTCTGGGTCCAGGTATATTGTGTATCAGTAAAACAGTCCATGACTACACAAACCACTCTGGGTCCAGGTATATTGTGTATCAGTAAAACAGGTTTATTAAGCATTAACCATCCAGTACAAAGAAGTAATACTTAACAAGGAGATAGTCACAGTTTGTTCATTGAACCCTGGCGTTCCTTCCGAGTGACTGCGTTCTGTTGACTGAAGCTTCTCATCCTCTGGTTTCGTGCTGCTTTCAGTGTTCAATAGCTGTTCCTTTATACCTTTTTTTCCCTTTCAAAATACATAGCAACTTGCAGCTGCTTGGGCTATCTCACCATTCTGACCTTCACAAGTACGATCTATGATTCCCTCCCCTTTTTTGCTGTGAGCTTTGAGCATGAGAACTTTTACATCTTTTGCTTTTCCCATAGCCCATTATCTAGATTGGTCTGAAACTTCAGCGATAAGGGATGTTAGGTATTGAAAATCCTCCATCTTACTTTGAGACTTAATTAATGTTTTGTCCTCTGGTTTCTTGTTTTTAATATAATAGAAAATCTACACTACCTTAGCACTATTCTTTCAGTTAACATAATGTTGGCTTAATTTTACCATCATGCTTTGGTCTCAGCCATTCGCCATTTTATACAGGCTTTTTAGGTTTTTAACATACAATATGACATATTATAGTTATTTAAAAATGGTTATTGAATCTTAATAATGTTTACTAAATCCGACAGGTACACTCTATCCTACATCCCTCCTTCCTTCTGCTTCCTTCTCTTCGGCTTCTTCCTCTTCTGTTTGTTCCTCTTCTGCGTCTTCCTCTTCTGCATCTTCCTCTTCTCTCTGTGAGCGCATGCTGTAAATCTGAAATAAAAGTAGAAAATGCTGGTCAAGCAGTATCCACAACCTGAGACATGGGTCAGGATTTCAGTTACCTCACCGGGTCAGGGGTGGGCATTGTCTGTGGCGGGTCACGGCCCCGTTGCTGGCACCATCCCGCTGCCTAAAATGAACTTACCTCAATGGGGCTTGTTAAGCCCCCCAGTGCATTTCTCAGCCCAATTAGAGGAGGCGGGTCTGGTGACATCATTCATGACTTGTCATCAGCCGATTTCCTTAAAGGGACCATGGCCAACTTTCTTTTGACATTTGTGCTGTCAGTGTTCTACAGCATTGAGGTGCTGCAAACACTGACAATCACTGCACAGAGGCAGAGGGCTGCACCCAGGTTCTCCCATGACTCCCTCCATATGCTGAAGGGAATCAGAGCATGCAGGGAAGTCCTCTTACCTTCTGATGGGCGGAAGACACCACCACAAGAGACCAAAACAGCCTGGTTGCACATTGCACAGGAGGACACAAGCAGGAATGTCATCAGGAGGACCAGGCTGCAGTGGCGCAAACCTTTCAATGATCTCAGTAGATCACAAAACGTTAGTACAAAGCCACACTCAACCTCACCCTGCTGTGCCTCTCATCACATCCCCATCACGCTGCCTTCCCTACCCTACTCCTGCACATCCTTACTCACACCAACTTACCTTGTACCTCCACCCATTCCTCTCTATCTACATTATCACTTCCCCATCTCACTCGCCACCCCTCACACTCACCCTCATCCTAGTACAATCATACCAACTAACAACACACAAGGGTAGGCACTTGTGTGTTTTGTCCAATGTTGGCAGCACGGTGGCATAGTGGTTAGCACTGTTGCCTCACAGCGCCAGGGACCCGGGTTCGAATCCGGCCTTGGGTGACTGTCTGTGTGGAGTTTGCACATTCTCCCCGTGTTTGCGTGGGTTTCCTCCGGGTGCTCCGGTTTCCTCCCACAGTCCAAAGATGTGCGGGTTAGGTTGATTGGCTGTGATAAAAATTGACCCTTAGTGTTAGGGGGATTAAATATGTGGGGTTACGGGGATAGGGTGGGATATGTGTTGGTGTAGGGGTTACGGGGATCGGGTGGGATATGTGTTGGTGCAGGCTCGATGGGCCGAAATGGCCTCTATCTGCACTGTGAGGTTTCTGTGATTCTGTTTATGTAAAGTTTTTGTTAATGTGCTGTAAAACATTGAAACCTTTATTTTCAACACTTTCCGGTCTTGGACAGATTTGTGTACACCTTTGGAAGTGGTTTAGTGAGTTGCAGTGAATGGTGGGACATAACGGTACCTCCAGCAATGGTGATGAGTATGAAAGGAATTGCTTGGTCATTGTAGGAATGTTTTATGTTGGTGTGGGGTGGTGCCAACCTGGCACATCATGTGGCAGCCAGGGTGTACAGCATAAAGTTAAGTAAATCTGGCATGATGAGGCCATCCCTGACCTCCAGGGCAGCAATGTGCTTGGGTGCTGATGCCCTCTGTCCTGTTCAGCATCAGGTGATTGTGGAGAAGGTTGGTGTTGTTGTTGGTGCTGCTGGTGTGCCTGCTGCTGGTGTTGGGGCTCATCATGGTCAGATTCTGAGGACCAAGGTGAGACAGTATAAGTGGCACCCATGCTGATGGAATAGTTGGCAAGTGAAGTACAGAGTTGGCAAGTGAAGCACAGAGTTGGCAAGTGAAGCACGGTGGCATAGTGGTTAGCACTGTTGCCTCACAGCGCCAGGGACCCGGGTTCGAATCCGGCCTCGGGTGACTGTCTGTGTGGAGTTTGCACATTCTCCCCGTGTTTGCGTGGGTTTCCTCCGGGTGCTCCGGTTTCCTCCCACAGTCCAAAGATGTGCGGGTTAGGTTGATTGGCTATGATAAATTGACCCTTAGTGTTAGGGGGATTAAATACGTGGGGTTACGGGGATAGGGTGGGATATGTGTTGGTGTAGGGGTTACGGGGATCGGGTGGGATATGTGTCGGTGCAGGCTCGATGGGCCAAAATGGCCTTTATCTGCACTGTGAGGTTTCTGTGATTTCTGTGATTTCTGTGAGATGACAGAAGTGAACTGTCAATGGTGAGAGAGGTAATGAGGTGAGACTGGATGGAGATTTATGGAAAGACTTGCAGCCTGATAATTCTGTTGTGGAAATGCATTGAGGAACAGCTTGTGGCTGAGGAAAGTGCTCTGTCAGGTGGGAGCTTTTACTGTACATTTGAAGCTGTCAAATAATCAGCTGGAGCAATGGCCACTGAACTCTCACCTCAGATTGACAGACGTGGTCACCGAACAATGTGGTTCCCGTGGCCATGAAGTTAAAGTTAAAAAGTAAGGTAAAAAAGCCTGTTAAGGGTCTGGTAAGTACATTATTATTAGTTTAATTGGGTCACCTGCCGCTGCCTGTCGGGTCTGCTCAGCGCTGACAGACTCGGCATTAGGGAAGGCGCGTTGCAGCGGGTTGACAACGGATTCCTGACCTGCAGTCAAAACATATACTTTTCCACCTGATCCGCCACCGATCCCATCTGCTGACACCCCGGAAAATTCCAGCCTGTAGGAATATGTGTATTCCTAACAAATAACGGAGCTTGACTCGGAAGAACAACAAACAGGATTTTAATGTTGAATTAGATGAAGTACAGCAAACAACGTAGAATGATGCAGGAGAGTCAAGGAACAGGTCTTTCCCCAGTGGGGACACCACGAGGACTGACTAGGCAGTCCGGAGGTTTGTGCGATGACATCATCGCGTTTGCGTCGTGACATCATCGTGTTGCTCACGTTTCCCGTGCTTGGGGCGTCACGTGACTTGCAATGTGACATCATCACGTTTGCCAGCGCTTGGGGTGGTCACGTGACTCGCGTGATGACATCACCGCGTTTACCCGGCACCCGGCACTGCAGCTGGCCGCTGTGGCTGAAGTCACAGGAGCAGGAGGCCAAACCGGGCCGGCGGCCGTCGCAGGAGCGGGAGGCCGAGCTGGTCCGGCGGCCGTCATGGGAGCGGAAGGCCGAGCTGGGCCGGCGGCCGTCGCAGGAGCGGAAGGCCGAGCTGGGCCGGCGATTACCGCGGGAGCGGGAGGCCGAGCTGAGCCGGCTCGAGTTCTTAAAGGGGCAATGGCCCGAACAGGTAACTATATATATACATAGGTAAGTTAAAGAGAATTATGTATCATAAGTAAGGGACACCCGGTGGTACCGTTACATATGCCCCCCCAGAATTCGCTTTAATGAACGACAAAAGATGAGGTAGTCTGACGAGCCTGTCCGAACGACTCCTGCAGTCTTGAGATGGAGACTGTTGGGTGGCTGGTGGTCAGGCGGACGATCGTAACTGGTGTGCTGCAACGACGATGGGTGGTCGGTGGTCTCGGCGGTCGTGCTGTCTGGACTTGGCAGGCAAGGTCGAAAGGTGCTGGTCGTGAGCGGATCCTTGCGTGCGTCGTGGCGAATAATACGTATCCAGCCATGCGAAGGACCGTGGAGACGTGTGACCTCTGCAGCCCGTGGTTCGAAGCGAGCGCCGGGGCGAAACAGCTGGCCGCGTCATAGTGACGGGTAGGTTGGGCAGACGCGGACCATGGCTCTGTTGTTGTTGGAAAAAGTCCCCAGTCTGATGGAATCTGCAGGAACGCCGAACGGGCAATCCAGGAGGACTTGGCGGGAGAGGTCGGTGAACTCTTCGGCAGTCTGGAACGCACGGAACGGTGCGTGCCATAGTGCTACGATGGTAACACAAAAGAGAGTGAACCGTTGCTGCATTGATCAGTGATCGGTGATGACAGCAAATTTCGCGAGGCCGATCGCGGCTGCGGGATGCCCGTTGGACCCGTCGTCGATGTTTGCAGTGTCAGTAGAGGTTTGTGTTTGTTGAGGGGAACACTGTAGAGAGGGCGGCAATGCTTCTAGTTGTTGGCTTAGGGGAACAACTGCTGGGAGGGCAGCAACGCTTCTAGTTATTGTTGATTGAGAGGGAAAACTGCCGGGAGGGTGGCAACGCTTTGCTTTCGCGCCAAAAAGCGTGGTAGAAAACACAACCAGCAGGCGGACGGGCTGGTGCGTCATCGGCGGGGAATGAGTCTTCATGTTTCACGAGGGTTGGGTCCTCGTGGTTTGCGAGGGATGGGTCCTCGTGGTTCACGAGGGATGGGTCCTCGTGGTTTGAGAGGGATGGGTCCTCGTGGGTCACGAGGAGTGCGTCCTCGTGGTTCGTGAGGAGCGAGTCCTCATGGCATCTCCGCGGGGGCGCGCTCCGATCTTGTGGGCCCGGAAACCTGCGGAACCCGCGCTTGGAGGGTGTGGTGTATGTGCCTTTAAGAGCCCCAGGTGTGCTGTAATGCCGGTAATTGCCACTCGGGCTATATAAGCCTGTATATTGTGTATATCCATTAGAACCCCCCCCCAGACTTTGTTTAGTAAATACCTATGAACCAACTCCTGTCTTCAGTGTCTTTATCAACACACGGACACTACAGTGGCGATGAAGTGGAAACGGACTTACCTGCAATTTGGCAGCACCTCAAGGACATCGATTCCTCGGGCGTCCAGAAGACTCAAGGAAGTGAGATAAGCTGTGGTTTCACCAGCTGGCCAAGCTGGTGGCAGGTACTGCGCTAATCCTTCCTGGGCGTCAGGCTGGGGCTCCAGCGGCTGGCTCTACAGCTGAGACAGGCAGCGAAATCGGAGGCAAGCAATAACGGACTGGGAGGGAGCACTCGGGAGACGGCCGGCGCGGCAAGCAGGTCAGCGTTCAGACCTCCAGCGGGAACTAGTCTCCAACAGTAAATAAAAAGAAAAAAAGAGAACGGAAACCGCAGTAAACAGCGTTGTTATCGGCAGCAGCGGCGGGAAAGCGCGGGAAGCGCCATATCTTTGCTACAGAAAAGAAAAAAAAAGCGCGGGAAGCGCCATATCTTTTCTGAAATGCCTAAGTCTGGCAATATTGATGCTTTTGATAGCGAAATAGAGGACTGGACCACATGCGTGGAAAGAGTAGAGGTATATTGCACTGCAAATGGAATAGAAGATGAAAAAAAAGCTTCAGTACTTCTGAACTTAATGGGCGCAAAGACATACGGGCTGTTACGAAATTTAATCACTCCAGCCAAACCAAAGGACAAGAATTTTAAAGAAATTGTTGTTACCCTGCAGGAGCACTTAAACCCAACACCACTGCTGATAGCGGAACGATTCAAGTTCTTCAAGAGAAATCAACACAAGAATGAAAGTAACGCTGGTTACCTGGCCGAATTAAGAAAGCTATCAAAGTACTGCCAATTCGGGGCAGGACTATCAGATTATCTTCGCGACAAATTCGTTTGCGGTCTCTTAAGTGAAGGAACACAAAAAAGACTGCTTTCTGAAAAAGATTTAACATTGGACAAAGCTTTCAGTATGGCTGTATCATACGAAGCAGCAGCAAAAGGAGCTGCAGAGATACAACAAAAGACACAGGACTTCGGCACCCATGAAATGACACAGGGTTTCGAAAGATGTTATCACTGCGGCAGATCCACCCATAACCAGAGGGACTGCTGGTTCAAGGACAAAGCATGCAGGCAATGCGGAAAGATTGGACACATTGCACGGGTATGCCAATCTGGACAAAATAAATCCCCTGACAGAAAAAAAAAATCAATAAAGAAAAGTACAGGAAGGTACAAATGATGACGGACAGTAGCTCCGAAGACCAGAAGAGCGATAGCGACTTCGAAAACAAGAGACTAAGCTGTCTCAAATTACATAATGTGCTTGCCAAAGATGATTACCAAACCATTTGGGTTACTCTCACAATAGCAGGGTCCCCAGTTAAAATGGAGCTAGATACAGGATCAGCTCTAACCGTAATAAATCGACGGGATTACGAGAGGCTATTTTCGCATATACCTCTAAAAGACACATCCATTATCTTAAAAACATATATGGGGCAGAAAGTATACCCCAAAGGAAAAATCAGGGCGCCTGTTGTATACAATGGCAAAGAAATACAAAAGTTGTATTTATACATTCTACAAGGTGGTGGTCCACCGTTGTTGGGATGTGAATGGATCAGGAAGATACGTTTAGACTGGCACTCCATTCAGGCACTGACGGTGACCAGTAAGGAAAAAAACAATGATGACATCATACCTGAACGCTTAAAAGACATCTTGGCCAACGCCAAAGAAGTGTTTCAAGAGAAACTAGGAACCTTGAAAGGCATCACCGCCTCAATAAAAGTGGAAGATGCAGCAATTCCCAAATTTTTTGAGGCAAGACCAGTGCCATACGCAATACGTCCAGCAGTCAAGGCAGAGCTGGAGAATTTGGAAAAAGCAGGCGTATTATCCAAAATAGATTGGAGCGAATGGGCAACACCCATCATTCCAGTCATGAAAAAAGCATTGAATAAAGATAAATCTGAAGAACAGAGAAAAATTCGCATCTGTGGTGACTTCAAGGTGACTGTAAACCCGATCCTTCACACAGTACAGTATCCTCTTCCGAGGATATAAGATATTTTCGCCTCACTATCCGGAGGGAAACGTTTCACCAAAATTGACTTGGCACAGGCATATCTACAGATGGAGGTTGAGGAGGCCTCTAAAAAGTATCTCACGATAAACACACACCAGTACAATCGACTGGTTTTTGGAGTAGCATCAGCTCCAGCTATCTGGCAAAGAGCTATGGAGCAAGTCCTGCAAGGGATTCCGGGGACTCAATGCTACCTAGACGACATCCTTGTAACAGGAGAAAACGACAATGAGCACCTTGCCAATTTGGAGCAGGTGCTCACTAGGCTGAAAGAACGGGGCCTACGAGCGAATCGCCGCAAGTGCGAATTTTTCCAAAATCAGATATCATATTGTGGCCACATAATTAATAATGAAGGGTTGCATAAGTCACCTGAAAAAATTGAAGCGGTTATAAAAGCTCCAGCACCTGAAAATGTTTCACAATTAAGGTCGTTCCTGGGATTAATAAATTACTATCATAAATTTTTACCGAACTTATCAACTCTTCTACACCCTCTTAATGAACTTCTACAAACAGGAGTGATTTGGAAATGGAACAAAGAGTGTAAACGTGCCTTCCATAAATGCAAAGACTTAATCACATCCGAAGAAGTTTTGGCTCATTACAACCCATCACTGCCAATCAGACTGGCGTGCGATGCATCCCCTTATGGCATAGGAGCAGTATTATCCCATAAATTCCCTGATGGTTCAGAACGGCTGATAGCTTTTGTGTCACGCTCATTAAACTCAGCTGAGCGTAACTATGCCCAAATCGACAGGGAAGCACTCAGCCTGGTATGGGGAGTGAAGAAATTCAACCATTACCTACACGGACAAAAATTTACCTTGTTGACTGACCATCAACCCCTCATCTCCATATTCAACCCTAAAAAAGGTGTTCCCATTACGACAGCGCAAAGGCTACAGAGGTGGTCCCTTTTTCTAGGGGCACACCAATACAACATAGAATACAAAGGGTCAAAACAGCATGGGAATGCTGACGATTTATCGCGCCTACCGTTGCCAACGGTAGAAGAGGCACCTACATTAGACCCAGTAGAGATGTTCCACTCTACCATAGTGGAATGTCTACCAGTGACAAATTCTGCCATTGAAAGGGAAACGAGAAATGACCCGACTCTCTCATGGGTCTACGATTTAACAGTGAAGGGATGGCCAGCACATGGCGAACCACTGTTGCCAGCATTCTCGCAAAGAAGAGAACAGCTGTCAGTGTGCCGAGGAACCTTGATGTGTGGATCCAGAGTGGTGATTCCACCCAAACCCCAGGATAAAGTGCTAAAGGAGCTTCACGAGGGGCATCTGGGTGGAGTGAAAATGAAGAACCTAGCTAGGGCGTTTGTATGCTGGCCAGGTATCGATGGAGACATCGAAGAAATGACCAAGAGCTGCCTAGGATGCCAGAAGGTCCAAAACGCTCCACCACAAGCCCCTCTACATCCATGGGAGTGGCCCTCATCTCCCTGGCAAAGGGTACACATTGACTTTGCTGGTCCATTTATGGACTCAATGTTCTTAATCGCGGTTGATGCACACTCCAAGTGGCCGGAGGTAATAAAGATGTCCTCCACCACCACGGAAAAAACCATCACAGTATTAAGGACCATATTTGCCAGGAATGGGCTGCCGGAACAGATATGTTCTGATAATGGACCGCAATTTGTGTCCGAAGAATTCATAAAGTTCTTAAAAAACAATGGGGTTAAGCACTACATGTCCACCCCATACCATCCCGCCACCAATGGATTGGCTGAAAGGTTTGTCCAGACCTTCAAGAAGGCCATAAAGGCCATGGGTAATGAAGACATAAAACTTCAGCACAAGGTGGATAACTTCTTATTCGCATACAGGAATGCAACACATATGGTTACCAACCAAACTCCCGCCATGATGTTCTTCAATAGAAACCTAAGATGCCGGCTGGATTTGGTCAAGCCCAACATCAGAAGGGACGTGGAGAACCGGCAGTTTCAAGGCATGAATGAAAGGCCAACTAGAACCTTCCAGATAGGTCAACAAGTTTTGGCCTGGGGCTACCGTACTGAGAAATGGCAGCCTGGAACTATCTGCACACGACTAGGACCACTGATGTATACCGTGGACATCGGAGAAAGCATAATAAGGCGCCATGCTGACCAAATCATAAAGTCATCCGAAAAGGGACAACCTACACCGCAACTCTATACATCTAACGATGAAGTAGAGATACCCATATCTACCTCCGATCCGGTGATACTGGAACCCGATGAACCCGACACTGGCATTCAAGCCGAATCAGCCTTGCCAGAAGAACCTACTACACCACCAGAAACTACTACACCCCCGACGCGTTATCCGGACCGAGTCAGGAAGCCCCCTGAGAGACTAACTTATAATTAATTAACTACAGCAATGTATATTATTTTGCTTATAACATGTAATTAATAATTACTTAAAATATGATGTACTGGTTAGCTAAAAGGGGAGGAATTGTGGTGTATGTGCCTTTAAGAGCCCCAGGTGTGCTGTAATGCCGGTAATTGCCACTCGGGCTATATAAGCCTGTATATTGTGTATATCCGTTAGAACCCCCCCCAGACTTTGCTTAGTAAATACCTATGAACCAACTCCTGTCTTCAGTGTCTTTATCAACACACGGACACTACAGAGGGATGTATACTTGCTGTTGCGTTGGGAGATGTCGTGGAGGCAGACGATCCGTAAGGCGGTAGAGCTGACGAATACGGAGACCACGTTGGTCTGCGCTGCATCGATGTTCTTGGTGAACGGGGCTTCTACCTGAAGAAAGCACGAGGGCAGTTGCTGCACCCTGAATTGTGGTAGCGACAGCGAAACGGCTGATGCTACCGTGACGTGCTTTTTTTGTGAGAATTGTTCACAAAAATCGGGGTCTGGCTGCGTTACGTTCGTGAAAAATGGGCTCACCTCCAGGCTGCGCTTCCTTTGCGAAGACGTTCGCAAAGACGGGTTCGCCAATGTAGGAATTGGTGTTCGTTGGTTGTTGTTCGTCGGTTGTTGTTCGTCGCGCTCTTCTTCTGTGAAACCGCTCACAGAGACGGGGTTCAGGCTGTGCGCGTCGTCCGTGAAAAACGTTCACGGAGACGGTGTCACCAATTGTAGGTTTTGATGAATTCCTGTCCTCACGTCGTTGGGTCACCAATGTAGGAATATGTGTTTTCATAACAAATAACGGAGCTTGACTCGGAAGAACAACAAACAGGATTTTAATGTTGAATTAGATGAAGTACAGCAAACAACGTAGAACGATGCAGGAGAGTTGTGGAACAGGTCTTTCCCCAGTGGGGACGCCACGAGGACTGACTAGCAAGTCCGGAGGTTTGTGCGATGACGTCATCGCGTTTGCGTCGTGACGTCATCGCGTTGCTCGCGTTTCTCACGCTTGGGGCGTCATGTGAATTGCGACGTGACGTCATCGCGTTTGCCCGCGCTTGGGGTGGTCACGTGACTCGCGCGATGACGTCACCGTGTTTACCTGGCACCCGGCACTGCAGCTGGCCGTTGCGGCCGAAGTCACGGGAGCAGGAGGCCGAACTGGGCCGGTGGCCGTCGCGGGAGCGGGAGGCCGAGCTGGTCCGGCGGCTGTCGCGGGTGCGGAAGGCCGAGCTGGGCCGGCGGCCGTCGCGGGAGCGGAAGGCCGAGCTGGGCCGGTGATTACCGCGGGAGCGGGAGGCCGAGCTGAGCCGGCTCGAGTTCTTAAAGGGGCAATGGCCCGAACAGGTAACTATATATATATATACATAGGTAAGTTAAAGGGAATTATGTATCATAAGTAAGGGACACCCGGTGGTACCGCTACAAGCCGTTAAATCTCCCACGGATGTTGCCTGACCTGCTGAATATTTGCAGCATTTTCTGTCTTCTCAGAGACCTTACTTTACCATCTGAGGCCTTGCAAGCATCCAGCAGCACTCCCTACTCACTTACAAAAACTTTTAACATGTATTGCAGCAAGCCACTACTTCAATAAAATCAAAGAAATCCAGTCCAGTAGCTTAAATGCAAACTTATATGAAAGATGTGTGTGTCCCGTTAAGAGGAGTTGACAGCACCTCTGTGAGTCTGCTGAACGTTGGGTTTTCATGGCGAGCTTAGGACCCATCGCTGAACTTAGCGCTAAGGTCCTAGTTTGCCGAGGTGAAGTTAAGTCAGCATTGCACGCTGACTAACGTCACCCTCTCCCTAATTTAAATTTCCACAGCCACTGCTTTTGCCAGCAGCACTGCCAGCCCTCGGAAAATGGCGGATGCCGCGGGACCTGCCACCAGCTGGCCAAAGAGCAGCGGCCGCTGTGTTATTGCTAAATTTTGCCGGTTACGGGTGGGGCAAAAACACCTGAATTTTTAGACCAGAATCCCTTCGTTCTTGATTAACCCACCAGAGGAAATAGTTTCTCTGTATCTACACTTTCGCATCCTTTTAACATTTTATACACTTCGATCAGATCATCCCTCAATCTTCTGTAATCAAGAGAAAGCAAGCCAAGACCATGTCAGGGAAATAAGCCTTTATCTACCAGGAGAATCCTAAAGAGTATTTTCCTGGATCTGGGGGTTTGTGAAACTGTGGCGGAGCCACTAAAGGACTCAGACCGTTTGTATATAATCCCCTTTAACAACATGTTAGCTACAGCCTGAGCCTGTACCTTTATTTATACTGTTTACTTGTATAGAGCGTGATTACTTTAACAGCGCGGGTAAACGCGATGATGTCACGCCGTACATCACGTGATCCCCCACTGGCGGGAAGAACGTCATGACGTCATGACGTCAGCCACGGGACCAGCCAGCAGTCCTCGTGGAGCCTCTGAACTGGATAGACCTACACTCGATGTTCTCCTGCAGTTACTTGTTTAAACCTGTTAGTTTCCATTAAACTTTGTTTTGTTTAAGCACCTGAGTGGACCTCAGTCTTTGGATAGGAACTACACATTCCTACATTGGTGACCCCGACTTTTGCGAACGGTTTTCGCAGAAGATAATCAACTTGGAAACGAACGCCATTACCTTGAAGCTACCGCAGTTCTGGGAGCAACAACCAGCCACGTGGTTCATCCAGGCTGAAGCCCAGTTTGCCATCAGGGACATCGTTGCGGATCAGACCCGTTATTATTACGTGGT
Source organism: Somniosus microcephalus (assembly GCF_052327205.1). Taxonomy (NCBI): domain Eukaryota; kingdom Metazoa; phylum Chordata; class Chondrichthyes; order Squaliformes; family Somniosidae; genus Somniosus; species Somniosus microcephalus. The sequence continues at coordinate 147,100,368 of NC_140993.1, forward strand.
CTCCGCCCTCGACAGCGCCACAGCCTCGCGGATCGTCAGCCTACTCGGTAGTCCGCCTACTGATCGCAAGTATGACACCTTAAAGGCGCGGTTGCTGCAGGTCTTCGGGCTCACGAAGTCGGAGCACGCCCGCCGGCTGTTCGCTATACCCGGCCTCGGGGACGCCAAGCTGTCCGAGCTCATGAGCCAGATGCTAACGCTCCTCGGGTCCGAGCCGGAATGCTTCCTCTTCAGGGAGCTATTCCTCAGCCTACGCCCGGAGCAAGTTCAGGCTGCCCTAGCCAGGTCCGAAGTCACAGACTGCGCGGAGCTTGCTGCCAAAGCGGACAAGATCTTCGCGGTGACACAACAGCACTGCGCGGCCACGAGGCGCTCATCCCCCACAGACGCTGCTCCAGCTCCTCAATCAGCGGGGTTGTGCTTTTACCACACCCGTTTTGGCGCGAAAGCAAGATGCTGCCGCCCTCCCTGCAGTTTTTCACAAAAGAAAAAAAATCTACAGACACCCTGGCGTAAGAGGACCAGGTCTAACGAGCGCCCCGCGGCTGCGATGGCCATCGGAGATTCAGGGAAGCTTCTCTTCATCACCAACTCCCTATCTGGTCGACGTTTCCTTTGCGACACCGGGGCGCAGTGTAGCATCCTACCTGCGTTAAATCTTGATATACTAGCTGGGGGCCATGGCCCCGCCCTCGCGGCGGTTAATGGTGCGGCCGTTCGGACCTTCGGAAGGTGGCGGGTCCAGGTGTGTTTCGGCAGCCAGCGTTTCCACTGGGAATTCATCACGGCCAAAGTCACGCAGGCCATCCTTGGGGCGGATTTTTTGTGCGCCAACGGCCTCCTGGTCGATGTCAGGCACCGACGGTTGATCCATGCGGCCACGTTTCACAACATCCCATGCCACCATGGTAATGCCGTGCCGCGCACTGTCTTCTGTGCGTTCCCACCTCCAGTCGACTTCACTCGGCTCCTCGGAGAGTTCCCAGATCTGACTAGGCCCACTTTCTCCTCCTCGGCTACTAAACATGGTGTAGAACATCACATCACCACCACCGGCCCCCCCGGTTTACGCAAAGGCCCGACGACTTGAACCCAGCAAGCTCGCGGCTGCGAAAGTGGAGTTCGACACGATGGAGCGGCTGGGGATTATTCGCCGGTCGAATAGTCCCTGGTCTTCGCCTCTCCACATTGTTCCGAAACCCGGCGGCGGATGGCGGCCATGCGGCGACTACCGACGCCTGAATGACGCCACCAGTCCTGATCGGTACCCGATCCCGCATATCCAAGATTTCTCGGCCCATTTGGCGGGAAATACCTTTTTTTCAAAAGTTGACCTCGTCCGTGGTTACCACCAGGTCCCTGTGCACCCGCAAGACGTCCCGAAAACCGCAGTCATCACCCCATTCGGCCTGTTCGAATTTCTGCGGATGCCGTTTGGCTTGAAGAACGCTGCACAGGCTTTCCAGCACTTGATGGACTCTGTGCCTCGGGACCTAAAATTCCTCTTCGTCTACCTCGACGACATCCTCATCGCCAGCCCTAGCAAAGAGGAGCACTTCTGCCATTTGCGCACCCTCTTCACATGCCTCAGTCAACACGGTTTGATTATCAACCCGGCCAAGTGCCAGTTCGGCCTGCAGCGGATTGATTTCTTGGGCCACCGCATCACATCAGACGGCGCAATTCCCTTACAGACGAAGGTCGAGGCGGTTACATCTTTCCCGCGCCTGCAGACTGTCAAGGCAATACAGGAGTTCCTCGGGATGGTCAATTTTTATCACCGGTTCATCCCTAAGGTGGCTCTACTTATGCAGCCCTTGTACGAGGCCCTCAAAGCCAAGTCCGGTAAGGATCCGATCAGCTGGATGGCCGAGATGGACCGGGCGTTCGTCGACACCAAAGGCGCCTTGGCTAACGCAACCATGCTGGCGCACCTGCTCCCAGGTGCCACCATTGCCCTTACCACCGACGCGTCGGACTACGCAATCGGCACAGTGCAGGAACAGTGGGTGAATGGGACGTGGCAACCGCTTGCGTTTTTCAGCCGTCAACTACGGCGAAACGAAAGAAAGTACAGCACTTTCGATCGGGTGTTGCTGGCCCTTTTTCTATCCATCCGCCATTCCCGGTTCTTACTAGAGGGACATCCGTTCACGGCTTATGTGGACCACAAGCCACTAACGTACGCTATGTCCAAGACCGCCGAACCGTGGTCAGCTCGGCAACAACGTCACCTGACGTTCATTTCAGAATTCACCACGGACATTCAGCATGTGTCCGGCAAAGACAACCTGGTGGAGGATTGCCTCTCCCGCGCGACTGTGCACGCCGTCCAACTCGGAATCGACTATGTCCTCATGGCTGCGGATCAAGCCTCGGACCCGGATGTCCAAGCATACAGAACCAGCCCCTCTAGCTTCCAAGCGGCCGACGTCAAATTCCATGCCGCAGGCACCACGCTACTTTGCGACTTCTCCATGGGAGTTCCCCGCCCGATAGTTCCAGTCGCCTGGCGCCGAAAAGTGTTCGATGCCATACACGGGTTGTCACACCCTGGCATGAAGGCCTCGCAAAGGCTGATGTTGTCAAAATTCGTCTGGAAGGGTATGCACCTGGATGTCCGCGACTGGGCCAACACCTGCATGGTCTGCCAAAAGGACAAGGTACAGCGTCATGTAAAATCTCCATTGGCCACCTTCGTTGTTCTGGAGCGTCGATTCGACCATGTGAATGTGGACCTCGTGGGGCCGCTTCCACCTTCTCAAGGTTTTACACACATCCTCACAATGGTAGACCGCACCACTAGATGGCCAAAGGCAGTTCATTTGGCTTCCACCACTTCGGCAGACGTGGCCAGAGCTTTCATCTCCTCTTGCGTTGCTCGTTTCGGCGTACTGGCGGACATCTCTTCTGATTGTGGACCGCAGTTTTCCTCTGAGCTCTGGAACGCTGTGGCTCAGGGGCTCGGCACCAAACTACATCGCACCACCGCCTATCATCCACAGGCGAAAGGCCTGTGCGAGCAATTCCACAGGTCGCTCAAAGCCGCTTTGCGGGCCAGTCTTCAAGGCGCGGGATGGGTGGACAGACTTCCCTGGGTCCTTTTGGGTCTTCGTATGGTGCCCAAAGAAGATTTACAATCGTCCTCAGCGGAACTCGCATATGGCCAACCACTACGAGTACCAGGGGATTTCCTCCCGTCTCCAACAGAGCCATGGTCCGCATCCCAGCAACTCATCAGCCACCAGGAAGCAGCCAGATGTTTCGCTCCAGTGCCTACATCGCATCACAGCTTACAGAGCTCCCACGTCCCAACTGTGCTGAAAAGCGTTGAGTACGTGTTTATCCGCCACGACACTCACCAGGACCCGCTCAAGCCTTCTTACACTGGTCCCTTCCGTGTCATAGAGCCGGGAGACAAATCCTTTTCAGTCGATATCGGACCACATATCGGTTGACCGGCTGAAGCCGGCACACTTAGACCTGGACCGCCTGATGTAAGAAAAAGGAGACTTACCATCAAGTAACTTTAAAGTAAGCTTTAAGTAACTTATAAACACACTATATACACAAGAGAGGTCTTTACCATGCCTCTGGTAGAAGCCTCTTACAATACTGAACAGACCAGCATTTTTACCAGTCCAACAGGAAGTGACATGACAGGAAGTGAGGTATGTACACAGTTCATAGTTCATAGTTCACAGTTCACAGGAAGTGATGACATAACTTCCCGGAAGTTATCATTTTTATCACATTCTTCCCTCCTACAGGATTAGGAGGCTGTGGTCTACCTTTTGGTCCGCAGCCGCCGAACAAGGAAGAGTCGCACCCATTTGGATTCCCGTCGTAGAGGGTCGCTGGTCCGCTTACATGCGGTTGGCCATTGGTCAGAGTCTGTGTGGCCTGGATTGCCCTGTGAAGGGTCGGGGAGATCATGGCTTCGAGTACGAGCCCCAATAGGTTCAAAGTCGGACTGCCTCTGTTCAGAGGGAGGTGCAGAGCTGGTCTGTGGCGGATCAGTACTTTCATGCGCGGTACTGGGAGGGTCGCAACCTTGAGCACGGGGTTCTACCGGCACCAAGCTAGTTGGTGTCCGATCAGGATCCTGGAGAGGGGTACCCGATAGGTCCCAAGAGTTTCCTGGTGAAATGCCATCACCCGATGTCCCACTAGGTCCTGGTGGGCAGGGAGCCAGATCCCGTAATGATACGGTAGATTCTCGGCCGTCGGAATATCGTATGTTTGCATAGGTGGGGTTGGCATCGGTTAGTTCGACCTCGTCTACAAGAGGGTCATTTTTAGACGTCCGAACGTATCTTCGGAGTAATACAGGTCCAGGAGTAGTTAGCCATGACGGGAGTGATGTCCCATGAGATGAGCGACGCTGGAATCCAAAGAACCGCTCATGAGGTGTAGTATTTGTGGCTGTAGAAAGCAGGGACCGTATAGAGTGCAATGCATCCGGAAGCACTGTTTCCCATTGCTGGTCTGGTAGGCCCCGAGATCTTAAAGCGAGACGTACGGAATTCCAGATGATACCGTTATACCTCTCTACCTGCCCATTTCCGATGGGATGGTATGGTGTTGTTTTGCTTGTAGCAATTCCCCGTTCTGAGAGGTAGTCCTTGAGTTCCCTTGACATAAAGGATGGACCCCGATCTGAGTGAATATAAGCCGGCATGCCACAGAGAGAAAATACCTGCTCAAGGCAGCAGATTACTGTGGACGCCAGCATATTGGAGCAGGGGAAGGCAAACGGAAAACGTGAATATTCGTCGATCGTGGTGAGCAAATATGTGTTCCGAGTTGAAGAGGGCACTGGGCCCTTAAAATCGATGCTAAGTCGTTGCATCGGTTGGGTTGCATGTATGAGTATACCATCTGAGGGGCGGAAGAACTGAGGTTTTAATTCCGCACAAAGCCGGCATTCTGAGCATATTTTCTTTACATCTCCAGTGGAAAAAGGGAGATTCCGTGATCGTACGAAATGTAGCATGCGCGTAACGCCAGGATGACACAAACCATTGTGGACATCCATGAGAGTGGAGGATGACATAGTGGAGCAGAATGCTCGTGTGAGGGTGTCCGGGGCCACATTCTCCTTGCCAGGCCGATAGAGAATGGTATAACCAAAAGAGGCCAGTTCCATCCTCCAAAGTTGTATTTTATTATTCTTAATTTTGGTTCGTTTTCGATTATCGAGCATGAAGGCGACTGATCGTTGGTCCGTGATCAATGTAAAGTGCTGGCGAGCTAGAAAATGGTTCCACTTCCGTACTGCCTCTATGATGGCTGTGGCTTCTTTCTCAACCGGAGGATAATGTAGCTCGGCACCTTGTAAGGTCCTGGACATAAATGCTACAGGACGACCTTCCTGATTCAGAGTAGCCGAGATCGCCACCTCCGAGGCATCACATTCAACCACGAAAGGGAGATTCTCATCAATGGAGTGGAGAGCCGCTTTCTCCAACTGTTTTTTGAGAAGGTTAAAGGCTGCAACAGCCGCTGTTCCCAGTGGAAATGATCTAGCATGCAGCAAGGGTTGGATTTTGTCCGAAAAATGAGGAATCCATTTAGCGTAGTATGCAAACAGACCTAGAGCCCGACGTAAAGAAGCCGGATTCTTAGGTGACGAGAGCTCTTGGAGCGGGCGAAGTCTTTCTGGGTCTGGTTAATGATACCATTGCCTACGCAGTAGCCAAGGATGTTGATGGTCGGTTGCGACTCAACAGATTTGGATTCATTCAGGGTCAAATTACGGCGATGGAGGGCATCCTGAAATTTTTGGAGGTTGGAGTCGTGTTCCTGTTGATCGTGACCTGCAATGGTAATGTTATCAAGATAGGGAAAAGTGTCCCTTAGGTTTTCCTGCTTAACCAGGCCATCCATTGCCCGTTGAAAGACAGCCACTCCATTAGTAACCCCGAATGGGAGGCGACAAAATTGGTACAGCCGTCCATTGGCCTCAAAGGCTGTGTACTGCTTATCTGAGACCTTCAAGGGTAACTGATGATAGGCACTTTTTAAATCGTAAGTTGAGAACACTTTGTATTCGGCCAGTTTATTAACCATATCATCAATGCGTGGCAATGGGTAGGCGTCCAAGTCGGTATATTGATTGATGGTTTGCGAATAATCGATGCATAGTCGCTGTTTGTGAGGTTTTAGAGGGTTCTTGACAATGACGACTTGAGCCCGCCAGGGCGACGAACATGGTTCAATGATATCCTCTGCTAGAAGTCGAGAGATTTCAGCCGCAATATAAGATTGGTCTTCCTGATTAAAGCGCCGCGATTTCGTTATTATCGGTTGGCATTGAGGCGGAATACTGGCAAATAATGAGGGTTCATCAAGTGAAGCTGCTGATAATGCACAAAATGGTAATTTAGACGGTACATTAGAAATAGTAAGTCCGGGTTTGGATCCACCAAACTCAATGGTGAGTTTCTTATGCTGTTTTTGGAAGTCCAGCCCTAAGAGGAGATCACTACATAAGTCCTTGAGCACCGAAAGTCGGGTGGAGGGATACATACGACCATGAAGTGTCATATCAACAACACAAAAGCCGGAGATTCTGGTATTAAGTGATGACTGGGCCATCGCAATTGCCTGGTCCGATGGGAAGACATGTAGTTTCAATTTCACAACAATCTGTTCCTTAATGAAACTATCAGTACTTCCTGAGTCAATTAAGGCATCTAAGGTATGCCCTTTAATTGAAATTTTTGTGGCTGCATGAGACAGGTTCTGTGGGCAAGCAGCTGTAATTGGTGTCGTTGCACAGAGAGTGGCTAAAACTCTCGGTGTGCTTCTTCGGGAGAGAGCTCGAGAGGAAGCTTGATAGGTCCTAGCTGGAGCATCTTGATAGGCCCTAATTGGGGCAGTTCGGTAGGCCTTAGCTGGATTGGCCCTCGTAGAGGCCCTTGATAGGCAAACTTTAGCAAAGTGTCCTTTTTTCCCGCAATAACTGCAGATTGCATTGCGAGCAGGGCAGGTTTTCCTAGGGTGAAAAGCATCTCCACAAAAGAAGCATTCCTTCCTAGATTGCCAAGAGGCTGCTAAAGTGGGGTCGTCCTCCTCTTCTTCATCAGAATTATCAGAATTAGATTCCCCCATGATAGGGTTCACCTTAGACCGCTTGAATTGTCTGGTTGCAGCTACAGCAGCAGATCGAGATCTGGGCAGCTGATAGAGGTCTGCATTTCTCTTTGCCAAATCCAGTGAACAAGCTAGGTCAAAAGCTTTTTGTAGCTCAAGTGTTTTACTTTCTAGTAGACGCTGGCGTATAAATGGAGAGGCAATCCCGCAGATGAAAGCATCACGAATCATTTCTTGGCGGTACAGCTCAGCTGAGGCTGCCTGAAAGTTACAATCTACGCTGAGCCTGCGAAGTTCTTGCAGGAATTCGTCAATTGATTCCCCTGGCCCTTGTCGGGCTGTGGCCAGTAGATGTCTAGCATAGACCTCATTTGGGGTCTTCGCATACAGTTTCTTAAGTGCCCGAATCACCTCTTCGTAATTATCCCAGTCATCAACATATTCGAACACTTTTGGGGTCACATAATTGACAAGTATCTTCAATTTAGCAGGAGCATCCGCTTTACATTCATCCAGAAAATTCTCAAAAGTACGATACCAATGCTTCCATACCCTGCCAGCTGCTGGTGTATTCGGGTCCAAGTCCAGACGAATAGGTCTAAGGATTTTCTCCATGATGGGTGGTTCCCTGGATCCTTAACTTCCGAGTTTGTCTGAAGGTCTAGTATTTGTCAGTGTAAATTTAAGTTACTTAAATTGATGTAAGAAAAAGGAGACTTACCATCAAGTAACTTTAAAGTAAGCTTTAAGTAACTTATAAACACACTATATACACAAGAGAGGTCTTTACCATGCCTCTGGTAGAAGCCTCTTACAATACTGAACAGACCAGCATTTATACCAGTCCAACAGGAAGTGACATGACAGGAAGTGAGGTATGTACACCGTTCATAGTTCATAGTTCACAGTTCACAGGAAGTGATGACATAACTTTCCGGAAGTTATCATTTTTATCACACCGCCCAGTCGAAATCACTCAACCGCCAAAATGGGGCCGACCGCCCACAGTCGCCGTGCCAGACCCACCACAACCGACCGACAGCTCGACCACCGGCCATCAGCTTCCACTTCAGGGTTACAGAAGTCGCTCGGACAGGCTTGTCGGACCTCCTCGCCATCTCATTTTTGCTGTTAAAGACAATTCTGGGGGGGCGCATGTGGCAAAGCCACTAAAGGACTCAGACCATTTGTATATAATTCCCTTTAACAACATGTTAGCTACAGCCTGAGCCTGTACCTTTATTTATACTGTTTACTTGTATAGAGCGTGATTACTTTAACAGCGTGGGTAAACGTGATGACGTCACACCATACATAATGTGATCCCCCACTGGCGGGAAGAACGTGATGACATCATGACGTCAGCCACGGGACCAGCCAGCAGTCCTCGTGGAGCCTCCGAACTGAATAGACCTACATTCGATGTTCTCCTGCAGTTACTTGTTTAAACCTGTTGGTTTCCATTAAACTTCGTTTTGTTTAAGCGCCTGAGTGGACCTCAGTCTTTGGATAGGAACTAGACATTCCTACAAAACTACATTTAAATGTGGTGGCACCTAGACATTAAACATGAGTTAAGCATACAGGGTAAAAATGTCACCCAAACAAGACTGATTTGATAGTCTTATTTTGTGGAAAAAAAATCAGGTTGTTCATAAACCAGTTGCAGAACCCATTTATTTCTTTAATTTCTGTATATTACGTTTGTCAACAACCCAGTACTTTCCAAGCTCTATTAATGGCTACTGTCACACTAGCTCCAGATGATGCCTACAAAAGGATGGAGATATTAGAGGAGCGAGACGAGATTCGTATGACAAAAATACCTGTGTAACTGACAGAGCAAAAGTAATAAAAAATGGATGAAACCTGATTTTTCCAAAGGATAGTGAAGGGAATGGATCTTACTATATAAGAGGGAAGATGGAATTAAACCGATCTGCGTACAGAACATTTTGCATAACTCAAGCTCTAATCCCCAGAACTTCATGTTATCCTCGTACCCTGCAGCAATTGGCCTTTTGGGGTGGAAGGAAGGGTCTTTTGTGGCTCAAGAAGACACCCTGGATACAGAATATCTCTTCCAATTGACTAATTGACTGCTTGTCAATTGGGGAATATGGCCTAGAAATTCGATATGGCCACAAAATGGGCAGTTATAAGACCGAATGATATTAAGCTGTGCCACCTCAAAATGATCTCGGTAGCTTGCAAAACTCATGCTCTGTCCTCATTAACATGATTGTAGCCTTGATCTCAGCGCGAAAACTGCTGCTCATTGGCTTAACGTTCAACAGGTGGGCCAATATCGGGTCCAGTCTCATTCCCAGTCACATTTGCCACAGGCTTTATTCAGTACTTAAAGGGGAGATGCATTGATGCTACAGCACCTCATTGTCAGGCCACTCAGAACTATAGCTGCAAGAAGAAGGTAGTGCAAACCCCCGGCAGAGCATCAGCAAAGGGAGAGAGCCTGCAGATTTTCCAACGAGGCTATTGAGGCATTGGTTGTGGCCATGGAGTAGAGGCGGGCTGTCCTCTTCCCACAGACTGGCAGGAAGCCCTCGCCACACACCTTGCGAAGGCTCTGGCAGGAGATAGCCGCTCATGTTACGGCCAGCACTGTGGTGCCAAGGTCGGTCATTCAGTGCCGAAAGAAGTTTAATGACCTCACATGGCAGGTCAAGGTGAGTGAAGGTTTCAGCAAATGTCATATCCCACCATCTGCACCATAGCCTCACACACTGATCAATGCATCACACCCCCAGCACTCACCTACCAACAATCTCTACCTTTCACCACTCAGACCTCACAATCATAGCTTCACTTCACCCTCACAACCTTACCACTGCTGCAACACTCACACCCACATCTCACACCTTGCACACACTGACAGCTATTCAACTATAGCAGGCACATTGCCAAAACACATTGCACCACACTCACTGACAGACTTCTCTTTCTCTTGCAGGCCAAGGTTGTGCATAATCGGAGGGAGCAGCGCCAACAGACGGGGTGCAGGCTGACACTCACGGCCTCAGCCAGCTGGAGGAGAGAGTGCTGGACATCATTGGGCAGCAGATCACAGAGGCCATGGCAACTGGCAAGGTTGAATGCCTTGGGGACAACAACGGTATGCTCATTCCTAATCCTTCTTCTCACATTCCACTTCCCCTTCATCCCACAATCTCTTCTCACTTTCAAGCTGCAGATGCTGTATAAATACATATCTTGCTTCCCACCGCCCCTCACTATAAACCGACTCTTGTGCCTTTCTGCTTTCAGATAATCAACAACAAGCACCAGACCAGCCTGTCCCTGAGGTGATGCATGAGAGTGAGGGAGGAGAAGAAGAAGAAAAAGAAGAAGAAGACACAGCGTCACTGCATCTTTCACTCGCAGACACAAACTCAGAAACTGGCACTGCCTGTACTTTAGAGGCTAGTGTAGAAGCAGGATTTACACATGGTGAGGCACTGGGCGCAAGTGACTGCAGCAAGGCCAAGGGGAAAGGGTATCTCGGGGGTCAGCTCCCCGGAGGGCGAGTTCACGCACGAGTTCTGCTGCACAGGACTCAGATGAGGACATCGATGGGGTGGCCTTCAGAAGAAGGGTGATGGCCATGCACACCGAATTGCTAGGTGCAATGGCAAGCCTGCCAGAGAGCCTTTTGTCAATGTCAAGGAGTATGGAGGAGTCCGCCTCCAACTTTGCATGGGTCTCTACGCAAACCCTGGATCCCAGGATTTCCAGGCTGGAAATGATGGAAGATTCCTAAAGAGATTGTGCCGAACCAGACACGATGGTGCGTGTGATGGGCGATGTCACAGCTGCCATTGCAGCACAGGCGGAAGCGACCCACCGTGTAAATGCTGCAGCGGAAGTGCAGACCGCTGTCATGCAGTCTCAGCTTGATGCCACCCATGTGCAGACTGCTGTCATGCAATCTCAGCTTCCTGCCACTCAGACTGCTGCCATCGTGGCTGGATTTACCACTGTTGACCGGGGCTTACAGAGTGTCACAGCAGCTCAGCAATCTGTGCTTCAACTGATTGCTAGGAATGCTGAGGCGCCACTCCAGGGGAGTGGCAGTGGCTCAGTGGAGCAGGACCCTGCTGTCCTCTCTCAGGATGACAGAATTCCTGTTCCTACCCCTGCCATTCCACCATTGCCCTTGCTGCTGCCTGTCAGCCAGCCAGCCAGCCAGCCCAGGTTGCTGCCACCCATGTCAAGGTGGTGCAGTCTGCAGGGGGTCTTCTAGGGCCAGAGCTGCTTGAGGTCATCCTGCAAGGTCATCTGAAGTCTCCCCCATGGAAACTCAGCAGCCTTCCACCAGTCATGCTGCAGCCACTGGGGAGCACTTTGTAGGAGCACTAGGACAGGTAAGCACACCCGAACGATAGGCACTAATGGATTGCACAAGGGTGATCATAAGTGTAAATATGTGTGAATTGATTTTTGATAAATTTATTGATTTTGTTTGGAATCTGTTGTGATGGCTCTCATTTCAGCTTTGTGCTCAGGAGGACACTGATATTCTGTGATACAAGGATGGTATGATGAGGATATGGTGAGCAACGGGGATCTGGTGTTTCATTCATTGGAAATGGAGTCTCAAGAGGCCATCTGGAAGGGTGATTGGCTGCCTGTCTCCTCCCTCCCTCCTCGTCCTCTTCCTCTTGCAGCTGTTCCTCTTCCTCATCCTCCACCTCCTCCTCCTCTCTTTCATCCTACATTACAATAGCGAATACACTTCCAAAAGTACTTCATTGGCTGTTGTTAGATCCGTGTATCTTGATGTTGTGTCCTTCAATAATTAGACAAGAGACTGCAGGGAACAATCAACAGGTGTTTACTGAATGAGGGTTACTCTAGAATTAACTGTACAGATCACTACTCAGGGTTTATACACAGGTGTGGTCACTGCCAGTACTACAGTATACAGGAGCTGTAAAAAGTAGTTCTCTTCCTTAAAGGTACATACATTACAATTCCTCCCCTTTTAGATTAACAGTATCATAACACTCATTTAACAATTAAATATCAAACTATTTACAATTAACACTTTTAACATGCAACATTAGCTGAAATAGTCTATTTATAAATTCAGTTTTTGGGGAGGCTTCCTGATTCTTTCTGGATAACGCCTTTCCCGAGTGTCTCACTCTTGGTGCGGAGGCGATTCTAACACCCTGTCGTCAGTTGATTCAACAGTTTCCAATGCTATTGTTTCTGAGGTAGATGCGACCTGTACGTCGGGTTCCTCACCAGGTACGTATGGCCGAGACATGGGGTTGACTCATTCCTGTGACTCTAGGATCTGGTCAGCATTGCGTCTCACAATGTTCTCCCCAACATCCACTGTGTACATTAGTGGCCCCTGCCGTGTGCATATCGTTCCTGGTTGCCATTTCTCTCTGTTCGGTAGTCGCGGGCCAAGACTGGTTGCCCTACATTGAAGCTCCTTGTCGGCTTCTCATTGATGTGCTGGAATTGCTTATTCTCAACATCTCTTCGTACATTTGGTCTGAGCAAATCCAGATGAGATCTCAACCTTCGGTTAAAGAACATCATGGCCGGGGCCTGGTTGGTGACTGCATGAGTCGCATTTCTATAGGCTAACAGGAAATTGTCCACCTTATGCTGCAGTGGAATGTCGTCATCGCACATGGCCTTTACTCCTTTTTTAAAGGTTTGTACGAACCTCTCAGCCAATCCATTTGTGGCTGGATGATACAGGGCGGATGTGTAATGCCTCACCCAATTCCTTTTCATAAATCTTCGAAACTCATCGGACACAAACTGTGGTCCGTTATCAGAGCAAATCTGCTCTGGCAAGCCGTTCCTGGCAAAAATGGCCCGTAGGACTGCAATAGTTTTCTCCGTGGTGGTGGAGGACATTTTGATCACCTCAGGCCATTTTGAGTGCGCATCCACGGCTATTAAAAACATTGAGTCCATGAATGGACCAGCAAAATCAATATGCACCCGTTGCCATGGAGATGAGGGCCATTCCCATGGGTGTAGAGGGGCATGTGGTGGTGCATTTTGGACCTTCTGGCATCCTGAGCAGCTCTTTGTCAGGTCCTCGATTTGCTGATCGATCCCCGGCCACCACACATACGCCCTAGCAAGGCTTTTCATTTTCACCCCTCCCAGATGACCTTCGTGAAGCTCATTGAGCACTCTCTCCCTTAACTTGGGTGGAATTACCACTCGGGATCCACACATCAAGGCCCCCTGGCATACTGACAGCTGTTCTCTTCTGGATGAGAATGCTGGCAACAGTGAGTCGCCATGTGCTGGCCATCCCTTCACCGTCAAATCATATACCCGAGACAGTGTCGGGTCATTTCGGGTCTCCTTCTCTATACCAGCGTTAGTTACTGGCAAGCATTCAATTATAGTCGAATGAAATATTTCGACAGGATCCACTGCTGGTGCTTCCTCCGCAGTAGGCAGTGGCAGGCGTGATAGCCCATCAGCGTTTCCATGCTGTTTCGTGCCCTTATACTCGATTTCATATTGGTGCGCCCCTAGAAAAAGAGACCATCTTTGTAGCCGTTGCGCAGTCATCACCGGAACGCCCTTCTTTGGATTAAAGATGGAGACAAGTGGTTGGTGGTCAGTCAGCAAGGTGAACTTCTGCCCGTGCAGATAGTGATTGAACTTTTTCACTCCCCACACTAGGCTGAGGGCCTCCCTGTCAATCTGGCCGTAGTTACGCTCGGCTGAGGTTAGTGACCGAGACGCAAAGGCTACTGGCATCTCCGAGCCGTCCGGGAATTTGTGCGACAGCACCGCTCCAATGCCATAGGGTGATGCATCACACGCCAACCGAATTGGTAGTGCTGGGTTGAAATGAGCCAACACCTCTTTTGATGTGATCAATGCTTTGCTCTTCTGGAAAGCTCGTTTACATTCGTCACTCCACTTCCATGGTACCCCCGTTTGCAGTAGGGTGTTCAGTGGGTGTAGTGCGGTAGACAAATTCGGCAAAAACTTTGGTAGTAGTTCACCAGCCCGAGGAACGACCTCAGTTGTGACACATTTTCTGGTGCTGGAGCCTTGACTACTGCCTCAATCTTTTCAGGGGACTTATGTAACCCCTATTTATCAATAACGTGGCCACAATACGAGATCTGCTTCTGGAAAAACTCGCATTTGTGGTGATTAGCTCGGAGCCCATATTCCTTCAATCTAGTGAGCACCTGCTCCAGGTTGGCGAGGTGATCACTGTCATCTTCGCCCGTGACCAGGATGTCGTCCAAATAACACTGGGTCCCTGGAATCCCTTGCAGGATTTGTTCCATTGCCCTTTGCCAAATAGCCGGAGCTGATGCTACCCCGAACACCAGCCGGTTGTATTGGTAGAGACCTTTATGAGTTTTGATCCTGAGGTACTGTTTCGAGGCTTCTTCTACCTCCATTTGCAGGTACGCCTGGGCCAGATCAATCTTAGTGTAGCATTTCCCTCCAGATAGAGAGGCAAAAATATCTTCAATCCGCGGAAGCGGATATTGTACAGTGTGAAGGACTGGGTTCACTGTCACCTTAAAGTCCCCACAGATGCGAACCTTCTTTGGTTCCCCAGGCGTATTACTCAACGACCTCTTCATTACAGGAATGATGGGTGTAGCCCACTCACTCCAGTCCACTTTGGACAGTACTCCTGAACATTCCAAACCTTCCAGCTCTGCTTCGACGGCTGGGCGGATCGCATAAGGTACCGGTCTGGCCTTAAAAAACTTTGGCCTTGCATTTTCCTCTATTTTGATCGTCGCTGTTATGCCTTTTAGTGTTCCAAGTCCCTGCTGGAACACTTCTTGTGCGTCAGTTAGCATTTTTGACAGTCGTCCAGGTGTGACGTCGTCATCCTTTTTGGCATCTACAGTCAGTGCTTGGATGGAATGCCAATCTAGCTGTATCTTCCGGATCCATTCACGTCCTAGTAGTGGTGGTCCTCCATCTGGCAATACATATAGGTCCATTTTTGGTGTTTCCTTGCCGTTAAATATAACGTTCACCCTTATTTTTCCTTTGGGGTAGACTTTTTGCCCCGTGTACGGCTTCAAGACAATCTTTGTATCTCTCAAGGGTATATGTGAGAATAGCCGCTTGTAGACCCTTCGGTTTATGACTGTTAGGGCTGATCCTGTGTCCAATTCCATTTTCACTTGGACTCCTGCTATCTTGAGCGTGACCCAGATAGTTTGGTGATCCTCCGTTTTGATCACATTATGTAGTTTCAGACAACCCAGCTCCTTGCTTCCGGAGTCTGTATCACTTTTCTGTTCGTCTGAACTACTCTCCGTCACCTTATGTACCTTCTTGTACTTCTCCTGTGGAGATTTCTTGCTGCTGGTTTTCTTTCCCAACCTGCAGACTCTTGCTATGTGTCCTACTTTTCCACACTGTCTGCACACTTTGCCCTTGAACCAGCAATCATTATGGTCGTGTGTTGTTCTGCCGCAGCGATAGCACTTCACTGTTCCGTATGACATTTCATTTGTGCGATATTCTTGCGGTTTCCGTTGTATCTCTGCCGCGCCCCGTGCTGCTGCTTCGTGTGATAATGCAATGCTGAAAGCCTTGTCCATCGTAAGATCCTTTTCTGATAGAATCCATTTCTGGGTTCCTTCACTTTGAAGCCCACACACAAACTTGTCCCTTAAAGTATCTGCTAGTCCCGTTCCAAACTGGCAGTGTTTCGATAGCTTGCGCAGTTCCGTTAAATACTCAGCATTACTTTCATCTTTATGCTGGTTCCTTTTATGAAACTTAAATCTTTCTGCTATCAGCAGCGGTGTGGGGTTTAAGTGGTCCTGTAGGATTGACACTATGTTTTCAAACTCCTTTTCTACTGGCTTCTCTGGGGTTACTAGGTTTCGTAGTAAGCCATACGTTTTTGCACCCATTGAATTCAACAATACCAGCGCTTTCTTGTCATCTGGCAATTCATTTGCCTTGCAGTATACTTCTATGCGTTCGACATATGTCGTCCAATCTTCGACTTCATTGTCGAACGCTTTGATACTGCCACTCTTCGGCAGTTTTGGGTGTGGTTAGACTGGCTTAAAATGGCGTCTCCCGCGCTTTCCTTTCTTCCCCGCTGCGGCTTAAAATGGCGTCTCCCGCGCTTTCATTTCTTCCCCGCTGACGCTACTCGGCCCTTGAACACCAGCTGCGCTCTGCGTGTTTTACATAAGAACATAAGAAATAGGAGCAGGAGTAGGCCAATCGGCATCTCGAGCCTGCTCCGCCATTCAATAAGATCATGGCTGATCTGATCCTAACCGCCAATCTACTATCACAGAACCATCTCCTGAATCTAACAGAATTAGACACACGAAATAGCAGCAGGATCAGGCTACACGGCCCCTGGGCCCACTCCGCTACCCACAGAGCCATGTCCAATCTGAACCTAGACTCATGTCCAAATTCCTGCCCGCTCCCCGCAACCCTTAATTCCCTTTACTTCTAGGAAACTGTCTATTTCTGTTTTAAATTTATGTAATGATGTAGCTTCTACAGCTTTTTGGGGCAGCATATTCCATGGACCTACCACCCTCTGAGTGAAGTAGTTCCTCCTCATCTCAGTTTTGAAAGAGCAGCCCCTTATTCTAAGACTATGCCCCCTAGTTCTAATTTCACCCATCATCGGGAACATCCTCCCCGCATCCACCCGATCCAACCCCTTCACAATCTTATATGTTTCAATAAGATCGCCTCTCATTCTTCTGAACTCCAATGAGTAGAGTCCCAATCTACTTAACCTCTCCTCATATGTCCATCCCCTCATCCCCAGGATTAACCGAGTGAACCTTCTTTGTACTGACTCGAGAGCAAGTATGTCTTTTCTTAAGTATGGACACCAAAACTGTATGCAGTATTCCAGGTGCGGTCTCACCAATACCTTGTACAACTGAAGCAATACCTCCCTATTTTTATATTCTATCCCCCTCGCAATGAAAGCCAATATTCCATTGGCCTTCTTAATCACTTGCTGCACCTGCATACTAACCTTTTGAGTTTTGTGCACCAGGACCCCCAGATCCCTTTGTACTTCAGTACTTTCCAGTTTCTTGCCATTAAGATAATAACTTGCTCTACGATTTTTCCTGCCAAAGTGCATAACCTCACACTTTCCAGTATTGTATTCCATCTGCCAAATCTCTGCCCACTTACTTAGCCTGTCTATGTCCCCTTGCAGGTTTTTTATGTCCTCCTCACTCACTACTTTCCCTCCCATCTTAGTATCATCTGCAAACTTTGATATGTTACACTCGGTCCCCTCCTCCAAATCGTTAATGTAGATTGTAAAGAGTTGGGGACCCAGCACTGACCCCTGCGGAACACCACTAGTTACTGATTGCCAGTCTGAGAATGAACCATTTATCCCAACTCTCTGCCTTCTGTTAGATAGCCAATCCTCTATCCATGCCAGAATATTACCCCCAATCCCGTGATTTTTTATCTTAAGCAATAATCTTTTGTGTGGCACCTTGTCAAATGCCTTTTGGAAGTCTAAATACACTACGTCCACTGGTTCCCCTTTATCCACCCTATATGTTACTTCCCCAAAGAACTCCAGCAAATTTGTCAAACATGACTTCCCCTTCATAAAACCATGCTGACTTTGTCCTATTAAATTATGATTATCCAAATGTCCTGTTACTGTCTCCTTAATAATGGACTCCAAAATTTTACCTACCACAGATGTTAGGCTAACCAGTCTATAGTTTCCATCCTTCTGTCTACTGCCCTTTTTAAATAAGGGTGTTACATTAGCAGTTTTCCAGTCTGCCGGGACCGTTGCTGAGTCCAGGGAGTTTTGGAAAATTATTACCAATGCATACACAATCCCTACCGCCACTTCCCTCAAGACCCTAGGATGTAAGCCATCAGGTCCAGGTGATTTATCCGCCTTGAGTCCCATTATTTTACCGAGTACCACTTCCTTAGTGATTTTGATCATGTTTAGCTCCTCCTCCCCTGTAGCCCCCTGCGCGCCTCTCTCCCCCGTTGACGCTGCTTGGCCCTTGAACACCGGCTGCGCTCTGCTCTCTCTCGCCCCTCTCCCCCGTTGACGCCGCTCGGTCCTGAACACCGGCTGCGCCCTGTGCGCTCTACCCTCTCTCTCTCCCCCGTCGACGCTGTTCGGCCTTTTTCTGTGCCGTCGGTCGGCTCTAGCCGCCGCTGTCCGGGAAGGGTCTGCGCAGTACCTGTTGCCAGCCCGTTTCGCTGGACCACCGTGACTGGAAAACCAAGCCTGGCTCTCGACAGCCTCCCCTGCGATGCTCAAATCTCCGCTGGATGACTGGGGGGTTTCCCATGGTCGACGCCCGTGCTCCTGGACTCGGCCTTCTTCCACTGTTCTCCAAGAGCGAATCCCTGGGAGGTGATGCAGAGTTGCAGGTAGGTTTGAATCTGCTCGTCGTCAATGTTAGATCCGTGTATCTTGATGTTGTGTCCTTCAATAATTAGACAAGAGACTGCAGGGAACGATCAACAGGTGTTTACTGAATGAGGGTTACTCTAGAACTAACTGTACAGATCACTACTCAGGGTTTATATACAGGTGTGGTCACTGCCGGTACTACAGTATACAGGAGCTGTAAAAAGTAGTTCTCTCCCTTAAAGGTACATACATTACAGCTGTAAAGCGCTTGGGATGTCCGATGGTCGTGAACGGCGCTATATAAATGCAAGCCTTTCTTTCTTTTCTTTTCTTTCTCGTCCTCCTCCTGACGTGATCTCGCAATCCCTGGTGGCAAGGGCTGCGCCCTCATGATTTCCAAGTTGTGATAAATGCAGCAGACCACCACGAAATGGGACACCCGCTCTGACGAGTACTGATGGGCTCCCCTGAGCAGTTAAGGCAGCGGAACCATTGCTTCAGTAGCCCGATGGTCTGCTCGATGATGTTCCTTGTGGAAGCATGGCTCTCATTATATGAGTGCTGGGCAGGAGTGGTGTGGTTGTGGAGGGGAGTCATGAGCCAGGTGCAGAGCAGATAGCCCTTGTCTTCAAGTAACCACCCTTGAGTTTGCTGTGGTGGCTGGAAGATTGCTGGCACACCAAACTGATGCATGATGTAGGCATCATGGCTGCTGCCAGGATAGCGGGCATTGACCATCAGGAAGCGCTGGGCGCTGGTCACACACCAACTGCACATTAAGAGATAGGTAGCCTTTGCAGTTATGGAAGATCTCAGGATTGTTATACGGCGCCCGCAATGCCACGTGAGTGCAGTCTACGGTGCCCTGCACCATGAGGAAGCCTGCCATCCTGGCAAAGCCACATGCACGCTTGTCCTTTTTCTCTCTACTCAGAGAGAAGACAACGTAGTCCTTCCTCCTGGTGTAGAAAGCCTCAGTGACCACCCGGAGGCAGTGATGGATGGTGAATTGTGAGATGTTAACTGTGTCTTCTGCTGCAGACTGGAAGGATCCGTTGGCGATGAAATTGAGGGCCACGGTGATCTTGAGGGCCACTGGGAGAGCTGTGGTCGCCCTGCTTTGAGGTTGCATGTCTGGCTGCAGGAGGTGGCAGAGTTCTGTGACCACCTCCTTGGTGAAGCAAAGCCTCCTAATACACTGCTCCTCGCTTAAGTAGATATAAGAGAAGTGCTCTCAGAAGACCCTACGTGGTTAAGGCCACCTTTTGAGAGACCTCCTGGCCCTCCTCCTCCATCTGAACGCATCTTCTCCTCTTCTTCGCTGCCTCCGCTTTGAGCGCGAGCGGAACTGCCAGTAGATCCCCCATGAATGTGAGCCAGTGTTGTGAGCAGAAGCCTTTAAATAATAATGAAGACGTTCTCCACTTGCAACACCACTCCCTGTTACCTTCGAACCTAAAGCTGCTGGAGTTACAGAAAGTTGCACAGAGCCAGTCAAACTGAACAAACATGTCAGGTGTAAGTTGTTCCTGATGATCCCTTTAAATACTGCTGCAGGAACCTCCTTCCTGCTTTTCAACGCTTGCTCAGCTCGTCACACTTAAGGCAGTTCAGGCGTCAAGTGAGAATTGCACATTCAGTGATGTCACGATCTGCATCATCACCATGATTTTAGTGATCGCTGATATCGGAAGTGCTACCGGCCATTCAAAATGGCGGCTGCCGCGGGATCCGCCATTTTTTCACCTGAATCTGTCGGTAACAGGTGGCAATAAACCCCTAACTTCCAGACCATAGTCTCTTGTGTTGAAGTCTCTGGGATAACCAACTTTATGGGAATCATCAGAAAAATCATCATAAGTTAAAGCATGTACAGGAAACGTTCTGGTATCCGGCACGGACGGGACCGACGTGTTGCCGGTTCATCAACAATTCCAGATAACCAAACGCTATAGTAAAAGATACGGAGCTCAGAGCTCCGTATAAAGCAACAAACCCTGTTGCTCAGCTTCAGAACAATCGGCACAAGTTACAAGCATCTCTGTAGCTTAGCAACAGCTGCAGCTACACCCTTGCACAGCAACAAATGGAGTAAAAAAAGTAATAAAAGTAATAAAAGTTAGCTGAACCTACTCCTGAATTTTGCCGGTTAACCGACATTTCCGGTTATTTAGGGGCCGGTTAATCGAAAGTTTCCTGTAGTATGAATTGATCCAATTCAGTGGGGAAAAGATCAGCTGGGTTTGATTATTTAAACCATGGCATGAATCTAAGGTCCTTCAAAATCAGCTATGACGATGGGAGAATACTGAAGTGATACCCTCAGCTCCAAAAAATTAAAGGGAAAATATACTCTTCCCAATCAAATTGGAAGTTTGTCTTTCTGAACCTGGTCAACAGGATGAAAACATCCATGCTGATGGTGGCACTTGGTGATGTCACCAATCTGCCTTGATGTTCACATCAAGGCACACAAGACATTAGCTAATTTTTTTGAAGTTATTTGATGGAGGCTCCATTAGAAAAAAAATCTCACAACATATGATTCTATGGTAAATGCAGAGAACTGTAGTATTTTTAGCATGTTGTAAGATTTTGATCAAATAAATCAATTAATTGTGGTTTTTAAACAGTGTTACACGGCTAGCCTGAAAGTAAAAATAAATAGCCCATTACTGATATTTTTATTACCCAATTAAGCTGAAAGGTGCTAAATGTAATTTAATTCTAACATCTGTCCTAGTTCATTAGGACTTGTGAAAGATCTCAATTTTCAAATCCCTTTCTCATTTCAGCACTGCATACAAACTGTGTACTAGTTGCCATTTCTGCTGCATCACCTCAGGGTACTGGCGTAGAGGAGCATCACTTAAAAAGTAATTTGGTAAATAAATATACCCCTGTGGAGAATGTGTTAGGGAAAGGTGTATAAGCATCTAATGCAGGTGGTGAATGCTTTGGGGAATAAGAGTCACTCCCTTCAAACCAACAACTTTTTTTGTGTTATTGGTCTTGAGGCAATGGCTGTCAGTATTGTTTAAAGAGAATCCCTTATGATCTACTCATTAATTAATTGCAGTGTTTGTTGATTCTGTACTGATTCAGAGCGTTCCCTGGTGAGTGTTTTGGGTATTCAGTAATGTTTTGATGCAGAATTTTATTTGCAGCCCTTCAATTCCCAAGATGACATTTTACTGTCACAAATATGGAAAGAAAAAAAGAGACTTTGAAAGAAAATGATAATCTGATTATTTTAAATTCAGATGAAATTTTTGAAGATTTTCCCTACAGAATTGTTTTAAAAAAAAGTACCTGGAATAGTGATTGATTGACAGTTAGCATTTAATGGACCGGGAAAAGAACCACACTTCATGCAAAATAATTTGAATTGTTTTCAGCTAATGGCTTAAGAAAGTGTTTTGCTTGTATTGTTTACAGGTCACATAGAAACAGAATGCAATGTTGCTTTCTCCAGAGTGAAATGATGTGTTACCAATGACTATGTAATATAATCCCTTCTCTAAGGTTCTCATTAAATAAAGGCAGATGATTAATTTGCATGCTTATTTTGGTGACATGGTTAAACTCTTTCATTAATGCGTTTTTTATTTCTCATCTGAACTAATGTGAATTTTTCGGCAACCTCCTACTTCTCATCTATTCATTTCCTTGTTAAACTGATTGAAAATCTTGTAATGCTCTCAAGAACTATTGAAATCTTTATCTTAGATTTTTTTATACCATAACTCACTTATTCCTCAATCAATACCAATCAAATAATAAAAAGCAAAACTGCACATTTTGGCTAAACAATACAAAATCCATTTAGAAAATTACAGAATTGTTATGTAAATAACGTGTGCATTATTTTTCCTATCCATTTCTGATAAGGGATTCGGCCTTATCTCCTATTTGATCATTAACTGTGAGCCATCCCCTTCTAGTATCAGGGTACTTTTTCTTAGCAAGCAATACTGTCCAGTAAATGTATTGATGTACAGCTATCAGCTTTTAGTAAACTTAGAAGAGGGAGGGTGAAAAGATAGTTTAGATATAACTCCTTTCTTCAAAGGATGATGTGTGTATGGAATAGACTGCTCACAGAAGCAGTGCGGGGATGATCAAAACAGCAAATTCAAAAGAGAATGGAATAAATACCTGTCAAAAAAGTTGATAGAGGGGTATCGGAGATTTAATAGGGTATGATATTTCCTGGGCACTGGGACCAGCCAGACGGAGCACAATGGTCCTTTTCTGGTACTATACCATTCCTATATTCCTATGTCATCCAACCACATATCAGCTCCATCACCAAAACTACCTACTTCCACCTCCATAACATCGCCCTACTCTTCCCCTGCCTCAGCTTATCAGCTGCTGAAACCCTCATCCACACCTTTGTTACCTCTCGACTTGACTATTCCAATGCTCTCCTGGCCAGCCTCCCATTTTCCACCCTCCATAAACTTGAGCTCATTCAAAACTCTGTGACCTGTGTCCTAACTCGCACCAAGTTCCGTTCACCCATCACCCCTGTGCTCGCTGACCTACATTGGCTCCTGATCTGGCAACGCCTCGATTTTAAAATTCTCATTTTTGTTTTCAAATTCTTCCATGGCCTCGCCCCTCCTTACCTCTGTAATCTCCTCCAGCCCTGCAACCTTCCGAGATCTCAGTACTCTTCCAATTCTGGCCTTTTGCGTATCCCCAATTTTAATCACTCCACCATTGGTGGCTGTGCCTTCAGCTGCCTAGGCCCTGAGCTCTGGAATTCCCTTACTACACCTCTCTCACTCTCTCTCCTGCTTTAAGACACTCCTTAAAGTCTACCTCTTTATCGCTTCATGTGGCTCGGTGTCAAATTTTGTTTGATAACACTCCTGTGAAGTGCCCTGGGACATTTCACTATGTTAAAGGCACTGTATCAATACAAGTTACTGTTGCTGTTGTTGTTGGAATGTTAGCAATTAAAGTTTATTTATTTAATTCCTTGCAGCATTGCTTTGCTTTTTCTTTAATGTTCACGCAACAAGGTGGAAGGTATCTTGTGAGGGGAAATCCCATTCCAGGTTAAGTTTCTGGGACCTAACGGACAATCAAATTAATGAACACAGTATCAATAAATATTAGAACAAAGCTATATCATGAGCTGAGGAAGATTTTGCCAGAAGTCACGGTTTGTCAGTCACGCTAAAGGTCACACCAATATTGACTTAATTTGCCTCATCTTCATTTCAAATGTCAAATTGCTCAGGCTCACTTTACACTCTTTGATGCAGGGGCTCTTACTCCCTCAGGGACAGATTTTGGAAGACATGTCCCTAAAGCTGGTTCTGGTAGTTAGCAACGACAGAAGTGAAGACACGAGTTCACAACTGTACAATTTACACTTTTTTCTGTTAACAACACTGGCAACAAATTTATGGACTTAAGAAAAAACACGATTTACTTCCCATGAAGGACTACTGTGTTCAATGCAATTACCACGGACTTTAATATTCTATTTCAGCACAATAGCAAGGTTTGTGACAAATCTTCCACATCGCAAACACAATTATAGAAACATTCTGAAAGTTCTTAATGCTATTGAAAGTGCCTTATTGTTCTTTCCGTCAGTTACTTTCATCAAACAAATATAAAGGAACCATTTACCCTCATATAATCTAGCCTTTATTAATCTCTCCTTGGATTATTTAATCCCCCAGTAACTGCAAGACATTTACTCCTTGCTGTGGTCTGATATTGTACAAACTATTACACAATCCAGGAGCTTGAAAATAACTCAACAGGCTGGAATTTGCTTTCAATGGGCAGTAACAGGTTTACTACCTATGACACAGGGCAGAAAATGATTACCGAGTCACTTCATTTTCTAGTTAATGGCCATGAAGAGCAAAGTTTAAAATGTTAATAATGTTCACCTAGGGGATGTTTTCCACACATAATGGATAGCACCAGTGGCAGTCTGACATAATGGGGAGAATTTTAACACCAAAAAATGGGTGGGTTGGGGTCAGGTGGGAGATTAAAGAGTTTTAAATCTGAATCCTGACCCCAACCCGTCTCCAACCCGTCCACCTCCGGTTTTAACAGAAACAGGACGGGTGGTGGGTGGCCAACCAGCTCGCTAGAGGCGATTGGTACTTTAAATATAATGAGGCTGCATACCTCATAATTGTAGTGTATGTGCTTTAAGTCAGAACTACTTTTTACAGCCCCTGTATACTGTAGTACCGGCAGTGACCACACCGGTATATAAGCTGTGCGCATGCCTCTGTACCCCAGTCTAGAGATGACCCTCCTCCAGTAAAGACCTGTTATTTGTTTATGTACAGCATCCGTGTAATTTTTATCCACTGAACCACGGATCTAACAGTGGCGACGAGTGTTGATGCGAACCTACCTGCAACATTAAACAAAAAAATAGTCGAGTCCAGGAACACGGGCGTCGACCGCGAGCAACCGCCCAGCAGTCAGGCAGATATCCAACTTCGCTGGGGAGTCTGTGGAGAGCCGGGCTTGGTTCCCCAGCCACAACGAGCAGTAAGAGACCGACGACAGGTCCAGAGCAGACCCTTCCCGTGCAGCGGCGGCTGGAGCCAACCGACGGCAGAGAGAGAGAGCCGGGCAGCGTCGACGGGGTAAGAAAGAGGGTGAAGAGAGCAGGGCGCAGCCGGGGGTTGATCACCGAGCGGCGTCGAGGAAAAATACTGCAAACCGGAGAGAGAGAGGGTAAGAAACAGCCGGGTTCTAGACTGAGCGGCGTCGACAAATATCAAGAGAAGAACGCGCAGAGCACAGCCAGGGATCACGGGCTGATCAGAGTCCACGGGGCGAAGCAAGGGGAGACGCCATTGAGCCGCGGAGAAGCAGGGAGAGCGCGGGAGGCGCCATTGAGCCGCGGAGAAGAAGGAAGAGCGCGGGAGACGCCATTTTGCGAAGCCGCAGCGGAGAAGATGGGCGAGCGCAGGCAGGAAGGAAAGCGCTGGAGACACCATTTTGTGCCAGCGGAGAAGAAGGTGAAGCGCGGGAGGCGCCATTGGGGATAGTTCATGCACAACCAAGGATGCCGAAGAGTGGCAGTATCTCTACGTTCGACAATGAAGTTGAAGATTGGGCAACATATGTGGAACGTATTGAGGTGTACTGCAGGGCGAATGAAGTGCCAGATGCTAATAAAGCACTGGTTCTGTTAAATTCCATGGGTGCAAAAACTTATGGGTTACTGCGAAATCTAATAACCCCAGAGAAGCCGGTAAACAAGAATTTTGAAAGCATAGTAGAAATCCTACAGGACCACTTAAACCCCACACCGCTGCTGATAGCAGAACGATTTAAGTTCCATAAAAGGAACCAACACAAAGACGAAAGCAATGCTGAGTACCTAACGGAACTGCGCAAGCTATCGAAATACTGCCAGTTTGGAGCAGGACTAGCAGATACGTTAAGGGACAAGTTTGTGTGTGGACTACAAAGTGAAGGAACCCAGAAACGGCTTCTATCAGAAAAGGACCTTACGCTGGACAAAGCTTTCAGTATGGCAGTATCACACGAAGCAGCCGCAAGGGGCGCTGCAGAGATACAACAGAGACCGCAAGAATATGGCACCAACGAAATGACCTATGGAACAGGGAAGTGCTATCGCTGCGGCAGAACAACACATGACCAGAAAGATTGTTGGTTCAAGGACCAAGTGTGCAGACAGTGTGGGAAAGCAGGACACATAGCAAGAGTCTGCAGGCCTGGGAAGAAAACCAACAGTAAGAAATCTCCACAGGAGCAGTACAAAAAGGTACACCAGGTGATGGACAGTGGTTCAGACTGTAGTGTATGTACCTTTAAGAGGAACTATGTTTTTGAAGCCCTTGTATACTGTAGTACCAGTAGTGACCACTTGGGTATATAAGCCTGTGTAGCGTCTTGTGTTGTTAGTTCACCTCCAGACTTTGTTCAGTAAACACTTGTTAAATCAACTCCTGCATTCCGTGTCTCCATTAACACACGGATCTAACAGTGGCGACGAGTTAGAAACGAACTTACCTGCAATTCGGCAGCACTTCAAGGGGATCGATTCCTCAGACGAAGGTCGAAGCCAGAAGCAAGAAAAAAAAAAAAAAATAACTCGAAGAAACTCGAAAACGAGGGCCAGGCTTGGTCTCCAGTCTGTGGTTTCCCCAGCTAAACGGGCTGGTGGCAGGTAGTGCACTGATCCTTCCTGGGCTGCGGCAGGCTAGAGCTCGATCGGGTGGCTCTGCAACGGGGCCGGGCAGCGAGTCGGGAAGCAGAAGCAAAGAGAGAGAGAGGGTGGAGCACTCAGGGTGCGGCTGGTGCTGCAAAGCAGGTCGGCGTTCGGACCGAGCAGAGGGAGGGGAAAGTCCCAAAGGGTCCGCTCCACGACGGGAATGGTTCTCCAAGTAACGGAGAAACTATTGAAGCGATATATACGGGAACCGTGGAGAACAGCGTTGGCAGCAGCGGCGCCATCTTAACTCGGCGGGGAAGAAAGAAAAGCGCGGGAAGCGCCATTTTAGATTTTCAAGATGCCGAAGACTGGCAATATTACTGCTTTTGATAGTGATATAGAAGATTGGACCACATATGTGGAAAGAGTGAAGGTATATTGCAAGGCGAATGAAGTAGCGGATGATAAAAAGGCATCGGTACTTCTAAATCTGATGGGCGCAAGGACATACGGGCTGTTACGAAACGTGATCACTCCAGCCAAACCGATGGACAAGAATTTTAAGGAGATTGTTGATACCTTACAGGAGCACTTAAACCCAACACCGCTGCTGATAGCGGAACGATTCAAATTCTTCAGGAGGAATCAGCACAAGAATGAAAGTAACGCTGATTACCTCACTGAATTATGAAAGCTGTCAAAGCACTGCCAATTCGGGGCAGGACTGGCAGATTCTCTACGAGACAAATTCGTCTGCGGTCTCCTAAGCGAAGGAACACAGAAAAGACTACTTTCTGAGAAAGATTTGACACTGGACAAGGCTTTCAGTGTGGCTGTATCATACGAAGCAGCAGCAAGAGGAGCTGCAGAGATACAACAAAAGCCACAGGACTTCGGCACCCATGAAATGACACGGGGTTTCGAGAGATGTTATCGCTGTGGCAGATCCACCCATGACCAGAAGGACTGCTGGTTCAAGGACAAAGCATGCAGGCAATGCGGAAAGATGGGACACATTGCACGTGTATGCAGATCTGGAAAGAAATCCGCTGACAGTAAAAAGTCAATAAGGAAAAGTACAGAAAGGTACAAATGATGACGGACAGTAGCTCCGAAGACCAGACGAGCGATAGCGACTCCGGAAACAAGAGACTAAGCTGTCTTAAATTACATAATGTAATTGCCAAAGAAGATTACCAGACCATTTGGGTTACCCTCACGATAGCGGGGTCCCCAGTCAAAATGGAGCTAGATACAGGATCAGCTCTGACCGTCATGAGTCGACGGGATTACGAGCAGCTATTTCTGCATATACCTTTGAAACACACATCCATTGTCTTGAAGACATATACGGGGCAGAAAGTATACCCCAGAGGGAAAACAAGGGTGCCTGTTGTATACAACGGCAAGGAAATACAGAAGTTGTATTTATACGTTCTGCAAGATGGTGGTCCACCGTTGTTGGGACGTGAATGGATCAGAAAGATACGTTTAGACTGGCACTCCATTCAGGCACTGACGGTGACCAGTAAGAAAAAAAACGATGATGACGTCATACCTGGACGATTAAAAGAAATCTTGGCTAACGCCAAAGAAGTGTTTCAACAGGAACTAGGAACCCTGAAAGGCGCCACCGCCTCAATAAAAGTGGAAGATGCGGCAATTCCCAAGTTTTTTAAGGCAAGGCCGGTGCCATACGCAATTCGTCCAGCCGTCGAGGCAGAGCTGGAGAATTTGGAAAAAGCAGGCGTGTTATCCAAGGTAGATTGGAGCGAGTGGGCAACACCCATCGTCCCGGTCATGAAGAAAACGCTGAATAATGATAAATCTGCAGAACAGAGAAAAGTTCGCATCTGTGGGGACTTCAAGGTGACTGTAAACCCGATTCTTCACATGGTACAGTATCCTCTTCCGAGGATAGAAGATATTTTCACCTCACTATCCGGAGGGAAACGTTTCACCAAAATTGACTTAGCACAGGCATATCTGCAGATGGAGGTTGAGGAGGCCTCTAAAAAGTACCTCACGATAAACACACACAAAGGCCTGTACCAGTACAATCGACTGGTTTTCGGAGTGGCATCAGCTCCGGCTATCTGGCAAAGAGCTATGGAGCAAGTCCTGCAAGGGATTCCGGGGACTCAATGCTACCTAGACGACATCCTTGTAACAGGAGATAAAAACAACGAGCACCTTGCCCACTTGGAGCAGGTGCTCACGAGGCTGAGAGAACGGGGCCTACGAGCAACTCGCCCCAAATGCGAATTTTTCCAGAAACAAATATCATATTGTGGCCATGTCATTAACGAAGAAGGGTTGCATAAGTCACCTGAAAAAATGGAAGTGGTCGTAAAGGCCCCAGCACCTGAAAATGTCTCACAATTAAGGTCGTTCCTGGGATTAGTAAATTACTATCATAAATTTTTACCAAACTTGTCGACGGTTCTGCACCCGCTTAACGCACTGCTACAAACGGGAGTAGTTTGGAAATGGAGCGAAGACTGTAAACGTGCCTTCCATAAATGCAAAGGCTTGATCACATCCAGGGAAGTGTTGGCTCATTACAACCCATCACTGCCAATCAGACTGGCGTGCAATGCATCCCCTTACGGCGTGGGAGCGGTATTATCGCATAGATTCCCTGATGGCTTGGAGCGGCCGATAGCTTTTGTGTCACGCTTATTGAACTCAGCTGAGCGTAACTATGCCCAGATCGACAGGGAGGCACTCAGCCTGGTGTGGGGGGTGAAGAAATTCAACCATTACCTACACGGACAAAAGTTTACCTTGTTGACTGACCATCAACCCCTCGTCTCCATATTTAACCCTAAAAAGGGCGTTCCCATTATGACAGCGCAAAGGCTACAGAGGTGGTCCCTTTTCCTAGGGGCACACCAATATGACATAGAGTACAAAGGAACAAAACAGCATGGGAATGCTGACGGGTTATCACGCCTACCGTTGCCAACGGTGGAAGAGGCGCCTACAGTGGACCCAGTGGAGATATTCCACTCGGCCATAGTTGAATGTCTACTGGTGACAAATTCTACCATTGAAAAGGAAACGCGAAATGACCCGACTCTCTCACGCGTCTACGATTTAACGGTGAAGGGATGGCCAGCACATGGCGAACCACTGTTGCCAGCATTCTCGCGAAGAAGAGAACAGCTGTCAGTGTGCCGAGGAACCTTGATGTGTGGATCCAGAGTGGTGATTCCACCCAAACTCAAGGATAAAGTGCTAAAGGAGCTTCACGAGGGGCATCTGGGTGGAGTGAAAATGAAGAACTTAGCCAGAGCGTTTGTGTGGTGGCCAG
This sequence comes from Somniosus microcephalus, assembly GCF_052327205.1. Lineage (NCBI taxonomy): Eukaryota > Metazoa > Chordata > Chondrichthyes > Squaliformes > Somniosidae > Somniosus > Somniosus microcephalus. Next base: position 147,130,365 of record NC_140993.1, read on the forward strand.
GTATCGATGGAGACATCGAAGAAATGACCAAGAGCTGTCTAGGATGCCAGAAGGTCCAAAACGCCCCACCACAAGCCCCCCTACATCCATGGGAGTGGCCCTCATCTCCATGGCAAAGGGTACATATCGACTTTGCTGGTCCATTTATGGACTCAATGTTCTTAATCGCGGTGGATGCACACTCCAAGTGGCCAGAGGTAATAAAGATGTCCTCCACCACCACGGAAAAAACCATCAGAGTATTAAGGACCATATTCGCCAGGAATGGGCTGCCTGAACAGATCTGTTCTGATAATGGACCGCAATTTGTATCCGAAGAATTCAGGAAGTTCTTAAAAAGCAATGGGGTTAAGCACAACACGTCCGCCCCATACCATCCCGCCACCAATGGATTGGCTGAAAGGTTTGTCCAGACCTTCAAGAAGGCCATAAAGGCCATGGGTAATGAAGACATAAATCTACAACATAAGGTAGATAACTTCTTGTTTGCGTACAGGAATGCAACACATGTGGTTACAAACCAAACCCCCGCCATGATGTTTTTCAATAGAAGACTAAGATGCCGGCTGGATTTGGTCAAGCCAAACGTCAGAAGGGACGTAGAGAACTGACAATTTCAAAGCATGAATGAATGGCCAACTAGAACCTTCCAGATAGGTCAACCAGTTTTGGCCCGGGACTACCGTACCGAGAAATGGCAGCCTGGAACTATTTGCACATGACTAGGACCGCTGATGTATACCGTGGATATTGGAGAAAGCATAATAAGGCGCCATGCTGACCAGATCATAGAGTCATCCAAAAAAGGACAACCTGCACCACAACTCTATACGCCTAGTGATTAAGCAGAGATACCCATAGTATCTACCTCCGATCCGGTGATACTGGAACCAGATGAACCCGACACTAGCATTGAAGCCGAATCGACCTTGCCAAAAGAACCTACTACACCACCGAGGCATTATCCGGACTGAGTCAGGAAGCCTCCAGAGAGACTGAATTTGTAAATGATTAACTTCAGCAAATGTGTATATTATTGTTCTTGTAAAAATGTTATTTAATGATTACTTAAAATGTTATGTACTATTTATCTAAAAGGGGAGGAATTGTAGTGTATGTACCTTGAAGAGGAACTATGTTTTTGAAGCCCTTGTATACTGTAGTACCAGTAGTGACCACTTGGGTATATAAGCCTGTGTAGCATCTTGTGTTGTTAGTTCACCTCCAGACTTTGTTCAGTAAACACTTGTTAAATCAACTCCTGCATTCCATGCCTCCATTAACACACGGATCTAACACAGACGAACAGAAATGTAACACAGACTCCGGAAGCAAGGAGCTGGGTTTTCTGAAACTACATAATGTAACCGAAATGGAGGATCACCAGACCAACTGGGTTACACTCAAGATAGACGGAGTCCAAGTGGAAATGGAATTGGACACAGGGTCAGCTCTAACAGTCATAAATCAAAGAGACTACAAGCGGCTATTCTTAAACATACCCTTGAAAGCTACAGAGATTGTCTTGAAGACGTATACGGGGCAAAAAAGTCTACCCCAAAGGAAAAATAAGGGTGAAAGTGACATATAAAGGTCAGGAACTACCTAAAATGGATATATATGTATTGCCAAATGGAGGACCACCACTGCTAGGACATGAATGGATCCGGAAGATACATTTAGATTGGCATTCCATACAGGCACTGAAGGTGGAGGCCAAAAAGGATGACGACATCACACCTGGACGACTGTCAAAAATGCTAACTGACGCAAAAGAAGTGTTCCAGGAGGGACTAGGAACACTAAAAGGAATAACAGCAACAATTAAAATAGAGGATAATGCAAGCCCAAAGTTTCTGAAGGCCAGACCAGTGCCTTATGCGATCAGACCAGCGGTTGAAGCAGAGCTGGAAGGGTTGGAACTTTCAGGAGTACTGTCCAAAGTGGACTGGAGCGAGTGGGCTACACCCATCATTCCTGTAATGAAGAGGTCGTTGAGTAATACGCCTAGGGAACCAAAGAAGGTCCGCATCTGTGGGGATTTTAAGGTGACAGTGAACCCAGTCCTTCACACGGTGCAATATCCGCTTCCACGAATTGAGGATATTTTCGCCTTGCTATCTGGTGGTAAACGCTTCACCAAAATTGATCTAGCCCAGGTGTACTTGCAAATGGAGGTAGGAGAAGCTTCGAAACATTACGTTACGATCAACACCCATAAAGGTCTCTATCAATACAACCAGCTGGTGTTTGGAGTAGCCTCGGCTCCGGCTATCTGGCAAAGGGCGATGGATCAGGTCCTGCAAGGGATTCCAGGGACCCAGTGTTATTTGGATGACATCTTGGTCACGGGCAAAAATGACGGTGCTCACCTCGCTAACTTGGAGAAGGTGCTCGCCAGATTAAAGGAATATGGGCTACGAGCTAATCGCCACAAGTGCGAGTTTTTCCAGAAACAGATCTCGTATTGCGGCCACATCATCGATGAAGAGGGGTTACATAAGTCCCCTGACAAGATTGAGGCAGTAGTCAAGGCTCCAGCACCGGAAAATGTGTCACAGCTGAGGTCGTTCCTCGGGCTGGTAAACTATTACCACAAGTTCTTACCAAATTTGTCTACGGTATTACACCCGCTGAACACCCTACTGCAAACAGGGGTACCATGGAAGTGGGATGACAAACGTAGACGAGCTTTCCAGAAGTGTAAAGAATTGATCACATCAAAAGAGGTGTTTGTTAAGTCTGTGAGTTATAATGAGAATTACTACACAGACCACAAGAGTAACTTTTAACAGGTCTTTACTAGTCGAAGGTCAGGGCGGAACTGCCCAATAAGTCATTACACAGCACTTATATACCGGTGTGGTCACCACCGGTATTACAGTATACAGCAGCCAAGATAAAGTAGTGCCACTCTTAAAATAGTTCTCGTAAAGGTGGAACGATTACATACACCACAATCCTCCCTTTTTAGATTAACAGTATATATATTCCCCATTAACATAACATCATAACATATATACACAACTTCATGTACAACAGTTCACAGATTCAGTCTCTCTGGAGGCTTCCTGACTCGGTCCGGATAACGCCTCGGTGGTGTAGTAGTTTTCGGTGGTGTAGTAGGTTCTGTTGGCAAGGTCGATTCGGCTTGAATGCCAGTGTCGGGTTCATCTGATTCCAGTATCACCGGATCGGAGGTAGATCCTATGGGTATCTCTGCTTCATCATTAGGCGTATAGAGTTGTGCAGTAGGTTGTCCCTTTTCGGATGACTCTATGATCTGGTCAACATGGCGCCTTATTATGCTTTCACCAATGTCCACGGTATACATCAACGGTCCTAGTCGTGTGCAAATAGTTCCAGGCTGCCATTTCTCGGTACGGTAGTCCCAGGCCAAAACTTGTTGACCTATCTGGAAGGTTCTAATTGGCCTTTCATTCATGCCTTGAAATTGCCGGTTCTCTACGTCCCTTCTGATGTTTGGCTTGATCAAGTCCAGCTGGCATCTTAATCTTCTATTGAAAAACATCATGGCGGGAGTTTGGTTTGTAACCGCATGTGTTGCATTCCTGTACGCCAACAAGAAGTTATCTACCTTATGTTGTAGATTTATGTCTTCCTTACCCATGGCCTTTATGGCCTTCTTGAAGGTCTGGACAAACCTTTCAGCTAATCCATTGGTGGCGGGATGGTATGGGGCAGACGTGTAGTGCTTAACCCCATTGCTTTTTAAGAACTTCCTGAATTCTTCGGACACAAATTGCGGTCCATTATCAGAACAGATCTGTTCCGGCAGCCCATTCCTGGCAAATATGGTCCTTAATATTGTGATGGTTTTTTCCGTGGTGGTGGAGGACATCTTTATTACCTCCGGCCACTTGGAGTGTGCATCCACCGCGATTAAGAACATTGAGTCCATAAATGGACCAGCAAAGTCGATATGTACCCTTTGCCATGGAGATGAGGTCCACTCCCATGGATGTAGAGGAGCTTGTGGTGGGGCGTTTTGGACCTTCTGGCATCCTAGACAGCTCTTGGTCATTTCTTCGATGTCTCCATCGATACCTGGCCACCACACAAACGCTCTGGCTAGGTTCTTCATTTTCACTCCACCCAGATGCCCCTCGTGAAGCTCCTTTAGCACTTTATGCTGGAGTTTGGGTGGAATCACCACTCTGGATCCACACATCAAAGTTCCTCGGCACACTGACAGCTGTTCTCTTCTTTGCGAGAATGCTGGCAACAATGGTTCGCCATGTGCTGGCCATCCCTTCACCGTTAAATCGTAGACTCGTGAGAGAGTCGGGTCATTTCTTGTTTCCTTTTCGATCGTAGAATTTGTTACTGGTAGACATTCCACTATGGTTGAGTGGAACATCTCCACTGGGTCCACTGTAGGTGCCTCTTCTACCGTTGGCAACGGTAGGCGCGATAACCCGTCAGCATTCCCATGCTGTTTTGATCCTTTGTATTCTATGTCATATTGGTGTGCCCCTAGGAAAAGGGACGACCTCTGTAGCCTTTGCGCTGTCATAATGGAAACGCCTTTTTTAGGGTTGAATATGGATACCAACGGCTGGTGGTCTGTCAGCAGTGTAAACTTCTGGCCCTGCAGGTAATGATTAAACTTCTTTACTCCCCACACCAGGCTGAGAGCCTCCCTATCTATCTGAGCATAGTTGCGCTCAGCGGAGGTCAATGATCTGGATGCAAATGTGACTGGCCTTTCCGAGCCATTTGGCCACTTGTGTGAGAGTACTGCTCCAATACCATAAGGAGAAGCATCACAAGCTAAACGAATAGGTAGTGTTGGGTTGAAGTGAGCCAACACTTCCTCTGAGGTGATCAATGCCTTGCTTTTGCGAAAGGCCTTCTTACAGTCCTCGCTCCACTTCCATGGTACTTCTTTCTGCAAAAGAGCATTCAGCGGGTGCAGCACCGTGGATAGATTTGGCAGAAACTTATGGTAATAGTTAATCAACCCTAGGAACGACCTCAACTGGGATACATTTTCCGGAGCGGGAGCCTTCACAACAGCTTCGATCTTGTCAGGTGACTTGTGCAGCCCCTCCTGGTCAATGACATGACCACAGTACGAGATCCGTTTCTGAAAGAACTCACATTTCTGGCGATTAACTCGAAGGCCATATTCCTTCAACCTGGTGAGCACCAGTTTCAAATTTGCAAGGTGTTCCTCATCGTCATCTCCTGTAATCAGGATATCGTCCAAGTAACATTGAGTGCTTGGAATCCCCTGTAATACCTGCTCCATGGCCCTCTGCCAAATCGCTGGAGCCGAAGCCACTCCAAAAACCAGTCTATTATATCGATACAAGCCTCTGTGCGTGTTGATTGTGAGATACTGGCGCGACTCTTCCTCAACTTCCATCTGTAAGTACGCTTGCGCCAGGTCTATCTTGGTGAAGCGTTTCCCGCCAGACAATGAAGCAAAGATATCCTCAATCCGCGGAAGCAGATATTGTACCATGTGAAGCACCGGATTAACTGTGATCTTGAAGTCTCCACAGGTGCGGACCTTCCCCGGTTCCCCTGGCTTGTTACTCGATGAACGCTTCATGACGGGAACAATGGGCGTGGCCCACTCACTCCAGTCCACCTTAGACAGTACTCCTGAATGTTCTAGCCCTTCCAGCTCAGCTTCCACAACAGGTCGTATCGCATAAGGTATCGGTCTGGCTTTGAAAAATTTTGGGTTTGCATGTTCTGCAATCTTGATTTTTGCCTTAATTCCTCTCAGTGTTCCCAGTCCCTGTTGGAACACCTCTTTAGCCTCATCCAATATTCTGGACAATCGTTCAGGTTTGACATCTTTTTTTCCGGAATCTACCGTTATTGCATTTAGGGAGTGCCAGTCCATATTTATTTTCCTGATCCACTCCCGTCCCAGAAGTGGTGGACCTCCCTCAGGTAGTACATATAAGTCCATTCCTTGGTGTTCTTTGCCCTTGTGTACCACCTTGACTTTTATCTTTCCGATGGGGTATACTCTTTGCCCCGTGTATGTCTGCAATACTATCTTCGTATCCCGTAGGGGAATATGTTTGAATAACCTTTTGTAATCTTGCTTATTCATGACCGTCAACGCCGATCCGGTGTCCAATTCCATCTTCATTTGGACTCCTGCTATCTGCAGTGTGACCCAGATAGTTTGTCGGTCAGCTTCTTTACTCACATTGTGAATTCTCAGACTACCCAGTTCCTTGCTGTTGGAGTCTGAATCCGAATTCTGTTCATCCGAACTCTTCTCAGCCACCTTATGTACCTTTCTGCACTTTTCCTGCGGTGACTTTTTGTTGCTGGTCTTCTTTCCTGACCGGCATACTTTAGCTATGTGACCAAGCTTGCCACATTTTCTACATTCCTGGTTTTTAAACCAGCATTGGTTCTGATCGTGTGTTGTCTTCCCACAACGATAACATTTCGTTGTACCCGAAGCCATTTGATCTACGCTGAGTACCGCTGCCATCAGCTGCATTTCCGCAGTGCCTCTCGCTGCGGCTTTGTGCGATGCTGCAATAGAGACAGCCTTATCAAGTGTAAGATCATTCTCTTCAAGCAGCCGCTTTTGTGTTCCTTCTTTCGACAATCCACACACGAATTTGTCTCTCAGTGCCTCTGTCAGGCTTTCCCCAAACTGGCAGTATTTCGCGAGCTTACGCAGTTCAATTAAATACTCCGCGTTGCTTTCCTCTTTCAGTTGTGTTCTCGCATAAAATTTAAATCGTTCCGCTAACATCAGCGGTGTGGGGTTCAAATGATTTTTCAGGACCGCCACAATTTTAGCGAAAGTCTGATCCGCGGGTTTAGCTGGTGATAGAAGATGCTTCAATAGCCCGTATGTCTTTGCACCCATTGAGTTTAGTAAGGTTAGTGCTTTATCTTCATCTGATATTTTATTCGCCTTACAATATATCTCTATGCGTTCTACATACGTGGCCCAATCTTCAACATCGGGATCGAAATCGTTGATGTTACCACGCTTAGGCATCTTCGCAACCTTCTTGAGAAACACAAAGAAATTTTTCTTTTCTTTTTTTTTTTAAAATGGCGGTTTCCCGCGCTTGTCTTCTTCCCCCGCCTATGAAAATGGCGGCTTCCCGCGTTTTGCCTTTCTCCCCCGCTGGCTGTAATGGCAATTGCCGAATTGCTGCATTCGCCCTCCCCAGCGGTTTTCAATCGTGCCTCCCAGCCCCTCTTGCAGTCCGGTCCTTTCCCCCGGCTGCGGCTGAGTTCTCCGCGTTTTTTTTTAATTGTCTCCCGCCTTACGCTGACCCGGTCGTGGTGCCTCGCGGCCTCGGTAGCTGCCCGGCCTTTCTAACCGGTCGCGGTCGAGCTCTCTCTCGACGCTGTTGCGTCTCCCAGCCCGCTTGCAGCCCGGTCTTTCGCACCGGCTGCGTTTGCATTCACCGCGGCTCCCGTGCCTTACGCTGCCCCAGTCTCAGCGCCTCTGGCCCCGACTTCTGTCCGGCTCTTTTCCCCGGCCGTGGTCGAGTTCTCCGCCCTTATATCCTCCGTTTTTCCCTCCCCTACTTCACAGCCACCGTGGCTGACTTGCTGCTCGTCGCTGATCGGCTTACCCACCACCGTGATAGAAGGGATGATCACTGCCTGTTGCTGATGGAAGGCTTCGTGTCAGAATTCTTCCTTTGCTCTGCAGACCCGAGTCTTCTCTCAGCAGAATGATGAGGGCGGATGCCTCCTCTCGACGCCCGTTAAACTGCCTTGGATGTATCTCTGCCGCAGGGTAAGATCGTACTCGTCGCCACTGTTAAGTCTATGAGTTATAATGAGAATTACTACGCAGACCACAAGAGTAACTTTTAACAGGTCTTTACTAGTCGAAGGTCAGGGCGGAACTGCCCAATAAGTCATTACACAGCACTTATATACCGGTGTGGTCACCACCGGTATTACAGTATACAGCAGCCAAGATAAAGTAGTGCCACTCTTAAAATAGTTCTCTTAAAGGTGGAACGGTTACATACACCACAGTGTTGGCCCATTTCAACCCAGCACTACCAATTCGTTTGGCATGTGATGCATCACCCTACGGCATGGGAGCGGTGCTGCCGCACAAATTCCCAGACGGGTTGGAGAGGCCAGTAGCCTTTGCGTCTCGGTCACTAACCTCAGCCGAGCGCAACTACGCCCAGATTGAAAGGGAGGCCCTCAGCCTAGTATGGGGAGTAAAAAAATTCAACCATTATCTGCATGGGCAGAAGTTCACCTTGCTGACTGACCACCAACCATTTGTCTCCATCTTTAATTCTAAGAAGGGCGTGCCAGGAATGACTGCACAGCGGTTACAAAGATGGTCCCTGTTTCTAGGGGCGACTCAATATGAAATAGAATATAAAGGCACGAAACAGCATGGGAACGCTGATGGGCTATCGCGCCTGCCACTGCCTACTGTGTAGGAAGCACCAGCAGTGCACCCTATCGAGATAGTTTATTCGTCGATAATTGAACGAATGCCAGTAACAAACGCGGATATAGAGAAGGAGACCCGCAATGATCCGACGCTGTCACAGGTATATGAATTGACGGTGAGGGGATGGCCAACACATGGCGACTCACTGTTGCCAGCATTCCCATCCAGAAGAGAACAGCTGTCAGTATGCCAGGGGACAGTGATGTGTGGATCCAGAGTGGTGATTCCACCCAAGTTAAGGGAGAGAGTGCTAAAGGATCTACATGAAGGTCATCTGCGGGGAGTGAAAATGAAAAGCCTTGCTAGGGCTTATGTGTGGTGGCCGGGAATCGATCAACAAATCGAAGACCTAACTAAGAGCTGCTTAGGATGCCAGAAGGTCCAAAATGCACCACCACATGCCCCTCTACACCCATCGGAGTGGCCCTCCTCTCCATGGCAACGGGTGCACATTGATTTCGCTGGTCCATTCATGGACTCAATGTTCTTAATAGCAGTGGACGTTCATTCAAAGTGGCCTGAGGTGATAAAAATGTCTTCAACCACTACAGAGAAAACGATTGCAGTCCTACGGACCATATTTGCCAGAAACGGTTTGCCAGAGCATATCTGCTCTGATAATGGACCACAGTTTGTGTCCGACGAGTTCCAAAAATTCATGAAAAGGAATGGAGTAAGGCATTACACATCCGCCCCGTATCATCCAGCCACCAATGGATTGGCTGAGAGGTTCGTACAAACCTTTAAGAAGGCGATAAAGGCCATGTGCGACGAGGAAATTCCACTACAGCATAAGATGGACAATTTCTTATTAGCCTACCGAAACGTGACACATGCAGTTACCAACCAGACCCCGGCCATGATGTTCTTTAACCGAAGGTTGAGATCTCGTCTGGACTTGCTCAGACCAAATGTGCGAAGAAATGTTGAGGACAAACAATTCCAGCACATCAACGAGAAGCCGACAAGGAGCTTCAATGTAGGGCAACCAGTCTTGGCCCATGACTATCGAACAGAGATGTGGCAACCCAGAACGATATGTACAAGGCAGGGGCCATTAATGTACACAGTGGATGTCGGGGAGAACATTGTGAGACGCCACGTCGATCAGATCTTAGCGTCACAGGAAGGCGTCAACCCCATGTCTCGAGTACCTGGGGATGAACCCGCCATACCGGTAGCATCTACTTCAGACCCAGTAGCAGTGGAACCCGATGAACTACCCGATGAAAAGGGGTCAGAATCGCCTCTGCACCAAGAACAAGAACCTCCGGAAAGGCGCAATCCTGAAAGGGTCAGGAATCTGCCCCAAAGACTGAATCTATAAATGGACTTTTGTTATTGAATGTACATGTAAAAATATAATTGTTATTTGAATATTAAGGGGGTATTATTAATCTAAAAATGGAGGAATTGTAGTGTATGTGCTTTAAGTCAGAACTACTTTTTACAGCCCCTGTCTACTGTAGTACCGGTAGTGACCACACCGGTATATAAGCTGTGCGCATTCCTCTGTACCCCAGTCTAGAGATGACCCTCCTCCAGTAAAGACCTGTTATTTGTTTATGTACAGCATCTGTGTAATTATTTATCCACTGAACCACGGATCTAACAATGGTGATCCACCATTTTAAATTTATCTGTGGGCGGGTGGGTTTCCTAGGCCTCAGGGAACCCGTCGGATAAAGGGAGGCGAGAACTGCTGGATCCAGGAGGTAAGTGCCCTTCCACTTACCTGCTGTCGGACCTCCCCGACCTTTCTGATCTCCCCCCGACCTAACCCCCCTAAGGTCCCCGACCCCCGACACCCCCCACGAGGCCTCAGATCTCTGATTCCCCCATCTGGCATTCTGACCTCTGGCCTCCAACCCCTCCTCCTGCCTCCCGACCCCCGGCGCCTGGTCCCCACTCCGGCTTTCCAACCTCCCCAATCCAGTATTCCGACCCTCCTCCAACCTCCGATTTCCCCCTCCGGTCTTCCGGCCTCCCTACTCCAGCCTTTCCAACCATCCTCCGACCTCCGGCCCCCACTATGGATTTCCAACCTCCGCCTTCCAGCCTGCCAAACCCCCTCCGGCCTTCCGACCCCCTTCCAGCCTCTGAACACCCCTCTGACCTTCTGACCTTGGCCCTGCAGCCTACCGACCTCCACCCTCTGGCCTTGTGAACCCCCTCTGACCTTCCAACCTTCCACCCTCCCTCCTCCGGCCTCCTGACACCCCTCCGGCCTCTGATCATCCCCCGATCCCTCATTCCCTCTTCTCTGTGGCCTGGTGCCACGGGCCTACATGCCCGACAGCCAGCCAGGTTCTCCATCTGGCTGGCTGCAGACGGGAAACAGTTATTTTAAGTGTTAATTAGGCCCTGCCGTTAAATTTGGCAGGGCCTGAGGGAAACCCGTTCTCAGCACCCCCCGCCGCCGCTCCCTATCCACCTCCAAAATAAAATTCCCGCCAATCAGTCTATGTGGCTTTTAATGTATTTTTTATTTGTTTACACACTGCTGAAATAATAACTGGAGTGCTGACCTGATGAGAAATATCTGTCCCAGCTATATTTAATAACCTCTTTTTTAAAGAAACAGAATTGTCAAGTATTTCAAACTTGGTAGCTGTAAATTCCTAAACAGTTGTCAGTACTCACCAGCAAATAAAGTCCTAGGCCTAGTTGCGTAATGGGTGCCAAATTGGGACCAAAATGGTGTCCAGCAGCGCGCGCACACTTCTGGTGCGGGTCGTACCGGACGCCATCTTGGTGAGGGTGGTAGGTTGGGTGTTAGGAGCGTCCTCTAGAAGTATGATAAGTAGGCAGATCATGACGCCAATCAAGGTGCAAAGCTGATTTGACACCAGAGCTGCCATTTTCATCATCATCGCTGGAACTAATGCGCTGTGTTAACCTCGGAAAGCTGAACATGCGTTCAACAGCAGGAAGGACCCCCCAGCTCTATATAAAGGGATCATCAATAACTTTCAGGTAACTTGATTTTTGAATTCTAACGGTTCTGTGTAAGTTTGTGGAACTGTTTGGAGCTTTCTCGAGTTATTTAAAGTTATTTAAAGTTGGTGAGGTGGCAGGAAGTAATGCTGCAAGTGGAGAAGGCCTTGTTTCTGACTTCAAGGGTTCTGGTCAGACCACTTGCTCCCAGTCACGTGTGCTCTAGTTGTCTTCCCCTTTGGCCTGGAGCATGACAGGGAGATGAAGCAGAGACAGCAAAGCAGAGGACAAGCTGCTCACAGGAGGGAGGAGGAGGAGAAGGGGGAGTAGGGCTCTCAGCAGGTGGCCTTACCCACCTAGGGTCTTCCGAGAGCAATTCTCTTACCTCCACCTGAGCCAGGAGCAGTGTGTGAGGCGTCTGCGCTTTACGAAGGATGTGCTCACGGAACTCTGTCACCTCTTGCGACCAGACCGGCAGCCTCACGCCAGGGCAAGGACAGTGCTGCCAGTGGCTGTGAAGGCGACATGGCCTGAATTTCTTTGTGTCAGGATTCTTCCAGGCTGGAGCCGAAGACATCTGTAACATCTCCCAGTTCGCTGTCTGCTGCTGCATAAGAGAGGTGACAGATGCTCTTAATGCCAGGAGATGGGACTTCATTGTCTTCTCTATGACCAGAGAGAAGCAGATGGAGCATGCACGTGGCTTTGCCAGGATAGTGGACATCCCCATGGTGCAGGGCGCCATCGACTGCTCGCAAGTGGCTTTGCGGGCACGGTATATAAATGCTGAGCTGTACCGCAACCACAAAGGTTACCATTTGCTGAATGTGCAGTGTGCGACCATGCTCAGCACATCATGATGGTGAATGCCCAGTATCCTGGCAGCATTCATAATGCGTTTATTCTGCACCAGTCCGCTGTTTCCTCAGTCTTTTAGCCACCACCACAAACCAGAGGGTGGCTACTGGGCAACAAGGGCTATCCCTTGAGAACCTGGCTCATGACTCCACTCCACAACCCAACCACACGTGGCCAGCATATGTACAACGAGAGCCATGCTGCCACACAAAACATAGAGCAGACCATTGGGGTGCTGAAGCAATGGTTCCACTGCCTGGACTGCTCTGGAGTAGTCACCGGAGCATGTATCCAGATTTGTGCTGATCTGATGTATCCTCCGCAACCTGGCCATCCTGAGGGCACTGCCCTTGCCACCAAGAATACGGCCACCAGCTCAGGAGCAGGAGGAGGAGGAGGGGGAGGAAGAGGAAGAGGAGGAGGAGGAAGAGGAGGAGGAGGAAAAGAAGGAGGCGGAAGAGGAGGAAGTAGAAGAGGAGGAGGGGGTAGCGAAAGAAAGGAGTCAACCCAGACAGCCCCTTTCTGGCCGGGATATCCAGGATTGAATCATCCGCCTGCAGCACCAGCTAACACAACCCCAATGTCCCATTCAACATTAGTCCCACACCTTACCTTCCCTCTGTTACTGACCATCACAGCGTCCTCTTTCCAACAATGCTAAACTAAAAACCATCACAAAGCAAATATTCCAATCAAACTTTATCAAACTAACCATCCAATATTACATCAAAAAATCAACTAATCACGCTTGTGCATTCCCTTAGTGACTGTCTTGCGTGTGTCTTTGCCTAACTGAGTGCTACCCCAGTGGCTGCAACATGGCTGGTGGAAGGCTGCTGACTTTCAGTGAGGGAGACTGCAAATGGCCTTGCAGGATGGCCTTGTGGTACTCTGGACCTAGTAGGCCCGGCTTCGGACTGCACCATCTTGGCATGGGCGGCAGCAGTCTGGGCTGGCTGGTTGACAGGCAGCAGCAAGGGCACTGGTGGAGTGGCAGTGGTGGGAAGACAAATGCTGTCATCCTGAGAGACGACACCAGGTTCTACCTCCATAGATCCATTTCCACTCCCCAGGGACAGCACTTCAGCAATTCTAGCAATCTGCTAGAGTACAGACTGCTGGACTGCTGTGACAACCTGCAAGCCCCTTTCAACACTGGTAAACTCAGCCACGATGGCAGCAGTCTGTGCTTGTGTGGCAGCAAGCTGAGCTTGCACGACTTCAGTCTGAGCTTCCATTGCAGCACTCAGACATTGGATGGCTTCTGCTTGTGCTGCAATCATAGAATCATAGAATCATTGCAGCACAGAAGGAGGCTATTTGGCCCATCGAGGTCGTGTCAGCTCTCTGCGAGAGCACTTCAGCTAGTTCCACTCCCCAGCCCTTTCCCTGTAGCCCTGCAATTTTTTTCCCTTCAGGTAAGAGAGCGGAATTGAGTAAAGTGGATTGGGAAAATAGGTTAAAGGATAAGACGATACATGATCAGTGGTGTACATTTAAGGAGTTATTTTACAAATTCCAAAAAAAGTATATTCCACTGAGAAAAAAAGGGTGTAAAAGAAAAGACAGCCATCCGTGGCTAAGTAAAGAAATTAAGGATAGTATTCGACTAAAAACAAGGGCATATAAGGTAGCCAAATCTAGTGGGAGGATAGAGGATTGGGAAAACTTTAAAAGACAGCAAAAAATAACAAAAAGATTGATTAAGAAAGGGAAGATAGATTATGAAAGTAAATTAGCAAAAAATATAAAGACAGATAGTAAGAGTTTTTATAGTTATATAAAAAGAAAAAGGGTGGCTAAAGTAAATGTTGGTCCCTTAGAGGATGAGACCGGGAAATTAATGGTGGGAAATATGGAGATGGCAAAAACACTGAATGAATATTTTGTATCAGTCTTTACAGTAGAGGACACCAAGAATATCCCAACACTTGACAAGCAGGGGGCTATAGGGGGGGAGGAGCTAAATACGATTAAAATCACTAAGGAAGTAGTACTTGGTAAAATAATGGGACTCAAGGCGGATAAATCACCTGGACCTGATGGCTTACATCCCAGGGTTTTGAGGGAAGTGGCGGTAGGGATTGTGGATGCATTGGTAATAATCTTCCAAAACTCCCTGGACTCAGCAAAGGTCCCGGCAGACTGGAAAACTGCTAATGTAACACCCTTATTCAAAAAGGGCAGTAGACAGAAGGCTGGAAACTATAGACCGGTTAGCCTAACATCTGTGGTAGGTAAAATTTTGGAGTCCATTATTAAGGAGACAGTAACAGGACATTTGGATAATCATAATTTAATAAGACAAAGTCAGCATGGTTTTATGAAGGGGAAGTCATGTTTGACAAATTTGCTGGAGTTCTTTGAGGAAGTAACATATAGGGTGGATAAAGGTGAACCAGTGGACGTAGTGTATTTAGACTTCCAAAAGGCATTTGACAAGGTGCCACACAAAAGATTATTGCTTAAGATAAAAAATCACGGGATTGGGGGTAATATTCTGGCATGGATAGAGGATTGGCTATCTAACAGAAGGCAGAGAGTTGGGATAAATGGTTCATATTCAGACTGGCAATCAGTAACCGGTGGTGTTCCGCAGGGGTCAGTGCTGGGTCCCCAACTCTTTACAATCTATATTAACGATTTGGAGGAGGGGACCGAGTGTAACACATCAAAGTTTGCAGATGATACTAAGATGGGAGGGAAAGTAGTGAGTGAGGAGGACATAAAAAACCTGCAAGGGGACATAGACAGGCTAAGTAAGTGGGCAGAGATTTGGCAGATGGAATACAATACTGGAAAGTGTGAGGTTATGCACTTTGGCAGGAAAAATCGTAGAGCAAGTTATTATCTTAATGGCAAGAAACTTGAAAGTACTGAAGTACAAAGGGATCTGGGGGTCCTGGTGCACGAAACTCAAAAGGTTAGTATGCAGGTGCAGCAAGTGATTAAGAAGGCCAATGGAATGTTGGCTTTCATTGCTAGGGGGATAGAATATAAAAATAGGGAGGTATTGCTTCAGTTGTACAAGGTATTGGTGAGACCGCACCTGGAATACTGCATACAGTTTTGGTGTCCATACTTAAGAAAGGACATACTTGCTCTCGAGTCAGTACAAAGAAGGTTCACTCGATTAATCCCGGGGATGAGGGGATGGACATATGAGGAGAGGTTGAGTAGATTGGGACTCTACTCATTGGAGTTCAGAAGAATGAGAGGCGATCTTATTGAAACATATAAGATTATGAAGGGGTTGGATCGGGTGGATGCAGGGAGGATGTTCCAGATGATGGGTGAAACTAGAACTAGGGGGCATAGTCTTAGAATAAGGGGCTGCTCTTTCAAAACTGAGATGAGGAGGAACTACTTCACTCAGAGGGTGGTAGGTCCATAGAATATGCTGCCCCAAAAAGCTGTCGAAGCTACATCATTACATAAATTTAAAACAGAAATAGACAGTTTCCTAGTCGAAAAGGGAATTAAGGGTTACGGGGAGCGGGCAGGAATTTGGACATGAGTCTAGGTTTGGATAGGTCATGGCCCTGTGGGTAACGGAGCGGGCCCAGGGGCCGTGTAGCCTGATCCTGCTCCTGTTTTCGTGTGTCTAATGCTGTTAGATTCAGGAGATAGTCCTGTCATAGTGGATTGGCGGTTAGGATCAGATCAGCCATGATCTTATTGAATGGCGGAGCAGGCTCGAGGGGCCAATTGGCCTACTCCTGCTCCTATTTCTTATGTTCTTATGTTCTTATGTAGGTACTTATCCAATTCCCTTTTGAAAGCCATGAATGAGTCTGCCTCCACCATCCTTTCAGGCAGTGAATTCCAGATCCTAACCAGTTGTTGTGTAAATAAGTTTCCCCTCATGTCGCATTTAGTTCTTTTGCTTATCACCTTAAATCTGTGTCCTCTGGTTCTCGACCCTTCCGCCAATGGGAACAGTTTCTCTCTATCTACTCTGTCTAGACCCATTATGGTTTTAAACACCTCTATCAAATCTCCTCTCAACCTTTTCTGCTCTAAGGAGAACAACCACGTAACTGAAGTCCCTCATCCCTGAAACCATTCTCGTAAATCTTTTTGGCACCCTTTCTAAGGCCTTTACATCCTTCCTAAAGTGCGGTGCACAGAATTGGACAAAATACTCCAGTTTATGCCGAACCAGTGTTTTATAAAGATTCATCATAACTTCCTTGCTTTTGTACTGTATACCTCTATTTATGAAGCCCAGTATCCCGTATGCTTTTTTAACCGCTTTCTCATCCTGCCCTGCCACCTACACATATACCCCCAGGTCTCTCTGTTCATGCATCCCCTTTAGAATTGTACCCTTTAGTTTTTTTTTGTCTTTTAATATGCCTGTGAAGCACCTTGTGACGCTTTACTATGTTAAAGGTGCTATATAAATACTAGCTGTTGTTATATTGCCTCTTCTTGTTCTTCCTACCAAAATATATCACTTCGCACTTTTCTGCCACATGTCCGCCCATTTCACCAACCTGTCTATGTCTTCTTGAAGTCTATCACTCTCCTCCTCACTGTTTACTATACTTCCAGGTTTTGTGTCATCTGCAAATTTTGAAATTGTGCCCCGTACACCCAAGTCCAAGTAATTAATATATTAATATATATCAAGAAAAGCAGTGGTCCTAGGGCCGACCCCTGGAGAACACCACTGTATACCTTCCTCCAGTCCGAAAAACAACCGTTCACCACTACTCTCTGTTTCCTATCACTTAGCCAATTTCGTATCCATGCTGCCACTGTCCCTTTTATTCCATGGGCTTCAACTTTGTTGGTCTGTCTGCTTCTATGCCAATTTGCATGTGGCTCAGGCAATAATCCAGAGATTATTACCCTTGAGGTCCTGCTTTTTAATTTAGATCCTGATACTCTTTCAGCAGGAAATGTACTGATCAAGAAAGTTCTCCTGAACACACTTCAGAAATTCTTCCCCCTCTCTGCCCTTTACATTACTGTCCCAGTCTATATTAGGATAGTTGAAGTCCCCCATTATTACTACTCTATAGTTCTTGCACCTCTCTGTAATTTCCCTGCAAATTTGCTCCTCTATATGCTTCCCACTAGTTGGTGGCCTATAGAATATACCTGGTAGTGTAATGGCACCACTATTATTTCTTAACTCTAACCAAATAGATTCTGTCCTTGACCCCTCCAGGACATCCCCTTTCTTCAGCACTGTAACATTCACCTTAACTAATACTGCCACCCCACCTCCTTTCTTTCCTTCCCTATCTTTCCTGAACACCTTATATCCAGGAATATTTCATACCCAATCCTGCCCTTTTTTGAGCAAGGTCTCCATTATCGCACAACATCATATTCCCATGTGGCTATTAGCACCTGCAGCTCACCAACCTTATTTACCACGCTTCATGCATTTACACACATACACTGTAAACCTATCTTAGACCTTCTTGTATTCTCTCTGAGTCTGACCCCACCTAATACCTTACTGTTTCTTATTCTAGTGCTATCTGTCTCTCCCCATTCTTTGTGCACTTTATTTCCCCTTTTAATGCTACATCCTGGTGCCCATCCCCACGATGTTGAGACATGGAAGCTGAGACTGCAGCCATTAGGTGCTGCATGATGGTTGGGTCCACAATGCACTAATGGATCAGCCCACCCCTTCCACGCCGGAAAGGATGGGCTCCAAGCTCTGCCCAAAGCCCTGAACAAGGCTGGAACTGGACTCCTACTTACTCCTTAACTTTGCATTCAGGCTTTCTGGCAGGCCTGCCAGTGCACCAAGCATTTCATTGTGCATACAAATCAGCGTTCTTCTGTAGCCCGCCCCATCGAAGTCTGCCCCTCCGGGGAGCTGGCACCTGAGCTACCTTTTCCCTCAACCCTGGCTGCAGGCCCCTCGTGCTCGGTATCTCACCATGGGCAGATCCCGTGTCTAACCTATCCTCTAAAGTACGCGGAATGTCAGTATTTGAGCTGGTGGCTGGGAGTGTGAAAGCAAGTGACGGTGTTCCTTCTTCTTCTACTTCACTCTCCTCTCCCTCTTCATGTTGACAGCCTGGCACAAGGATAGTGTTGTGGTGAGGGGAGAGGGGTAAAGCAAAAGGAGCATTTATACCATGTGCAGATTGTAAATCAGAAGAGATTGTGGGATGAGGGGAAAGTGGGATGTGAGAAGAAGGATAACATATGAGGATACTGGTATCTTGTATTCTTTCAGCCCCACCGCTGGCCATGGGCTCAGTCATGCCTCTGCCAAGAATGGCCAGTACCGTCTCCGCCAAGGGGGTGAGGTCATGCTGGCGCGTCTGTTCCCCAGTCAGTTCAGGTCTGCTGCCGCCGGTTATGCACCATCTTTTCCTGGTTGAATAGCTGCCAGTGTGTTCAAGCTGTGCAATATGGGTGTGAGGCTTGCAGCAGTGCTAAGTGTGCGTGGGTGAGGTGAATCTATGAATGTGAGGTGTGTGTCTTGTTTGGTAGAGATTGTTGGTAGGTGAATGAGGGGGGTGTGGTGCATTGAGCAGTGTGTGAGGCTGGTGGTGTAGATGGTGGGATATGGTATTTGAAGATTAATTGACTGACCTTGACCACTCGTGTGAGGTCATTAATTTTTTTCCTGCTTTGAGTCCAGGTCCTTGGGACTATTGGTGGCAATTACTACATTGGCTATCTGCTTTCACTGCAGTGTTGTCTGTTGCCTGGAGGCCTCCTGGCTGCCTGTAGAAAGAGGACCTCTCTCCTGGAGTTGACCTCCTGGACCATGGCCTCCAGTGCTGCATCCAAGAACCTTGGTGCCCTTTATCTGGCCTGTTGAGCCATTACTCAGTCTTCTTCTTTATAACACTTGCCTCCACAACCAGTTCCAGAACTTGTTGCAGGCAGAAGGTACCTCCCGTTTAAGAGGTGCAGTCTGTCTTTAAGAAATGGAGGCTAGCTTTAATTAGAGCTAGCCTCGCACGAACTTGGGCCTCCTGCTGAAAGTTCAGCCACTCAGCAGCACATTCAGTGCTTGGCTGAATGTTACAATCACATAGAGTATCTGGTAGCATGAATTTTACGTGCTGCCTGCAGTCCCCTGAATGGGTGCGGGTTGTTATCACATCACGATCCCCGTGACCATTTTCAGGGGCTTCCGAATTTCTAAGCTCTAGACTGTCTGTACAAATTTTTAACTTAAAAGCATTTTGAAACAGTTTCCAAGCTGCAATTTTTATGAAAAAGTTTTTAAGAACATAAGAACATAAGAAATAGGAGCAGGATTAGGACATTTGACCCTCGAGCCTGCTCCACCATTCAATAAGATCATGGCTGTTCTGGTCTTGGCCTGAACTCCACTTTCCTGCCCGCTCCCCATAACTCTTCACTCCCTTATCGTTCAAAAATCTGTCTATCTCCATCTTAAATATAGTCAATGACCCAGCCTCCATAGCTCTCTGGGGTAGAGAATTCCAAAGATTCACGACCCTCTGAGAGCAGAAATTCCTCCTCATCTCCGTTTTAAATGGGCGACCCCTTATCCTGAAACTGTGGCCCCTAGTTCTAGATTCTCCCACGAGGGGAAACATCCTCTCTGCATCTAACCTGTCATGCCCCCTCAGAATCTTATATGTTTCAATAAGGTCACCTCTCATTCTTCTAAACTCCAATGAGTATAGGCCCAACCTGCTCAACCTTTCTTCATAAGACAACCCCTTCATCTCAGGAATTAACCTAGTAAACCTTCTCTGAACTGCCACCAATGCAAGTATATCCCTCCTTAAATAAGGAGACCAAAACTGTACACAGTACTCCAGGTGTGGTCTCACCAACGCCCTGTACAGTTGCAGCAAGACTTCCTTACTTTTATACTCCATCCCCCTTGCAATAAAGGCCAACATTCCATTTGCCTTCCTAATTACTTGCTGTACCTGCATGCTAACTTTTTGTGTTTCATGTACAAGGACCACCAGATCCCTCTGTACCGCAGCATTTTGTAATCTCCCTCCATTTAAATAATAATTTGCTTTTTTATTTTTCTTACCAAAGTGGATAACCTCACATTTTCCCACATTATACTCCATCTGCCAAATTTTTGCCCACTCACTTAACCTATCTATATCGCTTTGCAGATTCTTTGTGTCCTCTTCACAACTTGCTTTCAAACCTATCTTTGCATCATCAAAATTTGACTACATTGGTCTCTTCATCCAAGTCATTAATATAGATTGTAAACAGCTGAGGCCTCAGCACTAATCCCTGTTGTGCCACACTAGTTACCATTTGCCAACCTGAAAATGACCCATTTTTCCTGACTCTCTGTTCCCTGTTAGTTAGCGAGTCCTCTATCCATGCTAATATATTACCCCCAACCCCAGGAGCTGTTATCTTGTGCAGTAACCTTTTATGTGGCACCTTATCGAATGCCTTCTGGAAATCCAAATACACTACATCTACTGGTTCCCCTTTATCCACTCTGCTCATTACATCCTCAAAGCAAATTTGTCAAACATGGTTTCCCTTTCATAAAACCATGCTGACTCTGCTTGACTGTATTATGATTTTCTAAATGTCCTGCTATTACTTCCTTAATAATGGACTCCAGCATTTTCCCAATGACATGTTAGACTAACTGGTCTATAGTTTCCTGCTTTCTGTCTCCCTCCTTTCTTGAATAGGGGTGTTACATTTGCAGTTTTCCAATCCGCTGGGACCACTCCAGAATCCAGGGAATTTTGGTAGATTACAGCCAATGCATCCACTATCTCTGCAGACACTTCTTTTAAGACCCTAGGATGCAAGCCATCGGGTCCAGGGGACTTGTCCACCTGTAATCCTGTAAGTTTGCCTAACACTTTTTCTCTAGCGATAGTGATTGTTTTAAGTTCCCCCCCTCCCTATAGCCCCTTGATTATCTATTATTACTGGGATTTTTTAGTGTCTTCTACCATGAAGACTGATACAAAATATTTGTTTAAAGTCTCTGCCATTTCCCTGTTTCCCATTATTAATTCACCAGTCTCATCCTCTAAGGGACTAACGTTTACTTTAGTTACTCTCTTCCTTTTTATATACCTGTAGAAGCTCTTACTGTCTGTTTTTATATTTCTTGCTAGTTTGTTCTCATAACCTATCTTCTCTCTATTATTTTTTTAGTCATCCTTTGCTGGTTTCTAAAAATTTCCCAATCCTCTGGCCTACCACTAATCTTCGCATCATTGTATACCTTTGTTTTCAACTTGATACAGGTACCATCCTTAACTTCCTTAGTTAGCCATGGATGGTTCATTCTTCTCTTAGAGTCTTTCTTTTTCACTGGAATATATCTTTGCTGAGAGTTATGAAATATCTCCTTAAATGTCTGCCACTGCTTATCTACCGTCTTACCCTTTAATCTATTTTCCCAGTCCACTTTAGCCAATTCTGTCTTCATACCTTTGTAACTACCTTTATTTAAGATCAGGACATTAGTTTGAGACCCAAGTTTCTCAAGCTCAAACTGAATTTGAAATTCTAACATGCTATGATCACTCTTCCCTAGAAGATCCTTTACTATGAGATAATTAATTAATCCTTCTCATTGCACATTACCAGATCTAAAATAGCCTACTCCCTGGTTGGTTCCACAATGTATTGTTCCAAGAAACCATCCCGAATACACTCTATGAATTCTTCCTCAAGGCTACCTTTGCCAATTTGATTTGTCCAATCTCTATGAAGATTAAAATCGCCCATGATTATTGCAGTACCTTTCTTATAAGCCTCCATTATTTCTTGATTTATACTTTGTCCTACAGTGTAGCTACTGTTAGGGGGCCTATAGGCTACTCCCACTAGTGACTTCTTTCCCTTATTATTTCTTATTTTACAAAACTTTACTCCTTAAAACTATTTAAAATGATTTGCAAATTAAACATTACAGTGCACTTGCCTCCTTAAAGACACCTTTGCACCTGCAAATTTGGTCCGGTTCAAATAAACCAATTTCTGACATTTGTACAGTGGCAGTTTCTCTTTAAAATGCAACACAGGGTTTTTTTGAGACTGGAAAACTCTGTTTAGTAGTATGGTTACTTTGAACTAATTGCTTTATCACCCCATCATAAAATTTTACAATCCTTTCAGTGAATTATTTGGTGGTACAGGAAGTTTAGAAACATTGCCTCAACTACCTAATTACACTACAGAAAACACAACTACCTAATGGGCATATCACGATCAGAACCTTTTAGTCACACACAGTGTTTTATGGCCTAGATGGGATTCCGCATCAGTGATTGTAACTATCCTAGGCTGATATATGAAGGGAGAGCCTGTAACAGTCTTTTCTAGCCCAGAGAGTTAGGGAGGGCTCATACAGTCGATGTGGAGAAATGATTTAGCAGCTGACCTGAGGACATTTTCTCCACTATTAACTTTTGTTTAAACTCAAGCTGAATAAATGCTAGGGTACGGTCTACATGTATCTCAACTATGTATTTTTATTTTAGTTGTATTGACTAAAGCAAAGGATTATTAAGAAAATTTCTTTTGTTATATCTTACAAATTAAATAACTTTTAGTCAACAGGCAAGTTACTTCAAAGTATCCTTGTCTGGTGTTAGTTTGGCAGTATTCCTCATTATTTTATTTCAATATATAACAGTCTTGAATTTCCCTTGTGGTAACCCGGGGTGCAATCTTGCCAGCCCTGGGGAGGCAGGTTTGGAGGCAGGACTGCCGGGGAAATGGCAGAATCTGGGGGCGGGTGCCCAACCCACCTCCGTGCCATCTTGCCAGGCGGCGGGTAGCCGACCCGTGCCGGGTCCCGTCTCCTTGGAGGCGGGAAGAGGATTAGTGTCACTTATCTGCCTGTTAACAGATAGTTAACAGGCAGATAAGAGGATTATCCTAATTTTACCCAAACAAGTGCGGGCTTCCTGAAGGCTGCGAACCCCGCCAGGGTCACTGAGGCGAGCAGTGGGTCTGCGGGGTGCAAAGGTGCGCTGTGAAGGTAAGTGATGGGTGCAAGTGTGGAGAGGTGAGTGTGTGAGGTAAGTAGAAAGTGTTGGTAAAAGTTTACTTACCTTTGTTTCTTCCTGCAGGCTTCAAGAGTTGAGGATGCGGAGAGTCTCGCACCTCCGTGGCAGAGATGACAGATGGCCGCTGCATTCTCCACTGCAGCAACCATCTAATTTCTACAAAAGAAAGAGGTTTGATGAGTCTTGAATTCAAGAACTCATCAAACTACACAGAATGTCAGTGTTTGACAGCTTCACAGAGCTGTCAAACGATGACAATTTTTGACAGATGAAACGTCATACGTTGACGTTCTCTGTAACCGGCTTTCCCTTAATTGGCCTGCTAAGCCCGCTGGGCGGGCTTAACAAGGTCAATCAAGGGAAAATAGTGTGGGCTGGCCAGAAGTTGATGGAGGCGGGACTGAAACCCGACAATTGGGAGCCCCGCCTCCAAAAGCTCCCCATTGGCAAAATCCACCAACCAGTGCCAAACTGCGGAAAGATTTTTCTCAAAAGTGGCATCAGTATGGATGGGCGTATTGTAATGGAATGCAATTGATGAGATGACATCATACAACATACTTACAATGCAGGAATGTGCTATAAAGTACCATTACTGTTGAAACTCTTAGGGGGAGAAATTCGATATCGCCCCATTTGGGGCGCAATTATCGGTCGGGCGCAAAGTTTAGCGCCTGCCGCTAATTATCGCCTCCGACTGCAAAGTTGGCCTATATCGCCCCTGGAGGTGATTTGAGTGCTAAATCAGGCACTACACACCTCTCTTAAGGCGCTAACGCCGAGGAGCGAGGCGCTACCTCAGAGCGCTGGCAAAGCTCATGTGATGTCAGTTAACAATGGAACACAGACACACTGGCGCCAGCCAGTTCTTAAAGGGGAGGGTTGATCTTGCTCTCCAGCCACACCCTGCTCACTGCTGCCTTGCATCTCAGCCTGGAGAGACCTGTACATCAATTCTGCTGGAAAGAACAATGGAGAGGCCCAGGGAAAGAGCTCAGAGTGCAGCCCCCATAATCTCTTCTAAATCGATGCAAGGAAGGTCAAAATGAACCTGCAAAGTGCTGGTCAGTACCCAAAACTCCTTCACACAGCGTTGAATTTCTCCAGAATGCGTGGTGCAAAAATGTCGCTGACAAAAAAAGGCAGGAAATGGCCGCCTTTAAATAGCGCTCCCCCAGTCCCTTCCTGACTGCAAAACGTTCCACTCTACCTGTTGTTGCTAGCGGCAGGCGGAAAGGCAGGGGGCGCCACTCAATATCCAGTCCGGGGCGCTACTGGGGCATTGCACGCTCGACTGATGTCACGATCTGCGTGTACAGAAAATCGTGGCAGTAGTGTTTAATGCTGCCGCAAAATATCTGTTCAATTTCGCGAGCAGCGCAAACATCGTCCAGACGCTAGTTGCTTTGCACCCCATTAGTGACCTCTTAAGGCGCTAACGGGAGGCACAAAGCAACCGAATTTATCCCCCTTATTTTGTAAGAGTGCAAGGAAGACTTGCACACCCCTAGTATACAGCACTTCTGTGGACTGGTGAGTGTGGGGTTAAAACATATATTGCCAGTTAGCACAGTGCAATCAATCACAGAGGAATCATTTAAATTAGGTAAATGCTGAATTTAAATTATTGGCCTAGAAATTGGGTTACTTACCGCTACCCGTTAGTGCTGGAATCCTGAAAAAATGGCCCTGGACATGTAAATATGGAGAGCGTGACGGCAGTCAGCATGCAATGCCGACTTAACACCACACTCTGCCAACTTGGACCTTTGCGCTGAGTTCAGTGCTGGGTCCTAAGCTCGCTCTCAAAAGCGAGTGTGCAGCAGACTGACAGAGACGCTGTCAGCACTTCTTAAAGGGACCCACTCATTTTTCAGGTAAGTATGCGTTTCAGCTTTTGGGCTGGATTTTTTAAAAATTTTATTGTAGTAGTGGCTTGGTGTAATACATGTTAAAAGTTTTTTTAAGTGGCAGAGAGTACAGGGAGTTCTGCTGGACAATCGCAAAGCCTCGGATGGTAAAGGAAGGCATCTGAGAAGACAGAAAATGCTGGAAATATTCAGCAGGTCAGGCAGCATCTGTGGAGAGAGAAACAGAGTTTACGTCTCAGGTTGAGATGTTGCCTGACCTGCTGAGTGCTTCCAGCATTTTCTGCTTTTATTTCAGATTTACAGCATCCACTTGCAGAGGGAAGAGGAAGACACAGAAGAGGAAGACACAGAAGGGGAAGATGCAGAAGAGAAAGATGCAGAAGAGGAAGAAGCAGAAGAGGAGGAGGTGGAAGAGGAGGAAGCAGAAGGAAGGATGCAACCCAAACAGTCCTTTTCTGGCCGTGATATCCGAGATGGAATCATCCGCCTGCAATACCAGTGACCACAACCCCAATTCCTCTTTCAACATTTGTCCCACTCCTTACCTTCTCTCTGTTACTGACCATTACAGCATCCTCCTGGCCATTTTGCTGAAATAAAAGCCACCACAAAGCAAATTTTCCAATCCAACCTTTTACCTCTCTCATCCAATATGACATCAAGAGCTTAACTCATTACCCTTGTGCATTCTCTTAGTGACTGTCTTGTGTGTGCCTTTGCCTATCCTAGTGATGTTACGCAGTTCTACCCCAGTGGCTGCAACATGGCTGGTGGAAGGCTGCTGACTTTCAGTGGGGGAGACTGCAAATGGACTTGCAGGTCGACCTTGAGGAGCTGGTGGCTGGGAGTGTGAGATCGAGTGATGGTGTTTCTTCTTCTTCTTCTGGCTGGGCAGGCTGCATTTCTTGGGTGTCTGAAATGAGGAAGGCACAAGGGTGGAGTTGTGGTGAGGGGAGGGCGGAAAGCAAGAGGTGCATGCGAGAAGGAGAATAACATATGAGGATACCAGCATCTTGTAACCTTTCTGCCCCGCCGCTGGCCAAGGGCTCAGCCATGCCCCTGCCAAGGATGGCCAGCAGCATCTCCTCCAAGGGGGCGAGGTGAAGCTAGGAATGGGAGGTGTGCCTCATGATTGATACAGATTGTTGGTAGATGAGTGATTGGGGGTCGTGCATTGAGCAGAGTGTGAGGCTAATGGTGCAGTTGGTAGGAGATGGTTTTGAAGATGCATTCACTGACCTTAACTGGTCTGAGGTCATTAAGCTTCTTTGGGCACTGGAGCCAGGTCATGGGGGTGACACTGCTGGCAGTGACAGCCTTGGTGATCTGGTCCCACATCATTCTTTCTGGCGGGCCTCCTGTGGGTAGAGGACCTCTCTTGCAGTGTTGACCCACTGCACAAAGCTGGAGTGCTGCGTGCGAGACGCTGGGCGCCCTTCCCTGGCTTGCTGAGCCATTTGTGTTAGTGCTGAAGCACTTTTCCCTGTTTTTGAGGTGCAGAAGGCAGTTCAGCTTTAAGAACTGAAGACTCCCATTTGGGAATTCTTTTTAATTTTTTTCAGAAGGCAGTTGAACTCTAAGGGCTAAAAACTGCTCTCTACAATGACAGCCCTGCTTTAAGAAAAGGCTGTTCTTGCTGCAATGATGCTACGGCCATGCTACTTGGGCCTCATTCTGGGACTACCGCCAAGAGAACCAGCCTTGCACAGTAAGGTTAGCACTGGGCTAATGTTAATTAGCGACCAGCACCAATTTACCGGTCCTGCCAACAGCCGTTAACTCCAGCCTGCAGTGGCACCGGCAGGTTTATTGCGCTCTCCAATTTTTAGCCCATACAACATTAAAAATGTTTTTTAAATCTTTGGCCGGAACCACCAACCAACCTAAGTTACAACAGCGGTGCTGTTGCAATGAATCTCCCTCCCTCCCCTCCCCCACCCCACCACCTGAGGTGAGGGCCACACTGGTGCTTTAAGTGGCCCATCAATATCTATATTACCTTGACCCCAAAAAAATGGGCCTGGGTCAGGGGTTCAGGAAAGAGACGGGCAATGTTATAGAGGTGGAAGTAGGTGGACTTTGTGATGGACCGTATAGTCAGCAGAAGCTCAGCTTGGATCAAGTAGGACGCCAAGGTTGCAAACTGTCTGTTTCTGCCTAGGAGAATGACCAGGAATCAGGATGGAATCGGAGTCAAGGGTATGGAGTTTGCGGAGAGGTTGAAGCCAATGGCTTTGGTCATCCCAGTGTTTAACTGGAGGAAATTACAGCTCATCCAAGACGTGATGTCAGGCAAACAGTCTGAAAACACAGAGGGCGTGGCGGGGTCTAGTGAGGTGGTGGAGAGATAGAGCTGAGCATTGTCAGCATACATGTGGAAGCTGAGCCCATGTCTTTGAATGATGTTGCCAAGGGACAGCATGTAGATAAGGAAGGGGAAGGGACCAAGGCTAGATCCTTAGGGAAATCCAAAGATAATGGCGTGAGGGGGTGGAAAAGAGAACCCATTGTTGGAGATGCTCTGGCTATGATCAGATAGATAAGAAAAAAACCTAACAATGACAGTCCTGCTGAGCTGGAGAACAGAGGAGAGGCATTGGTAGAGGATAGTTTGGTTGACCGTGTCAAGGGCTGCAAAGAGGTCAAGAAGGATAAGGAGAGATAATGTACCACAGTCACAATCACAGAGGATGTCATTTGTGACTTTAGTTAGGGCTGTTTCAGTGCTGTGGAATCTAATTGTAGAGATTCAAATATGCAGCTGCGGGAAAGATTGGCACAAATTTAGGAGGCGACAACACATTCGAGGACTTTGGAAAGGATAGGAAAGCTGGAGATGGGGTGGTAGTTTGCAAGGAAAAAAGAAGTTGAGGGTTTTTTTTTTTGAGGAGGGGGATGATGATGACAGTTTTAAAAGAGAAGGGGACTGTATCCAAGGAGAAGGAACAATTTATAATATCAGCTGGCATGGGGGCCAGGAAGGAAAATTGCATGTGCAGCAGTTTAGTAGGAATAGGGTCAAAGGGAGCAGAAGGTGGGTTGCCGACAGAGAGAGCATGAGGAGAGATGGGAGAGAAATTAGAGAGAGACATGGGCTTGGAGCTAGGCCAGAAGTGAACCTGGGAGGAGGTTTGACTTGGTGGGCAAGGGGTGTAAGAAACAGCTATTAGATGCATAGATGAAGTTTGACTCTTAGAACAGAAATTAAAATGCAGTCATAAACAAATGGGTGAAGTGTCAGCAAGGTCAACTAACAAACACCAAAATGATAAGAATTAAGAATGTCATAAAATGTAAGAAAACACGGGAGGATAGTGTTGCGTCCGTGTATAATAAGACACGGACTGCGGAGAATGGTACAACAGGTGTTTACTCAACGTGGCTCACACTGCAACTGATCTGTACAGATTACTACTCAGTGTTATATACAGGTGTGGTCACTGCCGGTACTGCAGTATACATGAGCTGTAAAACATAGTTCCCCCCTTAAAGGTATATACATTACAATTCCTCCCCTTTTAGATTAACAGTACCATAACACTCATTTAACAATTAAATATCAAACTAATTACAATTAACACTTTTAACATGCAACATTAACTGAAAATAGTCTATTTATAAATTCAGTCTTTGGGGAGGCTTCCTGATTCTTTCTGGAAAACGCCTTTCCCGAGTGTCTCGCTCTTGGTGCGGAGGCGATTCTAGCACCCTGTCGTCAGTTGATTCATCAGCTTCCAATGCTATTGTTTCTGAGGTAGATGTGACCTGTACGTCGGGTTCCTCACCAGGTACGTATGGCCGAGACATGGGGTTGACTCGTTCCTGTGACTCTAGGATCTGGTCAGCATGGCATCTCACAATGTTCTCCCCAACATCCACTGTGTACATTAGCGGCCCTTGCCGTGTGCATATCGTTCCTGGTTGCCATTTCTCTGTTCGGTAGTCGCGGGCCAAGACTGGTTGCCCTATATTGAAGCTCCTTGTCGGCTTCTCATTGATGTGCTGGAATTGATAACTCTCAACATCTCTTCGTACATTTGGTCTGAGCAAATCCAGACGACATCTCAACCTTCGGTTAAAGAACATCATGGCCGGGGCCTGGTTGGTGACTGCATGTGTTGCATTCCGGTAGGCGAACAGGAAATTGTCCACCTTGTGCTGCAGCGGAATGTTGTCATTGTACATAGCCTTTATTGCCTTCTTAAAGGTTTGTACGAACCTCTCAGCCAATCCATTTGTGGCTGGATGATACGGGGCGGATGTGTAATGCCTTACCCCATTCCTTTTCATAAATCTTCGAAACTCTTCGGACACAAACTGTGGTCCGTTATCAGAGCAAATCTGCTCTGGCAAGCCGTTCCTGGCAAAAATGGTCCGTAGAACTGCAATAGTTTCCTCCGTGGTGGTGGAGGACATTTTGATCACCTCAGGCCATTTCGAGTGCGCATCCACGGCTATTAAAAACATTGAGTCCATGAATGGACCAGCAAAATCAATATGCACCCGTTGCCGTGGAGATGAAGGCCACTCCCATGGGTGTAGAGGGGCATGTGGTGGTGCATTTTGGACCTTCTGGCATCCTGAGCAGCTCTTTGTCAGGTCCTCGATTTGCTGATCGATCCCCGGCCACCACACATAAGCCCTAGCAAGGCTTTTCATTTTCACCCCTCCCAGATGACCTTCCTGAAGCTCATTGAGCACTCTATCCCTTAACTTGGGTGGAATTACCACTCGGGATCCACACATCAAGGTCCCCTGGCATACTGACAGCTGTTCTCTTCTGGATGAGAATGCTGGCAACAGTGAGTCGCCATGTGCTGGCCATCCCTTCCCCGTCAAATCGTATACCCGAGACAGTGTCGGGTCATTTCGGGTCTCCTTCTCTATACCAGCATTAGTTACTGGCAAGCATTCAATTATAGTCGAATGATGAAATATTTCGACAGGATCCATTGCTGGTGCTTCCTCTGCAGTAGGCAGTGGCAGGCGTGATAGCCCATCAGCATTTCCATGCTGTTTCGTGCCCTTATACTCGATTTCAAATTGGTGCGCCCCTAGAAAAAGGGACCATCTTTGTAGCCGTTGCGCAGTCATCACTGGAACGCCCTTCTTTGGATTAAAGATGGAGACAAGTGGTTGGTGGTCAGTCAACAAGGTGAACTTCTGCCCGTGCAGATAGTGATTGAACTTTTTCACTCCCCACACTAGGCTGAGGGCCTCCCTGTCAATCTGGGTGTAGTTACGCTCGGCTGAGGTTAGTGACCGAGACGCAAAGGCTACTGGCCTCTCCGAGCCGTCCGGGAATTTGTGTGACAGCACCACTCCAATGCCATAGGATGATGCATCACACGCCAACCGAATTGGTAGTGCTGGGTTGAAATGAGCCAACACCTCTTTTGATGTGATCAATGCTTTGCTCTTCTGGAAAGCTCATTTACATTCGTCACTCCACTTCCATGGTACCCCCGTTTGCAGTAGGGTGTTCAGTGGGTGTAGTACGGTAGACAAACTCGGCAAGAATTTATGGTAGTAGTTCACCAGCCCAAGGAACGACCTCAGTTGTGACACAATTTCCGGTGCTGGAGCTTTGACTACTGCCTCAATCTTTTCAGGGGACTTATGTAACCCCTCTTTATCAATAACGTGGCTACAATACGAGATCTGCTTCTGGAAAAACTCGCATTTGTGGTGATTAGCTCGGAGCCCATATTCCTTCAATCTAGTGAGCACCTGCTCCAGGTTGGCGAGGTGATCACTGTCATTTTCGCCCGTGACCAGGATGTCGTCCAAATAACACTGGGTCCCTGGAATCCCTTGCAGGATTTGTTCCATTGCCCTTTGCCAAATAGCCGGAGCTGATGCTACCCCGAACACCAGCCGGTTGTATTGGTAGAGACCTTTATGAGTGTTAATTGTGAGGTACTGTTTCGAGGCTTCTTCTACCTCCATTTGCAGGTACGCCTGGGCCAGATCAATTTTTGTGAAGCGTTTCCCTCCAGATAGCGAGGCGAAAATATCTTCAATCCGCGGAAGTGGATATTGTACAGTGTGAAGGACTGGGTTCACTGTCACCTTAAAGTCCCCACAGATGCGAACCTTCTTTGGTTCCCCAGGCATATTACTCAACGACCTCTTCATTACAGGAACGATGGGTGTAGCCCACTCACTCCAGTTCACTTTGGACAGTACTCCTGAACGTTCCAAACCTTCCAGCTCTGCTTCGACGGCTGGGCGGATCGCATAAGTTACCGGTCTGGCCTTAAAAAACTTTGGCCTTGCATTTTCCTCTATTTTGATCGTCGCTGTTATGCCTTTTAGTGTTCCGAGTCCCTGCTGGAACACTTCTTGTGCGTCAGTTAGCATTTCTGACAGTCGTCCAGGTGTGATGTCGTCATCCTTTTTGGCATCTACAGTCAATGCTTGTATGGAATGCCAATCTAGCTGTATCTTCCGGATCCATTCACGTCCTAGTAGTGGTGGTCCTCCATCTGGCAATACATATAGGTCCATTTTTGGTGTTTCCTTGCCGTTATATATAACGTTCACCCTTATTTTTCCTTTGGGGTAGACTTTTTGCCCCGTGTACGTCTTCAAGACAATCTTTGTATCTCTCAAGGGTATATGTGAGAATAGCCGCTTGTAGTCCCTTTGGTTTATGACTGTTAGGGCTGATCCTGTGTCCAATTCCATTTTCACTTGGACTCCTGCTATCTTGAGCGTGACCCAGATAGTTTGGTGATCCTCCGTTTTGATCACATTATGTAGTTTCAGACAACCCAACTCCTTGCTTCCGGAGTCTGCATCACTTTTCTGTTCGTCTGAACTACTATCCGTCATCTTATGTACCTTCTTGTACTTCTCCTGTGGAGATTTCTTGCTGCTGGTTTTCTTTCCCAACCTGCAGACTCTTGCTATGTGTCCTACTTTTCCACACTGTCTGCACACTTTGTCCTTGAACCAGCAATCATTATGGTCGTGTGTTGTTCTGCCGCAGCGATAGCACTTCACTGTTCCGTATGACATTTCATTTGTGCCATATTCTTGCGGTCTCCGTTGTATCTCTGCCGCGCCCCGTGCTGCTGCTTCGTGTGATACTGCAATGCTGAAAGCCTTGTCCAGCATAAGATCCTTTTCTGATAGAAGCCGTTTCTGGGTTCCTTCACTTTGAAGCCCACACGCAAACTTGTCCCTTAAAGTATCTGCTAGTCCCGTTCCAAACTGGCAGTGTTTCAATAGTTTGCGCAGTTCCGTTAAATACTCAGCATTACTTTCATCTTTATGCTGGTTCCTTTTGTGAAACTTAAATCTTTCTGCTATCAGCAGCGGTGTGGGGTTTAAGTGGTCCTGTAGGATTGACACTATGTTTTCAAAATCCTTTTCTACTGGCTTCTCTGGGCTTACTAGGTTTTGTAGTAAGCCATATGTTTTTGCACCCATTGAATTCAACAATACCAGCGCTTTCTTGTCACCTGGCACTTCATTCGCCTTGCAGTATACTTCTATGCGTTCGACATATGTCGTCCAATGTTCAACTTCTTTGTCGAAAACTGTGATACTGCCACTCTTCGGCATTTTTGGGTGTGGTTAGACTGGCTTAAAATGGCGTCTCCTGCGCTTTTCTTTCTTCCCCGCTGCGGCTTAAAATGGCATCTCCCGCGCTTTCCTTTCTTCCCCGCTGACGCTGCTCGGCCCTTGAACACCAGCTGCGCTCTGTGCGTTTTCCTGCGCGCCTCTCTCCCCCGTTGACGCTGCTCGGCCCTTGAACACTGGCTGCACTCTGCTCTCTCTCGCCTCTCTCTCCCGTTGACGCCGCTCGGTCCTGAACACCAGCTGCGCCCTGTGCGCTCTACCCCCTCTCTCTCCCCCGTCGACGCTGCTCGGCCTTTTTCTGTGCCGCCCGGTCAGCTCTAGCCGCCGCTGTCCGGGAAGGGTCTGCGCTGTACCTGTTGCCAGCCCGTTTCGCAGGACCACCGTGACTGGAAAGCCAAGCCTGGCTCTCGACAGCCACCCCTGCGATGCTTAAATCTCCGCTGGATGACTGGGGGGTTGCCCTTGGTCGACGCCCATGCTTCTGGATTCGGCCTTCTTCCACTGTTCTCCAGGAGTGAATCCCTGGGAGGTGATGCAGAGTTGCAGGTAGGTTCGATTCTGCTCGTCGCCAATGTGAGATCCGTGTATCTTGATGTTGTGTCCTTCAATAATTAGACAACAAGACTTCAGGGAACGATTCAACAGGTGTTTTACTGAATGAGGGTTACTCTAGAACTAACTGTACAGATCACTACTCAGAGTTTATATACAGGTGTGGTCACTGCCGGTACTACAGTATACAGGAGCTGTAAAAAGTCGTTCTCCCCTTAAAGGTACATACATTACAGGCTTCTCATGGATGTGCTGGAATTGCTTACTCTCAACATCTCTTCGTACGTTTGGTCTGAGCAAATCCAGGCGAGATCTTAACCTTCGGTTAAAGAACATCATGGCCGGGGCCTGGTTGGTGACTGCATGTGTCGCATTCCGGTAGGCAAACAGGAAATTGTCCACCTTGTGCTGCAGTGGAATGTTGTCATTGTACATAGCCTTTATTGCCTTCTTAAAGGTTTGTACAAACCTCTCAGCCAATCCATTTGTGGCTGGATGATACGGGGCAGATGTGTATTACCTTACCCCATTCTTTTTCAAGAACCTCCGGAACTCTTCGGACACAAACTGTGGTCCGTTGTCGGAGCAAATCTGTTCTGGCAAGCCATTCCTGGCAAAAATGGTCTGTAGGACTGCAATAGTTTTCTCCGTGGTGGTGGAGGACATTTTAATGACCTCAGGCCATTTCGAGTGCGCATCCACGGCTATTAAAAACATTGAGTCGACGAATGGACCAGCAAAATCAATATGCACCCGTTGCCATGGAGATGAGGGCCACTCCCATGGGTGTAGAGGGGCCTGTGGTTGTGCATTTTGGACTTTCTGGCATCCTGAGCAGCTCTTGGTCAGGTCCTCGATTTGTTTATCGATTCCCAGCCACCACACATAAGCCCTGGCTAGGCTTTTCATTTTTACCCCTCTCAGATGACCCTCATGAAGCTCATTGAGCACTCTATCACTTAACTTGGGTGGAATTACCACTTGGGATCCACACATCAAGGTCCCCCGGCACACTGACAGCTGTTCTCTCCTTGTCGAGAATGCTGGCAACAGTGAGTCGCCATGTGCTGGCCATCCCTTCGCCGTCAAATCATATACCCGAGACAGTGTCGGGTCATTTCGGGTTTCCTTTTCGATGCAAGCGTTAGTTACCGGTAGGTATTCAACTATAGTCGAATGGAATATTTTGACAGGATCCACTGCTGGTGCTTCCTCCGCAGTAGGCAGTGGCAGGCGTGATAGCCCATCAGCATTTCCATGCTGTTTCGTGCCCTTATATTCAATCTCATAGTGGTGCGCCCCTAGAAAAAGTGAACATCTTTGTAGTCGTTGCACAGTCATCACCGGAACGCCTTTCTTCGGATTAAAAATGGAGACAAGAGGCTGGTGATCAGTCAGCAAGGTGAATTTCTGCCTGTGCAGATAGTGATTGAACTTTTTCACTCCCCACACTAGGCTGAGGGCCTCCCTGTCAATCTGGGCGTAGTTACGCTTGGCTGAGGTTAGTGATCGTGACGCAAAGGTTGTTGGCCTCTCTGAGCCGTCCGACAATTTGTGCGACAGCACCGCTCCAATGTCATAGGGTGACGCATCACATGCCAACCGAATTGGTAATGCTGGGTTGTAATGGGCCAATACCTCTTTCGATGTGATTAATGTTTTGCTCTTCTGGAAAGCTCGTCTACATTCGTCACTCCACTTCCATGGCACCACAGTTTGCAGTAGGGTGTTCAGCGGGTGTAGTATTGTAGACAAATTTGGGAAGAACTTATGGTAGTAGTTTGCCAGCCCGAGGAACGACCTCAGTTGTGACATATTTTCCGGTGCTGGAGCCTTGACTACTGCCTCAATCTTCTCTGGGGACTTTTGTAACCCCTCTTTATCGATAACGTGGCCACAATACGGGATATGTTTTCCAAAAAACTCGCATTTGGAGCGGTTAGCTCGGAGCCCATATTCCTGCAATCTAGTGAGCACCTGCTCCAGGTTGGCGAGGTGATCACTGTCATTTTCGCCCATGACCAGGATGTCGTCCAAATAACACTGGGTCCCTGGGATCCCTTACAGGACTTGTTCGATTGCCCTCTGCCAAATAGCCGGAGCTGATGCTACCCCGAATAACAGCCGGTTGTATTGGTAGAGACCTTTATGGGTGTTGATTGTGAGGTATTTTTTTGATGCTTCTTCTACCTCCATTTGCAGATACGCCTGGGCCAGATCAATCTTAGTGAAGCGTTTCCCTCCAGATAGCGAGGCGAAAATATCTTCAATCCACGGAAGTGGATATTGTACGGTGTGACGGACTGTGTTCACTGTTACTTTAAAGTCCCCACAGATGCGAATCTTCCTTGGTTCCCCAGGCGTGCTGCTCAATGACTTTTTCATCACAGGGACGATGGGTGTAGCCCACTCGCTCCAGTCTACCTTGGACAGTACACCTGAACGTTCCAGACTCTCCAGCTCTGCTTCGACGGCTGGGCGGATCGCATAAGGTACCGGTCGGGCCTTAAAAAATTTTGGGCTTGCATTTTCTTCAATTTTAATCGTCGCTGTCATGCCTTTTAGTGTTCCGAGTCCTTCTTTCAGTTAGGATCTTTGAAAGTCGGCCAGGTGTGACGTCGTCATCCTTTTTGTCAGCCACAGTCAGTGCCTGTATGGAAAGCCAATCCAGTTGTATTTTCCGGATCCATTCACGTCCCAGTAATGGTGGTCCTCCATCTTGCAATACATACAGGTCTAGTTTTGGTGTTTCCTTACCGTTATATATAACGGTCACCCTTATTTTTCCTTTGGGGTAGACTTTTTGCCCCGTGTACGTCTTCAAAATAATTTTTGTGTCTCTCAAGGGTATGTGTGAGAATAGCCGCTCGTATTCCCGTCGGTTTATGACTGTTAGGGCTGATCCTGTGTCCAATTCCATCTTTACCTGGACTCCTGCTATCTTGGTGTGGAGATGCCGGAGTTGGACTGGGGTGGACAAATGTAAAAAGTCACACAACACCAGGTTATAGTCCAACAGCTTTATTTGAAATCACAAGCTTTCGGAGCGCTGCTCCTTCTTCAGGTGAAGTGGAGAAATGCATAAAGACACAGCTTATATAGTCAGAGAATCATGTCAGATGTTTACAGGTAACCTTTCCAACTGCCATTAATCACACCTCGGCAGAGAGATAATCACAGCAGTCAAAGGTGTGAATGGTGTCCAAACAGGTCAGTCAGGGAAACATTACATCAAAGAACAATGAGGTGGGGTCACAAGGGGTCAAATATTGCAGATGCTGGGGTCTGTATGAAAAACAAAAAAACAGACAAAAAACATTTTTTTTTTTTTTTTTTGGCTGGAAATCACAGCAGGCCCGGCCGCATCCGTGTAGAGAGAACAAGCCAATGTTGACTCGAGTCTGGATGACCCTGCATCAGGTGGGGTTACATGTAGCGTGACATGAACCCAAGATCTCTGTTGAGGCCGTCCTCATGGGTGCGGAACTTGGCTATCAGTTTCTGCTCGACGATTTTGCGTTGTTGACGATTTTCCTGCTATCTTGAGAGTGACCCAAATGGTTCGGTGATCCTCCATTGTGATCACATTATGTAGTTTCAGACAACTCAGTTCCCTGCTTTCGGAGTCGTTATCACTCTTTTGTTCGTCTGAACTATTCTCCGTTATCTTATGTACCTTCTTGTACTTTCCTTTGGTCGGTTTCTTATTGCTGGTTTTCTTTCCCGACCTGCAGACTCGTGCTATGTGTCCTACTTTTCCACACTGTCTGCACACTTTGTCTTTGAACCAGCAATCATTCTGGTCGTGTGTTGTTCTGCCGCAGCGATAGCACTTCTCTGTTCCATATGACATTTCGTTTGTGCCATATTCTTGCGGTCTCTGTTGTATCTCTGCAGCGCCCCGTGCTGCTGCTTCATATGATACCGCAATGCTGAAAGCCTTTTCCAGCGTGAGGTCCTTTTCAGATAAAAGCCGTTTCTGGGTTCCTTCACTTTGAAGCCTACACACAAACTTGTCCCTTAAGGTATCTGCCAGTCCCGCTCCAAACTGGCAGTGTTTCAATAGTTTGCGCAGTTCTGTTAAATAATCAGCATTGATTTCATCCTTATGCTGGTTCCGTTTGTGAAACTTGAATCTTTCTGCTATCAGCAGCGGTGTGGGGTTTAAATGTTCCTTTAGTATCGTTACTATGTCTTCAAAACTCTTTTCCATTGGCTTCGTTGGGGTTACTAGATTTTGTAATAAACCATACATCTTTGCACCCATTAAATTTAGGAATACCGACGCTTTCTTGTCATCTGACACCCCATTTGCCTTGCAGTACACCTCCATTCGTTCGACATATGTAGTCCAATCTTCGACTTCATTGTCAAATGCGGTGATACTGCCACTCTTCGGCATTTTGGGTGTGGTTTAAAATGGCATCTCCCAATGGCTTAAAATGGCATCTCCCGCGCTTTCCTTCCTCCCCCGCTGCTGCCGACGCCGCTCCCAGCGGTTCTCGTGGCAATGGTGGCGCCCTGTAGGTTTTGCGCGCTTCTCGGCAGCACGGTGGCATAGTGGTTAGCACTGTTGCCTCACAGCGCCAGGGACCTGGGTTCAAATCCGGCCTCGGGTGACTGTCTGTGTGGAGTTTGCACATTCTCCCCGTGTTTGCGTGGGTTTCCTCCGGGTGCTCCGGTTTCCTCCCACAGTCCAAAGATGTGCGGGTTAGGTTGATTGGCTATGATAAAAATTGACCCTTAGTGCTAGGATTAAATACGTGGGGTTACGGGGATAGGGTGGGATATGTGTTGGTGTAGGGATTATGGGGATTGGGTGGGATATGTGTCGGTGCAGGCTTGATGGGCCGAAATGGCCTCTATCTGCACGGTGGGGTTTCTGTGAATCTGTGAATCCTGCGCTGCAGCCAACGCCGCTCTCGGCGGTCCTCGTGGCAATGGCGGTGCCTCGCGGGTTTCTGCGCGTCTCTCTCTCCCTCGCTCCGACGCTGCTCGGCCCCTGAACACCGGCTGCGCCCTGTGTGCTCTGCCCTCTTTCTCTCTCCCCCGTCAACGCTGCTCGGCCCTTTGCTGTGCCGCTCGGTCGGGCTCTAGCCCGCCGCTGTCCGGGAAGGGTCTGCGCACTTCCTGTTGCCAGCCCGTTTCGCTGGACCACCTCAACTGGAAAGCCAAGCCTGGCTCTCGACAGCCTCCCCCGCAATTCTCGAGTCTCTGCTGGATGACTGGGTGGTTGCCCGTGGTCGACGCCCGAGTCTCTGGCCTTGACCTCCAATCCACTGATCTCCAGGAACGAATCCCCGGGAGGTGATGCAGAGTTGCAGGCAGGTTCGAACCTGCCTCGTCGCCAATGTTGCGTCCGTATCTAATAAGACACGGACTGCGGAGAATGGTACAACAGGTGTTTACTCAACGTGGCTCACACTGCAACTGATCTGTACAGATTACTACTCAGTGTTATATACAGGTGTGGTCACTGCCGGTACTGCAGTATACATGAGCTGTAAAACATAGTTCCCCCCTTAAAGGTATATACATTACAGATAGTACTAGCTAGACAGTAAGGAGCCACAAAGCCATAAAGTGTCTTTAAAGAAACATGACAAGACATTCCTCAGAAAGATAAGAGAAAAGGCCTCTGCAGCCATGCAGAAAGAAGCAGTGAGGGATGTTTTCCTGCATCACACTTGGGATATAGATGAGTATAGGTGATTGACATTAGATAGATCACGGCCCACTGAAATAACTATAAATATAGAGGGCTGAGAGCAGAAGACAGACAGCGAGGGGCGAAGGCTTCTTCGAGGTGGAAATCAATGCTGGCTCAGGCCTAACTCCTTGACTAAGTTCAGCTTCTGAGGTGGATCAATGCTGGCTCAGGCCTAACACCTCCAACAGCCAGGGGAACAAATCAACAGAGGCGACTGCTGTTGCTGACTGCAGAGACTTGCTGACCCAAGACCTCCACGCTGCCTCTTCAGACATCCAACCAACCGTCCGTCCGGTCGTGGTGTTCCGCTTCGGGAGTCGTAGATCGCTTTCTACTGTCACGGTTTGTATGTCTATTAAATTCAGCTTAAACCATATGTAATATCTGATTATGCTTTAAAACTGTAGCTCTTTAATAAAAGCCTTGCAACTCTTAAAACCCTTTGAGTAATCTGTGTGTGACCTGTAATCCGGATCTTACAGGGGAAAGGGAGCAAACAGCAGAGGCAGCTGAACGAAGGGCTCATTCTTAGATATCCACGACCTCCTTGCACTTGTTCTTGGAGGTGAGGGTTGAGGGGGCAGGGGATAGGTGGAAAAACATCACCTCCCAATTTCTCCTGCAAATCAAACAACGTTCTGCTTTGGACATATATTGCCATGCCTTTGTCATTGCTGGGTCAAAATCTTGCAATAACCTACCTAACACTATTGTGGTAGAATCGTTAGCACAAGTCCTGCAGTAGTTCAAGGTGAAGGCCCATCATCACCATCTCAGGGTAACTAGGGATGGACAATAAATGCAGCTTTACCAGCATTACACACATTCTAAGAACATTTTTTTTTAAAAAGCTTCCCTCATCAGGTTCAGGCATCAACATGGGTGTAGACCGCAAAGCTGCTGTGAGGTGATGGAAGTGCTTCATCAAGGCCTGGTTCAGATGATCCCCTAGCAAGCATGATCCCTGAGATGGGCAGAAATTCCACTGCCCCTTTGGTTCACTCTTGCCGTAACTCTGGCAAGAGTGCTCTGAAAGTGTTGGCAAATAATTTGGGACCCAGAAATGCCAGGTAATTGCAGTAATGGTTTAGAACAGGTGAGAAAATGAGTATGCTGATGCAAAGCTGTTGACAACAGTAATATTTTAGGAGTGAGAATTGCAATCAAAAAGATATTACAAACCCATTCCACAACCCAGGATTATTAATTTTCCACACTATGATACATAAAATAGATTACATTTTTAAACCAAGACCAGTGAGCCTAAAATGAGTGAAACTTAACAGATCTGATACTGTGTTCTTGTGGACAGTAAGGCTAATCATAGAAACATTCACACCTCAACATACTGTTCAAAAGTTTGACATTACATGAACTTGTATGGAAACAAATAGAAAGTGGTTTAGTGTCTTGGAATTCTGTGATAAATGCTGAAAAAACAGTGTACATATTCTACTGATATAAAAGTAACAATTGTTAACTTTTAGACTGAGACTGAGAAATGAAGTACTGGGCGCACTACACAGAGGTCATGTCTCTCAATGTTGATAGCTGATAACATCTGTGTGAAGATGTGATGCGTGCACAATTTTAAGGTAGATGGATAAAGATACAAGACAATATGAGAACACTAAAGTTTGATTATGCTGGCTTTGCTTTTTCATTAATAAATTAAATATCATCCCATGATGTACTGTTTATTTAATATTAATGAATGTTATGAATAAAAAATTCCACTATCCCTGTATTTTGCAGTTTATGTCTAATAATGCAACATTATGATGCCACAATCGTTGATATTTTCAGTTTACAATTTAGGGCAGGAATTCACTATTAAATAATAAAAATATAATGTAGTAATGGCTACAGTGATAGATGCTGTTGCTGATTTAATTTTGCATGCAGGGTTGGAAATTCATAGCCTTCCAAGTAAACTTTACAAATGGACACCTGCACAGGGTCACTGAAAATGCAGATACCACATTTACTGGAGAGATGACCTTGAAAGAGGTCTCATTAATGGGCATTTGCCAATAAGGAAACTGCACTGCATAATCAGTGTACATTACAGGATGTGGTACAGATGTCAATGAAGCAAATTTGTAAAAAAGAGTGTGTGCAAGGGACCAATATATTATTTTTTATAGTTACTGCTTATGGTATCAAAGCAAATTATTCAGGTTTTTATTGTTTGCATTTGCCAATTATTAAGTAATATTAATCACTTTATTAATTGCAATTATATCAACTAAAGAAGAGAACCCTGAAGCATTGGAAGCTACCACAAATTGCTCAACTAAAAAATAGCATCATCTACGCAATCCCTATAAAGTAATTTTTATGATGGTACATCTTTATGTCTAATGTTCCCTAAAATGATGAAAAGAATCCAGCTTACTCACTGACCCGTTCACAGCAGCAATTATTTGGGGTTTATGTTCTATATTTCCATTTATGAGCACTTGCCACAGTCTCACTGTCCTGCACCATAAAGGTAGAGATTGCCTAATAACGGCTGATAGCGTTTCATGAATAATGTGATATTAGTCATCACTTCAGCATCAACAAATGCTTCAGATTAATGCACATAATCTCAGTCTGCCTGATAGTCTAGATCCTGGAATGCTAGTCAGTGCTCCATTAGAATGAGTGACATCTGATTCTATGAGCCAGTCACAACAGAGACACCTTACTGCTGCAGTGCCACCATGTAGATGACAATGTCAGCAGCCGTGAGTGACATTCAGCAATTTGTTACTTCCTGTCTTAAATTGTAGTTAATCTTTCATCCTAAACTGTACACATGTGTGGCTTTAAGTAGGCTATCACAACAAGTACCCAGTAATACTACAGCACATGGAGAGTGACAGAAGGTAAATTGCTTGTCAGGAGGCCTGTATTTCAATTCGAAGCATATTCCTTCTATGCTGCAAACATTTTCCAATGAAACCTCTTCTGAACAGCTGCTTTCAGAGCTAACTATTTTTGATTTAAATGTCAATAAAGCTCCAAGCCCTTTCAGAATTTTGGCAGGGTATTGCACAGACTGTCCTTCTTTCTCTATGCTTGCTGGCAGGTTGAGTTCTATTTACCTAATCCTAGGAGCATGCCCCATAATAATTATCATCTCAAGAGACTGTTTACAGTGATAGAAAATGCTGATCGGGACAATAGGTTGCTGAATTTCATTTTTGGATTACTGTGACAGGTGACTGCAGTTGTAAATACAAATCCCTCTGGAGGATTCAAGCAGTTTGTAGCAGACCAACAGCTGTGAAAATGTTGTCTTGTGAAGCACATAAAAAGACAGAATGTCCAAAATGCCGAGGTATTTAACTTCTACTTTAAACAAAAGAAGTGATGTTTTCCTTTTTGTATTAACAAGAACAAATTCAGCAAACTAACAAGCTGCTTGTTGGAGCTTGAAGGTGTTCAACCTTGTCAATAAAAAGTGGGAGGTGTTTCTTCAAGCTGAAAACTAAACAATTATCACCACAAACAAAAACAGAAACTGTTGGAAATAACATCAGGTCAGTCAGCAGCTGTAAAGAGAAAAGACAGGTTAACTTTTTGGGTGTAAGACTTTTCCTCACAACTGGAAGGGTCTCCCAGCAATTTATTTTCTTTTTAGTTGTACTGTTACAACCACATTTACTGCCAATTATAACCTCTGCCTAGAAAGACTAATTGGCACATAGTCAGCTATTTTCTTTTCTTTTATTTTATGTTCTTTAAATATTACACAAGATAAGTTTAAATGTTACTCTAACGAAGGATGGCAGAACAATTCAAAAGGCTTTAAGAATGGATACAGGATCCTTGGCTTTATAAATAGAGGTGTAGAGTACAAAAGAAGAAAGTTGTTGAGATACCGCGGCAAACGTGGGCGTCGAGACCAGAGTTAGTGAAGCACAACTGCTTTAATCAACCTCATGACAAAGAGGAACTGGAAAAGCCCGCGCAACCACTTAAATACTCCCCAGACAGGAAGTGCTCCCGGCAGCCTGTCCCTGCGGGAAACAAGTTGCTGGAGGAAAGGGCCCCCGGCTGGGGGCGTCTGCTTAAACTGTCTGTGCCGCCGTGAGCGGATTATGTCCAGTGGTGGCGTGTCGCCACAGAGCTCCCCCCAGAATCCGCTTAGGAGGAGTGGACGAGTCGTGACGGTGGTCTAATGGTTCTGCCGGAGCAGCTCTGAGTGGTTGCCGGTCTAGTTGGTGGGGCCAGGCGGTTCGCCGCCGGCTGTGCTGGCTTGCTGGCGGGACGGCGTCTAGCTGGTCGATGGAGACTGTGTCGACCCTGTCGCCGAGTCGCAGCTTGAAGGCCTTGTCCCCGGTTTGTAGTACCTCGTACGGTCCGTCGTACGGGGGTCGCAGGGGTCCGCGGTGCACGTCGTGTCGCACAAAGATGAAGCGTGCCTGCTGTAAGTTTGGCAGGACGTGAGGTGCGTGTTCGCCGTGTCGGTTGACCAGAAGTGGGGCGAACTGTTGAGCGGAAGAGAAAGAGTTGAGCCGCTGCTGTTCGGCCGACCAAGGCGTGGTAACCTCCGGAAGGAATTCACCTGGGACGCGCAGCGGTTGTCCGTAGACTAACTCCGCTGCCGAGGACTGGAGGTCTTCCTTGACCGCGGTGCGTAGGCCTAGTAGCACCCACGGTAGGCGGTCAGTCCAGGTACTGTCCTGCAGGCCGGCGCGGAGTGAGGCCTTGAGTGACCTGTGGAAGCATTCACACAGCCCATTGGCCTGCGGGTGGTACGCCGTGGTTCGGTTGAGCGTCACCCCGAGGTTGCGTGCTGTGGCCGTCCAGAGTTCGGAGGTGAACTGGGCGCCTCTGTTGAAGGTTATGTCAGCTGGTACGCCGAACCTTGCGACCCAGGTGTTAACGAACGCCCTGGCGATGTCGGCTGTGGTGGTGGAGGGCAGCGGCACTGCCTCAGGCCAGCGTGTGTAGCGGTCGACCATCGTGAGGAGATAAGTTTGGCCTTGCGATGGCTGCAGAGGACCGACGATGTCGACGTGTACGTGGTTGAAGCGGCGGCTGGGTACCTCGAAGTCTCCCAGGGGTGCTTTTGTGTGTAGCTGTACCTTAGCCCGTTGGCAGGCGAGGCAGGAGGTGGCCCAAGTCCGAACATCTTTGCTGAGGCCGCGCCAGACGAAACGCTGGGAGAGGAGTTTGACGGATGCGCGGGCACCCGGATGGGAGAGCGCG
Source organism: Somniosus microcephalus (assembly GCF_052327205.1). NCBI lineage: Eukaryota > Metazoa > Chordata > Chondrichthyes > Squaliformes > Somniosidae > Somniosus > Somniosus microcephalus. The sequence continues at coordinate 147,174,531 of NC_140993.1, forward strand.
TGTAGCGCGTCGAAGATGCGGCGGCGCCAGGTTGCAGGGACGACCGACCTGGATTGGCCGAGTGAGACGTCGCAAGTGACTGCCGTGGCTTCAGGCCTGTGCGCGACCTTGGCTAGGCGTAGCCCTGGCAGGCTGGTAGCCGCCGAGAGGAGGTCTGGGTCCGTGAGCTGGGCCGCTGCTAGTTGCGCGTAGTCGACCGCGAGGTGATTCGCGCAGATGGCGGGACGGGAAAGGCAGTCGGCGACAACGTTGTCTCTACCGGAGACGTGCTGGATGTCCGTAGTAAACTCGGACACGGCTGCGAGCTGGCGTTGCTGCCTAGCGGACCATGGTTCGGTGTGCTTGGCCATCGCGTATGTGAGCGGCTTGTGGTCCACGTACGCGGTGAAGGGGCGGCCCTCCAGGAGGAACCTGAAATGGCGGACCGACAGGTGGAGCGCGAGAAGCTCGCGGTCGAAAGTAGAGTATTTGACCTCCGGGGGGCGCAGTTGGCGGCTGTAGAAGGCAAGTGGCTGCCACGCGCCATTGACCCACTGCTCGAACACGGCTCCGACCGCGTGGTTGGAGGCGTCGGTGGTGAGCGCGACCCGGGCATCAGCCCTCGGGTGCGCGAGCAGGGTGGCGTCGGCGAGCGCGTTTTTGGTGGCGTCGAAGGCGGCTGACGTGTCAGTGGTCCAGGCTACGGCCATCTTGCTGGATTTACCTCGGAGGAGTCGTATAGGGGCTTCATGAGGGCTGCAGCTCTGGGGATGAACGTGTTGTAGAAGTTCACCATCCCAAGGAACTCCTGGAGGCCCTTGATGGTTTTGGGGCGGGGGAATTGCTGGACGGCCTGCACCTTGTTGGGCAGGGGGACGGCCCCAGCAGGGTTGATGTGGTGACCGAGAAAATCGATCTCGGTTAGGCCGAATTGGCACTTCGCCGGGCTGAGGATGAGCCCGTGTTGAGCTAGGCGCCCGAACAGGATGCGAAGGTGTTCGAGGTGTTCCTGTTTGGAGGAGCTGGCCACGAGAATGTCGTCTAGATAGACGAATAGGAAGTTCAGGTCCCGGAGGACTGAGTCCATAAGGCGCTGGAAAGCCTGGGCTGCATTCTTGAGGCCGAAGGGCATCCTCAGGAACTTGAACAGGCCGAATGGGGTGATGACGGCCGTTTTGGGGATGTCCGCAGTGTGTACGGGGACTTGGTGGTAACCGCGCACCAGGTCGACCTTGGAAAAGACGGTTCATCCGGCCAGTCGGGCCGAGAAGTCCTGGATGTGTGGCACCGGGTATCGGTCGGGGGTGGTGGCGTCGTTGAGGCGGCGGTAGTCCCCGCAAGGGCGCCAGCCTCCGCCGGGCTTGGGGGCGATGTGGAGGGGTGAGGCCCAAGGGCTGCTGGAGCGGCGGATGATGCCGAGTTGTTCCATGGTGGTGAACTCGGCCCGCGCGATTTCCAGCTTGGCCGGGTTGAGTCTGCGGGCGTGGGCAGAAACCGGGGGGCCGGTGGTGGGGATATAGTGCTCCACACCGTGTTTGGCGGCTTTGGCCGAAAAGGTCGGGTTAGTGAGGGCGGGGAACTTGGCTAGAAGTGCCGAGTAGTCATCCGTGGCTCTGGCGCGGCAGTAGGTCGTCAGGCCGGCCGAACGGGCCGGGGTGAATGCGCCAGGGATGGGGGCCATAGTGTTGATGTCGACGAGGCGGTGCCTTGGAATGTCGACAAGGAGGCCGTGGGCGCGTAGGAAGTCGGCGCCGATGAGTGGGCAGAGGACCCTGGCTGTGAGGAACTCCCAGCGGTAGCGGCGGCCTGCGAGGTCGAGCGTGACCATGCGGGTGCCATATGTGCGGATGTCAGAGCCATTGGCTGTGGCCAGCGTGATACCCCGTGCGCTGCGTTGGATTTCGAGGGCGGAGGCGGGGGTGATGCTGTGCTGGGCCCCTGTGTTGCACAGAAATCGGCGGTTGGTGCTGTCGTCGGTGACGTACAGTAGAGGCCCCTTTTGCCCCGCGGCCATCGTGGGGGCCGGTGCGGGGGGGGGTTTGAAAGTGCACGGTGGCGTGCAGTGTTGGGCCCTAGTGCCAAAACGGGTGTGGTAGTAGCAGTGACCCGGAGTGGTAGTGCGGTCGGGCCTAGTGGGCCGGGAAGACCGCGTGGTTGTTGCCGTGAGGTCAGGCGCGATGTCGCGGGCGGACTGCGCAGAGAGCAGCCGGTCGGCCTTTTCGGCTATCTCATTCAGGTCCGTGGAGACAGATTCCACAACGAGCGGGCGGATGCTGGTGGGGAGCTGCCGAATGAAAAGCATGCGAAAGAGGGCGCCGGTGTTTTTGTCGTCCGAGAGGGACAGCATGTGGGAAAGCAGATCCGACGGTGAAGCGTCACTAAGGCTGGGGAGGTCGAGGAGTTGGCAGTTGCGCTGGTAAGAGGACGTTTGAAATTTTTTAAGGAGCGCAGCCTTCAGATGTTCGTACTTGCCTTCCACTGGTGGCTCCTGCAGCTCTGCCCAAACCTTGGGGACTGTGGCGTAGGTGAGAGAGGCGACGAGGTAGTCGTACTTCGTGGCGTCGACTGTAATGTTTTTCAGCCGGAATCTGGACTTGGCTTGAACAAACCAGGCTTCGGCCAGGTTCTCCCAAAAGTCCGGTAGTTTAACCGTGACTGCGTTTGTATCTGCCATGCTAGCTTAGGATTTGTCCTGAGCGTCGGGGTCACCAGTGTTGAGATACCACGGCAAACGTGGGAGTCGAGACCAGAGTTCGTGAAACACAACTGCTTTAATCAACCTCATGGCAAAGAGGAACTGGAAAAGCCCGCGCAACCACTTAAATACTCCCCAGACAGGAAGTGCTCCTGGCAGCCTGTCCCTGCAGGAAACAAGTTGCTGGAGGAAAGGGCCCCCGGCTGGGGGCATCTGCTTAAACTGTCTGTGCCGCCGTGAGCGGATTATGTCCAGTGGTGGCGTGTCGCCACAAAGTTATACTAAACCTTTATAAATCATTGGTTAGGCCTCAGCTGGAGTATTGTGTCTAATTTTGGGCACTGAGGCCTAGAAATTCTCTGTTGTAGTGCCAGCCGTTAAGGCTGGTTTTGTTGAAAAAATTGCAGCCACCTCACTGCCGCTTGCTTCCGGTGCGGGACATGCAGCCACCATTTTGGTGAGGACCATATCGCTACCATTGCCAGCGCTGGCCTCTTAAATTTAAATGAACAGATTGTGACGTTAATTGGCGAGCAAAGCCTGATTTGATGCCACAACTGCTATTTTGGATGCTGCACGCCATAATGCCCTATCCTAGCTATGCATGGATAAACATGCATGTAGCGGTCCTGCAGAGACACTGCCAGTGATTCTTAAAGGGGCACACACATCTTTCGGATAAGTTTGGATTTTTAAAATATTTTATTGAAGTAGTGGCTTGGTGCAATACATTCAAAAAATTGTTAAAGTGTGCAGGGAGTGCAGGGAGTGCTGCTGGACACTTGCAAGGCCTCGGCTGGCAAAGGAAGGCCTTTGAGAAGACAGAAAATGCTGGAAATACTCAGCATGTCAGTTAGCATCTGTGGAGAGAGAAACAGAGTTAATGCTTCAGGTCGAGATGCTGCCTGACCTGCTGAGTATTTCCAGCATTTTCTGCTTTTATTTCAGGTTTCCAACATCCACAGTATTTTGCCTCTGAGAAGACTACTTGCTCACAATCTTTGGGGAACATGGAGATGAAGCTGAGGCAACAAAGGGGACAAGCTGCTCGCAAAGGGAAGAGGAAGAAGCAGAAGAGGATGACTCAGAAGAGGAGGAAGCAGAAGGAAGAATGCAACCCAGACAGCCCCTTACTGGCAGGGATATCTGGGATGGAATCATCCGCCTGCTGTACCAGTGAACACAACCCCAGTACCCCTGTCAACATTTGTCCTACACCTTACCTTCCCTCTGTTACTGACCATCACAGCATCCTCTTGGCCACAATGCTGAAATAAAAGCCACCACAAAGCAAACTTTCCAATCCAACTTTATCCATATATGCATCCAATATGACAGCAAGAAATCAACTAATCACACTTGTGTGTTCCCTTAGTGACTGTCTTGTGTGTGCCTTTGCCTATTCTACTGATGTCACACAATGTTACCACAGTGGCTGCAGCATGGCTGGTGGAAGGCTGTTGACTTTCAGTGGGGGACACTGTAGATGGCCTTGCAGGACGGCCTCGAGGAGCTGGTGGCTGGGAGTGTCAAATCAAGTGACAGTGTTTCTTCTTCTTCACGCTCCTCTCTCTCTTTGTCAACCTTCTTGGCTGGGAATGTTGAATTTCTTGAGTGTCTGAAATGAGGAAGGCACAAGGATAGGGTTGTGGTGAGGGGAGGGCAGTAAAGCAAGAGGTGCATGGTTACACCATGTGCAACTTGTACATCAGAAGATATTGTGGTATGAGGGGAAAGTGGGATGTGAGAAGGAGGATAATGTATAAGGATGCCAGCATTTTGTATTCTTTCAGCCCCACCACTGGCCATGTGCTCAACCATGCCCCTGCAAGAATGGCCAACACCGTCTCCTCCAAGAGGGTGAGGTGAAGCTAGGAATGTGAGGTGTGCCTCGTGTTGGGTATAGATTGCTGGTAGGTGATTGATGGACTGGTGGTTGTTCATTGAGCAGTGTGTGAGGCTAGTGGTACAGCTGGTAGGAGACAGCTTTTGAAGATGCATTCACTGACCTTGACCACTGGTCTGAGGTCATGAAACTTCTTTGGGCACTGGAGCCAGGTCCTGGGGCGACACTGCTGGCAGCGACAGCCTCGGTGATCTGGTCCAAAATCCTTCTTTCTGGAGGGCCACCTGGCCCCTGTGGGTAGAGGACCTTTCTTCCAGTGTTGAACCCCCTGCACAAAGCTGGAATGCTGTGTGCGAGACCCTAGGTGCCATTTCCCTGGCCGGTTCTGCCATTTGTGTTAGTGCTGAAGCACTTCTACCATTTTTTTTACATGCAGAAGGCAGTTCAGCTTTAAGAACTGAAGACTGCCATTTTTGAATTATATTTTAAAACATTTTCAGAAGGCAGTTGAGCTCAAAGGGTTAAAGACTGCCTATTTTTAAATGATTTTATTTTATTTTAGATGGCAGTTCCCCTTTAAGGGCTCAAGACTGCTTTCTAAAATGACAGCCTAGCTTTAAGAAAACGCTGCCTCGATCCAGGAACGCTACGGCCACCCTACATTGGGCCTCCTGCTGAGTGCACCACCTGAAACAGCTCATTGCACAGTAGGTTCTGTGCTGCAATCATTTAAATCAGCAGGCAGCACCAAAATAACCGTGCTGCCTGCGCTCTTTTTATGGGCGCAAGTTAACCTTGTCCCGCGGTGGCACCACCCGTTTTCACGGGTTATCGGATTTCTAGGTATATATTTTAGGAAGGATGTCAAGACCTTGGAGAGGGTGCAGTGGAGATTTATCAGAATGGTACCAGGGATGAAGGACGTCAGTTACATGGAGAGACTAGAAAAGCTGGGGTTGTTTTCCTTACAGCAGAGAAGGTGAAGGCAATATTTTATAGAGGTGTTCAAAATTATGAAGGCTTTTGATAGAATAAATAAGGAGAAACTGTTTCCACTGGCAGGAGGGTCGGTAACCAAAGGACACAGATTTAAGACAATTGCCAAAAGAACCAGAGAGGAGGCAAGATGAGATGAGATGAGATGAGATGAGGAGACTTTTTTTTACACCATGAGGTGTTGTGATCTGGAATGCACTGCCTGAAAGGGTGGAGGAAGCAGATTCAATAGTAACTTTCAGAAGGGCATTGGATAAATAATTGAAAAGGAAACATTTGCAGGGCTATGGGGAAAGAGCAGGGGCTAATTGAATCGCTCTTTCAAAGAGCTGGCACAGGCACGATGGGCGGAATGGTCTCATTCTGTGCCGTATGATTCCATGATTCCATGAACGATCATTGAAAATTGGTCGCACCCATCCCGACTAAGCTGCTCTAGCTAACTTATTTAAAGAGATTTAAACATGTAGCTTTGCAGTTTATTATTTTTTGACACATATAGCACAGCGCCATCTGGCGTACACGCAGGTGAGAAGATTGCAGTTTATGTGGAAAGGGAGTGAAATTTCTCGAACAGGTTTTCAGTATCAAAATATTTGACTAATAATAGTTGCCTGGTATGTAGATGTATGAAAAGTTATATGCAAGCTTTTACAAGTTTTTGAAATGAATCTATTTTGCTTAAGTGTCGGTGTCAGAAGTGTCAGCTGAGGCTCAATGGGTAGCACACTCACCTCTGAGTCAGAGGTTATGGGTTTAAGCCCCACTCCAAAGACTTGAGCACATAAATCTAGGCTGACATTCCAGTGCAGTGCTGAGAGAGTGCTGCACTGTCAGAGGTGCCGTCTTTCGCATGAGACGTTAAACCGTGACCCTGTCTGCTCTCTCAGGTAGAAGTAAAAGATCACATGGCACTATTTCAAAGAAGAGTAGGGGAGTTATCCCCGGTGTCCTAGCCAATATTTCTCCCTCAGCCAACATAACAAAGAGATTATCTGGTCATTATCACATTGCTGTCTGTGGGAGCTTGCTGTGTGCAAATTGGCTGCCGTGTTTCCCACATTACAACAGTGACTACACTCCAAAAGTTCTTCATTGGCTTTAAAGCACTTTGAGGTGTCCGGTGGTCATGAAAGGTGCTATATAAATGCAAGTCTTTCTTTCTTTAAGTAGGTCAGGTTTTGTTAGTGTGTACAAGGGTGACCCAATGTAGATACAGCAGATACAAGTGTTCCTACCCGGACACTGTGTTCAACTCAAGAAGTGGATTATAAATTAGGATTCGGCATTACCTAAGTCATACCAGAAGAATTCTGGTCCATGAACAGTTCTGACGAAGGGTCTTCGACCTGAAACGTTAACTCTGTTTCTCTCTCCACGGATGCTGCCTGGCCTGCTGAGTTTTTCCAGCGTTTTCTGTTGTTATTTTGACATCTATGGGTGTTCGCTGAGGGAATAGGAATTGAGCTCTGCCCAAATTAGACCGCTATGTATCCCTCTGGCCACCCTGCTCTATCTGCTGGTATTGGAAGAGAGAGAACAGGATCAGAAGAGATATGAAATACAGGCTGGCCTAAATATCTAAGATGATTCCAATCTGATGTATCTTATACAACCACATCTAAAAAAAAGTGGCACAGGATTGGCACAGGCTTTGGGGCACTGCATATTGTGTTCTAGCCTACAACATCCATAATGGCCTGCTCTTAGCGATTAAGGGTTTTATCTGTTCTGTGTCACCACCAGTGCCATCAATGGTCATGCTTATTGAAGGCCATCATTTTCTGCAAAGAAAAGAACATTTTGCATTTCTTTAGATGTAGCTTTTCAGGCAGAAGCACGGGTTGCATCATAATGTATATAACTCTGGCAGAATGCAATGTAAAACAAAATTTAGCTTACCAGCTGAAAATGGAAAAGAAGGCGAGCTATTTTTTTTAGTCGCTTCTATTTGTGCCCAGGAATAGTTGGTGAATAATCTTTCTCAGGTACTGACACATGCTTTTGCCTTTTCTAGCCTGTTGCAGAAATGCAGAAATATTCTCACTCCTCCCCCTTTTCTATTTCATTTACAGCAAGTTACTGGCTAAATTCAAGTCTAACAACGTTCAGGCAAATATGGTCAACACCCGCAACCTCTTTGGTTAGGTTATTGCATTGAGTTACATCGAGCCTACAGCACAGAAACAGGCCATTCAGCCCAACTGGTCTATGCCAGCATTTATGCTCCACATGAGCCTCCTCCCAACTGTAAGATAACTGCATTCACATTGATATACAGTAATGTGATATAATTGGCACTGCTTCTCATTGCTTACATTGGTAATATTCTTCAAATCAGGCACCTGGGGGGGAATTTTAACCCCCAAAAGCAGGTCATTTCGGTCAGGTGGGATGTAAAAAAAATGTTAAAATCTCAAACCCGAACCCAACCCGCATCAAACCCACCCACATCCAGTTTTAACAGAGGCAGGCGGAGGGCAGGCAACCAAGCACTCCCAGGAGGCGGGTTGGTTATTTAAATATTTTAATGAGGCCGTGCGCCTCAGATTTTATCTCTCTTCCAGGTTTAACCCTGGCCGGCCAGGTTTCCCGTGCCTCGGGAAACCCGACTGCTAAAGGGAGATGAGGACTGCTGCATGGAAAAGTTAAATCCCTTTCTAGCACTGCGTGTGAGCCAGAACGAGCAGGAGTGCTTCTCCGAGCCCCCCATGCTAACCTGTTTCACTCCCTGCAATCGGACACTCCCCTGCAATCGTACCCTCCCATACGATCAGATCCCTGCCTGTGATCTGACCCCCCCATCCCTGCGATCAGATCACTCCCCACGATCTGACCACTCCCCACGATCTGACCCCCCCATCCCTGCGATCAGATCCCTGCCTATGATCTGACCCCCCCATCCCTGTGATTGGATCACTCCCCGCGATCTGATCACTCCCCACGATCTGACCCCCCCATCCCTGCGATCGGATCACGCCCCGCGATCTGGTCACTCCCCGCGATCTGACCCCCCCCCATCCCTGCGATCCGTTCACTCCCCGCGATCTGATCACCCCCATCCCTGCGATCGGATCACTCCCCGCAATCTGACCCCCCATCCCTGCGATCGGATCACTCCCCGCAATCTGACCCCCCCATCCCTGCGATCGGATCACTCCCCGCGATCTGACCCCCATCCCTGCGATCAGATCACTCCCCATCCCTGCGATCGGTTCACTCCCCGCGATCTGATCCCCCCATCCCTGCGATCGGATCACTCCCTGCGATCGGTTCACTCCCCGCGATCTGACCCCCCATCCCTGCAATCTGATCACTCCCCGTGATCTGACGCCCCCATCCCTGCGATCGGATCACTCCCTGCGATCAGTTCACTCCCCGTGATCTGACCCCCCATCCCTGCAATCTGATCACTCCCCGTGATCTGACGCCCCCATCCCTGCGATCGGATCACTCCCCGTGATCTGACGCCCCCATCCCTGCGATCGGATCACTCCCCGCGATCTGACCCCCATCCCTGCGATCAGATCACTCCCCGCGATCTGACCCCCCCATCCCTGCGATCGGATCACTCCCTGCGATCAGTTCACTCCCCGCGATCTGACCCCCCCATCCCTGCGATCGGATCACTCCCTGCGATCAGTTCACTCCCCGTGATCTGACGCCCCCATCCCTGCAATCTGATCACTCCCCGCGATCTGACCCCCCCATTCCTGCGATCGGATCACTCCCCACGATCTGACCCCCATCCCTGCGATCAGATCACTCCCCGCGATCTGACCCCCCCATCCCTGCGATCGGATCACTCCCTGCGATCAGTTCACTCCCCGCGATCTGACCCCCCCATCCCTGCAATCTGATCACTCCCCGCGATCTGACCCCCCCATCCCTGCGATCAGATCACTCCCCGCGATCTGACCCCCCCATCCCTGCGATCTGACCCCCCCATCCCTGCGATCGGATCCCTGTCTTGCTTTGCACACTTTGTACAAAAATAATAAATTGCAGGACAACGGAGTACAGGGGTATTACAGTTTAAACTCTTTTAATGAAGCATCAGGTCTGTAAGCTTTCTCAATCAGTACAGCACCGTGTGGACAAGATGGAGTCAGGACCCCCTGGGTCTTCTAAACAAAAGCAGTCCTTACAGATGCCTGCAGGCCAATGACAACTCAGCATGTGATCACATGTGAATATAATAGGTATTCCTTACAGATGCCTGCGGGCCAATGATAATTCAGTATGCAAATATTACATCCCCTTTCTTTTAAAAGAAAAATGTTATGCATTACTTTTGAACCTTTCTTCTACATAATGTTCTCAGTAGCATCAACATATAAGTAAACTCAACATTTAACTAGCACTGAAAACATCTCAACATTTCAATAACGATGTACAGTTTTTTTTAGGGCAGCGATCCACCTACACCCTTTGACAGTTCACACGTCAAGGATAACTCTAGGCTTGACCTCTCGTCCCGACCTTGTGTGGTATGGAACTGAGCATGCTCCTGAATCGGTCAACAAATCAGGTTCAGGTTTAGGTTCAGGTAAGTATGATGTGTTTTGTGTATTGCTCTGTTCATCACACTCTGTTGCACTGATCCTCTCGTTGGAATGATGGTGTTGTTCCTTGGTGTTCAGGAGGTGCCTGCGATTGCGGCGGTACACCTGTCCTTCTGGGGTGCGGACGTGATACGATTGCTCAGTGTCAGCTGGCTGGATGACGACTGCTGGCTTCCAGTAGTCATGCTCCTGGATTCTGACGGATTCTCCATTGTGTAGCGGCGGCAGTAGTCTAGCTGACCTGTCATAGTATCTCTTTTGGTGTTGCTGTCTCTGTACATGTTTTGCATGCACTTGCTTGCAGCTGACGACCTGCCAGGGCCTGTCTGGGATAAGGTGAGGTATCATGGGCTCTTTGACATTTGATGGGCGGCGTTCTAGACAAATGGAACATTTTCTGACAATGTCCTCAATGTTTTTGCACATTCTGGGCCAAAACATAATGTCACATGCTCTTTGTTTGCATTTTTCCATGCCCATATGTCCAGCATGAATTTTTGTCAACATCTCTTCTCTGAGACTGGTAGGAATGATGATTTTCTCCCCTTTGAAGACGATTCCGTTGATTTGTGACAGTTCATCTCTGTGGTTCCAGAATTCAGATATGCTCTGAGGGCATTTCCTCCTTTCCTCAGGCCATCCTTCATGTATGACTTTGCTCAGCAGTGTGAGTTGTGCATCTTTCTCTGTTCCTGCTCGGATCTCCTTCAGTTTTGAGTCACTCACAGGTAAGCTGTTGTACACCATGCGCAACTGCACATCCAGCTTTCACTGAGGCTGCTGTCCTGGTAGCTAAGAGACTTTCTGGAGAGCGTGTCTGCGACAGGAATGTCTTTGCCTGGACGGTGAATGATTGTGAAGTCGTACTTCTGTAGCTGAAAGATCATTCTTTGTAGCCTTGGTGGGGCTGCGGCTAGTGGTTTCCTCATGATTGACTTGAGGGGCTTGCGGTCGGATTCCACAATGACTTGTCGGCCATAGACGTACTGGTGGAAACGCTTACATCCAAACAAAATTGCATATAGCTCTTTCTCGATTTGAGCATAGTTGATTTCACTGTCTGAGAGAGATCTGGAAGCGTAGCCGATGGGCTTTCCTTCTTGCAGTAATACTGTGCCTAGTCCATACTTTGACGTGTCCACTTGTAGTCTGAGCTCTTTGTTGGGGTCGAAGTAGGCAAGAACTGGTCCTGGTTCTCTGGTGATTAGGTCTTTCATTTTCTGAAATGCTGTGTCATGTTGTTTGTCCCACAGGAACTCATTGGATTGTTTGAGCAACTGATGCATGGGTGCGTTGATTTCGGAGAGGCTCGGGGCAAACTTGGCTAAGTAGTTAACCATGCCTAGTACTGTCTCTAGCTCTGCGCGATTCTTCGGCGGCTCCATCTTCTTGATGGCGGAGATTTTCTCTGGATCCGGCTTAATGCCATCAGTTGAGAGGCGATGCCCGAAATAACTGATCTCGGTGGATCCGATTATGCTTTTTTCGGGGTTGAGCCAGATGCCTTTCTCATCGCACGGAGGTTCCTGTCATGTTCCTCTCTATTCCTGCCATAGATGAGGATGTTGTCTACGATTGCGACTACTCCGTCGAGGCCTTCATAGGTTTCGTCGATCTTCCGCTGGAATTCATCCTGAGCTGAGATAAGACCAAATGGTAAATGCAGAAATCGGTAGCGTCCAAATGGTGTGTTGAACATTGTTAGCTTAGATGACTCTTCCGTGAGCTTGATAGTCCAGTATCCTGATTTTACATCCATTACACTGAAGTAACTTGCTCCCACTAGCTTGGGTGTGATGTCATCTAGCGTTGGTAGAGGGTAGTGAGGGCGTTTGATAGCCTTGTTCAAATCTCTGGGGTCGAGACAGACTCTGAGCTTGCCTGTACGTGGTTTCTCAACCACTACTAACGCGTTGACCCATTCTGTCGGTTCTGTTTCCCAGACGATGATTTCTGTATTCTCCATGCTCTGCAGCTCCTCCTTCAGGCGAGTACATAGAGCAAGGGGTATCCTTCTTGGTGGGCAAACCACAGGGGTTGCTGCTGGGTCAAGGTGAATAGTGCATTCACCTGGGAATAGTCCGATTCCTTTGAAAACATCAGCAAACTCCTCCATGACTGTCTGCTTCTCAACTGGTGCTGTCAATGATAGCTTGACGAGGTCTATGTCTAAACATGCCTTTAGACCTAGCACTGGAGGTGCTTGAGTGTCAATAATGTAAAAGTTCAACATCATGTCGCTTTCTTTGTACTTGCATTTCATCACGCATGTGCCTTTTACAATGAGCTGCTCACCCCCATAGCCGGTCAGTCTGCGTGAGGTGGGCTGTAGCTCACACTCATCCTTCAAGCTGTGATACTCACTCAGATGAATTACATTAACCTGAGATCCAGTGTCTAGTTTAAACTTAAGGGCCTAGAAATTCAGTTGGCGCCGCGCCAGGGCTTTAGCGCCGGAAATTTAGCGCCGGCGCTAAGTCCCCCTGCGCGCGCCAAAAATTCAGTAGCGCCGCGCCCAAACGGCTGCCGGCGCTACAGGAGGGTGTCAGCGCCTCGAAATGGGTGCTGACTGCCGCATTGCGGCGCAATTCCGGTGCTGCGGCACCCGATGCGGTGCGGCAGGCTGGGGAAGTGCAGGCCTCCTCCTTCAGTTAAGGAGGAGCTGCCTGCACCCGCCCGCTGGCCGTTGAAATCTTGAAAAAAATGAGCCCGGCACCTTGGAGAAGTGCCGGGCTCGCAGGCCAGATGCATCTGTTCCGCGGGGGGGGGGGGTGGAGGAGTCCGGGGAGGGAGGTGCGGGCAGGCGGCCGGCGGGAAAGCGGCCGGCCGCCGCGCGACCTTAATGCGCCGGCGCTAACTCGCGTAGGACTCTGCTGAAACATCGTTAGTTGCGGCTGCCACGGGCGAGGCGGCCGCAACTCAATTTCGGCGTTGGGGCCCGTCACCACGGCAACCGGGACGCTGCGCACACCGATGACGTCATCGGTGCCGGCGCAGCGCAACCAGTCTAACGCCGATGGCAGGGCCCCACTGAATTTACAAACCGGCCATAACTCCGGCACTAGGCCCTCTAGCGCCTCAAATGGGGCGCTAACCCTACTGAATTTTCAGCCCAAGCTCTTTACCCTGTTTTCCTATCTCAATATCGGCAAAAGCTTGCTCAGTCTCTGAAATCTGTTTTTTCTGTGATAAAGAATCAATAAACAGTTCTTCTGCATTTGGCTCTCTATCTGGCATTTGGCTGTCACTCACTGTGTGTACTGCTTTTCTGAAAACAGTCTTGCAAACTTTAGCAAAGTGGTTCCGTTTACCACATTTAGTGCATTGCCTTCCTTTGGCAGGGCAGTACTCCTTTTCTCCATGCCAGTTGTTTCCACAATATCCACAGTTTTTGAAGCGTTTTATGTCTGTGTCGCCCATTTTTAGAACTCTCGCTGTTCTTTCTGTTCTGAAACACGCTCTCTGGGCAGTGTTCTTTGGTGTGTATCTATTAACTGCATGCACTGTCTGTTCACTCGAGCTGCTCGTGGCACCGGTTATGGTTTTCAACTGTGCTTGAGCTATCTCGTGCGATCTAGCTATGTCTATAGCTTTGTCCAGCGTTAGCCCGGACCCAACATTCAAAAGTTTCTCTCTCACTTTAGCTGAATGTATTCCAAACACTCTGACCATCTCATCTTTATCTGCATATACACAGGCCTAGAAATTGAGTCCGGGGAGGGAGGTGCGGGCAGGCGGCCGGCGGGAAAGTGGCCGGCCGCCGCGCGACCTTAATGCGCCGGCGCTAACTCGGGGAAGACTCGGTTGAAAAAATCTTAGTTGCGGCTGCCACGGGCGAGGCGGCCGCAACTCAATTTCGGCGCTGGGGCCCGTCACCACGGCAACCGGGACGCTGCGCACACCGATGACGTCATCGGTGCCGGCGCAGCGCAACCGGTGTAACGCCGACGGAAGGGCCCCACTGAATTTTCAAACTGGCCATAACTGCGGCGCTAGGCCCTCCAGCGCCCCAAATGGGGCGCTAAGCCTACTGAATTTTCAGCCCACAGTCTTTTACCAGCAGTTTTAACTCAGTCACGAACTGTTCAAACGACTCACTAGCTCCTTGCACTTTCTCCTGAAACTTGTACCTAGTGAATATCGTATTTGTCTTGGGCATCACATATGCTTCAAAACGGTCAAAATAACTTTTCAGTACCTTTGCTTCATCCGCGGTGAGAGACCATGTGTTAAAAATGTCTCTCCCTTTTTCTTCGATCCACAGGAGTAGGTAGCTGCATCTTTCTTCCTCCCCTTTGCTTTTCAGTGGACCCGAAAACATCAACTCCACGTGTTGCTTGAACTTGCACCATTCTCTATGTAAGTTCAAAGATTCCCAATTCATTCGAGGTAAGGGAGCTCCAACGATGTCCATTTCAAATCCCTGTTCTGACACCATGTCTTGTTTTGCACACTTTGTACAAAAATAATAAATTGAAGGACAACGGAGTATTACAGTTTAAACTCTTTTAATGAAGCACCAGGTCTGTAAGCTTTCTCAATCAGTACAGCACCGTGTGGACAAGATGGAGTCAGGACCCACTGGGTCTTCTAAACAATAGCAGTCCTTACAGATGCCTGCAGGCCAATGACAACTCAGCATGTGATCACATGTGAATATAATAGGTATTCCTTACAGATGCCTGCGGGCCAATGATAATTCAGTATGCAAATGTTACAATCCCTGCCTGTGATCTGACCACCCCCAACCCTGCGATCGGATCACTCCCTGCAATTTGATCACGCCCCGTGATCTGACCTCCCCCTCCCTTGCAATCTCTCCCCCACCAGCTCAATCTTACCTGCTCCTGGGCTGCGGCTTCTTCTGGAGCGTTCCCTACCTGACACGGAGCCAAGCCTGTCAATCAGGATGGCTTCCAGACAGGGATCCTGTTGAAAAAAACCACGCACTCTGTGCAGTCAAAACTCCACAGTGGTGAAGAACTCCTCACCCCCTCCAGTAAAGATCAGGGCTTTTCTTTCAAGCACAGCAGGTTGTGACCACATTGATCTCCTACATAATTTTCTCCCATGTTTGCTAGGCCCTGTGTTTAGTGATGGATTGTCATTTCTTCATGTGATCCCCAATAATCTGAAAGGCCCCATCAGTAAAATGTATCTTTCTATGCCTTACTCCCTCAATTAGCTCTCCAATTTGCACACACTACAGCTGAATTGACACTGTAGGTGTTATATATAGTGCTTACATGCTATTAGGTGAGTTAACGGGTAATTCAACAGCATTATTGCAAGATTTTTCAGATGGGCTATTCAATTGTATGTTAGTTGTGGGTGCATCTTAGTTATAAGAACACACTCTGAGTAAGCCTACATGTTCCGGTTAGTGTGCTTCAGCAAACAGGAGGGAAAAACCTTTCATTTAAAGCACAAACCATGCATTATGGCCTGAAGTTCATTATGTATACACTACAAAACAGTTAATGGGTGTTCTGTTAATGGAAACCCTCATTTGAGGAAAACATTTCCTCAGGCACTGTTAACCCTCACACATTCTACATTGATTGCTTAATAGCAGCAATTGCATCAGAACATTTCACTCGCCACAGGTGTGTTTCTATTAAGAGGCTTCCTAATATTTGCTGGTCAGCCTGTGCCAAGTCTCAAAGCCATGATCAGAACAGTATGAAACAGATACATATACTACTGGGCCTCTCGAAGCTTGAATTCAGTTTGTTTTATAGCAAGTGAAATGCAGTTAAGTATCCAACTGCTGATTGTGAACTCAAGTGCTGTTTCTGTTAAGCTACCCCATACTGAGTGCAAATAGCCAGATAAAAGTTTGTTTACATGCACGCTACATAAGAACCATCTGCACATTTCTCCTAAAGGTACCTATTACAGTGTTATTAATCCAATTTTTTTTAAAATTCAGTTTAAATACCAAACTTGTTCGCTTTTTATCTGCTTTGAGGAGAGGATCATGCAAGCTGAAGACTGAAAATAAATATGCCAGTACTTGTTTCATGTCATTAATCCCAATTGAACAGGATTGCAGCAGTTACTGTGCCTTATGAAAATATTTCTTTCAAAATAATTGTAACAATTCATATGTAGTGTATGGCACATATATCTGAAAGCAAAGATAAACAGCACTGAACAGAAAGGTGAAAAAGATCGGCATTTGATCACATTGTCTGTAATGTGCTGTATATGCAGACGTCCTACATGTACTAATTAAATATGAGGTTTCATCTGCCTGGGGATGCGGCAGTTCTCAGCACAGGCCTGGCCACATCCGTCCCAAGAGGAGGCAATGCTGCAGTGAGGCACTTTTTCATGGGCTACCTGCTTCAGCTCATCTAAGCAACAATGATAGCCATATGTGAAGCTGCAGGAAAACAGATGCTGTTTTTCCATTTGTGAAATCAAGTTGTTGGAAAATGGTCAGGTTTTCAATAGCTGAATGTCTGACAGGAAAACAAGGAGAAAGGGACTAAATATCTGACATGAATTCTAGTTGCCAGTTTATGGGTTACTTGCACTGCTTGTATCAATTAATTTTTTTTTTTAAACTTACTCTTGCTGCAGAGAGCCTCAGCCTTAATGAAGAACATTAATTTCTCTACATGTGTGCCTGTGGTCACATTACTGCTAATTACTGGGCATTCTCCTTCATCTGTTTCCAAGAAAGCCTCCTCTGGTTGGAGACAAGAAAAAATGTTTATGATGCTTTCGTTTTCTAATCAGCATAAATTAAATACATCAATCAGTGTAGTTTTAAATTAAAACTGCATTTGGCAAACAAATATATACATTTTACTTAAGATACTGAGAAGTGTAGAGGAACAGAGGGACCACAGCATGTCCACAGATCCCTGAAGGTAGCAGGACAGGTAGATAAGGTGGTTAAGAAGGCATACAGGATACCTTCCTTTATTAGCTGAAGCATAGAATACAAGAGCAGGGAAGTTATGCTTGAACTGTATAAAAAGCTAGTTAGGCCACAGCTAGAGCACTGCATCCAGTTCTGGTCACCACATTACAGGAAATATGTGATTACACTAGAGAGTGTCCAGAGGAGATTTACAAGGATGTTGCCAGGACTGGAGAATTTTAGCTATGAGGAAAGATTGGATAGGCTGGAAATGTTTTCTTTGGAACAGAGGAGGCTGAGGGTAGACTTAATTGAGGTGTATAGAATTATGAGGGGCCTAGATAGAGTGGATAGGAAGGACTTATTTCCCCTAGCAGAGAGGTCAATAACCAGGGGGCATAGGTTTAAAGTAATTGGTAGAAGGATTAGAGGGGAGTTGAGGAGAGCTTTCATCACTCAGAGGGTGGTGGGGGTCTGGAACTCGTTGCCTGAAAGGGTGGTGGAGGCAGAAACCCTCTACATATTTCAAAAGTTCTTGGATATGCACTTGAAGTGCTGTAACTTACAAGGCTATGGACCAAGAGCTGGAAAGTGAGATTTGACTGGATAGCTCTTCTGTGGCCAGCACAGACAGGCTGAATGGCCTCCTTCTGTGCTGTAAATTTCTATGATTCTGTGATTTCGGTGAATCAGAATTATTTAATAGGACGTCTACTCCCATTTCAGATATTATGGCCTCGATTTTAACTCAGGTGCAGGCTATTGGCGTGTTCCCCGAATTTCGTGTTTCCCACACGAATCTAAATGGATGTGGGAGATTGATGCAATTTTAACTCAATTGGCCAATTGATTTCCAACGTGTGGGAAGCCTTTGCAAATGGGTTTTTCATGACTGAAAGTCCCCTCCGATGACGTCATCATTGCTGCTGCATTTAAGGTCCACAGCAAGCCTTGCTTCTTCTGCAGACTGCCAAGCTTTCTCCATTTGATGGCACAGGAACCTGCAGGAACAATGGCCAGTGGGAGGCAAGAGCAGCTCCTAAGTTTGATGAGGCAGCACTACAGGCATTGGTGGATGGGGCTAGGGCCCACAGGGAGGCCCTGTTCCCTTCATTAGGGAGGAAGAGGCCTTCCAGTCAGACCAAGGCTGTGTGGATATAGGTGACTGGGGAGGTCAACACCTTGGGGGTCACACGGCGCACCTGGGTGCAGTGCAGGAAAAGTTTCCTTGACCTTCAAGGCACTGGAAAAGTAAGTATGAAGTTCCCATCACCCTCAATCTGATCCCCATTGCCTTTCCTCACCAGCACTCAGCTTTAGCAATCTCTTCCTCCATATCCCACTTGACACTCACATCCATGCACCCTTACCCATTCCCTCTCTCTCTATGCTCACAATCACATAACTATTCCACCATGCAGCCCTCACACTCCCTATCACTCTGATGCTTTGAACACAACTGACAACACACAGGGAATGCCCTTGGTCTTGCAACCTCACTCCATCTTTGTCACCTTCTAAGTATCTATGCAATGCAATCTCTACACTCACTCCTTCATTCTCACTCAACCTCCACTTGTCTCCCTCATTGCAGGAAAAGAGAGCTCACAATAACAGGGAAAGAGCCAGGACAGGAGAAGGCCCACCATCATTAGCCCAGCTCACCCCCTGGGAGGAAGCCATCCTGGAAATTATCGGGGTTGAAAAAGATGCGCACGTTGGGGACGGACAGATGGGTGCATCACAGCAAGCTGGTGACAGAATAGTTTTCCATCTCTCTCAGTGACATTACATGAGTCACTGATAATGATTCTGAAGCTATAACAGATGGACTTATGATCATCTGCAATATGCAATGTGCATGTAACCTTGACCTCACATCTCTAACTCTTTCCTTTACTCCCCCACAGGACCATCGAGAGCCCCCGTCCCCACTGTCCAGGAGGAGGAGCCTGAGCTTCCAGACTCCTCAGAGGAATCTACAACCTCTGAGGGCGCAGCGTCAGCAGAAATAAGCGCACCGAGCACCAGTGCAGACACTCACACCTCGGTGGGACCTTCGGGACATAGAGTAGAGTTGTCACCTGGTGTATCACAGCTCGCAAGTGAGCATCAGCAGATTGTGAAGACAGGGACAGCAGTGGAGAGTCCTCGTCGGAGGGCGCAGGACTCTGCCAGCTCGGTTCAGCTGCATGTCGACCCTCTGTCTCTGGGTCCATCCATAAGATCAGAGGTGATGGAACTCCATGCATAGATGCAGGAGTCTCTGGCAGGTTTTGTCTCAAGGGTCACTGTGAGTGTGGAGTGAATGGAGGAGTCCATAGCGTACATGAGCAGAGCCTTTGTGGAGTCATTGACTCTTGAACGCATCAACACGGAAAGGATGGCTACCTACGTGGAAATGATTGCTGCCTCTGTGGTAAGGCTGGCTACGGCAGAGGAGAGGAGGGCTACAGCCATGGAGGAGGTTAGTCGCCAGGGTATGGAAAACATGGTGAGTGTTCAGAATAGAATGACATCTCTTGAGGAGTGATGGGCATCTATTGCACATAGAAACCAGACCTTCATGGAAGTTGTTGCGTCCGTGTATAATAAGACACAGACTGCGGAGAATGGTACAACAGGTGTTTACTCAACGTGGCTCACACTGCAACTGATCTGTACAGATTACTACTCAGTGTTATATACAGGTGTGGTCACTGCCAGTACTGCAGTATACATGAGCTGTAAAACATAGTTCCCCCCCTTAAAGGTATATACATTACAATTCCTCCCCTTTTAGATTAACATTACCATAACACTCATTTAAAAATTAAATATCAAACTAATTACAATTAACACTTTTAACATGCAACATTAGCTGAAAATAGTCTATTTATATATTCAGTCTTTGGGGAGGCTTCCTGATCCTTTCTGGATAGCGCCTTTCCCGAGCGTCTTGCTCTTGGCGCGGAGGCGATTCCGGCCCCCTGTCGTCGGTTGGTTCATCCGCTTCCGATGCTACTGTTTCTGGGATAGATGCGACCTATACGTTGGGTTCATCACCAGGTACGCATGGGCGAGGCATGGGGTTGACTTGTTCCTGTGACTCTAGGATTTGGTCAGTATGGCGTCTCACGATGCTCTCCCCCATGTCCACTGTGTACATTAGTGGCCCCTGCCGTGTGCATAACGTTCCTGGCTGCCATTTTTCTGTTCGGTAGTTGCAGGCCAAGACTGGTTGCCCTACATTGAAGCTCCTTGTTGGCTTCTCATGGATGTGCTGGAATTGCTTACTCTCAACATCTCTTCGTATGTTTGGTCTGAGCAAATCCAGGCAAGATCTTAACCTTCGGTTAAGGAACGTCATGGCTGGGGCCTGGCTGGTGACTGCATGTGTCGCATTCCGGTAAGCGAACAGGAAATTGTCCACCTTGTGCTGCAGCGGAATGTTGTCATTGTACATAGCCTTTTTTGCCTTCTTAAAGGTTTGTACGAACCTCTCAGCCAATCCATTTGTGGCTGGATGATACGGGGCGGATGTGTAATGCCTTACCCCATTCTTTTTCAAGAACCTCCAGAACTCTTCGGACACAAACTGTGGTCCGTTGTCGGAGCAAATCTGTTCTGGCAAGCCATTCCTGGCAAAAATGGTCCGTAGGACTGCAATAGTTTTCTCCGTGGTGGTGGAGGACATTTTGATGACCTCAGGCCATTTCGAGTGCGCATCCATGGCTATTAAAAACATTGAGTCCATGAATGGACCAGCAAAATCAATATGCACCCGTTGCCATGGAGATGAGGGCCACTCCCATGGGTGTAGAGGGGCCTGTGGTGGTGCATTTTGGACTTTCTGGCATCCTGAGCAGCTCTTGGTCAGGTCCTCGATTTGTTTATCGATTCCCGGCCACCACACATAAGCCCTGGCTAGGCTTTTCATTTTTACCCCTCCCAGATGACCCTCATGAAGCTCATTGAGCACTCTATCCCTTAACTTGGGTGGAATTACCACTCGGGATCCACATATCAAGGTCCCCCGGCACACTCTCCTTGTCGAGAATGCTGGCAACAGTGAGTCGCCATGTGCTGGCCATCCCTTCACCGTCAAATCATATACCCGAGACAGTGTTGGGTCATTTCGGGTTTCCTTTTCGATACAAGCGTTAGTTACCGGTAGGTATTCAACTATAGTCGAATGGAATATTTCAACAGGATCCACTGCTGGTGCTTCCTCCGCAGTAGGCAGTGGCAGGCGTGATAGCCCATCAGCATTCCCATGCTGTTTCGTGCCCTTATATTCAATCTCATAGTCGTGCGCCCCTTGAAAAAGTAACCATCTTTGTAGTCGTTGCGCAGTCATCACCGGAACGCCCTTCTTCGGATT
Organism: Somniosus microcephalus; assembly: GCF_052327205.1. NCBI lineage: Eukaryota > Metazoa > Chordata > Chondrichthyes > Squaliformes > Somniosidae > Somniosus > Somniosus microcephalus. The sequence goes on from NC_140993.1 coordinate 147,195,849, forward strand.
AAAAATGGAGACAAGAGGCTGGTGATCAGTCAGCAAGGTGAATTTCTGCCTGTGCAGATAGTGATTGAACTTTTTCACTCCCCACACTAGGCTGAGGGCCTCCCTGTCAATCTGGGCGTAGTTACGCTCGGCTGAGGTTAGTGATCGTGACGCGAAGGCTATTGGCCTCTCTGAGCCGTCCGAGAATTTGTGCAACAGCACCGCTCCAATGCCGTAGGGTGACGCATCACATGCCAACCGAATTGGTAATGCTGGGCTGTAATGGGCCAATACCTCTTTCGATGTGATTAGTGTTTTGCTCTTCTGGAAAGCGCGTCTACATTCGTCACTCCACTTCCATGGCACCCCAGTTTGCAGTCGGGTGTTCAGTGGGTGTAGTATTATAGACAAATTTGGCAAGAACTTATGGTAGTAGTTTACCAGCCCGAGGCACGACCTCAATTGTGACACATTTTCCGGTGCTGGAGCCTTGACCACTGTCTCAATCTTCTCTGGGGACTTATGTAACCCCTCTTTATCGATAACGTGGCCACAATACGAGATCTGTTTGCTAAAAAACTCGCATTTGGGGCGGTTAGCTCGGAGCCCATATTCCTGCAATCTAGTGAGCCCCTGCTCCAGGTTAGCAAGGTGATCATTTTCATTTTCGCCCGTGACCAGGATGTCGTCCAAATAACACTGGGTCCCTGGGATTCCTTGCAGGACTTGTTCCATTGCCCTCTGCCAAATAGCCGGAGCTGATGCTACCCCGAATACCAGCCGGTTGTATTGGTAGAGACCTTTATGGGTGTTGATTGTGAGGTATTTTTTTGATGCTTCTTCTACCTCCATTTGCAGATATGCCTGGGCCAGATCAATCTTAGTGAAGCGTTTCCCTCCAGATAGCGAGGCGAAAATATCTTCAATCCGCGGAATTGGAAATTGTACGGTGTGAAGGACCGGGTTCACTGTTACCTTAAATTCCCCACAGATGTGAACCTTCCTTGGTTCCCCAAGCGTGCTGCTCAATGACTTTTTCATCACAGGGACGATGGGTGTAGCCCACTCGCTCCAGTCTACCTTGGACAGTACCCCTGAACATTCCAGACTCTCCAGCTCTGCTTCGACGGCTCGGCGGATCGCATAAGGTACCGGTCTGGCCTTAAAAAATTTTGGGCTTGCGTTTTCTTCAATTTTAATCATCGCTGTCATGCCTTTTAGTGTTCCGAGTCCTTGCTGGAACACTTCTTTCGCGTCAGTTAGGAACTTTGAAAGTCGCCCAGGTGTGACGTCGTCATCCTTTTTGTCAGCCACAGTCAGTGCCTGTATGGAATGCCAATCCAGTTGTATTTTCCGGATCCATTCACGTCCCAGTAATGGTGGTCCTCCATCTTGCAATACATACAGGTCTAGTTTTGGTGTTTCCTTACCGTTATATATAACGGTCACCCTTATTTTTCCTTTGGGGTAGACTTTTTGCCCCGTGTACGTCTTCAAAATAATTTTTGTGTTTCTCAAGGGTATGTGTGAGAATAGCCGCTCATAGTCCCATCGGTTTATGACTGTTATGGCTGATCCTGTGTCCAATTCCATCTTTACCTGGACTCCTGATAACTTGAGAGTGACCCAAATGGTTCGGTGATCCTCCGTTGTGATCACATTATGTAGTTTCATACAACTCAGTTCCCTGCTTTCGGAGTTGTTATCACTCTTTTGTTCATCTGAACTATTCTCCATCATCTTATGTACCTTCTTGTACTTTCCTTTGGTAGGTTTCTTATTGCTGGTTTTCTTTCCCGACCTGCAGACTCGTGCTATGTGTCCTACTTTTCCACACTGCACACTTTGTCTTTGAACTAGCAATCATTCTGGTCGTGTGTTGTTCTGCCGCAGCGATAGCACTTCTCTGTTCCATATGACATTTCATTTGTGCCATATTCTTGTGGTCTCTGTTGTATCTCTGCAGCGCCCCATGCTGCTGCTTCATATGATACCGCAATGCTGAAAGCCTTTTCCAGCGTAAGGTCCTTTTCAGATAAAAGCCGTTTCTGGGTTCCTTCACTTTGAAGCCCACACACAAACTTGTCCCTTAAGGTATCTGCCAGTCCCGCTCCAAACTGGCAGTGCTTCGATAGTTTGCACAGTTCTGTTAAATAATCAGCATTGCTTTCATCCTTATGCTGGTTCCATTTGTGAAACTTGAATCTTTCTGCTATCAGCAGCGGTGTGGGGTTTAAATGTTCCTTTAGTATCGTTACTATGTCTTCAAAACTCTTTTCCATTGGCTTCGTTGGGGTTACTAGATTTTGTAATAAACCATACGTCTTTGCACCCATTAAATTTAGGAATACCGACGCTTTCTTTTCATCTGACACCTCATTTGCCTTGAGTACACCTCTATTCGTTCGACATATGTAGTCCAATCTTCGACTTCATTGTCAAATGTGGTGATACTGCCACTCTTCGGCATTTTGGGTGTGGTTTAAAATGGCATCTCCCAATGGCTTAAAATGGCATCTCCCACGCTTTCCTTCCCTCCCCGCTGCTGCCAACGCCGCTCCTGGTGGTTCTTGTGGCAATGGCAGCGCCCTGTAGGTTTCGCGCGCTTCTCCTGCGCTGCTGCCAACGCCGCTCTCGGCGGTCCTCGTGGCAATGGCGGCGCCTCGCGGGTTTCTGCGCGTCTCTCTCTCCCTCTCTCCGACACTGCTCGGCCCCTGGACACCGGCTGCGCCCTGTGCGCTCTGCCCTCTCTCTCTCTCCCCCGTCGACGCTGCTCGGCCCTTTGCTGTGCCGCTCGGTTGGGCTCTAGCCCGCGGCTGTCCGGGAAGGGTCTGCGCACTATCTGTTGCCAGCCCGTTTTGCTGGACCACCTCGACTGGACAGCCAAGCCTGGCTCTCGACAGCGTCCCCCGCAATTCTCGAGTCTCTGCTGGATGACTGGGCGGTTGCCCGTGGTCGACGCCCGAGCCTCTGGCCTTGACCTCCAATCCACTGATCTCCAGGAACGAATCCCCGGGAGGTGATGCAGAGTTGCAGGTAGGTTCGAACCTGCCTCGTCGCCAATGTTGCGTCCGTGTATAATAAGACACAGACTGCGGAAAACGGTACAACAGGTGTTTATTCAACGTGGCTCACACTGCAACTGATCTGCACAGATTACTACTCAGTGTTACATACAGGTGTGGTCACTGCCGGTACTGCAGCATACAAGAGCTGTAAAACATAGTTCCCCCCCTTAAAGGTATATACATTACAGAAGTCCTTCTGAGTAGGACTGCCATTGCAAATACGGGTCCCCATGGCCCCCCTGATGTGCAGCAAGGTGCTCTCCAGCCACGTGCAGGCGCGGAGACGGAGCTGACCCGTGAGAGGGAGGTTGGTGGCAGACCTCAAGGAAGTGGGGGTTCCTCTCCAGGCGCTCACACTTCCATGCCACTGCAGAGCCCTCGGTCAGTGCCCCACTGGAGTCCACACCCAAGTGAGATAGACGTCTCAACCCCTGCACAGCCGCAGGAGCAGCAGACCGTTGACGAGCCCTCACAGGCTCGCCACCCCAGAGGATGCCCACCAAAGGTGTCGAGACAGGAGCAGCAGGAAAGTGAGCAAGGGGCCTGCACATCTGCTGAAGCCACAGGGGAAGCACAACGTAGGAGCACGCGTAGGAGGAAAATAAAGCACAAGTAGTCACAAGGTTAGTCACTTGGGTGAAATTTTATGTGTTGTTAAAAAAAGCCATCAGATGAATTCTGTCAATAAAAAGTCTGATGGCTACTGCTGTATTTGTGGCGTGTGTCATTTGGCGAATGGGACTTTCACATTGAGGGCTTAGGATTACTTCCAATTGTCAGTATGCTGGACAGATAGCTAGGAATCCGCAGGGTCTTGGCCATTGTCGATGCTCAGGTAAGAAGCTGCGAGGCAACAGTGCTTGATTGGCTAGGCTAAGCAAATCTGGCCAGGATGAGTGCGTTCCTTGCATCCCGGGCAGCAATGTTCTGGTGTAATGCTGCCGCTGGTTGTTGGTCCTCTGCAGGATGGTCATTTTCGCCCTCCTCCTCCTCCTCCTCTTCCTCCTCCTCCTCCTCCTCCTGCTCCTCATAATCATCTGAGGAGGGTATGTGAGGAGCCACTTGGTCCTCAGAAATCTGCAAGCCATGACGCTGTGCCATGTTGTGAAGTACACAGCAAACCACGACGATTCTGGAGACCCTAGCTGCTGAGTACTGTAGGGCTCCACCTGATCTATCCAGGCATCTGAAGTGCATCTTCAGCAAACCGATGGTTTGCTCGATAATGGATCTGGTGGAAATGTGGCTGGAGTTGTAGCGCTCCTCAGCTTCGTTGGCTGGCCTCCTCAATGGCGTCATTAGCCAAGTCCTCAGGGCATAGCACTTGTCTCCAAGTAGCCATCCGTGAAGTTGGTCTGGCGGCCTGAATAGCGGAGGCACACTAGACTGGCGCAGTATGACGGAGTCATGGCAACTGCCAGGGTACATGGCACAAACATGCAAAATCTCCTTTTTGTGGACACACACCAGCTGAACGTTAAGGGAGTGGAAGCCCTTGCGGTTGACAAAAATACCTGGATTGCGATGGGGTGCCTTAACGGCCACATGTGTGCAGTCAACGACGCTCTGCACCCTTGGAAATTCTGCCAGATAAGCTCATGCAACCGCTCGCGCCGTGACACTTGCGCGATCCTTGGTGAAATGGATGTGATTGTGCACGAGGGCATCGGGTACCTGCGTGATGCAAGTGTGTGCGGCCGCCTGGGAAATGCCGCTGATGTTTGCTGATAATCCCTGGAATGAGCCTGAGGCAAAAAAGTTGAGTGCGGTGGTGACTTTGAGGGCCACTGGTAAGGAGTGTCCAGCTGGTCCTCTGGGCAGCAGGTCTTGCTGTAGCATTGCGCAGATGTCAGTCACTACCTCTCGCGAAAGTCGGAGCCGCCTTTGGCACTGCTGCTCAGTCATGTTGAGGTAGCTGACCCTGTGTCTGTAGACCCTGTTTGGGGGGTATCTCCTGCACCGATGGGCTTCCAGGCGCTGGCCCCTTCTGGCCTGTGCTGCCTCAGGTGGGTGAGCAGCAGCCTGTCGCTTCTGCTGCTGCTGCTGTTGCTGGTGCTGCTGTTGTTCCTGATTCTGCTGTTGCCACGCCTGGTGCTCGAGCTCCTCTAATGCCCAGAAGGGAAGGAAAAAAATGGCTCCCATGCTTCTGGCATATGCCTCCATTGAGGAAGCGCTGAGTGAAGGTGGTGAGAGGGGTTTCCCTGGAGTTCACACTGGAGATGTGTGTGAGGTTCCAAACTTCCACAGGTGTGGTTAAGCCTGGTAAAAGTTGCCCCAGGCCTGAGACCAAAAATCCTGCCACCTGCAAACGATGGCTGATCAAATCTCCTTTTTAATGGTTGACCTGCAGCTGATAGTCAGCAAGCCAATAGTGCTCCCGCCAGGTTTCACAGTCGTGATTCCCACCAGGCGTGTTTTATGTGGGAAAAGGATTAAAAGTGCAAGTGACTGTTAATATGGCATTATAGAGGCCATTTAGTGGTGATTAAGGGCCTTAAAAGACCAGTCCCGCCTGTTGGATGCGGGACGGATTCAGGACCATCAGACACGCCTGAGTAAAAATGGCTCGGAGTCGGGAACCAGGCGGGGAGGGTCCCGCCCGCCAGTTTTTGCGATTTAAACCCCCCGCACGCCTCCAAGCCCGCCTCCACGGCTCAGTTAAAATTGAGGCCTATGAGTACTTTCGTATGAGCCTGTTATAACTAACCATGATATTGCCTTACAAGTATTTTAAAAGCATTTTAGAACCTCTGATGCCATTGTGATAAATATTGTACCATGATAAAGAGAATGAATAAACTTGGCTTGCTTTAGTGGTTCAGTTCAATTTAATCCAAGCCAACCCAAGGTCACTGAATGCAGTGCTAGAAGTGGGTTTCCAACGCATGTACTTCTACTGTCCATACTATCTTTCCAGTCCCAACTCCACTCACTTGCTATCCCCAGTCATTGTACCCATTCAGATGTTTTACAGTTTCAGCTTGTGTCTATGGCCATTTGGGCCAAACTTCCATCCATGATTATTGACGTAATAAAACTCACTACACACTTGGTTTGAGCATAAAGCAAGGCTTTAATCAACTTGTTTCAGAACATGGAGGTCCAGTTGTACTTCACTAGTTCCTGTCTTACAAAATGTCCCTGGGCTAGCTGGGCCCACGCCCGAGTATTTATACTCCTTGGACAGCGCCACCAGCTGGCCGTCCAGCATTATTTCATGAGTAGTTTCTTTATGAGGATGAGATTTATGACATTCTTCCTGCCTAAAAGACATGGAAGTCCGACGACTTCCTCTTAACGGATTAGGCGGACCACGAATAGCCGCAGTCTTTTAGATCTTTGTTTATGGCTAGAAGGCATGTCTCCCCGGACCGTGTCTTGCTCCCTGGGCCGCTTGATCTGTACCGGTGGATCGACAGGGCCCGTGTTGCCCTGATCGACCCGAGGGAGGCTGGGGAGATCGTGACTCTGGGTGCGGGTTCCCACATGCGCAGAGCTGGCTTCATCCTGTTTGGTAGCCGGCAATTGACCAGCGTCCTGGCCTCGGGTGGCCATCCCATGGGGAGTGCTCGGCTCCCCGAGTGGATCCGGTGGGGCAGCCGGCAGATCTCTCGATGTCCCAGTTAGGGCGTCATCTTCGGGGGAGCGCAGAGTGTCAGCATCATCACCGTGGGTCCCTCTATCAGTTGGGTCTGTGGAACCGGCTGGACAGGGAGCCAGGTCCCGGAGCGAAACGGTGGACTCCCGGCCATCAGGGTACCGCACGTGCGCGTAAGTGGGATTGACGTCCGTGAGTTCTACCTCATCGACGAGAGGATCGTTTTTAGATGATCAGACGAATCTTCGGAGCAACACGGGGCCGGGAGCTGCCAACCATGATGGTAGGGATGTCCCGTGGTTGGAGCGACGCTGGAAGTTGAAGAATCGCTCGTGAGGTGTGACATTGGTGGATGTAGAGAGAAGAGACCTGATGGAATGCAACACTTCAGGGAGCATAGTTTCCCACTGCTGGTCTGGTAGGTTGCGTGACCTCAGCGCAAGACGAACAGCGTTCCAAATGATAGCGTTGTATCTCTCAACCTGTCCGTTACCGATGGGATGGTACGGTGTCGTTTTACTTGTGGCGATTCCCCGTTGGGAGAGATAACTTTTGAGTTCGCTTGACATGAAGGAGGGACCCCGATCAGAGTGAATGAAATTGGCCGTACCGCAAAGGGAAAAGACTTGATCAAGGCATTTGATCACTGTGGAAGTAAGCATATTGGTGTGGTGATAGTTACCCTCCGCCCCAGTAGGGGGCGACAGAGAGTAAACAGAGAAAGGAAATGAATAAAGAAGCCTCGTGTTGATGGCTGATGGCTGATGGAATACATCCCGTGTCCGTGTCCGTGTGTTGAGAACATTACATGGTGACAGAAGTGGCAAGTACCCGAAATACCCATCTTAAAGACTGTCCACGTCAATGGAACGAACTTTCCCAGTGAAACTAGTCAGCTCCCGGTGAGTGAAAGTTTACGATACGGGTGTAGCATAGTAGCTAGTTCAGCCAGGATGGAGACAAACAAGAGAGACTGAAAAAAAAGTGTACTTACCCCACGTTGCTTACTATCATGGCCACTCAAAGTCCTGCATTCTTTCAGATTTCTCCCCCCTCCGAATTTGATTTTACACGGCTGGAAGAGTGGCCGTTGTGGCTCAACAGATTTGAACGCTTCAGACAGGCTTCAGGCCTTGATAAACAGTCACAGGAAAAACAGGTCAACACGCTATTATATTCCATGGGAGCGGAGGCTGAAGCGATCGTCCGGTGCAGGAATATTACGGCTGATCAACTGAGCAGCTATGATACAGTTAAAACGGAGTTCTCTAATCATTTCATCCCACGGAAGAATTTGATATTCAAATGCGCAAGATTCCATAGGCGCGTGCAAGAGAGAGGGGAATCGGGTGATAGCTTCATCAAAGCGCTATATGAGCTCATAGAACACTGTGACTATGGAGCTATGCGGGACGAACTAATTCGTGACAGATTGGTTGTTGGATTAAGGGATCTTAAACTCTCTGAAAAACTACAGATGGATCCAGACCTCACAGTTGACAAAGCAAAAACACAAAGTGAAGCAATAAAGGAACAGCAATCAATGCTTCAGAAAAATAGTAATGCCATTGAAACCATAAGTGCCCCCCGACAATCAGCCCCCCAAAGATGTGCGAGTTAGGTTGATTGGCTATGATAAATTGACCCTTAGTGTTAGGGGGATTAAATACGTGGGGTTACGGGGATAGGGTGGGACATGTGTTGGTGTAGGGGTTACGGGGATCGGGTGGGATATGTGTCGGTGCAGGCTCGATGGGCCGAAATGGCCTCTACCTGCACTGTGGGGTTTCTGTGATTTCTGTGAAAAACATTTTTCTACCAAATCAAGACAAACTGACTCACATGAATATGTACAGAGGCCTCGCACTGGAACTCAAGTTGGAACACATTTCCAACCACAAAAACGGAGTTGCAGATGGTGTGGCCGGAGTACACACAATAGACAAATCTGTCCAGCCAATAATGTTAGCTGCAGGAATTGCCAGAAAAAGGGACATTTTGCTGCAGTTTGCCGATCCACACCTGCGGTTGCTGAAATATCAGAGGACGACGACAATGAGATAGCGGTCCTGGGGTCAATTGGAGATGGGCAGGACCAGCCGTGGACCATCACCCTAAGCCTGTGTGGTCACATGACTGAATTCAAAATTGATACAGGGGCTGATGTCACTGTCATCCCGGAGTGCCTCTACAACGACCTAGGTCAAGAGGCTCTTCAGAGCACCACTAAGATTCTTCAGGGGCCTGGTCAAGTCCCGTTGAATGTCAGAGGAAAATTTTCAGCTACCCTGACCCGTGGTCCACGGTCTACAAAACAGGACGTGTATGTGGTACGCGGTCTACGAACAGCGCTCCTCGGTCGCCCCGACATCATTTCCCTGCATTTGGTGTCCAGGTTGGACCCACAAGTAGCAGAGACTGTATCTACGGACCTCGAACGGGAGGTCAGACAGCGGTTCCCCAGACTGTTTCAAGGCATTGGGCGACTGCAAGAGGAGTATCACATTCACCTCAAGCCGGATGCTAAACCTTTTGCTCTCTCTACACCCCGACGTGTCTCGCTCCCCCTTATGTCCAAAGTTAAGGAGAAACTCACCCACATGGAGCAACTGGGGATAATTGCAAGAGTTGAGGAACCCACAGCCTGATGCTCTGGAATAGTTGTAGTCCCAAAACCCAACGGAAAAATCAGAATCTGCGTAGACCTAACAAAACTCAATGAAAGTGTCTGTAGAGAGCTGCATCTCTTACCCTGCGTAGAACACACTCTGGGGCAGCTGAAAGATGCAAAGGTTTTTACAAAGCTTGACGCTCAATCTGGTTTCTGGCAAATACCCTTGTCAGAGGAGTCAAAACGTCTCACCACATTCATCACGCCATTCGGACGTTACTGTTTCCACAGACTGCCCTTTGGAATATCCTCCGCCCCTGAGCATTTCCAGCGCCGTATGTCCCGCCTCCTTGAGGGACTTGATGGTGTCTTATGCCAAATGGATGATGTGCTGGTGTTTGGCGCAACCCAAGAACAGCACGATCAGCGACTTTTTGCAATTCTCAGTAAACTACAGCAAGCTGGACTTACTCTTAACTCCAAATGTGAATTTGCCAAGACGCAGGTGAAATTTCTCGGCCAGGTCATCGATGGGACCGGTGTCAGAGCAGATCCTGACAAAGTCAAGGCCCTCGCACACATGGCCGCGCCAAGGAATGTATCTGAAATACGCCGCTTCATGGGCCTGGTAAATCACTTGGGCAAATACATACCCCATCTAGCCGATAAAACCAAGCCACTCCGGGATCTCCTCAACAGGCAGACCTCATGGTATTGGGGACCCCAGCAGTCCCAAGCTTTCACTGAGATAAAGACGGAGCTAACCACCCCGCCAGGCCTTGCACTGTATGACCCCAATGCACTCACTAAAGTGTCAGCTGATGCCTCATCGTTTGGCTTGGGTGCAGTCCTTTTACAAAAGAGACCTGACACTGACTGGCGCCCTGTAGCCTATGCTTCACGAGCCCTTTCAAAAACAGAGCAGCGCTATGCGCAGATTGAAAAAGGGGCCCTGGCCATTACATGGGCGTGTGAGCACTATAGAGACTTCCTAATAGGCATGACATTCCAGGTCGAAACAGATCACAAGCCCCTCCTTACACTATTGGGATTTAAAAACCTGGACGAGTTGTCCCCCCACATTCAGCCCTTTCGGATGCGACTCATGCACTTTCACTTCACTATATCGCATGTGCCAGGGAAGAGCCTAGCAACTGCCGACGTCATCTCCAGGGCTCCCTACCAGCCGCCGGTGGATGATTCCCCTGAGGTGCAGTGCATAGAGAATTATGTACACTCAATACTCACTGCACTGCCCATTACTGAGAAACACCTGGCTGCACTTCGTCAAGAACAGGAAACGGATGAGCTACTTCGTCAGGTCTTCACATACTGCCATGAGGGCTGGCCAGATCATGCGAAACTTGACAACGCTCTTAGACCTTACGCGGCCGTTTCAGGTGACCTCACTATTGCACAAGGATTGCTGCTACAAGGGTGCCGGTTGGTCATTCCAGCATCAATGCAGAAAGACATTCTGGACAAACTGCATGATGGCCATCAAGGGGTCACAAAATGCAAAGCACGAGCCAGGTGTTCTGTCTGGTGGCCTGGATTAAGCGGTCAACTACAACGTAAAGTACAACAATGCCCAAGCTACGCCCAAATGAGACAACAACCACCAGAGCCATTGATTCCAGATGACACCCCTGAGGGCCCATGGCAGAAGGTTGGGGCTGATCTATTTCATTTGGATAACTCAACTTACCTGGTAATGTTTGAATACTTCTCTAAGTTCATTGAAGTTATCAAGCTCCTCTCCGCCACCTCACATGCAGTCGTTGAATGTATGAAATCCTGCTTTGCCCGCCTAGGGGTCCCCCTGCTGGTCCGAACAGATAATGGCCCCCAATTTGCCTCGGACACCTTTCGCTCATTTGCCGACAGCTGGGACTTCACCCATGCCACATCCAGTCCTCTGTATCCTCAAAGCAATGGGGCTGCTGAGCGCGCTTTCCAGACAGCCAAACAGCTTTTAAAAAAGTCACCTGACCCATACCGGGCACTCCTTGCATACCGCTCCACACCTCTTTCTAGCGGATTCAGCCCTGCTGAGTTGCTACAAGGCAGAAAACTTCGTACTACCATGCCAACTATACCATCACTCCTGACCCCAGGCTGGCCCGACCTCCAGAATGTTACAGACAAGGACAAACAATCTAAACTAAGACAACAGGCCAACTTTAACAGTCGCCACAGTGCTAAGCCCTTGTGTCCACTCCTTCCAGGTGACTATGTGTGGATACGTGACTCCCACAAAAGAGGCATTGTGCAAGGACAGGCCAACACCCCAAGATCGTATCTGGTTGATATCCAGGGCCAGATTGTTCGCAGGAACCGCAGACACCTCGCACTTACCCAGCAGCCCCCAGACGCTGATGAACCTTCCATTACTGATGACTACAATGCGGATGCGGGTCCTGGAACTCCTCCACCCACAGGGGATACCCCACCTCCGTCTACTCCACCCACAGGGGATACCCCACCTCCATCGGGTTCCAGAGGATACCCTGAAAGGGTCCGCAATCCTCCTTCATACCTCCAGGACTTTGCAACATGAATAGCTTAAGAACCAAGACGACTCATTGGGTCAGAATAATACCCGAGGTACTTGGTGGAGGGTTCAGGCAGTCACCTTGTCCCTCCAAGCTTACTCTGCTTGCATTATTCGTGTTTCTAAAAAAAAAAGAAAAAAAAGGAGCGATACATTGTGCATTAGAGATGAACGGCCTAGAAATTCGGTGGGCTGCGCCACTAGTTAGCGCCCAAAGAGGGCACTTAGTGGGTTTAGCGCCACTGGCCATGCCTCGCGCGAAATTTAGCGGGGTGCTAATGGCGGCATTAGCCTGTAGCGCTGCGCCACCACCGATGATGTCATCGGTGTGCGCAGCGCCCCACTACCGCCCCGATCGCGATATTTGGACACGCCCCCTGCTGTAACGCCGGTCGCAATTTGCGACTGGTTCAGGGGGGCCTACCTGCGGCGGTAGTGGCGTTAATTAAAGGGGAGGTGCGGGGCGGCCATTTTTTTCACTGGCCGCCTGCCAGCACCTCGTCGCGCCGCCGTCCCCGGCCTCCTGAGCCCCCCCCCCCCCCGGGCAGTGCTGGCTGTGTCCCAAGAGCCCGGCAATTCTCCTCGGTGCCGGGCTCTTTTGCCGGCATTCGCGATCTCTGATCGCGCTGGTGCAGGCCCCTCCCCTTTAAAAGGGAGGAAGGCCTGCAGTACCACAGCGTACCGTGTCGCAGCATGTGGCGCTGCGGCATGGTGCACTGCGATATTCAGTTGCAGCGCCCCAAGAGGGAAGCGGGGTGCCTCGAGCAGCGCCCCGCTTCCATTTGGGGCGCTGAAACTGAATTTCCGGCTGGCGCCACCGAATTTCTAGGCCATTATGTTTGTTAGAGTTTGTTATTTCTTAAGCACAGTAAAATTAATGATTTGAAAGAAGGTCATTTGAAATGTTAATAGTAAAGAAATAGTATTCAAAGTCTGTTTAGAAAGGGAGATGTGGTGATTGTTACCCTCCGCCCTGGTAGGGGGTGACAGAGAGTAAACAGAGAAAGAAAATTAATAAAGAAGCCTCGTGTTGATGGCTGATGGCTGATGGAATACATCTTGTGTCCGTGTCCGTGTGTTGAGAACATTACAATTGGGACAGGGGAAAGCAAAGGGAAAGCGTGAATATTCGTCCACCATAGTAAGTAGATAGGTGTTTCGCGTTGAGGAAGGCAATGGCCCTTTAAAGTCAATGCTGAGTCGCATGAGGGTATCTGGGGCCACATTCTCTTTGCCGGGTTGATAATGTATGGTGTATCCAAAGGCGGCCAATTCCATCCTCGAGAGTTGTATTTTGTTATTCTTGATCTTAGTGCGTTTCCGGTTATCCAGCATAAAGGCCACGGAACGCTGATCGGTTATAAGTGTGAAATAGCGACGAGCGAGAAAATGACTCCATTTACGTACAGCTTTGATGATGGCCGTAGCCTCCTTCTCGACAGGAGGATAATGGAGCTCGCTACCCTGCAAAGTTCTGGACAGAAATGCAACGGGTCGACCACCTTGATTCAAGGTAGCAGAGATCGCCACATCTAATGCATCGCACTCGACCACGAAAGGAAGATTTTCATCAATGGAATGAAGTGTGGCTTTTTCCAGTTGTCCCTTGAGGAGGTTGAAAGCTGAAATAGCTGTTGCCTCCAATGGAAATGACTTTGCGTGAAGCAGGGGCTGGATCTTGTCGGAGAAGTGGGGTATCCATTTCACATAATAGGCAAACATGCCGAGTGCCCGACGAAGAGAGCCGAGATTCGTAGGGGGAGGGAGCTCCTGAAGTGGACGAAGTCGCTCTGGATCCGGTTTGATGACACCGTTGCCCACCCAGTAGCCGAGGATGTTGACTGATGGTACTGATTTCACAGATTTGGACTCATTTAAGTTTAAGTTGCGACGACGGAGAACGTCAAAAAATTTCTGGAGATTGGCATCATGCTCCTTCTGGTCATGACCAGCAATGGTGATATTATCCAGATATGGAAAAGTGTCCGTTAAATTCTCCTGTTTGACTAGGCTATCCATTGCCCATTGAAAGACATCTACCCCATTGATGACCCCAAATGGAAGGCGACAAAACCGGTAAAGCCGACCATTGGCCTCAAAGGCCGTATACTTTTTGTCAGAGTCCTTTAACGGTACTTGATGATATGCGCTCTTTAAATCAAAAGTTGAAAATACCTTGTAGTTGGCAAGGTTATTGACCATGTCATCGATGCATGGTAGTGGGTAGGCATCCAGGTCGGTATACTGGTTAATAGTTTGCGAGTAATCGATGCAAAGACGTTTCTTGTGTTGCTTCAGAGGATTTTTAACAATGACGACTTGAGCCCACCAGAAAGATGAACATGGCTCAATGATACCGTCAGCTAGAAGACGAGAGATTTCTACCTCAGTAAAGGATCGATCATCTTGGCTGAAACGTTGTGATTTAGTGACTATGGGCTTACATCGGGGAGAAAGATTGGCAAACAAGGAGGGCTCGTCGAGCGAAGCTGCCAAAAGCGCACAAAACAGTACTTTGGAAATAGTAAGCTCCGGCTTTGACCCTCCAAACTCGAAAGTGAGTCTTTTGTGTTGTTTCTGGAAACCCTGTCCCAGGAGCACATCACTGCATAGGTTTTTGAGCACCCTGAGCCGGGTGGAGAAATAAGTGCGGCCATTGAGAATAAGGTCAACAAGACAAAAGCCGGAGGAATTGGTGGTCAGTGTCGTCAGAGCCATTGCAATTTTCCTGTCCGAGGGGTAAATACGCAGTTTTAACTTACTGACAGCCCGCTCACTAATGAAGCTGTCAGAGCTGCATGAGTCGATTATTGCGCTCAAAATGTGTTCATTTACCAAAACCTTCATGGCTGCATGGGACAGACTTTGGGGAAAAACAGCTGTGATGGGAGGAGGGGCAGTTTTACCCTTGACAGCTGTAACCTTAGTAGTGGTTCTTGGAGGAGGAGCAGTTTCATAGATAGCAGCTGTAACCTTAGTAGTGGCTCTAGGGGGAGGAGCAGTTTTATAGATAGTAGCTGCAAAACTAACAGGAGCTCTCGACCGGTATACCTTAGAAAGGGGGCCTTTCTTGCTGCAATGATTGCAGGTTGCATAACGAGCAGGACAACATTTCCGATACTGGAACGCACCTCCACAGAAGAAACACTTCCTTGCAGATTGCCAAGATGCCACTAGGGCGGGATCGTCATCAGTGAAGGTTTCTAGGGTAGGGTTGTCATCAGCCAGGTTGGAGTCATCATCCGTGAGGGCTTCTGCCCGAGGCCTATGGAAGGAGTCACTAAAAGTGATAGCAGCAGCCCATGCACGTGGTGAAAGATAGGTATCTGCATTCCTCTTTGCTAAGTCCAGAGAACATGCCTGGTCATAGGCAGCCTGTAACTTGAGGGTTTTATTCTCCAACAGACGCTGATGTATGAAGGGAGATGCAATCTCATTAATAAAGGAATCACGAATTAACTCCTCATGGTACTGCTCAGCTGTAACAGCTTTAAGATTACAATCCTTGCTGAGCCTGCGAAGTTTCTGAAGGAATTCGTCAAGTGATTCCCTGGGTTGTTGTCGAGTTGTGGCCAGTAGATGCCGAGCAAAAATTTCATTTGGGGACTTGACATATAGCTGCTGTAGTATTTGGATAGAAGCGTCATAGTCTACACAGTCTTCGATATAATCAAACACATGAGGGGATACATAATTCGCAAGCATTCGTAACTTGTTAGGAACATTCTCACCACACTCCTCAAGGAAGTTGCTAAAGGTACGATACCAGTGTTTCCATACCTTAGTGGCTGTAAGTGAATTCGGGTCCAGGTCGAGACGGGCGGGTCTGAGTAGTTTCTCCATGATGCATCGATTACTTGTCTGAGTTCCCTTCTACAGTTCGAGTCGCAGCTGGCTGTACCCAAAATCACCCAAAGCGTGGAGTCGATATCAAGGTGATTAAATGTATGTAATAAAACTCACTACGCACTTGGTTTGAGTATAAAGCAAGGCTTTAATCAACTTGTTTCAGAACATGGAGGTCTAGTTGTACTTCACTAGTTCCTGTCTTACAAAATGTCCCTGGAAAGCTGGGCCCACGCCCGAGTATTTATACTCTTTGGACGGCGCCACCAGCTGGCCGTCCAGCGTTATTTCATGAGTAGTTTCTTTATGAGGGTGAGATTTATGACAGTTATGTTCCAAGGTTAAAGCCTTGTCTGTAGCTAATTTTAAATCCAACCAAAAACCAACTGCAGTGTTCCAATTCTTACCAGAAGTTTGCCTGTTCAAGTCCCGTCAAACTTTCAAATCTTGGCAGCATCCACTTTCACCTATCTTGTCACAAGTCCTTGAACATTGCAAGTTCTAGCCAATTGCATAACACTTGGAAAATTATGGACTAATAACTGAAAGTCAGCATGGATTTGTATAAGGTACATTGTGGCAGAGACCACATAGGGACAATAACACAATGTATAGCCAATGTTGTTATATGTACCTAAACACAATTCACTATGTATAGCCAATGTTGTTATATGTACGTACTGGGTTGGGTTATCGGTGCAGGGTCCCTTTAAGAGCGTCGGTAGCATGATGACGTCATGCGTCGGTAACGTGATGATGTCACAGCCCCTGCAACGGGACTGAGAGCTTCAGTCCTCGTGGAGAGTGAATAAAGTAAGACACGTTTTGCCTTTGCTGCAACAAAAGTCTCAGAGCCTGTTGATTTCTATCGACCCCAACATTGGTGACCCCGCTGCTCTTTTGGACGATTCCAAAGACCTCATCCGAAATGGCGACGAACGCCGTTTCCATCAAATTACCCGAGTTTTGGGAACAACAGGCTGCTGCTTGGTTCGCCCAGGCCGAGGCTCAATTTGCACTCTGGGACATCACCGCGGACAACACGAGGTACTACTAAGTCATCTCTGCTCTCGGCAGCTCCACCGCGGCCAGAGTCGTGAGCCTGCTCGAGAACCCCCCAGAGCTCAACAAATACGAAACGCTGAAAACGCACCTCTTAGAAACTTTCGGACTCACCGAAGCCGAGGGCGCATGCCGGCTTCTCTCTCTACCCGGGCTTGGCGACTCCAAGCCCTCGGAGCTGATGGACCACATGCTGGCCCTCCTGGGCACACACAGGCCGTGCTTCCTCTTCAAGGAACTGTTCCTTCAACAGCTGCCAGGTCAGGTACGGTCGGCTTTAGCCAACTCTTCCACTACCGTTTTCCGCAACCTGGCCAAGGAGGCCGACAAATTTTTCACCGCCGGGCAACAGTACTGCGCGGCCACCCGGAGCCCTGCCCCCACCGATACAGCCCAACGGCGGCAGCCCTCAAGCCTCTGCTTCTACCATGCGCAGTTCGGCCCCAAAACCAGGAAGTGCCGGCCCCCATGCAGTTTTCCCGCGTCGAAACAAACGAAAGACCACTCGTCGGCTGCTATGGCTGTCGGCCGTTCAGGCAGTTTGTTATTTATTACAGACACCGACTCCGGACGTCGTTTTCTTTGCGACACGGGTGCCCAGGTGAGCGTCCTGCCTGCGTCAATCATAGACATTCAAGGGGGGAACCACGGCCCCATCCTCGAAGCCGCCAATGGTAGTTCCATCCGCACCTTCGGGAAGCGGAACGTGGCGCTTTGTTTTGGCGGGCAGCGGTTCACCTGGGACTTTGTCACGGCAAAAGTGTCCACCCCCCTTCTCGACGCTGACTTCCTCTGCACCAATGGCCTTTTGGTGGATGTCAAGAACCGACGTCGCATCAACGCTGAAACTTTCAGCTCGCTCCCGTGTTCCCTCAGCGGGTCCAGCACGATGCAGTTGTCCAGCGCACTCTCGGCCTCCAACGAGTTTTCCCGTCTCCTCGCCGAGTTCCCGGACCTCACGAAGCCCACGTTCTCGTCCGCCGCCACCAAACACGGGGTAGAACACCACATCTCGACTACCGGTCCACCTGTCTACGCCCGCGCTTAGCGCCTCGACCCGGGAAAGCTCGCCATCGCTAAAGCCGAGTTCGACAACATGGAGCGCCTCGTCATCATCCGCCGGTTGAACAGCTCGTGGGCCTCGCCCCTCCACATCGCCCCAAAACCAGGCGGCGGGTGGCACCCGTGTGGTGATTACTGGCGCCTCAACGACGCGACGACCCCCGACCGCTACCTGATTCCACACATCCAGGACTTTTCCGCCCGCCTGGCCGGGAAAGTGGTATTCTCGAAAGTGGACCTCATCCGGGGTTACCACCAGGTCCCTGTCCGGCCGCAGGACGTCCCAAAAACAGCGGTGATCACCCCGTTCGGGCTGTTCGAATTCCTCTGCATGCCATTTGGCCTCAAAAACGCCGCCCAGGCTTTTCAACACCTAATGGACACCGTGTTACGGGACCTGACATTCCTGTTCGTATACCTGGATGACATCCTCATCGCCAGCGCCTCCAGGACGGAGCATGTGTCCCACCTCCGGACTCTCTTCGAACGCCTCAGCCAGCACAGCCTAATCGTCAACCCGGCCAAGTGTCAGTTCGGGCTGTCCTCGATCGACTTTCTCGGGCACCGCATCATGAAGGAAGGGGTGGTGACACTGCCATCAAAAGTGGAGGCCGTGATGGACTTCCCGCGACCCCTCACTGTGAAGGCCCTGCAGGAGCTTTTGGGCATGGTGAACTTTTACCATTGTTTCGTCCCCCGAGCAGCCCAGCTTACGCGGCCCCTTTACGAGGCCCTCAAAGGCAAGCCCGACAAACTCGCCATTGCCTGGTCCGAGGAGATGGCCAATTCTTTCACGGACACGAAAAGGGCCCTGGCTAATGCCACCATGCTGGCGCATCCGTTACCTGATGTGCCGATCGCTCTCACCACCGACGCCTCGGACTATGCGGTCAGCGCTGTCCACGAACAGTGGGTCAACGGCACCTGGCAGCCGCTCGCCTTCTTCAGCCAGCAGCTCCGCCCCAACGAGCAGAAGTACAGCACCTTCGATTGCGAGCTTCTCGGCCTCTACCTCGCCGTCCGACACTTCCGTTTCCTGCTGGAGGCCCGCTCGTTCACGGCGTTCGTGGACCACAAGCCGTTGACCTTCGCCATGGCCAAAGCCTCCGAGACGTGGTCGGCCCATCAACAATGCCAGCTGGCCTTCATCTCAGAGTTTACAACGGACATCCAGCATGTGGCTGGGAAAGACAACCCCGTCGCCGACTGTCTCTCCCGAGCCGTCGCCAGCGCCGTACACCTCGGCATCGACTACACCCGCATGGCGGTCGACCAGGCCTCCGACCCGGACGTCCAGGCCTACAGGATGGCGGTCACGGGCCTTCAACTGGCGGACGTCGCATTTGACGATGCCGGCACCACACTCCTGTGCGACGTCTCCGTTGGGCAGCCACGTCCCGTCGTGCCCGATGGGTGGAGATGGCAAGTTTTTGACGCCGTCCATAATCTTTCCCACCCGGGCAGGAAGCCTTCACAGAAGCTGATGGTGGCTAAGCTCGTCTGGCACGGGCTCAGGAAAGACGTTCGCGACTGGGCCAGCACCTGCGTGGTATGCCAACGCTCGAAAGTGCATCGCCATACTAAGGCCTCGTTGGCGCCTTTCGCGGTGCCCGAGAGGCAGTTCGACCATGTTAACGTGGACCTGGTGGGGCCCCTGCCACCCTCCCGTGGGTTCACCCACCTCCTCACAATGGTCGACAGAACCACACGATGGCCGGAAGCCGTCCCGTTGTCTTCAACGACGTCCGCCGATGTGGCTCAGGCGTTCATCAGCACTTGGGTCGCCCAGTTCGGCACCCCATCTGACATTTCCTCCAACCGGGGGCCCCAGTTCACGTCGGAGTTCTGGAACGCGGTCGCCCGAGGCCTCGGGTTGAGACTCCACCGCACCACAGCATACCACCCTCAGGCTAACGGACTGTGCAAACGGTTTCATCGCTCCATGAAGGCCGCGCTCCGGGTCAACCTCCAGGACGACAGTTGGATCGACAGACTCCCGTGGGTCATGCTGGGACTCAGGACCGCCCCCAAGGAGGACCTCCAGTCCTCGTCCGCCGAGCTCGTCTACGGACAGCCGCTGCGGGTTCCCGGGGATTTTGTCCCCAACGCAACAGAACCTTGGTCCGCAGCCCATCAGCGGTCCGACCTTTTGGACAACGCCAAGGTTTTCGCGCCAGTGCCCGCGTCGCAGCACGGCTTCCCGCAGTCCCACGTTCTGCTCGACCTTCGTGCAGTGGAGTACGTTTTCGTCCGCCACGACGCCCACCTGGGACCTCTTCAGCCATCCTACGATGGACCATTCCGCGTCCTGGAAACCAGGGACAAGACCTTCGTAGTGGATGTCGGTGGTAAGCTGGACTGCATTTCCGTGGACCGTCTTAAGCCGGCCAACCTGGATCTGGACCGACCCGTTGAGTTGGCACACCCCCCGAGGCGCGGCCGACCTCCAGTTTCTGCACCCTCAGTCCACCACCGAGCGCCCGAGGTCCCTCCGACGAACCCCCTGGTCCCCGCCCCGGAATTGAGGAGTCGTTCCGACCGTGTGATCCAGCCCCCCCATCGACTGACATTGCCAGTGCTAGTGAATTCTGGGGGGACGTATGTGGCAGAGACCACATAGGGACAATAACACAATGTATAGCCAATGTTGTTATATGTACCTAAACACAATTCACTATGTATAGCCAATGTTGTTATATGTACGTACTGGGTTGGGTTATCGGTGCAGGGTCCCTTTAAGAGCGTCGGTAGTGTGATGACGTCATGCGTCGGTAACGTGATGATGTCACAGCCCCTGCAACGGGGCTGAGAGCTTCAGTCCTCATGGAGAGGACACGTTTTGCCTTTGCTGCAACAAAAGTCTCAGAGCCTGTTGATTTCTATCGACCCCAACAACATCATGTTTGACTAACTTGATTGAGTTCTTTGATGAAATAATGGTGAAGGTTGATGAGGATAGTGTGGTTGATGTTGTGTATGTGGACTCTCAAAAGGCGTTTGATAAAGTACCACATAATAGACTTGTTAACAAAATTAAAGCCCATGGGATTAAAGGGACAGTGGTAGCATGGATAAGAAATTGGCCAGGGGTCAGAAAGCAGAGAGTAGTGAACGGTTGTTTTTCGGACTGGAGGGAAGTGTGCAGTGGTGTTCCACAAGGGTCGGTATTAAGACCACTGCTCTTTTTGATATATATTAATGACCTGGACTTTGGTATACAGGGCTTAATTCAAAGTTTGCAGATGACACGAAACTCAGAAATGTAGTTAACAGTGAGGAGGATAGTAACAGATTTCAGGAGGACATAGACTGGTGAAATAGGCAGACACATGGCAGATGAAATTTAATGCAGAAAAGTATGAAGTGTTACATTTTGGAAAGAAGAATGAGGAGAGGCAATATAAAATAAATGGTACAGGAACAGAGACCTGGGAACGTATGCACACAAATCTTTGAAGGTGGCAGGACAAGTTAAGAAGGCTTTTAAAAAAGCATATGAGATCCTTGGCGTTATTAATAGAGCAATAGAGAACAAAAGCAAGGAGGTTATGATAAACCTTTATAAAGCACTGGTTAGATCACAGCTGGAGTATTGTGTTCAATTCTGGGCATCACACTTTAGGAAGGGTGTCAAGGCTTTAGAGAGGGTGCAGAAGAGATTTACTAGAATGGTACCGGGGATGAGGGACTTCAGTTATGTGGAGAGACTGGAGAATCTAGGGTAGTTTTCCTTAGAGCAGAGAAAGTTGAGAGGAGATTTGATAGAGGTGATCAAAATCATGAACGGTTTTCATTGAGTAAATAAGGAGAAACTGTTTCCAGTGGCAGAAGGGTCGGTAACCAGCAGACACAGATTTAATGTGATGACAAAAGAACCAGAGGCGACATGAGAAAACAATTTTTTACACAACGAGTTGTTGCGATCTGGAATGCACTGCCTGAAAGGGTGATGGAGGCAGATTCAATAGTAATATTCAAAAGGGAATTGGATAAATACTTGAAGGGAACAAAATTACAGGATTATAGGGAAAGAGCAAGGGAGTGGGACTAATTGGACAGCTCCACCAAAGAGCCAGCACAAGCACGATGGGCCAGATGGCCTCCTTTTTTAAAAATTTGTATATGGGATGTGGGCATCGCTGGCAAGGCCAGCATTTATTGCCCATCCCTAATTGCCCTCGAGAAGGTGGTGGTGAGCCGCCTTCTTGAACCACTGCAGTCCGTATGTAAAATTGAGCAAATGGCCCTTACATTTCAGATGTAACAAATTGCAATGTCTATGGCCCCAAAATTCCAGGAGTCCTGCTACTTTGGTGGAGGTGTGGTGAAGTGGGCCTCTTGGCCACCCATGAAGAAAGAATCAGATTGTAACCCAAATGGCAAGGCAATCGGAGGGGTACCCTGATTCTCCAGTTGCTGGTCGAAATCTTGGGAACAGCCGTAGAGAAACAACACAGCTTTTTCAAAAAATGATCCTATGGGAGAATAGTGCCACTTAGGAAATACAGTTGATCCACACCCAGATAGATTATCTTCATCTGCAAAACATTTGAGGCCTTTTCAAGGATCTTAACAGAACTCCCTCCTATACGCAGCTGGCAAGAGTTCTGTTGAGGTCTGAGAAGGGTATAATAGGCAGAATTTCCAGGACAGCTTGGGAACTCCCCAGACACATCCCATAGACATGGGAGGGGTTGGCGGAACACTCGTCCACTCCTGCCCACCCCCCCCAGCCCCCCACAATTTCCTGGGTTTCTTAGAGGGTTACTAATTATACAAGTTGACTTCCTAACTCACTTTCCCACTCAGGCAAAGTGCTTCATTTTCCCTTGATACTTCAGTAGATAACAGTTGGCTAGGGTCAGATGGTCAGGTACAAATCTAAGTCCGCTTTTGCTAATTACTGTATGATGCAGTGTTTCAGCACACAAACTGAAAGTGGTAAGATTCTGGATTACATATGCGATCCCTTTCATAGTGAGTTTTCAATCCTCACTAGGTTGTCAGGTGAGGTACCAAGCAGATGTTATATGCTACCCCACAGAGACTGAAGAAAAATCAAAAGACAAGTCACCTATTTCATTCTCCTGAGACAACTGAATAGGCAAAAGCCTGTAAGATGGTTATCCGTTAGCTAGTTGACCAGAGATGGTGCATGACATAGGGAAATAAGGAGAAATATAAGGGTAGGTTCCATGCTCTCGTGCTGCCAGCAGGAAGCAACACTTGAAAGGATTCAGAGAGAGGGCTACAACACTGGTAACATTGATTCATCGACCATTTGAGCGTAGGTCCCCAATGGGAGTGCTGGAGCTCTGAATTTTCCCTATAAAATAAAAGTGCTTTGGCTTTGCTGAACTTTAACCTAGCACCCTAGCATGGGCACCCCTGTTGGATGAAATTATCTGAGACACAGTGATTGCAGTACACACTTCATGCCAGCACCAAAATGCACTGGAGCTTCCACAAACTGATTGCACCACGTGCTAAGGCACAAATTTTACACCACGGCCTAGAAATTCAGTTGTTAGCGCCAGCCGCTAGCACCTTAGGAGGAGGATGTTGGATCCATGGTTCAGTGGATATGCTATTATTAAATAATCACACGAATGCTGTACATTAACAATAAACAGGTCTTTACTGGAGGAGGGTAGTCTCTAGACTGGGGGTACGGAGGCATGCGCAAAGCTTATATACCGGTGTGGTCACTGCCGGTACTACAGTATACAGGAGCTGTAAAAGTAGTTCTGACTTAAAGGCACATACACTACAGAGGAGAAGTGGGGTGCTAAGCGGCTAGAGCCCGGGCGCGGCGCAATCTGCGCCTCTCACGAACTTCACTCAAGATTTAGCGGCGGCGCAAAACCGCAGTGCCCGCTCAGCTGCGCGCGCAGATCCTGACGTCATTTCATGGTGCAACGCCCTTGGTGCGCCCCGAACCGGAACTTCAGTGGCGCCGCCCTTCTGTGTGCCTGGCGCCCCCAGCGACTGGTTGAGTGGAACGGTTCCCAGTCGCTGCGGGGCGCGGGGGACGCTATTTAAAGGGGACTCCTCCTGCATTATAAGTGGCAGCCATTTTGTGGCAACCTTTCTGTGTGAGAGACGGATATTTGGAGAGAGACAAAGGGAGAGAGCTTTCTGGTTTGACTGAGTGCTCGCACAGGTACTTGTGGCTTCAGGCCAGAGCTTTGCACTTGGATTTAACTTTCAGTGCCATAGCCTTGAATCGCTATATATAATGGGGGCTGCAATGGGTGGAAACATTGGCTTACTGCATTGCATTCAAAGGGCTCAGAGACGCCGTGAGAGAGTGCCAGTCATGGCCAGATGGAGAAGGGCCAACAGGCATCGGCACAGGAGGCCTTACCCACCCAGGGTATACCGCCAGCAGTTCTCATATCTGAACACGTCTGAGGAGCAGTGTGTTCGGAGGCTGCGATTCAGAAGGGAGGTGGTCACTGAGATCTGCCACCTGCTTCAGAGAGATCTGCAGCCACAGCTGGGGAGCAGGATGTCTCTGTCGATGGCAGTGAAGGTGACGGTGGCTCTCAA
Source organism: Somniosus microcephalus (assembly GCF_052327205.1). Lineage (NCBI taxonomy): Eukaryota > Metazoa > Chordata > Chondrichthyes > Squaliformes > Somniosidae > Somniosus > Somniosus microcephalus. The sequence continues at coordinate 147,220,181 of NC_140993.1, forward strand.
CTTCTATGCCACCGGCTCCTTCCAATCCGCTACTGGGGACATTGCCAACATCTCCCAGTTCGCGGTACATTTCTGCATCCGCCAGGTGACCAATGCCCTTTTCAGAAGGAGACGTTCAGTTCATCTCCTTCCCCATGACTCTGGACAAGCAGCAAGAGTGTGCAATGGGATTTGGAGGAATAGCGGGCTTCCCCATGGTCCAGGGCGCCATTGACTGCACGCATGTGGCTTTGCGGGCACCTCTACAGAATGCCGAGGATTACCGCAACCGGAAGGGCTATCATTCGCTCAACATCCAGTTGGTGTGTGACCACAGGCAGCTCATACTAGCTGTCAATGCCCGCTTTCCAGGCAGCAGCCACGATGCCTTCATCCTGCGCCAGATTTCTGTGGCAGACATTTTCGAAGCCCGGGCTCACCCACGTGGATGGCTTCTCGGGGACAAAGGCTATGCTTTGTGCACCTGGCTGATGACCCTGCTCTGTGCGCCCAGCACCCCTGCTGAAGAGCGATACAATGACAGCCATCAAGCTACCAGGAACATCATTGAGCACACAATCGGCGTGCTCAAGTAACGGTTCTGCTGTCTGGATCATTCCGGAGGAGCCCTACAGTACTCGCCTGAGCGAGTCTCCCATTTCGTTGTAGTGTGCTGCATGCTGCACAACCTGGCTATCCTCAGGACCCAGCCACTGCCAGCAGACATTGGAGGACCACCAGAGGAGGAGGAGGAGGAGGAGCACCAAGACGGGAGGGAGGCACAAAGTGCAAGGGCCGTCCATCGGCGGCTTATTGCAACTCGGTTCTAGACCCCCTCTCAGGGAATGGCTTGTGCCAATGAAAGAACATGAATGAAGCCGCTCCGCAAGCCCTCAGCCGGTCAAGGCAACAAATAGTTCAAAGTGCAAACATGGACAAAGTGATTAAAGAAATTTTTTTACTGTGCAAACTCTGTGCCCTTCCCGCATGACAAACTAATTCAGATAAACCCCCCAAAAAAAAGTCAGAGACGTAACTGGCTCTCACAACCTTCAGAGAATGAAAAAAACAGTTAAACAAAAATGACCATGATCCTCGGCCTTCATATAAAAAACAAACACAACAGTCTTGGCCTTCATAAAAAACAAACACAACAGTCTCGGCCTTCATATATAAAAAAAACATTTGGCCACACCTTCTACGTTTTCCCCTGTGAGGGTAATCCGCCTCGCTTCCACGAGTGGCCCCTTCCCGCCCTGCAGCTCCTCCGCAATGGGACCCCAGTGGCTGCAGCAAGGCTGGGGGAAGGCTGCTGAGGGTCAGATGGTGAGACGGCAGATGCCCTTGGGGGATGGCCTGGACCAGCTCTGGGCCTGGAGGGCCCAGCTGCTGACTGCTCCAACTCTGTTTGGGCAGCAGCAGTCTGTCCTACAGGTGGTGGCAGCTGCAGTGGAGGAGTGACAGTGTTGGCTGCAGGAATGCTGCCAACCTGACAGAGCACAGGCACTCCCTGGTCGGCTGATACACTGGCACTCGCACGGGCCAGCACTGCAGCATGCGCAGCAATCTGCTGAAGCACAGACTGCTGGGCTGCTGCGGCACAGCGAGGGCCCCGGCGATGCCTGGCCGATCCAGCGAGGGTGGCAGCAGTTAGTGCCCGTGTGGCCCTGATCTGTGTCTGCATCAGACCAGCCAGTGAATGCACGGCACGACTGAGCACTTGGCTGGAAGCCGCCTGTGCTGCCGTGAAGTCCTGCAGACTCCTTGCCTGTGCTGCACTGAATTCTTGCAGACTCCTGGCCTGTGCTGCCCCGAATTCCTGCAGACTCCTGGCCTGTGCTGCCCCGAAATCCTGAGCACTCCTTGCCAGTGACTCTATGGAGTCAGGCATCCTTGCCACTGCAGCCATGAGCTCAGTGTGCCTGCGCTCAGCCTGGGTGCCCATTTCACCAAGGAGCCGCACCTCCTCTGCGCTCACTGTAGTAGGACTGGAGGCCGCACTCCCCCTCCGGGGAGAAGGCCGCCGAGCTTCCCCACCCCTCCCGCGTTGCTGCAGCCCGCTGGGCCCCGGAGCTTCACTCTCCTCAGACCCTTCCCCCCCTGCTCCCCTCCAGGGAAGACGTGCCCCCATCATGGCCATGGGCTGCCTCAGCTGAGGGAGGCACTGATGGGCCAGCTTCCTCTTCCTCCTCCTCGAAATCAGAATCACTGACAGTGGCAGCTTGAGGGCCCGGCTCCTCACCTGGCGATTCAGCATCTGAAAGCAGGGAGGCACAAGATTTGCTTTAGAGTGAGGACAGGGCGGCAGCGAGGGCGGCATGAGTGCTGCTATGCACTGCATTGGTTCGATAGTGGCAAAGGATGCTGGTGTGAGGCACAAGTGGAAGGAGAGAGGTCAAAAAGGTGATGACCTTAGCATTGCTGTCCAGAACAGAGTCGGCATCTCCACTGGCAACGGGGCCAATCAGCCGGCCTGCCATAATGCACTCCACACGCTGCTCCAGGTTGCTGAGCTCTTTGAGGTCAGGACGGCCTCCCCTGGTCAGTCGCTGCTGCCTGCGATTGTGGGCCAGCTTGCCATGCAAGAGAAAGGACGGCCTCTAAGTACAGTGTCAAGCCCTGATCTTGCCTGCACTGCCTCCCATGGTGGAATAGCCCTGACAGTGTCAAGCCCTGATCTTGCCTGCACTGCTTCCCATGGTGGAATAGCCCTGACAGTGTCAAGCCCTGATCTTGCCTGCACTGCCTCCCATGGTGGAATAGCCCTGACAGTGTGTAAAGTGCTGAATGTGCAAGTGGTTTTCATGAGAGTCCCATAGCTCTTGGATGAGGGCTGGGCATTGGGGCTTTCCGGTCCCTTTGGCCAGAAACTTAGGTGCACATGCAGGGATGAGGAGGATAGTGGAAAGGGTACTCACCCTAACAACCCGAGTGAGGTCGTTGAACTTTTTCCTGCATTGAAGTGGAGTCCTGGCAACCATGCTGTTGGTGGTCACCCTGTTTGCCACCTCCCTCCAGGCTTTTCGGTATTCGCTGGGAAGCGGCCTCCTCCCACTGTCAGGGAAGAGGACAGGTCGCCTGCGCTCTACTGCGCCAACCAGTAGCCTCAGGGCACCCTCACTGAAGCACTCCGCTCGCTCCCTAGCCTTCTGCATGGTCCTGGGCGTTGAAATGATGATTCAGCAATGGTCAGGCCTTGCTTCAGGGCTGCAGTGTGCAGGGTATGGCAGCCAAACAAGTCCACCCTCCCCCTTTAAGAGCTGACCGGCGCCAGCGTGTCTGCCTTCAATCAACAACTCACCGCACCTGCGCTGCGTCCGCCCTTGGTGTTAGCGCCTCGGCACGCCGGCTTAGCGCCTTATGATAGTCGTGCATTGCCTGCTTTAGCGCAGCTGCAACCTCTTGGGGCGATGCAACTGAATATCGGCGAAGGTGGCGATAAGTTGCGCCAGGCACTAAATTTAGCGAACGCCCGGCTGTAGCGCCCCAAACGTGGCTATACTGAATTTCTAGGCCCATGTGTCTTAACTCAAAGGTATTTTTTAGGGCAGCAGGTGTCATAGCTGCGACCCTCAGGCTATATGCAGTCTCAAACACTGTCAATCTGGCTCTCACAGCACAAGAAACGTAGTCCTAATTGCATTTATACTTTGCATTTTCTCATCCGTCCTGTTTGAATTTTGTATACTTGGACATTTGGGCTGTACGTTTCACTGTCCGATGCGCTGGCAATGGGCGAGCCATGTAGCGTGTGGGGAACCCGAAAGTTTCAGCAGCGCATTCGTCAGTGGTTTTTTAACGAAACCACTGCATTAGCATCTGACTTCCGGGTTTCCCAACCAATTAATGTGAGCGGGCGTGATGACAACACGCATGGGTCTATTTCAGCTGAAATATTTAAAGGGACTCTGCAAAGATGAAGATTGAAGGATTGTCCAGGTGGGAGAACGGAGGAAGAAACTGTATTAATGGACTCCCAACATGGCAAGTCTGCACCTCACTTAAATGATGACTCCCTGGAGCTGATGTTGTGTTCTGTAAGGGCCCGCAAGAAGATTCTCTTCCCAAGCCGACTCCAGAACATCACTCCTCATACGTACTTACCTCGCAGGTGCACCCATTCCCCCATTCCTATCTGTCCAGGCACCTAAAGCGCATCTTCAGCATTCCGATTGCTTGCTCAATGACAGTTCTCGTGGTTATGTGGCTTTGATTGTCTCTCTCCTGGGCCTCATTGTTTGGGCTCCTAACAGGTGTCTTCAGCCAGGAGGTAGCCCTTATCTCCAAGGAGCCAGTCACTAATTCTGCTTCGATGTCCGAAGAGCTCTGGAAGGGTGGACTGGCGAAGGATGAAAGCATCATGACAGCTGCCTGGGAATCTTGCACACACATGCATGATGATCTATTTGTGGTTGCAGACGAGCTGCACATTGATGGAGTGGAAGCTCTTGCAGTTGATGAAGACTCCAGGGTGATTTGAGGGGTACCTTGATTGCCACATGTGTGCAATCAATGGCTCCCTGGACCTGTAGGAAGCCAAACAAAGCCGCAAAGCTGAGCGCCCGCTCATTCTGAATGGCCCCATCAGTTGCAAAGTGCACATAATTGCCAGTCCTGGCAAACATGGCATCGGTCACCTGATTGATGCATTTGTGGGCAGCAGATTGCGAGATTCTGCAGATAGCTCCCGCACAAACCTGGAAGGAGCCTGAGGCGAAGAGATTGAGGCTGGTGGTGATTTTGACAGCTGTTGTGTATGTACCTTTAAGGGAATAACTGGTCTTAGACTGCAGTACCGGCAGTGACCACCCCTGTATAAAAGTCCCTAGCAGGCTTCTGTAGTTTCAGTTTCAAGCTGCCTCTTGTTCAGTAAAGTACCTGTTAAACTGTTCTCCCGAAGTCCATGTATTATTGAGGCGCAGAATTTACAGTGGCGACGAGTAAGTTCGAACTCACCTGCAGTGTGGCATCATCTCACGGGGATCTTGCCTGAAAGGAAGGTCCTGGAAGGTCGTAGTCTGAGCAACTGGCGTCGACCGAGGGCAACCGCCCAAAGAATCCATCGGTGTTTGGAGAATTGCGGGAGAGACTGTGGTTCCAGCGAATCGTGCTGGTAGCAGGTAGCGCGCTGACCCTTCCGGACTGCGGCGGGCTCAAGCTCGATCGAGCGGCTCTACAAATCGGGCCGCGCAGCGTCACCGGGAAAAGGAAACAAGAGAGAGAGGGTGGAGCGCACAGGGCGCGGTCGGTGCTCGAGAACAGGACAGCGGAGAGAAACTAAATGGGGGGGAAGGAAAGCGAGACGCCGCCATTACCCCGTAGAACGCTAGGAGCAGCGTGGCAGTAAGGGGAAGAAGCAAAAGCACGGGAGGCGCCATTATATCCCGTTGGGGAAGAAGCAAAAGCGCGGGAGGCGCCATTTTATTCCATTGGGGAAGAAGCAAAAGCGCGGGAGGCACCATTTTAAATCGCCCAAGATGCCGAAAAGTGGCAGCACTGCTTTCGACAATGAGGTAGAAGACTGGACCACGTATGTGGAAAGAATTGAAGTGTACTGCAAGGCAAATGAGGTGGCTGATGGAAAGAGGGCATCGGTATTATTAAATCTGATGGGTGCGAGTACGTACGTGTAAAGTCTGTGGGTTGTGCAGTTAATAAATACACAGACTTCAGAAATTACAACAAACAGGTCTTTACTATTCGAAGGTCCGGGCGAATCTGCCCCAGTTATCCTGTCACAACACTTATATACTGGTGTGGTCACTGTCGGTATTACAGTATACAGAAGCCAAACAAGTAGTGCCACACTTAAAGTAGTTCCCTTAAAGGTGAACGGTTACATACAATAATTTCCTTAAGGGTAGACGGGTACATACACTACAATCCTCCCTTTTTAGCTTTCAACATACTGAGTCCATAGTGGACATACATTATCATATATATATATACAGATTTATTTAAGACAGTTCATAGATTCAGTCTTTCGGGAGGTTTCCGGATTCTGTCCGGGTAACGCCGCAGTGGTGTCGTCATTCCAAGCGGGCTAGTAGGTGTTTCTGGTAAAGTTGAATCGGCTCGAAGCACAGTGTCAGGTTCCTCTGACTCCAGAACTACCAGATCGGACGTAGGTGTTCTGGGTAACTCAGTCTCAACCTTATCCGGGTAAGGTGGTGAAGTCGGGGGCCCATTTGTGGCGGACCCTATGATCTGGTCAACATGGCGCCTTATTATATTGTCTCCAATGTCCACAGTGTACATCAACGGGCCTAGCCTTTTTCCAATCGTTCCAGGCTGCCATTTCTCAGTACGATAGTCCCGGGCCAAAACTCGTTGACCGGTCTGGAAGGATCTAGTGGCCCTTTCGTTCATGCCCTGGAATTGCCGGTTCTCTACGTCCCTTCTGACGTTTGGTTTGAGTAAATCCAGCCGACATCGTAGGCGTCTATTACAAAACATCATCGCGGGAGTTTGATTTGTGACCGCATGGGTTGCATTTCGGTATGCCAACAAAAAACTATCCACCTTATGCTGTAAACTTATGTCTTCATTACTCATGGCCTTTACGGCCTTCTTGAAGGTCTGGACAAACCTTTCAGCCAATCCATTGGAGGCGGGATGGTATGGGGCTGACGTGTAATGTTTAACTCCATTGCTCTTTAAGAATTTCTTAAATTCCTCAGATACAAATTGCGGTCCATTGTCAGAACAGATCTGTTCTGGCAGGCCATTCCGAGCAAACATAGCCCTTAACACCGTGATGGTTTTTTCCGTCGTGGTGGTGGTCATCTTAATTACTTCTGGCCACTTGGAGTGGGCATCTACCGCTATTAGGAACATCGAGTCCATAAATGGACCAGCAAAGTCGATGTGTACTCTTTGCCAGGGAGATGAGGGCCACTCCCATGGGTGCAGAGGAGCCTGTGGTGGCGCATTCTGAACCCTCTGACATCCTAGGCAATTCTTCGTGATCTCCTCTATGTCCCCATCGATGCCTGGCCACCACACAAACGCCCTTGCTAGATTCTTCATCTTTACGCCACCCAGGTGTCCTTCGTGCAGCTCCTTGAGTACCCTCTTTTGGAGTTTGGGTGGAATCACCACTCTAGACCCACACATCAGGGTTCCTCGACACACTGACAGTTGTTCTTTCCTCTGTGAGAATGCTTGCAGTGTTGGTTCGCACTGTGCTGGCCATCCCTCCACCGTTAAATCATAGACTCGTGAAAGAGTCGGGTCATTCCTTGTCTCATTCTCAATCATTGAGTTTGTTATCGGCAGACACTCCACTATTGATGAGTGGAACAACTCTACTGGGTCCACTGTCCTCGCTTCTTCTACCATCGGCAATGGCAAGCGTGATAGCCCATCAGCGTTTCCATGCTGTTTGGACCGTTTGTATTCAATATCATACTGGTGTGCCCCAAGTAAAACTGACCATCTTTGTAACCTTTGTGCCGTCATGGTAGAAACGGCCTTGTTTGGGTTGAATATGGACACCAACGGCTGGTGGTCCGTCAGCAATGTGAACCTCTTACACTGCAGGTAATGGTTGAATTTCTTCACGCCCCACACAAGACTGAGGGCCTCCCTATCTATCTGGGCGTAATTTCGTTCCGCTGGTGTCAATGATCGGGACGCGAATGCCACCGGCCTTTCCGAGCCATTTGGTAGTCTGTGCGAAAGTACTGCCCCAATTCCGTACGGGGAAGCATCACAAGCTAGCCGAAGGGGTAATGCTGGGTTGAAATGAGCCAACACTTCTTCAGAGGTAATCAACTCCTTGCTCCTGCGAAAAGCCTTTTTGCATTCTTCACTCCACCTCCATGGTGTTTCTTTCCGCAACAGCTCATTTAGCGGATGCAGCACCGTAGATAAATTTGGCAGAAACTTGTGATAATAATTAATCAACCCCAAGAATGACCTTAGCTGTGACACGTTTCCTGGAGCGGGGGCCTTCACGACCGCTTCTATCTTTTCCGGTGACTTATGTAGTCCCTCTCGGTCAATGACATGACCGCAGTATGAGATCCGTTTTTGGAAGAACTCACACTTCTTGCGATTAACCCGAAGGCCATACTCCTTCAACCTGGTGAGTACCAGTTTCAAATTCGTGAGGTGTTCTTCCTCATCTTTTCCCGTGATTAGAATATCATCTAAGTAGCACTGCGTGCTTGGAATTCCTTGTAACACCTGTTCCATGGCCCTCTGCCAAATTGCTGGCGCCGAAGCTACTCCAAAGACCAGTCTATTATAGCGATACAAGCCTCTGTGAGTGTTGATGGTGAGGTATTGGCGTGACTCTTCCTCAACCTCCATCTGTAAATATGCCTGAGCCAAGTCTATCTTCGTGAAGTACTTCCCTCCAGCCAATGAAGCAAAAATATCTTCAATCCGCGGAAGCGGGTATTGTACCGTGTGAAGTACCGGATTCACTGTGATCTTGAAATCTCCGCAGATACGGACCTTCCCCAGTCCCCCTGGCTTATTACTTGGTGAGGATTTCATGACGGGAACAATGGGCGTGGCCCACTCACTCCAGTCTACTTTTGACAGAACCCCTGATCGTTCAAGTTCTTCTAGTTCTGCCTCTACTGCTGGTCGTATTGCGTACGGTACCGATCTGGCCTTAAAAAACTGTGGGCTTGCATGTTCTGCAATCTTGACCTTTGCTTTAATACCTCGCAGCGTTCCCAGTCCTTGCTGGAATACCTCTTTAGCTTCGTCTAATATTCTGGACAACCGTTCAGGTTTGACATCCTCTTTTTCGGACTCCACCGTCATGGTGTTTAGTGCATGCCAGTCCATCTTTATTTTTCGGATCCACTCTCGTCCCAGAAGTGGTGGACCTCCCTCAGGCAACACATACAGATCTAACCGGTGGTGAACTTTATCCTGGTATCTCACCTTAACCTCTAGTTTTCTGATGGGGAATACTTTGTGCCCCGTGTATGTCTGCAGCACTAGATCCCTATTCCGTAGTGGAATATGCTTGAAAAACTTTTTATAGTCATGCTTATTCATGACAGTCAACGCCGATCCGGTGTCTACTTTCATTTTTACTTGGACCTTCTCAATCTGTAACGTTATCCAAATAGTTTGTCGGTCGGCTTCATTGCTCACGTTGTGGATTCTCAGACTGTCCAGTCCTTTGTGTTTGGAGTGTGAGTCCGACTTCTGTTCCTTCAGACTCTTCCTAGTCGCCTCTTGTACCTTTCTGTACCATTTTTGTGAGGACTCGTCATTGTTGTACGTCGTTCCTGACCGGCACACTTTAGCTATGTGCCCGATCTTGCCACATTTCCGGCATTCTTGGTTTTTACCCCAGCAACACTTCTGGTCGTGTGTTGTCTTCCCACAACGATAGCATTTCGTAGTCCTCGAGGTGATGTGGTCCACCCCTAGTGCCACCGCCTTCCGCTGCATTACCGCCGTTCCTTTTGCTGCGGCTTCGTATGATGCGGCTATAAGGACAGCCCTGTCAAGTGTGAGGTTGTTCTCTTCCAGTAGTCGCTTTTGCGTCCCTTCTTTGGACAATCCACATACGAACTTGTCTCGCAGTGCCTCTGTCAGATTCCCTCCGAACTGGCAGTGTTTCGCTAGCCTCCGCAGTTCGACCAAGTATTCCACGTTGCTTTCGTCTTTCTTCTGCGTTCTCGCATAGAATCTGAATCGTTCAGCCAGCTTCAACGGTGTGGGGTTCAAGTGATCCTTCAGCACCGCTACTATATCCTCAAAAGTCTGATCCGCCGGTTTAGCTGGAGAGAGAAGATGTTTCAACAACCCGAATGTTTTCGCCCCCATCATGTTAAGTAAGGTTACAGCTTTTTCCTCCTTAGCTATTTTGTTAGCCTTACAATGTATCTCAATACGTTCCACGTACGTGGGCCAGTCTTCTATTTCGGAGTTAAAATCGTTGCTGTCCCCACGCTTAGACATCTTCCTTTCTTTGGGTACAACACAAATATTTCTTTAAATTCTTATGTATTTTTTTTTTTCTAAGATGGCGGCTTTTCCTGCGAATTTGGCGGTTTCCCGCTCTTCCTTTCTCTCCCCGCCCACTTCAATGGCGGTTTCCCGCTTCTGTCGGCTCCTCCGCCTAATGGCGGCTTCCCGCGTTTCTTCCTGGTGGAAGGGGTACGCTTCCCCCGCAGCGGACAGGTTCAGCCGCTGGGCTGGCTCTCGCACAGCTCCCCCTACTCGGCTCTGTCTTCTCCTCCCGCCCGCACGGCTCTACCGGCGCTGGGTACACCCCGTTAATGGAGGACAGTTCAGCCGCTGGACTGGCTCTCGCGCAGTCTCTCACCCCGTTTTCGGCTGTGTCTCTCTCCCACTCCCGCACGTTCGGTTTTGCCGGCTCTGGGTACCCCGTTGGTGGAGAACAGCTCAGCCGCTGGACTGGCTCCTCGCAGTCTCTCTCTCCGCCCCCGGCTCTCACCCGCACGTTTCCCGTTCGCCTCCCCAGCCCTCTCGCAGACCGGTGTTTCCCTCCCCGGCTGCGGCTGGGTTTCTCTTCCCGCGCCTACTCGCAGGCTCAGCGCTTCGTGGCTGCGGTCGCTGCCCGGATTTTTCCCGCCGATCGCGGTCCGGCTGTCACCCGACGCCGTTGGACCCGACTTTTGACCGGCTCAGCTCCCGCTCGACCGAGGTCGAGTGCTCTGCCCTTATCCTCCGGATATTCTCTACACCTTCCCCTACTCACAGTCTCTTCGGCTGCCTTGTTCCCTGCTGATCGGCTCACTCTGTACCGTGGTAGAAGGGTAGTCAGTGCCTGTTGCAGACGGAAGCTTTTGCTGCTAAAGTCTTCCACCTTTCTCCTGCTGCAGCCTCGTGTTTTCTTCCAGCAGCACGACGAGGGCGGTTGCCTCTCTTCGACGCTCTTCTTGTTTTGGTAATCTTGCCGCAGGGTACGATCGGACTCGTCGCCACTGTAAAGCCTGTGGGTTGTGCAGTTAGTAAATACACAGACTTCAGAAATAACAACAAACAGGTCTTTACTATTCGAAGGTCCGGGCGAATCTGCCCCAGTTATCCTGTCACAACACTTATATACTGGTGTGGTCACTGTCGGTATTACAGTATACAGAAGCCAAACAAGTAGTGCCACACTTAAAGTAGTTCCCTTAAAGGTGAACGGTTACATACAATAATTTCCTTAAGGGTAGACGGGTACATACACTACAGTACGGCCTATTGCAGAATTTAATTACCCCAGCTAAACCAATGGAGAAAAATTTTGAGGAGATTGTTCATATCTTACAGGAACATCTAAGCCGTACACCACTGCTGATACCAGAAAGATTCAAGTTCCATAAAAGAAACCAGCACAAAGATGAGAGCAATGCTGACTATCTTACGGAACTACGCAAGTTATCGAAGCACTGCCAGTTCGGAGCAGGACTGGCAGACACCTTACGGGATAAGTTTGTCTGCGGGCTCCAGAGTGAAGGAACCCAGAAACGACTACTTTCAAAAAAGGACCTGAAGCTAGAACAGGCTTTCAGCGTGGCAGTATCCTACGAAGCAGCAGCACGGGGAGCTGCGGAAATACAACAGAAACCACAAGAATACAACGCTAACGAAATGGCATATGGAGCTGAAAAGTGCTATCGCTGCGGCAGAACAACCCATGAGCAGAAGGACTGCTGGTTTAAAGACAAAATATGCAGGCAATGCGGGAAAATGGGACATATAGCAAGAGTCTGCAGGTCGGGAAAGAAGACCAACACGACAAGAACTACTAAGGAACAGTACAGGAAAGTAAAGAAACTGACAGATAGTAGTTCAGAAGATCAGGAGAGTGATAAGGACTCCGGGAGCAGGCGACTAAGTTGTTTAAAGTTACACAACGTGATCGCAAAAGAAGATCACCGAACCATTTGGGTCACCCTCATGATAGCAGGGTCCCCAGTGAAGATGGAATTGGACACAGGATCAGCCCTAACTGTCATGAATCGACGAGACTATGAGCAGCTATTCTCACACATACCCTTAAAGGACACGTCCATTGTATTGAAGACATACACGGGGCAAAAGGTCTACCCCAGAGGAAAAATAAGGGTGCCAGTTGAATATAACGGAAAGGAAACACAGAAACTATACATGTATATACTACGAGATGGAGGACCACCATTATTGGGACGTGAATGGATCCGAAGACTACAATTGGATTGGCATTCCATTCTGGCACTAACTGTGACTGACAAAAAAGATGATGACGTCGCACCTGGACGTCTGTCACAAATTCTATCTGACGCGGAAGAGGTGTTCCAACAAGGACTTGGGACTCTAAAAGGAGTAAAGGCAACCACAAAGATTGAGGATAATGCAACCCCAAAATTTTTCAAGGCCAGACCGGTGCCATACACGATACACCCAGCTGTGGAAGCTGAACTGGAGAGTCTGGAGCGTTCGGGGGTGCTGTCTAAGGTGGACTGGAGCGAGTGGGCCACACCCATCGTTCCTGTAATGAAGAAAGCATTGAGCAGCACGCCTGGGGAGCCGAGGAAGGTTTGCATCTGTGGGGACTTCAAGGTGACTGTGAACCCAGTCCTGCACACAGTACAGTATCCGCTTCCGTGGATAGAAGATATTTTCGCCTCACTATCTGGAGGGAAACGTTTTACAAAGATTGACCTGGCTCAAGCGTATCTACAAATGGAGGTGGAAGAAGCATCTAGGAAATACCTCACGATAAACACTCACAAAGGCCTTTACCAGTACAATCGACTGGTATTTGGGGTAGCATCGGCCCCGGCTATGTGGCAGAGGGCAATGGAACAAGTCCTGCAAGGGATCCCGGGGACCCAGTGTTATTTGGACGACATCCTGGTTACGGGCGAAAATGACAATGAACACCTTGCCAACCTGGAACAGGTGCTCACGAGATTGCAGGGATATGGGCTACTAGCCAACCGTCCCAAATGTGAGTTCTTCAGGAGACAAATCTCGTATTGTGGCCACATGATTGATGTGGAAGGGTTGCATAGGTCGCCGGACAAGATTGAGGCTGTAGTCAAGGCTCCAGCACCAGAAAATGTGTCGCAACTGAGGTCGTTCCTCGGGTTGGTGAACTACTACCATAAGTTCTTGCCGAATTTATCTACAATTCTGCACCCACTGAACGCTCTGCTTCAAACTGGTGTAACATGGAAATGGAGTGATGTGTAAGCGTGCCTTTCAGGAATGTAAATGCCAAATCACTTCAAAAGAAGTATTGGCCCACTACAACCCAACACTACCGATTCGGTTGGCATGTGATGCGTCACCTTACGGCATTGGAGCGGTGCTGTCACACAAATTCCGTGACGGTTCAGAGAGGCCAATAGCCTTTGCATCGCGCTCGCTAACCTCAGCCGAGCGTAACTACGCCCAGATTGACAGGGAGGCCCTCAGCCTGGTGTGGGGGGTGAAGAAGTTCAATCACTATCTGCACGGGCAGAAATTCACCCTACTGACTGATCATCAACCCCTGGTCTCAATTTTTAACCCAAAGAAGGGCGTTCTGGTGATGACGGCGCAACGGCTGCAAAGATGGTCACTTTTTCTAGGGGCACATCAGTATGACATAGAGTACAAAGGTACGAAACAACATGGAAATGCTGATGGGCTGTCACGCCTACCGTTGCCTATGGCGGAAGAAGCACCTGCAGTGGACCCGGTGGAGATATTCCATGTGGCCATAGTCGAATGTTTGCCTGTTACAAACACAAGTATTGAGAAGGAAACCCGAAATGACCCGACACTCTCTCGGGTCTATGATTTGACGGTGAAGGGATGGCCAGCATATGGCGACTCACTGTTGCCAGCATTCTTGCCAAGGAGGGAACAGCTGTCAGTGTGCCGGGGAACCTTGATGTGTGGATCCCGAGTGGTAATTCCACCCAAGTTGAGAGATAGAGTACTCAATGAGCTTCACGAGGGTCATCTGGGAGGGGTAAAAATGAAGAGCCTAGCCAGGGCATTTGTGTGGTGGCCGGGAATCGATAAAGAAATCGAGGATATGACCAAGAGATGCACAGGATGCCAGAAGGTCCAAAACGCTCCACCACAGGCCCCCCTACATCCATGGGAGTGGCCCTCATCTCCATGGCAACGGGTACACATTGATTTCTCTGGTCCATTTATGGACTCAATGTTTCTAATCGCTGTGGACGCCCATTCGAAATGGCCAGAGGTCATTAAAATGTCCTCCACCACCATGGAGAAAACTATTGCAGTCCTAAGGACCATCTTCGCCAGGAATGGGTTGCCAGGACAGATCTGTTCCGACAATGGCCCACAGTTTGTGTCTGAGGATTTCCGGAGGTTCCTGAAGAATAATGGGGTGAAACATTACACATCTGCCCCATATCATCCAGCCACAAATGGATTGGCTGAGAGGTTTGTTCAGACATTTAAAAAGGCCATAAAGGCAATGTATAATGACGACATACCACTGCAACACAAGGTGGATAACTTCCTGTTTGCTTACCGGAATGCGACACATGCAGTAACCAACCAAACTCCAGCCGTACTGTTTTTCAACCGGAGACTAAGATGTCGCTTGGATTTGCTCAAACCAAACATAAGACGAGATGTTGAGGATAAGCAGTTCCAGCACATAAATGAGAAGCCAACCAGGAGCTTCAAGATAGGGCAACCAGTCTTGGCCCGTGACTACCGAACAGAAAAATGGCAGCCAGGCACGATATGCACACAGCAGGGACCACTAATGTACACAGTGGACGTTGGAGAGAGCATCGTGAGACGCCATGTTGACCAGATCCTAGAGTCACAGGAACAAGCCAAACCTGTACCACAAGCATGTGCACCTGGTAATGAGCCCGAAGTACAGATTGCGTCTACCTCAGAAGCAGGGGTATTGGAAGCTGACGAACCAACCAATGACAATGAGCCAGAATTGACTCCACCGCCAGAACAGGATACTCGAGAAAGGCGCTATCCAGTCAGGATCAGGAAGCCTACTCAAAGACTGAACTTATAAATGACTATTTCAGTTGATGTATATATTACTGAGGAAACTGTAATTGTAATTAGTTATTATTTAGTTGTTAAATGAATGTTATGTACTGTTTATCTAAAAGGGGAGGAATTGTTGTGTATGTACCTTTAAGGGAATAACTGGACTTAGACTGCAGTACCGGCAGTGACCACCCCTGTATAAACGGCCCTAGCAGGCTTCTGTAGTTTCAGTTTCAAGCTGCCTCTTGTTCAGTAAAGTACCTGTTAAACTGCTCTCCCGAAGACCGCGTATTATTGAGGCGCGGACTTTACAACAGCCACTGACAAAGTGTGCCCACCAGGTCCACTTGGCAGGAGGTCTTCTTCCAGGAGGGTGCAAATGTCTGTGACCATCTGATGCGATGCCCTGAGCCTTCAGAGGCACTGGTATTCTGACATGTCCAGGAAGCTGATCCTCTGCCGATACACCTGTGTGCTTATCCCCTCTCTCCTGTGGAGTGGCAGGTTTGTGAGGAGAAGGCTACTGCTGCTGGTGCCAGTGCTGTTGCTGCTGATGCTCATATTGGTCCTCATCTGAGGTCCAAGGTAAAGCTGCATAAGCGGCACCCACGCGGAACTGATGCTTGACAGATGGAAAGTGTAGATCAGATATACAAAAATCCAAGGTAGCAGAAATGACCTCCAAAGTAGTGGAAATCAGCTGCAAAGCAGTGACAGCACACTCCCCAGAAGCCTTTCACTTAGGCAAGGAAGTAGATGTGAGGTCTGAGTACTTATAGAATTGTTTGCCTGTCATTTGGTCAGCCCTGTCAATTTGCGCTGTCATCTCACCTTGCTTTCACTGGAGAGTTCCAGGAAGCCCGGTAAAGCTGTGCACTCAGAGTTAAAGCTCAAATCTGCAGTTAAAACAGCTCCTAATTGCCTCTTAACAGCTCCGAATTGCCTCATTCAATTGCCAGCCCGCCTCTCCCATGGGGGTTTCTTGCACGCAGCCAAAAGCGCTGCAGTTAAAAGCGGAATTCGGTGGGTTCAAGCTGGCTCTCCGACCCCCTGTCAGTTTCATCCCTTTTAACCACCCACCCGCTCCCAAACACACTCACTCTTTTAGGTAAAAACTCCCCCTTGGAAAGAGATGTTCTGGTGCATTGCCTCATTGGTGGAAAATCCCAAATCAGAGCACTTCGATCTTTGAGTATTAGCAACACAAGATATATGCAAATGAATGGAAACATCCTCCATGATATGCATCGATGCAGCCCACACAAGTAGCCAGTATTAGAGTCTGATATAATAATGTTTAAAATGTTATTTTCTATCTTTCTGACAGCCTTCCCATTTTGAGAGGCTCCAGAGTAACTCTGTGGATCAACTGTGAAACACAACATCTCCTCCACTTTTTGTATTTTGAGCAGATGAAGAAATAAAAGAATTAATATAACAATCATAGATTAATTGAGCAAAATAAGTCATTCATGCTCTGGATTTTAATACAATTATTGCATTCTGTATTTAACCAGGTATGTGGTCTTCTAAGAATTAGGTTATTATTACACAAAGGATGACATCCAGTTTAGTATTCTGTAGTTTGAAAGCAACAGAGATCATTATTTATAATGAAAAAATGCTCTACATTAATCATTAATTACATATTTTGCAAAGTAATTTATATTCCACTCAATGGGTGAATAGGAAACACAGCACAAACAGCATTATTTCATCCATTTTAGAAACACAATTAAATATTTTATTAATAGTTTCATTTTAGTCCATCAGAAGACTGATTTTAATAAATGAATATCCTAATAATTTACCACATGAGGCATTCATAACTGTTACATATTTTCATAGTCCCTCGTGAAATTGTGTTATGTTTAATTCAAGAGTATCAATTCTAAACCAAATTGTTAGAATGAAAGTAACACTTCTGTTCCAACATACCCTAAGGCTTGAAGTAAGGAATTAAAAAGACCATTTAAATTGCAGTGCAGCCAAAGTTATAGAAGAAAATAAATTATTCTATAAAATTGACCTGTTCAATTGTACATTATTTGACATCTTCACTCCAACCACTGAATATGTTGTTCACTGCATGGTTGTCTGGAAGGTTCATTACCATCAATATCTGATTTACTAAGAATGACTATTGTTACGTCCGTGTATAATGAGACACAGACTGCGGAGAACGGTACAACAGGTGTTTACTCAACGTGGCTCAGACTGCAACTGAACTGTACAGATTACTACTCAGGGCTATATATAGGTGTGGTCACTGCCGGTACTGCAGTATACATGAGCTGTAAAAGATAGTTCCCCACTTAAAGGTATATACATTACAATTCCTCCCCTTTTAGATTAACAGTACCATAACACTCATTTAACAATTAAATATCAAACTAATTACAATTAACACTTTTAACATGCAACATTAGCTGAAAATAGTCTACTTATATATTCAGTCTTTGGGGAGGCTTCCTGATCCTTTCTGGATAGCGCCTTTCATGAGTGTCTTGCTCTTGGTGCGGAGGCGATTCTGGCCCCCTGTCGTCGGTTGGTTCATCAGCTTCCGATGCTACTGTTTCTGGGGTAGATGCGACCTGTACGTCGGGTTCATCACCAGGTACATATGGGCGAGGCATGGGGTTGACTTGTTCCTGTGACTCGAGGATCTGGTCAGCATGGCATTTCCCAATGGCTTAAATGGCATCTCCCGCGCTTTCCTTCCTCCCCCGCTGCTGCCGATGCCGCTCCCAGCGGTTCTTGTGGCAATGGCGGCGCCTTGTAGGTTTCGTGCTCATCTCCTGCGCTGCTGCCAACGCCGCTCTCGGCAGTCCTCGTGGCAATGGCAGCGCCTCGCAGGTTTCTGCACGTCTCTCTCTCCCTCTCTCCGACGCTGCTCGGCCCCTGAACACCGGCTGTGCCCTGTGCGCTCTGCCCTCTCTCTCTCTCCCCCGTCGACGCTGCTCGGCCCTTTGCTGTGCCGCTCGGTCGGGCTCTAGCCCGCCGTTGTCCAGGAAGGGTCTGCGCACTACCTGTTGCCAGCCCGTTTCGCTGGACCACCTCGACTGGAAAGCCAAGCCTGGCTCTCGACAGCCTCCCCCGCAATTCTCGAGTCTCTGCTGGATGACTGGGCGGTTGCCCGTGGTCGACGCCCGAGTCTCTGGCCTTGACCTCCAATCCACTGATCTCCAGGAACGAATCCCCGGGAGGTGATGCAGAGTTGCAGGTAGGTTCGAACCTGCCTCGTCGCCAATGTTACGTCCGTGTATAATGAGACACAGACTGCGGAGAACGGTACAACAGGTGTTTACTCAACGTGGCTCAGACTGCAACTGATCTGTACAGATTACTACTCAGGGCTATATACAGGTGTGGTCACTGCCGGTACTGCAGTATACATGAGCTGTAAAAGATAGTTCCCCACCTAAAGGTATATACATTACAACTATTACCAAATACAGTTATGGTAAATGGAACAGCATGCACTGGGATACAAATAGAACCCCAAGATGGCACCTCCAAAGAAGAGAAGGGACAGCTGCAGAGAGTTGCAACATTCAAAGAATATGTGAAACTACAGGCCAGTTAGCCTGACATCAGTTGTCGGGAAAATGCTGGAATCCATTGTTAAGGAAGTGGTATCAACTCACTCAGAAAATCATAACATGATTAGGCAGAGTCAACATGGTTTTATGAAAGGGAAATTGTGTTTGACAAATTTATTAGAGTTTTTTGAGGATGTAATAAGCAGGGTAAATAAAGGGGAACCAATGGATGTAGTATATTTGGATTTCCAAAAGGCATTCGATAAGGTGCCACATAAAAGGTTATTACACAAGATTAGTGCTCATGGGGTTGAGGGTTATATAGTAACATGGATAGAGGATTGGTTACTGGACAGAAAACAGAGAGTAGGGATAAACGGGTCTTTTTCAGGTTGGCAGGCTGTAACTAGTGGGGTGCTGCAAGGATCAGTGTTGGGGCCTCAGCTATTTACAATTTATTAATGACCTAGATGAAGGGACCGAGTGTAATGTATCCAAGTTTGCTGATGATACAAAGTTAGGTGGGACAGTAAGCTGTGAGGAGAACACAGAGTCTGCAAAGGGATATAGATAGATTAAGTGAGTGGGCAGTAATGTGGCAGATGGAGTATAATGTAAGGAAATGTGAGGTGTTTCACTTTGGTAGGAAGAATAGAAAAACAGAATATTTTTTAAATGCTGAGAAACTTTCAAATGTTGGTGTTCAGAGAGATTTGGGTGTCCTCGTGCAAAAAACACAGAAAGTTAGCATGCAGGTACAGCAAGCAATAAGGAAGGCAACTGGCATGTTGGCCTTTATTGCAAGGGGGTTGGAGTATAAGAGTAAGGAAGTCTTGCTACAATTGTACAGGGCCTTGGTGAGACCACACCTGGAGTACTGTGCACAGTTCTGGTCTCCTTATCTCAGGAAGGATATACTTGCCTTGGAGGCGGTGCAACAAAGGTTCACTAGATTGATTCCTGGGATGAGAGGGCTGTCCTATGAGGAGAGATTGTGTAGAATGGGCCTACACTCTCTGGAGTTTAGAAGAATGAGAGGTGATCTCATTGAAACATACAAGATTCTGAGGGGGATTGACAGGGTAGATGCTGAGAGGTTGTTTCCCCTGGCTGGAGTGTCTAGAATTGGAGGGCATAGTCTCAGGATAAGGGGTAGGCCATTTAAGGCTGAGATGAGGAAGAATTTCTTCACTCAGAGGGTTGTGAATCTTTGGAATTCTCTGCCCCAGAGTGCTGTGAATGCTGAGTCTTTGAGTATATTCAAGGCTGAGATAGATAGATTTTTGGACTCCAGGGGAATCAAGGGATATGGAGATCGGGTGGGAAAGTGGAGTTGAGGTTGATGATCTTATTGAATGGCGGAGCAGGCTCGAAGGGCCGTATGGCCTACTCCTGCTCTTAATTCTTATGTTCTTATTGTTGTATCTGTGTGTTAATGGAGACACGGAATGCAGGAGTTGGTTTAACAGGTGTTTACTGAACAAAGTCTGGAGGTGAACTAAAAGATACAAGACACTATACAGGCTTATATACCCGAGTGGTCACTACCGGTATTACAGTACACAGGGGCTCTTAAAGGTACATACACTACAATTCCTCCCCTTTTAGATAATTAGTACATAACATTTTAAGTAATCATTAATTAACATGTTTATAAGAACAATAATCTACACATTTTCTGCAGTTAATCAATTATAAGTCAGTCTCTCTGGAGGCTTCCTGACTCAGTCCGGATAACGCCTCGGTGGTGTAGTAGTTTTCGGTGGTGTAGTAGGTTCTTTTGGCAAGGTCGATTCGGCTTGAATGCCAGTGTCGGGTTCATCTGGTTCCAGTATCACCGGATCGGAGGTAGATACTATGGGTATCTCTGCTTCATCATTAGGCGTATAGAGCTGTGGTGTAGGTTGTCCCTTTTCGGATGACTCTATGATCTGGTCAGCATGGCGCCTTATTATGCTTTCTCCAATGTCCACGGTATACATCAGCGGTCCTAGTCATGTGCAAATAGTTCCAGGCTGCCATTTCTCGGTACGGTAGTCCCGGGCCAAAACTTGTTGACCTATCTGGAAGGTTCTAGTTGGCCTTTCATTCATGCCTTGAAATTGCCGGTTCTCTACGTCCCTTCTGATGTTTGGCTTGATCAAATCCAGCTGGCATCTTAGTCTTCTATTGAAAAACATCATGGCAGGAGTTTAGTTTGTAACCACATGTGTTGCATTCCTGTACGCAAACAAGAAGTTATCTACCTTATGTTGTAGATTTATGTCTTCATTACCCATGGCCTTTATGGCTTTCTTGAAGGTCTGGACAAACCTTTCAGCTAATCCATTGGTGGCGGGATGGTATGGGGCAGACGTGTAGTGCTTAACCCCATTGTTTTTTAAGAACTTCCTGAATTCTTCGGACACCTCTGTAGCCTTTGCGCTGTCATAATGGTAACGCCCTTTTTAGGGTTGAATATGGAGACGAAGGGTTAATGGTCAGTCAACAAGGTAAATTTTTGTCTGTGTAGATAATGGTTGAATTTCTTCACTCCCCATACCAGGCTGAGTGCTTCCCTGTCGATCTGGGCATAGTTAGGCTCAGCTGAGTTCAATGAGCGTGACGCAAAAGCTATCGGCCGCTCCGAGCCATCAGGGAATCTATGCGATAATACCGCTCCTACGCCGTAAGGGGATGCATCGCACGCCAGACTGATTGGCAGTGATGGGTCGTAATGAGCCAACACTTCCTTGGACGTGATCAAGCCTTTGCATTTATGGAAGGCACGTTTACAGTCTTCGCTCCATTTCCAAATTACTCCCGTTTGTAGCAGTGCATTAAGAGGGTGCAGAACAGTTGACAAGTTCGGTAAAAATTTATGATAGTAATTTATCAATCCCAGGAACGACCTTAATTGTGAGACATTTTCAGGTGCTGGGGCTTTTATGACCGCTTCAATTTTTTCAGGTGACTTATGCAACCCTTCTTCGTTAATTATATGGCCACAATATGATATTTGTTTCTGGAAAAATTTGCACTTGGGGCGATTTGCTCGTAGGCCCCGTTCTCTCAGCCTAGTGAGCACCTGCTCCAAATTGGCAAGGTGCTCGTTGTCGTTTTCTCCTGTTACAAGGATGTCGTCTAGGTAGCATTGAGTCCCCGGAATCCCTTGCAGGACTTGC
Source organism: Somniosus microcephalus (assembly GCF_052327205.1). Taxonomy (NCBI): domain Eukaryota; kingdom Metazoa; phylum Chordata; class Chondrichthyes; order Squaliformes; family Somniosidae; genus Somniosus; species Somniosus microcephalus. The sequence goes on from NC_140993.1 coordinate 147,241,827, forward strand.
TCCATAGCTCTTTGCCAGATAGCTGGAGCTGATGCTACTCCGAAAACCAGTCGATTGTACTGGTACAGGCCTTTGTGTGTGTTTATCGTGAGATACTTTTTAGAGGCCTCCTCAACCTCCATCTGTGCCTGTGCCAAGTCAATTTTGGTGAAACATTTCCCTCCAGATAGTGAGGCGAAAATATCTTCTATCCTCGGAAGAGGATACTGTACTGTGTGAAGGACCGGGTTTACAGTCACCTTGAAGTCCCCACAGATGCGAATTTTTCTCTGTTCTTCAGATTTATCATTATTCAACGTTTTCTTCATGACCGGGACGATGGGTGTTGCCCACTCGCTCCAATCTACCTTGGATAACACGCCTGCCTTTTCCAAATTCTCCAGCTCTGCCTCGACTGCTGGACGAATTGCGTATGGCACCGGCCTTGCCTTAAAAAACTTGGGAATTGCCGCACCTTCCACTTTTATTGAGGCGGTGACGCCTTTCAAGGTTCCTAGTTCCTGTTGAAACACTTCTTTAGCGTTGGCCAAGATGTCTTTTAATCGTTCAGGTATGACGTCATCATCATTTTTTTTCTTACTGGTCACCGTCAGTGCCTGAATGGAGTGCCAGTCTAAACGTATCTTTCTGATCCATTCACGTCCCAACAGCGGTGGACCACCATCTTGCAGAACGTATAAATACAACTTCTGTATTTCCTTGCCGTTGTATACAACAGGCACCCTTATTTTCCCTCTTGGGTATACTTTCTGCCCCGTATATGTCTTCAAGATAATGGATGTGTCTTTCAAAGGTATATGCGGAAATAGCCGCTCGTAATCCCGTCGACTTATGACGGTCAGAGCTGATCCTGTATCTAGCTCCATTTTAACTGGGGACCCCGCTATTGTGAGGGTAACCCAAATGGTCTGGTAATCTTCTTCGGCAATTACTTTATGTAGTTTGAGACAGCTTAGTCTCTTGTTTCCGGAGTCGCTATCGCTCTTCTGGTCTTTGGAGCTACTGTCCGTCATCATTTGTACCTTTCTGTACTTTTCCTTATTGATTTTTTTTCTGTCAGTGGATTTTTTGTTTCCAGATCGGCATACACATGCAATGTGTCCCATCTTTCTGCATTGCCTGCATGCTTTGTCCTTGAACCAGCAGTCCTTCTGGTCATGGGTGGATCTGCCACAGCGATAACATCTCTCGAAACCCTGTGTCATTTCATGGGTGCCGAAGTCCTGTGGCTTTTGCTGTATCTCTGCAGCTCCTCTTGCTGCTGCTTCATGTGATACAGCCACACTGAAAGCCTTGTCCAGTGTCAAATCTTTCTCAGAAAGTAGCCTTTTCTGTATTCCTTCACTTAGGAGACCGCAGACGAATTTGTCTCGTAGAGAATCTGCCAGCCCTGCCCCGAATTGGCAGTACTTTGACAGCTTTCTTAATTCGGTGAGGTAATCAGCGTTAATTTCATTCTTGTGCTGATTCCTCCTGAAGAATTTGAATCGTTCCGCTATCAGCAGCGGTGTTGGTTTTAAGTGCTCCTGTAGGGTATCAACAATCTCCTTAAAATTCTTGTCCATCGGTTTGGCTGGAGTGATTAAGTTTCGTAACAGCCCGTATGTCCTTGTGCCCATCAGATTTAGAAGTACCGATGCCTTTTTATCATCCTCTACTTCATTCGCTGTGCAATATACCTCCACTCTTTCCACATATGTGGTCCAATCCTCTATATCACTATCGAAAGCAGTAATATTGCCAGTCTTAGGCATCCTGAAAATCTAAAATGGCGCCTCCCGTGCTTTCCTTTCTTCCCTGCTGAGAAAAAAATGGTGCCTCCCGCGCTTTCCCGCCGCTGCCGCTGCTGACAACGCTGTTCTCCACGGTTTTTATTTACACAGATATTTTTAATAGTTGGAGACTCGTTCCCGCCGGACTCTCTGGGACTTTTCCCTCCCTCTGCTTGGTCTGAACGCCGACCTGCTTTGCAGCACCGGCCGTCTCCCGAGTGCTCCACCCTCCGTCTCTGTTTGCCTCCGCCTTCCGACTCGCTGCTCGGCCCCGCTGCAGAGCCACCCAATCGAGCCCCAGCCCGCCGCCCAGGAAGGATTAGTGCAGTACCTGCCACCAGCCCGGCTAGCTGGTGAAACCACAGTTGTTTTTTTTCTTCTTGTTTTTTTCTTCGACCTTCGTCTGAGGAATCGATCTCCTTGAGGTGCTGCCGAATTGCAGGTAAGTCCATTTCCAATTCGTCGCCACTGTTGTATCCGTGTGTTAATGGAGACACGGAATGCAGGAGTTGGTTTAACAGGTGTTTACTGAACAAAGTCTGGAGGTGAACTAAAAGATACAAGACGCTATACAGGCTTATATACCCGAGTGGTCACTACCAGTATTACAGTACACAGGGGCTCTTAAAGGTACATACACTACACTTATGTTAACAAGTCAACATGGAGATAAATATTCTGACAAAAGGTCATTGACCTGAAACATTGGGGGGCATTTTAACCCCAAAAAACAGGTGGGTTGGGGGTCAAGTGGGAGTTCAAAATATTAAAAAATGTGAATCTCAACCACAGCCTGCCTCCAACCTGCCCACTTCTGGGTTTAATGGAGGCGGGACGGGGGCGTGCAGCCGACCCACTCCCAGGAGGCAGGTTGGCACGCTAAATATTATAATGAGGATGGAAGCCTCAGATTTATCTACTGTGCAGGTTTAACTGTGGCCAGCTGGGGTTCCCAGGCCTCAGGATTCCCAGCAGCTGCAGCAAGGTGAAGGCAGCCTTGGGGAGCACCTCTTGTGAGCCAGGAGGAGCAGAACTGTTTCCTCCTGGCCCCCTAAGCTCCCCCACTATAAACCACCACCACCCCTGCCCCTTCAGATCAGATTTCCCCCCACCACCCCCGGGTAGGTAATCGGACGCCACCCCCTGATCGGACTCATCCCAGGATCAGGATTTGGACCCCCCTCTGGGGTTGGAAACCGCTCCCCCCCCGGGAAGGTAATTGGACACCCCCGAGGTGGGGATCGGACCCTCCCCGGGGTGAGGGATCGGACTCTCCCCCTGGGATCGGACCCAACCCCGGGCTCGGGGCTCACACCTACCTGGGGTTGCGGCTTCTTCTCCAGAGTTCCCTGCCTGACTAGAAGCCAGCCTGTCAATCAGGCTGACTTCCGGGCGGGGAACCTGTCCGTGATGTCACATGCCGCTGTGGACTTCAAACTCCACAGGGTGCACGGAAACCCGGACTAGTTTTCTGCACTCTAGCATCCCCCCTGTAAAGTCCGCACCTCAATAATACACGGACTTCGGGAGAACAGTTTAACAGGTACTTTACTGAACAGGAGGGCAACGTCAGACTGAAATACAGAAGCCTGCTAGGGCCTTTTTATACAGGGGTGGTCACTGCCGGTACTGCAGTCTAAAACCAGTTCTTCCCTTAAAGGTACATACACAACAATTCCTCCCCTTTTAGATAAACAGTACATAACATTCATTTAACAACTAAATAATAACTAATTACAACTTTCTGGATATTATATACATCAACTGAAATAATCATTTATAAGTTCAGTCTTTGAGGAGGCTTCCTGATCCTGACTGGATAGCGCCTTTCTCGAGTATCCTGTTCTTGCGGCGAAGCTGATTCTGGTTCATGGTCACTGGTTGGGTCGTCAGCTTCCAATACCACTGCTTCTGAGGTAGATGCAATCTGTACTTCAGGTTGATTACCAGGTGCACCTTCTCGTGGCACGGGTTTGGCTTGTTCCTGTGACTCTAGAATCTGGTCAGCATGGCGCCTCACAATGCTCTCTCCAACATCCACTGTGTACATTAGTGGTCCCTGCTGTGTGCATATCGTTCCTGGCTGCCATTTTTCTGTTCGGTAGTCGCGGGCCAAGACTGGTTGCCCTACCTTGAAGCTTCGGGTTGGCTTCTCATTTATGTGCTGGAATTGCTTATCCTCAACATCTCGTCTTATGTTTGGTTTGAGCAAATCCAGGCGACATCTTAGCCTTCGGTTGAAGAACAGTACGGCTGGAGCTTGGTTGGTTACTGCATGTGTCGCATTCCGGTAAGCAAACAAGAAAATATCCACCTTGTGTTGTAGTGGTATGTCGTCATTATACATTGCCTTTATGGCCTTTTTAAAGGTCTGAACAAACCTCTCAGCCAATCCATTTGTGGCTGGATGATATGGTGTAATGTTTCACCCCATTATTCTTCAGGAACCTCCGGAAATCCTCAGACACAAACTGTGGCCCATTGTCGGAGCAAATCTGTTCTGGCAACCCATTCCTGGCGAAGATGGTCCTTAGGACTGCAATAGTTTTCTCCGTGGTGGTGGAGGACATTTTAATGACCACTGGCCATTTCGAATGGGCGTCCACAGCGACTAGAAACATTGAGTCCATAAATGGACCAGCAAAATCAATGTGTACCCGTTGCCATGGAGATGAGGGCCACTCCCATGGATGTAGCGGGGCCTGTGGTGGAGCGTTTTGGACCTTCTGGCATCCTGTGCATCTCTTGGTCATATCCTCGATTTCTTTATCGATTCCCGGCCACCACACAAACGCTCTGGCTAGGCTCTTCATTTTTACCCCTCCCAGATGACCCTCGTGAATCTCATTGAGCACTCTATCTCTCAACTTGGGTGGAATTACCACTCGGGATCCACACATCAAGGTTCCCCGGCACACTGACAGCTGTTCTCTCCTTGGCGAGAATGCTGGCAACAGTGAGTCGCCATATGCTGGCCATCCCTTCACCGTCAAATCGTAGACCTGAGAGAGCGTCGGGTCATTTCGGGTTTCCTTCTCTATACTCGAGTTTGTAACAGGCAAACATTCGACTATGGTCACATGGAATATCTCAACAGGGTCTACTGCAGGTGTTTCTTCTACCATAGGCAACGGTAGGCGCGACAGCCCATCAGCGTTTCCATGCTGTTTCGTACCCTTGTACTCTATGTCGTACTGATGTACCCCTAGAAAAAGTGACCATCTTTGCAGCCGTTGCGCCGTCATCACCGGAACGCCCTTCTTTGGGTTAAAAATGGAGACCAGGTGCTGATGATCAGTCAGTAGGGTGAATTTCTGCCCATGCAGATAGTGATTGAACTTCAACCCCACACCAGGCTGAGGGCCTCCCTGTCAATCTGGGCGTAGTTACGCTCGGCTGAGGTTAGCGAGCGCGACGCAAAGGCTATTGGCCTCTCTGAACCGTCACGGAATTTGTGTGACAGTACCGCTCCAATGCCGTAGGGTGACGCATCACATGCCAACCGAATCGGTAGTGTTGGGTTGTAGTGGGCCAATACTTCTTTTGAAGTGATTAGGCATTTACATTCCTGAAAGGCACGCTTACGCTCATAACTCCATTTCCATGTCACTCCAGTTTGCAGCAGGGCGTTCAGTGGGTGCAGAATTGTAGATAAATTCGGCAAGAACTTATGGTAGTAGTTCACCAACCCGAGGAACGACCTCAGTTGCGACACATTTTCCGGTGCTGGAGCCTTGACTACAGCCTCAATCTTGTCCGGCGATTATGCAACCCTTCCTCATCAATCATGTGGCCACAATACGAGATTTGTCTCCTGAAGAACTCGCATTTGGGGAGGTTGGCTCGTAGCCCATAGTCCTGTAATCTCGCGAGCACCTGCTCCAGGTTGGCAAGATGTTCACTGTCATTTTCGCCCGCAACCAGGATGTCGTCCAAATAACACTGGGTCCCCAGGATCCCTTGCAGGACTTGTTCCATTGCCCTCTGCCAAATAGCTGGGGCTGATGCTACCCCAAATACCAGCCGATTGTACTGGTAAAGGCCTTTGTGAGTGTTTATCGTGAGGTATTTTCTAGATGCTTCTTCCACCTCCATTTGTAGATAGGCTTGGGCAGATCAATGTTTGTAAAACGTTTCCCTCCAGATAGTGATGCGAAAATATCTTCTATCTGCGGAAGTGGATACTGTACTGTATGCAGGACTGGCTTCACAGTCACCTTGAAGTCCCCACAGATGCGAACCTTCCTTGGCTCCCCAGGCATGCTGCTCAATGCTTTCTTCATTACAGGAACGATGGGTGTGGCCCACTCGCTCCAGTCCACCTTGGACAGCACACCCGAATGCTCCAGACTCTCCAGTTCAGCTTCAACGGCTGGGCGGATCGCATATGGCACCGGTCTGGCCTGGAAAAATTTTGGGGTTGCGTTATCCTCAATCTTTATGGTTGCCTTTAATCCTTTTAGAGTCCCAAGTCCTTGTTGGAACACCTCTTCCGCGTCAGATAGAATTTGTGACAGACGTCCAGGTGCGACGTCATCATCCTTTTTGTCAGTCACAGTTAGCGCCAGAATGGAATGCCAATCCAATTGTATTTGTCGGATCCATTCACGTCCCAATAATGGTGGTCCTCCATCTCATAGTATATACATATATAGTTTCTGTGTTTCCTTGCCGTTATATTTAACTGGCACCCTTATTTTTCCTCTGGGGTAGACCTTTTGCCCCGTGTATGTCTTCAATACAATGGACGTGTCCTTTAAGGGTAAGTGTGAGAATAGCCGCTCATAGTCTCGTCAATTCATGACAGTTAGGGCTGATCCTGTGTCCAATTCTATCTTTACTGGGGACCCTGCTATCATGAGGGTGACCCAAATGGTTCGGTGATCTTCCTTTGTGATCACATTGTGTAACTTTAGACAACTTAGTCTCCTGCTCCCGGAGTCCTTATCACTCTCCTGATCTTCCGAACTACTGTCTGTCAGTTTCTTTACTTTCCTGTACTGTTCCTTAGTAGTTTTTGTCGTGTTGGTTTTCTTTCCCGACCTGCAGCCTCTTGCTATATGTCCCATTTTTCCACATTGCCTGCATACTTTGTCCTTAAACCAGCAGTCCTTCTGCTCATGGGTTGTTCTGCCGCAGCGATAGCACTTTTCTGCTCCATACGCCATTTCGTTAGTGCTATATTCTTGTGGTTTCTGTTGTATTTCCACAGCTCCCCGTGCTGCTGCTTCGTAGGATACTGCCACGCTGAAAGCCTGTTGTAGCGTCAGGTCCTTTTTCGAAAGTAGTCGTTTCTGGGTTCCTTCACTCTGGAGCCCGCAGACAAACTTATCCCGCAAGGTGTCTGCCAGTCCTGCTCCGAACTGGCAGTGCTTCGATAACTTGCGTAGTTCCGTAAGATAGTCCGCATTGCTCTCATCTTTGTGCTGGTTTCTTTTATGGAACTTGAATCTTTCTGCTATCAGCAGTGGTGTAGGGTTTAGGTGTTCCTGTAAGGTATTAACAGTCTCCTCAAAACTTTTCTCCATTGGTTTAGCTGGGGTAATTAAATTCCGCAATAGGCCGTACGTACTCGCACCCATCAGATTTAATAATACCGATGCCCTCTTTCCATCAGCCACCTCATTTGCCTTGCAGTACACTTCAATTCTTTCCACATACGTGGTCCAGTCTTCTACCTCGTTGTCGAAAGCAGTGATACTGCCACTTTTCGGCATCTTGGGTGATTTAAAATGGCGCCTCCTGCGCTTTTTCTTCTTCCCCAATGGAATAAAATGGCGCCTCCCGCGCTTTTCCTTCTTCCCCAATGGGATAAAATGGTGCCTCCCGCGCTTTTCCTTCTTCCCCTTGCTGCCGCGCTGCTCCTAGCGTTTTATGGGGTAATGGCAGCGACCCACGGCTTCGGCGTGTCTCGCTTTCCTTCCCCCCCGTTTATTTTCTCTCCGCTGCCCGGTTCTTGAGCACCGACCGCACCCTGTGCGCTCCACCCTCTCTCTCTCTTGTTTTCTTTTCCCGGCGACGCTGCGCGGCCCGTTTTGTAGAGCCGCTCGATCGAGCTTGAGCCCGCCGCAGTCCGGAAGGGTCAGTGCACTACCTGCTACCAGCACGATTTGCTGGAACACCTTAACTGGGGAGCCAAGCACAGCTCTCCACAGTCTCTCCCACAATTCTCCGAACACCGATGAATTCTTTGGGCGGTTGCCCGCGGTCGACGCCCGTTGCTCAGACTACGACCTCCAAGAAACCTCCTCTCAGAGCGAGATCCCCGTGAGATGATGCCACACTGCAGGTGAGTTCGAACTTACTCGTCGCCACTGTAAAGTCCGCGCCTCAATAATGCACGGACTTCGGGAGAACAGTTTTCTTATGTTCATTAATAAATAGACATTCTTATTATGAACACAGCTAGCTTTTGCTAGACACTTTTATTGAGCACATGTGGACTAGGTGCAGTATCTGTAGAGGCTTCCATCTTGACTGCTGCCTTCTGGGTAGCCTAGTGCCTCATGGGCAATGTAGTCTTAATATACATACAGCTGGGTAGTGTAGTCTTATACATACAGCTATATATAGCTCTACACAGCTCTACGGCTCCACCTAGTGTCCACTATAGAATGACATGTTATTGATCATTACAAGTTTAACAGGTACTTTACTGAACAGGAGGGCACTCTTCTGTTTGGACCCAACAAAATAAAACCAAAACAAATTGGACTGTAAATAAACAAAAGTTCAACTAAAACTTAACAAATCAAATTAAAATTTGGTTTTCCGGGTTGATGATGCACTCCAATCCCCGCGGCACCCACCGGTCGTGGAAATACTCAAGCGTGCCGGCGGACACTGCGTGCTCCATCTCCAGGGCCACCCGGGCGCGAACATGGCCACGGAAGAGAGGCAGGCAATCCGGTCGGACGACCCCCTCGACCGCCCGCTGCCTGGACCAATTGATGGCTCTTTTAGCCAGGCCCAGGAGCAGGCCTACAAGGAGGTCCTCCAACCTGCCCGCTCCCCTCCGCACCGGGTGACCGGACATCAAGAGCGTGAGACTGAAGTGCAACCAAAAATCGAGGAGCAGCCCCTTCAAGTAGTGAAAGAGGGGCTGCAACCTCTCACACTCGACATAAACGTGAAACATGGACTCCTCCAGGCCGCAAAAAATGCAGGCGGCCTGGGAGTCCGTGAACCTACTTAAAACCATATTACACAGGACCACCCCATGCAACACCATCCAGGCCAAGTCCCCGATGGAACAAGGGAGGACTCCCGCGCAGAGAGCCCTCCATTGGGGACCTCTGCCTCCACCGGTCGGCAAGACGCCACGCCAAGGCGTGTCCGGACGGCAGACGAAGATGGCAAAGTGGAGAGTGTGCAGGAGCAGCCTGTACAGGAAACCCCTCCGCGCGGAATGAAAAGTCGCAGCCTGGGTGCGAAGGCACACCCGCGCCTGACCGCCCTCCCTAAGCGGGAGACTCAGAACCGCGGCAGAGACCCAGTGCTTCCTTTTGTCCCAGAAGAAGTCGATGAGCTTCTTCTGCATCTTGGCGACAAACGCAGGGGGAGGGATCAAAGTGACCAACCGGTACCACAACATGGCGGCCACCAGCTGGTTTATGACCAGTGCTCGACCCCTGTAGGACAACACTCGGAGCAGTCCTGTCCAACGTCCTAGGCGAGCGGTGACTTTGGCCTCCAGCTCTTGCCAGTTCGCCGGCCAGGCGTCCTCGGCAGGGCTAAGGTAGACTCCCAAATAAAGGAGGTGCGTGGTGCTCCAGGCAAAAGGCCTGAACTCCTCCGGCAGGGAGTCCACCCGCCACTGACCCACCAGGAGTCCGGAACATTTCTCCCAGTTGATCTTGGCGGAGGATGCGTCCGAGTAAATCTGCTGGCATTCCCGCATCCTCCACAAGTTAGTGGGATCCGTGACCGTGAGGAGCACGTCATCGGCGTAAGCCGAGAGGACAACCTCCATGCCCGGCCCTTGCAGAGCCAGTCCCATCAACCCCTTCCGCAAGAGGCGCAGGAAAGGCTCCAAGCAAACGGCGTATCAATGACCGGACATGAGGCATCCCTGACGCACCTCCCTCCCGAAGCGAAGGGGCGCCGTCAAGGACCCGTTAACTTTAATCAGACACTCTGCGGCGGCGTACAGAAGTTGGATCTGGGCGACGAAATGCGTCCCGAACCCGAATGCGCGCAGAGTCCCGAAGAGATACTCATGATCCACCCTGTCGAATGCCTTCTCCTGATCCAGGGAGAGGAAGGCGACTGACAGACCAGCCCTCTGGGAGTGGTGGACCAGGTCCCGGACCAGATGGATGTTATCGTGGATGGTCCAGCCCGGGACCATGTAGGACTGGTCGGGGTGGATCATGTGGGCCAGCACGGTGCCAAGGCGAGCAGACATGGCCCTGGCAAAGATTTTATAGTCCGTGCTGAGGAGGGAGACCGGGTGCCAGGTCTTAAGGAGGTGGAGATCGCCCTTCTTAGGCAGCAGGACAATGACCGCCCTGCGCCAAGAGACGGGCACCTCCCCGGTTGCCAAACTTTCCCCCAGGACCCGCGCGTAGTCGCCCCCCAAGACGTCCCAGAACGTCCTGTGGAACTCCACGGTCAGCCCGTCCAGCCCCGGGGACTTTCCCCTAGAGAGCTGGTGGAGGGCGCCGGTCAGCTCCGCCAGGCTTAGCGGAGCGTCCAATTTTTCGGCGCCCTCCGGGCTGACCTTCGGCAGGTCCTCTCACAAAACTCTGCGCGCATCCTCGCTGGACGGATCCGGAGTGAACAGAGCCTCATAGTAGGCGCGGGAGTCCGCGCTGATTCCCTCCGGATCCGAGACCAGAGATCCGTCGTCGGCCAGCAGCCCCAAGAGCTGCTTACGGACCCCCCGTCTTTTTTCCAGCGAGTAGAAGAAGGGGGAGCCGCGGTCCAGGTCCCGCAGGAGCTGGATCCGCAACCTCACGTACGCGCCTCGGGACCCGACGAGCTGTAGGTCCTTCAGCGCGCACTTCTACTCTTCGTACACCTTCCGCAGGGTCGGGTCCTCGACGACCTGACCGAGACGGGCCTCCAGCTCGAGCACCCGCTTCTCCAACCGCCCGACCCGGGCCTCTCGCCTCTTGATCGACCCCTTCGCGTACTCCTGACAGAAGAGACGGATGTGAGCCTTGCCCACGTCCCACCATAGCCTCAAGGAGGGGAAGCCTCCCCGCTTCCTTCTCCAGTCGGCCCAGAACCGATGAAACGAATCCCGGAACCGCGCGTCCTCCAGCAGCAGGTTGTTAAAATGCCAGTACGCGGACCCCCCACCGCGCGCACAGCGGAGCAAGCTCCGCCCACACCAGGTGGTGGTCCGTGCATGGCACTGGCCGCATGTAAGCCGCCGGAACACAGGAGACGTACGCCCGGGAAATGTAGAGGCGGTTGATTCTGGACCTTCCTCCCCCAGACCTCACGCTAGTGAAGGCGCTGGAGTCGGGGTGGAGATTTCGCCAGACGTCCACCAAGTCGAAGGACCCGACCAGGTCCCTCAACTTCTCCATCACCGCCGGGCTTCGCGGGGGACCCGAACGGTCCCTCGCCTCGAGGTTGCAGTTAAAATCCCCCCCGAGGATGACGCACTCGCCCGCGTCGACGGAGCCCAAAAGAGCGGACACTTCTTCGAAGAAGCGCACTTGCTGCGCACCAGTCTGAGGGGCGTACACGTTCATTAGATGGAGCGGCACGCCCCCCAGGCGAACAGTGACCTGGAGCAAGCGGCCCGGCACGTGCTCCTTGACCCCCAAGATCTCCGGCTGAAAATGCGGGGCCAGCAAAATAGCCACCCCACTGGAATTGTTGGAGAGGTGACTCATGCTGACCCCTCCTTGCCACTCCAGGAGCCACGTGGCTTTGTCTCCCGGAACGGTGTGGGTTTCTTGCAGGAAGCACACCGCATACTTACCGTCCCGAAGGACCGAGAAGTTATTGAATCTGCGGCGCGCCTCCCTGCTGTCATTGATGTTGAGGCTGGCTATGGTTATCTTCATGTCAGAAGCATAGACCAACCTCGACCTACACCTAACGGGGGGAGCAAGCGCAGCCGCTGGTCAGCCGCCACTTACTCAGCAGCCCAGTGAGGAACGTTCTGAGCCGACGCAGCTCGAGTGGGTTCACACCCTCGTCCGCGCCCATGATCTTAACTGCGGCGCAGATGGACACGATGAGCAGCGCCAGCTCCGACCACCTGTCGAGGGCCAGCCGGACCTTATTGCGCCAACCCAGGCACGTGGCCATAAAATCCCAGAGTTCCCTTACGGGAATGAGGGGAGACTCGGCAATGGGCACGAGGTCATCCATCACCTCGTCGGCGCTGGAGTCCGAATCGTCCACCGTGCTCATCACCGAGTCCCCATCCTCCTCCAGGGGTCGTCACCAGCGGCCGACCCATCCATCACGCAGTGCGCAGCGAACGGCTCGGCCGCACCAGCCAGCTTCGCCTCCGCCCGGATCCCACCCCCAGGATCGGTGGCAGAGGATTCTTCCCTGGGCTCCTCTAGGGGCGCTGGGCCAGAAGACGGCGGCAGTTCAGAGCTTCCCTCCGCCCCAGACGCCAGAACGACCGGAGAAACCGGGGAGAGAACAATTCCCAGCTCCTCCAGTACGTCCGGCACCAGAGACGCAGCCAGGGGGCCATCCTCCTCCCCGCCACCAACCTCCGACCCAGCGGATGGGGTGTTTTGAATTAAACCCTCTACCAGGTCGAGCAGCCCCTGGGAGATGTCTGGGTCGCATTGGGCGAGCTCATTTTCCTCGAGCTCACCCGACCCAGACCCCAGGCCGCCCGACCCGGCAAGGGGTAACGGCACCGATAAAATGTCAATAGCCGCGGGTTGTTCCGCGACCCCCCCCACGGGCAGGTTCTCGTCCCCATCCCCGGGAGGCACGTGCCGGACAGACACATCTGCCTCAGCCTCCCGAGGGACAGGCGACCCCTGCCGATCGCTGGTGATGACGACAGCCGGGGCGGGGGGGGGGCGCAGAACCCGCGGCGGGTGACGACTCCCCCTGCTCGGAGGGACCTTCTTCCTCCCGGTCCTCCTCCTCTTCCAGGGGGCCGCGCCTTCTTTTTAGCATGGAGGGAGCGAGGGAGACCTCCATGTCTGCAGAGGCCTCCTCCTCTGCTCCCTCCGACGGAGCAGGTTTGTCGGGTATCTCGGGCCCGAGCCCAGCCGCAGGTATTGTCGTTACCACTGCGGCAGTTGCGGCCACAGGCTCGGGCACGAGGCCCCTCCCACTCGTGTCTGCCCTGATTAACTCCGCGAGGAGCGCGGGTGTAAGGGGTGCAAGGGGCAAGGGCTGGCCATCCACGGGGGGACCTGCTCTAAGGTGTTTATTTTTTCGCCGCGCATTCTTTCCGGCCGGACGTGCTCCCTCCCCCCCGCCGGAGGCCTTGGTGGCATTGGCCCCCGAAGTCGACTGCGCATCAGACATTCCCGACGCGCGGGCAGATCCGGGGGGAGGAGCGGCGGCAGCGCCAGCCTCGGCCGCACGAGATGATCCAGCGGCCTTGGAGGCGGGGCATTTTTTCCTGATGTGCCCCACCTCCTTGCAGGCGTGGCACTGCACACTGTCCGATGTCCAGAAGACGCGATAGGCGGTCCCCTCGTGGAGGACGACGAACGCCCCGTCGGTGTCCTCCTCCCGCGCCAGCTGGATAAACAGCTGGTGCCGGAAGGAGAAGACGTGGCGAATGCTGGCCTCCCGGAAGCTGAGCAGGATGGGTGTGATCCCCAACCTCACCTCCCCAAGTTGGCGTAAATGGGGGAGGAGGAGCTCACCAGGAACATAGGTCGGACGTTAGAAATGACGATCCTCTGCGCAGTGGCCTCGAGTGGATCCATCGGCAGGAAGGTCCCGCCCACGGTGAGCCCCTTGGCGATGGCCAGGGACACCGCCCGCTCCGACCCCAGTAAGAAGACAGCCTTCCCATACATATTTGAGGCCGCGACGATGGCTGAGGGGCCAACAACACCAGCCATGGCTTTAACGCAGGCCTCAATGGTCATAGTGGGGTGAGTGTAGCTCTTCACCCCAAGCTTTTTTGTTATCAATCTGAATGGTGACGGGGCAGCAGAAGCAGCGGGAGCAGCTGTGGCTGTGGCTGCCACTCCCGCATAAGTCCTGGCTGGCCCCGCCACCGGCGAAGATGCAGTCGCCATTCTGGGGTGTTTTCTAAAAAGGGCTACACTCACCCCAAGTCACAGGCCTGAAGGTGTTAATTGTGGCCTCAGGTATTTTTTGGTCCTCTATTGAGCAGAAGAAGCTGTTTAAATTGAAGGCACACCTCTCCCCTTATTGATTGAAATTGGGAGAGGGGCCTTCTCCCCTCTGCTCAATAGGCAATTAATAAATAAAGATGAACTTGAAGTGCCTCAGAGAAAGAGGCAGAGAGAGACAAAGAGAGAGAGAGGGGGGGTGGGAAGGAGGGAGTCCGCAAGGGCAGGGTTGCCCTCAGGATGGTGGGTGGGTGGGTGTTGGCAGGGGTGCACTCTCCGATGGGAATTTAAAGTCTTTGATGGTGGTGGTCTTCTGGCAGGGGGAGAAGATGTCTTCACCTGGGAAAGCTGGAGATGCCCCAGGCTCAGTCCCACACCAGGGCCTAGAAATTCAGTTGGTTGCGCCAGCCGTTAGCGCCTTAGGAGGAGTAGATGTCGGGCGCTAGTCGGGTAGCGCCCAGGCGCAGCGAGAACTGCACCTCGCCCCAACTTCACGAGAGATTTAGCGGCAGCGCAAAGTCTTTGCGCGTGCTCAGCTGCGCGCGCAGATCATGACGTCATTTCCTCGTGCAACGCCCTTTGTGCGCCCCCAACCGGAACTTCAGTGGCAACACCCCATTGTGCGCCTGGCGCCCCTAGCGACTGTTAAGTGGAACGGTGCTCAGCCGATGCAGGGCGCGGGGGGCGCAAATTAAAGGGCACTGCTCCTGCAATATAAAAGGCTGCCATTTCGCAGCACTCCCTCTTGCGAAACGGATCTTTGGAGAGAGACCAAGGTAGATAGCTTTCTGCTTTGGCCCAACACTCGGACAGGTACTTCTGGCTTCAGGCCACAGATTTCCACTAGTCTTTGCCTTCATTGACATCTCATTGTTTGCCAGCATATTATGGGGGCTGCAATGGGAGTCAACGCAGGCTTTCTCAATTACATCCAAAGGGCTCACAGACGCCGTGAGAGAGTGGCAGCCCTGGCTAGATGGAGAGGGGGCAACAGGCGTCGGCAAAGGAGGCCTTACCCACCCAGGGTATACCGCCAGCAGTTCTCCTATCTCAACATGTCTGAGGAGCAGTGTGTTCGGAGGCTGCGATTCAGAAGGGACGTGGTCACAGAGATCTGCCAGCTGCTTGGCGGTGATCTGCAGCCACAGCTGAGGAGCAGGACGTCTCTGTCGGTGGCAGTGAAGGTGACGGTGGCTCTCAACTTCTATGCCACCGGCTCCTTCCAATCCGCTACTGGGGACATTGCCAACATCTCCCAGTTCGCCGTGCATTGCTGCATCCGCCAGGTGACCAATGCCCTTTTCAAAAGGAGACGTCAGTTCATCTCCTTCTCCATGGCCCTTGCCAAGCAGCAACAGCATGCAATGGGCTTTGCAGCGTTCGCGGGCTTCCCCATGGTGCAGGGCGCCATTGACTGCACGCATGTGGCTTTGCGGGCACCTCTGGAGAATGCCGAGGATTACCGCAACCGAAAGGGCTACCATTCGCTCAACGTCCAGCTGGTGTGTGACCACAGGCAGCTCATCCTAGCTGTCAATGCCCGCTTTCCAGGCAGCAGCCACGATGCCTTCATCCTGCGACAGACTTCTGTGGCAGACATGTTCCAGGCACAGCCTCACCCACGAGGATGGCTTATCGGGGACAAAGGCTATCCTTTGTGTACCTGGCTGATGACCCCGCTCCGTGCGCCCAGCACCCCTGCTGAAGAGGGATACAACGAGAGCCATCAAGCGACCAGGAACATCATCGAACAAACAATCGGCGTCCTGAAGCAACGGTTCCACTGTCTGGATCGTTCCGGTGGAGCCCTACAGTATTCGCCGGAGCGAGTCTCCCATTTCGTGGTCGTTTGCTGCATGCTGCACAACCTGGCTATCCGCAGGACTCAGGCACTGCCACCAGAGATTGGAGGACCACCTCAGGAGGAGGAGCAGGAGGAGGAGGAGGAGGACCAGCACAGGAGGGAGGCACAAAGTGCAAGGGCCGCCCGTCGCCGGCTTATTGAACGTCGGTTCTAGGCCCCCTCTCAGGGAATGGCTTGTGCCAATGTCAGCAGATGAATTTAGCCGCTCCACAAGCCCTCAGCCGAGCAGGGCAACCAGGACTTAACCAAAAAACCATGCACACTGCAATTTAACAGCAATCATTTATTGAAAACCTCTGCCCTTCCCACATTACATGCTCATGTGGAGAAGCCCCCTCCAAAAACACAAAACTACCAGTCTCGGCCTTACAAAAATAAAGAAAGACACCAGTCTCGGCCTTACACAAAAACAACTGCACCAGTGTCGGCCTTACAACAAGCACCAGGCATTTGTGCATACCTCTACTTTTTGCCCTGCGAGGGCGATGCCTTGCGCATCCTTGCCTGGCCCCTGCCCGCCCTGCTGCTCCTCTTCAATGGGAGCCCAGTGGCTGCAGCAAGGCTGGGGGAAGGCTGCTGAGGGGCAGATGGCGAGATGGCAGATGCCCTTGGGGGTCGGCCTGCACCAGCTCTGGCCTTGGAGTGGCCGGCTGCTGACTGCTCCAACTCTGGCTGGGCGGCAGCAGTGTGTCCAGCAGCTCGTGGCAGCTGCAATGGCGGAGTGGCAGTGTCAGCTGCAGGAATGGTGGCAACCTGGCAGATCGCAGGTGCTCGCTGGTCGCCTGACACATTGGCACTCGCACGGGCCAGCACTGCAGCATGCGCAGCAAACAGCTGAAGGACAGACTGCTGGGCTGCTGCTGCGCGGCGAGTGCCCTGGCGATGCCTGGCTGATCCAGCGAGGGTGGCAGCAGTTAGTGCCCGTGTGGCCCTGGTCTGTGTCCGCACCACACCAGCCAGTGAATGGACGGCACGACTGAGCACTTGGCTAGAAGCCGACTGTGCTGCCGCGAAGTCCTGCAGACTCCTGGCCTGTGCTGCCGCGATGTCCTGCAGACTCCTGGCCTGTGCTGCACTGAATAGTTCCAGACTCCTGGCCTGTGCTGCACTGAATTGTTGCAGACTCCTGGCCTGTGCTGCCCCGAATTCCTGCACACTGCTTGCCAGTGACTCTATGGAGTCAGGCATCCTTGCCACTGCAGCCATGAGCTCAGTGTGCCTGCGCTCAGCCTGGACGGCCATTTCCTCTAGGAGGCGCAGCTCCTCTGCGCTCACCGTCGCAGGACTGGAGGCCGCACTCACCCTCTGGGGAGAAGTCCGCCGAGCTTTCCCACCCCTCCCGCGTTGCTGCAGGCCGCTGGGCCCCGGAGCTTCACTCTCCTCCGACCCTTCCCCCCGGCTCCCCTCCAGGGAAGACGTGTCCCCTACATCGCCATGGGCTGGCACGGCTGAGGGTGGCACTGATGGGCCGGCTTCCTCTTCCTCCTCCTCGTCTTCCGAAGGGCTGACAGTGGCAGCTTGAGGGCCCGCCTCGTCACCTGGCGATTCACCATCTGAAAGCAGGAAGGTACAAGAGTAGCTTTAGAGTGAGGACAAGGCGGCAGCGAGGGAGGCATGAGTGGTGCCATTCACCGCATTGGTCGGACAGTGGCAAAGGATGCTGATCTGATGCGCAAGTGGAACGAGAGAGGTCCAAAAGGTGATGCCCTTACCATTGGTGCCCAGAACAGGGTCGGCATCTCCACTGGCGATGGGGCCAATCAGCCGGCCTCCCATAATGCGCTCCACACGCTGGTCGAGGTCGGAGAGCTCTTTGAGGTCAGGACGGCCTCCGCCTTTGTCAGTTCGGTTGCGCCGGTTGTGCGCAACCTTGGCCTGCAAGAGAAAGGACGGCCTCTAAGTATAGTGTGTAGCCCTGATCTTGTCTGCACTGCCTCCCATGGTCGAATAGCTTGGACAGTGTGTAGCCCTGATCTTGTCTGCAATGCCTCCCATGGTCGAATAGCTTGGACAGTGTGTAGCCCTGATCTTGTCTGCAATGCCTCCCATGGTCGAATAGCTTGGACAGTGTGTAAAGTGCTGAATGTGCAATTGATTTTCATGCCAGTCCCATAGCTGCTGGATGAGGGCTGGCCATTAGTGCTTTCAGGTCCCTTTGCCCATAATGTGAGGTGCACATGCAAGGATGAGGAGGACACTGGAAAGGGTACTCACCCTGACAACCCGAGTGAGGTCGTTGAACTTCTTCCGGCATTGCACAGGAGTCCTGGCAACCACGCTGTTGGAAGACACCCTGTTGGACACCTCCCTCCAGGCTTTCCGGTAGGCGCTGGGCAGCGGCCTCTTGCCACCTTCTGGGAACAAAACATGGCGCCTGCGCTCCACTCCGCCAACCAGCACCCTCAGGTCTCCGTCGCTGAAGCGCTGCGCTCTCTCCCTGGCCTTCTCCATAGTCCTGGGCGTTGTACAGGTGAAGCTGAAGTGGTCAGGCCTAGGTTGAGGGCTTCAGTGTGCAGGGCGTGGCAGGCAAACAAATCCACCCTGTCCCTTTAAGAGATGACTGGCGCCAGAGTGTCTGCCGTCAATCAAGAACTCGCCGCACCTGCGCTGCGCCCGGCCTCGGGGGTATCGCTCAGCAACGCTGGCTTAGCGCCTAAAGATAGTCGTGCATCGCCTGTTTTAGCGCAGCAGCAACCTCTTGGGGCGATGCGACTGAATATCGGTGAAGGGGGCGCGACTTTGCGCCGGGCGCAAACTTTAGCGGCCGCCCGACTTTACCGCCCCAAAAGTGGCTATACTGAATTTCTAGGCCAAAGTCTTTGGGAGAGTGCCCCAAATAACACCCACCTGTAGATGTTCAGAAAGATGTCCTCCTTCCCTCCTTCCAAACAGTTGGTTGTTTTCTGTTGATGGTGGTTTCTCACCCCTCTCTCCCTCTCCTGAATTGGAGGCCAATTTGGGGAGGCAGTGATAGGAAAGGCCTCTCCCCTGGTTGATGATGTTGCTGGCCTCCTTTCTCCTTCTCCTCCTCTGTCCTCTCTCTCCAGGCACCTCTGTTGTTGTGATGATGATGGTGGAGGTGGTGGTGGTGACCTATCGTTATCCTCCTCTTCCTGGTCAGGAGACCACCACTTTCCACTCTCCTGGTTTGGCTGCTCCTTCTCCTCCTGCTGACTGAGGCAGCTCTAACAGGAGGGCACTCTTTTGTTTGGACCCACAAAAAACTCAATTGGACTGTAAATAAACAAAAGTTCAACTAAAATTTAACAAATCAAATTAAAATTTGGCTTTCCGGGTTGATAATGCACTCCAGTCCCCGTGGCGCCCACCGGTCACGGAAATACTCAAGCGCGCCGGCGGACACCACATGCTCCATCTCCAGGGCCGCCCGGGCACGAACATGGCCGCGGAAGAGAGGCAGGCAATCCGGCTGGACGACCCCCTCGACCACCTGCTGCCTGGACCAATTGATGGCTCTTTTAGCCAGGCCCAGGAGCAGGCCCACAAGGAGGTCCTCCAACCTGTCCGCTCCCCTCCGCACCGGGTGACCGTAGATCAAGAGCGTGGGACAGAAGTGCAACCAAAAATCGAGGAGCAGCCCCTTCAAGTAGTGAAAGAGGGGCTGCAACCTCTCACACTCCGTATAAACATGAAACACGGACTCCTCCAGGCCGCAAAAAATGCAGGCGGCCTGCGAGTCCGTGAACCTACTTCAAACCTTATTGCACGGGACCGCTCCGTGCAACACCCTCCAACCCAAGTCCCCGATGGAACAAGGGAGGACTCCTGCGTAGAGAGCCCTCCATTGGGGACCTCCGCTACCGCCAGTCGGCAAGACGCCACGCCAAGGCGTGTCCGGACGGTAGACAAAGATGGCAAAGAGCAGAGTGTGCAGGGGCAGCCCGTACAGGAAACCCCTCCGCGCGGAATGAAAAGGCACGGAGGGCATTTCCTCGAGACGGCTCAAGTTGTGAGGCGCCGGTTCCTGAGGGGAGTTTCGGGGCCGGGCGCCGATGAGGAATTCCGTCCGAACGGGGGTAAGCTCGGACGGGATCACCCCACGTGCTTGAGCTGCCTTGATACACCTAGTGGAGTCGGGGCCCAGTGCCGCTTTCACCGATTCGATGGCATCGACCGTGAGCCGGACGTAGGCCCAGGAAAGGCGCCGCGCCAGCTCCACCGGCGCCATCCAGCCCGCTCCTCCGCCATCGAGCAGGTCCCCGACTCTGGTCACCTTGCCAGGCACAGCCCTGCCCTCCGCCAGCCGCCCGAACCCGCGGTCGAGGAGGTGCGGATTCCTGAGCAGCGGCTCCCGAAGGAGAGCCGCCGCTCCTGACGGGGGAGAGCTCCGCCTGGAAGCGACGTAGTTCCAAACCCATAGCAGTTCCTGGTAGAAGACAGGCAGCTCCCGCAGGCCGGCACGCCTGCAGCCCACTTTCACAAACAGGAGCTGCGTGTCGTAATTGAGGCCGTGCAGCTGGCGGAAGAAATATGTCGCCAGCGCACACCATCTCGGAGGATTCTCGACGTACAGGTATCTCTGCAGCGTCCGAAGACGGAAAGTCGCAGCCTGGGTGCGAAGGCACATCAGCGCCTGACCGCCCTCCCTAAGCGGGAGACACAGAACCGCGGCAGAGACCCAGTGCTTCCTTTTGTCCCAAAAGAAGTCGATGAGCTTCTTCTGCATCTTGGCGACAAACGCAGGGGGAGGGATCAAAGTGACCAACATGGCAGACACCAGCTGGTGTATGACCAGCGCTCGACCCCTGTAGGACAACACTCGGAGCAGTCCTGTCCAGCGTCCTAGGCGAGCGGTGACTTTGGCCTCCAGCTCTTGGCAGTTCGCCGGCCAGGCATCCTCAGCAGGGCTAAGGTAGAATCCCAAATAGAGGAGGTGCGTGGTGCTCCAGGCGAAAGGCCTGAACTCCTCCGGCAGGGAGTGCACCCGCCACTGACCCACCAGGAGTCCGGAACATTTCTCCCAGTTGATCTTGGCGGAGGATGCGTCCGAGTAAATCTGCTGGCATTCCCGCATCCTCCGCAAGTCAGCGGGATCCGTGACCGTGAGGAGCACGTCATCGGCGTAAGCCGAGAGGACCACCTCCACGCCCGGCCCTTGCAGAGACCGTCCCGTCAACCTCTTCCGCAAGAGGCGCTGGAATGGCTCCACGCAAACGGCATATAACTGACCGGACATGGGGCATCCCTGACGCACCCACCTACCGAAGCGAAGGGGCGCCGTCAAGGACCCGTTAACTTTAACCAGACACTCCGCGGCGGCGTACAGAAGTTGGATCCGGGCGACGAAATGCGTCCCGAACCCGAATGCGCGCAGAGTCCCGAAGAGATACTCGTGATCCACCCTGTCGAACGCCTTCTCCTGATCCAGGGAAAGGAAGGCGACCGACAGACCAGCCCTCTGGGAGTGGTGGACAAGGTCCCGGACCAGATGGATGTTATCGTGGATGGTCCAGCCCGGGACCATGTAGGACTGGTCGGGGTGGATCATGTGGGCCAGCACGGTGCCAAGGCGAGCAGACATGGCCCTGGCAAAGATTTTATAGTCCGTGCTGAGGAGGGTGACCGGGCGCCAGTTCTTAAGGAGGCGGAGATCGCCCTTCTTAGGCAGCAGGACAATGACCACCCTGCGCCAAGAGAGGGGCACCTCCTCGGTCGCCAAACTTTCCCCAGGACCCGCGCGTAGTCGCCCCCCAAGACGTCCCAGAACGTCCTGTGGAACTCCACGGTCAGCCCGTCCAGCCCCGGGGACTTTCCCCTAGAGAGCTGGCAGAGGGCGCCGGTCAGCTCCGCCAGGCTTAGCGGAGCGTCCAATTTTTCGGCACCCTCCGGGCTGATCTTCGGCAGGTCCTCCCACAAAACTCTGCGCGCATCCTCGCTGGACGGATCCGGAGAGAACAGAGCCCCGTAGTAGGCGCGGGTCTCTGCGCTGATTCCCTCCAGATCCGAGACCAGAGATCTGTCATCGTCCAGCAGCCCCAAGAGCTGCTTACGGACCCCCCGTCTTTTTTCCAGCGAGTAGAAGAAGGGGGAGCCATGGTCCAGGTACCGCAGGAGCTGGATCCGCGACCTCACGTACGCGCCTCGGGACCCGACGAGCTGCAGGTCCTTCAGCGCGCCCTTCTTCTGTTCGTACACCTTCCGCAGTGCTGGGTCCTCGACGACCTGACCGAGACGGGACTCCAGGCCGAGCACCTCCTTCTCCAACCGCCCGACCCGGGCCTCTCGCCTCTTGGTCGACCCCTTTGCGTACTCCTGACAGAAGAGACGGATGTGAGCCTTGCCCACGTCCCACCATAGCCTCAAGGAGGGGAAGGCCCCCTGCTTCCTTCTCCAGTCGGCCCAGAACCAACGAAACGAATCCCGGAACCGCGCGTCCTCCAGCAGCAGGTTGTTAAAATGCCAGTACGCGGACCCCCCCCGCGCGCGCAGCGGAGCAAGCTCTGCCCACACCAGGTGGTGGTCCGTGCACGGCACTGGCCGCATGTAAGCCGCCGGAACGCAGGAGACGTACGCCCGGGGAATGTAGAGGTGGTCGATTCTGGACCTTCCTCCCCCAGACCTCACGCTAGTGAAGGCGCTGGAGTCGGGGTGGAGATTTCGCCAGACGTCCACCAAGTCGAAGGGCCCGACCAGGTCCCTCAACTTCTCCATCGCCGCCGGGCTTCGCGGGGGACCCGAACGGTCCCTCGCCTCGAGGGTGCAGTTAAAATCCCCCCCGAGGATGACGCACCCGCCCACGTCGACAGAGCCCAAAAGAGTGGACACTTCTTCGAAGAAGCGCACTTGCTGCGCACCGGTCTGAGGGGAGTACACGTTCACTAGATGGAGCGGCACGCCCCCCAGGCGAACAGTGATCTGGAGCAAGCGGCCCGGCACGTGCTCCTTGACCCCCAAGATCTCCGGCTGAAAATGCGGGGCCAGCAAGATAGCCGCCCCGCTGGAATTGTTGGAGAGGTGACTCATGCTGACCCCTCCTTGCCACTCCAGGAGCCACGTGGCTTCGTCTCCCGGAACGGTGTGGGTTTCTTGCAGGAAGCACACCGCATACTTCCCGTCCCGAAGGACCGAGAAGTTATTGAATCTGCGGCGCGCCTCCCTGCTGCCGTTGATGTTGAGGCTGGCTATGGTTATCTTCATGTCAGAAGCATAGTGCAACCTCGACCTACACCTAACGGGGGGAGGAAGCGCAGCCACTGGTCAGCCGCCACTTCCTCAGCAGCACATTGAGGAACGTTCTGAGCCAACGCAACTCGAGCGGGTTCACACCCTCGTCCGCGCCCATGATCTTAACTGCGGCGCGGAGGGACACGATTAGCAGCGCCAGCTCTGACCACCTGTCGAGGGCCAGCCGGACCTTATTGCGCCGACCCAGGCACGTGGCCATAAAATCCCGGAGTTCCCTTACGGGAATGAGGGGTGACTCGGCAAGGGGCACAAGGTCATCCATCGCCTCATCGGCGCTGGAGTCCGAATCGTCCTCCGTGCCCATCACCGAGTCCCCATCCTCCTCCAGGGGTCATCACCAGCGGCCGACCCGTCCGTCGCGCAGTGCGCAGCGAACGGCTCGGCCACACCAGCCAGCCCCGCCTCCACCCGGATCCCACCCCCAGGATCGGCGGCAGAGGATTCCTCCCTGGGCTCCTCTAGGGGCGCTGGGCCAGAAGACGGCGGCAGTTCAGAGCTCCCCTCCGCCCCAGACGCCGGAACGACCGGAGAAACCGGGGAGAGAACAATTCCCAGCTCCTCCAGTACGTCCGGCACCAGAGACGCAGCCAGGGGGCCATCCTCCTCCCCGCCACCAACCTCCGACCCAGCGGATGGGGTGTTTTGAATTAAACCCTCCACCAGGTCGAGCAGCCCCTGGGAGATGACCGGGTCGCAATGGGCGAGCTCATTTTCCTCGAGCTCGCCCGACCCAGACCCCAGGCCGCCCGACCCGGCGAGGAGTAACGGCACCGATAAAATGTCAATAGCCGCGGGTTGTTCCGTGACCCCCCCCCACGGGCAGAGTCTCATCCCCATCCCCGGGAGGCACGTGCCGGACAGACACATCTGCCTCAGCCTCCCGAGGGACAGGCGACCCCTGCCGATCGCTGGTGATGACGACAGCGGGGGGGGGGGGCGCAGTGCCCACGGCGGGCGACGACTCCCCCTGCTCGGAGGGACCTTCCTCCTCCCGGTCCTCCTCCTCTTCCAGGGGGTCGCGCCTTCTTTTTAGCACGGAGGGAGCGAGGGAGACCTCCATGTCTGCAGAGGCCTCCTCCTCTGCTCCCTCCGGCGGAGCAGGTTTGTCGGGTTCCTCGGACCCGAGCCCGGCCGCAGGTATTGACGTTACCGCTGCGGCGGTTGCGGCCACAGGCTCGGGCACGAGGCCCCTCCCACTCGCGTCTGCCCCGATTAACTCCGCGAGGAACGCGGGTGTAAGGGGCGCAAGGGGCAAGGGCTGGCCATCCACGGGGGGACCTGCCGTAAGATGTTTATTTTTTGCCGCGCGTCCTTTCCGGCCGGACGCGCTCCCTCCCCCCCGCCGGAGGCCTTGGTGGCATCGGCCCCCGACGTCGACCGCGCATCAGATGTTCCCGACGCGCGGGCAGATCCGGGGGCAGGAGAGGTGGCGGCACCAGCCTCGGCCGCACGAGATGATCTGGCGGCCTTGGAGGCGGGGCAGTTTTTTCGGATGTGCCCCACCTCCTTGCAGGCGTGCCACCGCACACTGTCCGACGTCCAGAAGACGCGATAGGCGGTCCCCTCGTGGTGGACGACAAACGCCCCGTCGGTGTCCTCCTCCCGCGCCAGCTGGATAAACAGCTGGCGCCGGAAGGAGAAGACGTGGCGAAGGCTGGATTCCCGGAAGCCGAGCGGGATGGGCGTAATCCCCGACCTCACCTCCCCAAGTTGGCATAAATGGGGGAGGGGGAGCTCACCAGGAACATAGGGCTGGACGTTCGAGATGACGATCCTCTGCGCGGCGGCCTCGAGAGGATCCACCGGCAGGAAGGTCCCGCCCATGGTGAGCCCCTTGGCGACGGCCAGGGACACCACCTGCTCCGACCCCAGGAAGAACACATCCTTCCCGTACATTTTTGAGGCCGCGACGATGGCTGAGGGGCCGACAACCCCAGCCATGGTTTTAACACAGGCCTCAATGGTCATAGTGGGGTGAGTGTAGCTCTTCACCCCAAGCTTTTTTGTCATAAGTTTAAAAGGTGACGGGGCAGCAGAAGCAGTGGCAGCAGCTGTGGCTGTGGCTGCCACTCCCGCATAAGTCCTGGCTGGCCCTGCCACCAGCGAAGATGCAGTCGCCATTATGGGGTGTATTTTTAAGGGCTACACTCACCCCAAGTCACAGGCCTGAAGGTGTTAATGGCCTCAAGTATTTTTTGGTCCTCTATTGAGCAGAGGGAGCTGTTTAAAATGAAGACACACCTCTCCCCTTATTGATTGAAATTGGGAGAGGGGCCTTCTCCCCTCCGCTCAATAGGCAATTAATAAAAAGAGATGAAATTGAGGTGCCTCAGAGAAATAGGCAGAGAGAGACAAAGAGAGAGAGAGAGGGGGGGTGGGAAGGAGGGAGGCCGCAAGGGCAGGGTTGCCACTCAGGATGGTGGGTGGGTGGGTGTTGGCAGGGGTGCACTCTCCGATGGGAATTTAAAGTCTTTGATGGTGGTGGTCTTCTGGCAGGGGGTGAAGATGTCTTTACCTGGGAAAGCTGGAGATGCCCCAGGCTCAGTCATACACCAGGTCTTAACGATGTAATTGGACTTCACCTAGGCAGCTCCAGCTGTCCCAGGTCAGGCAATAGAAGGGGTGCTTATTAGTGGTGTGTGTGGCCTAGCTTTTAACAAGAGCCACACACACACACAGACACCCCTTGATGATCCGGCCTTGTTCGTTCTTTTCTCCCCCCACCTAAAATACAAAGTCTTTGGGAGAGTACCCCAAATAACACCCACCTGTAGATGTTCAGAAAGATGTCCTCCTTCCCTCCTTCCAAACAGTTGGTTGTTTTCTGTTGATGGTGGTTTCTCTCCCCTCTCTCCCTCTCCTGGAATGGAGGCCGATTTGGGGAGGCAGTGGTGGAAAGGCCTCTCCCCTGGTTGGTGTTGTTGCTGGCCTCCTTTCTCCTTCTCCTCCTCTGTCCTCTCTCTCCAGGCACCTCTGTTGTTGTGATGATGATGGTGGAGGTGGTGGTGGTGGTCTTTCATTGTCCTCCTCTTCCTGGTCAGGAGACCACCACTTTCCACTCTCCTGGTTTGGCTGCTCCTTCTCCTCCTGCTGACTGAGGCAGCTCTAACAGGAGGGCAACGTCAGACTGAAATACAGAAGCCTGCTAGGGCCTTTTTATACAGTGGTGGTCACTGCCGGTACTGCAGCCTTAAATCAGTTCTTCCCTTAAAGGTACATACACAACACCCCTCACTACCGGTGGGTCAAAACCTTAAAATTATGGCCAGTAACTCTGTTCCTCTCTCCACAGATGCTATCTCACCTGATGAGTATTTCCAGCATTTTCTGTTTTTTTCAGGTTTCTAGCTGTTCTGTGGCTGTACACTGTCAGCATTTTCATCTTACTTTCAATTTGAACATTTGCAGAATATTCTGGGAGTTGTGGAGAATATATTCAATGTAAGCAAGAAGGCATTTGTTTGTAAGATTATAACTTTCCAAGTGTTACTACAAGGTCAGTACAAATAAGACCATTTTAGCTCCACCTAGAAAAATGTCGAGTTCCCATCCCCTCCCATCACACATAAATTGTCTCTTAAGTGACTCCAAGGTTTTTGCATGCATCACCCTACATGGAGGTCCATTTTGAGTGTTAATCACTCATTGTGCAAAGAACTTCCTGACATCACTTCCAGGATGATCCCACAGCAGTGTGCAGTTTTGGCAGAAACAGTTCAGGCCAAATAGTGCTTGATGTGATCCAGCCAGATCAGGTAATGGATAGACGAGCTGTGGCCCAAATAGGTTCAAGTCTGTGCCCCTTGGAGTGCAGTCTAGAGCACATCCACAGCACTATGGGGCAAATGACTGTACATGGGGGTACAGCAAAGTGTAGAAATACAGTCATAGGGGATTCGATAGTTGGGGGTAGACAGGCGTTTCTGCAACTGCTGACGTGAGTCTCGCATGGTGGGTTGCCTCCCTGCTGCCAGGGTAAAGGACATCACTGAACAGGTGCAGAACATTCTGCAGGGGGAGGGGGACAGCCAGAAATCATGGTCCACGCTGGAACCAATGACGTAGGTAGGGAAAGGTTCGAGGTCCTACAGACAGAGTATCAGGATCTAGGGAGGAAGTTAAAGAGCAGGACCTCAAACTGTAGTAATCTCTAGATTACTCAGAGTGCCACGTGCGAGTGAGTATAGGAGCAGTAAGATCAGACAGGTTAATGCGTGGCTGGAGAAATAGTGCAGGATGGAGTTCTTCAGATTCCTGGGGCCCTGGGATCAGTTCTGGGGCAGGAGGAACCTGCACAAAGTGAACAGGTTGCACCTCAACTGGGCTGGGACCAATGAACTTGCAAGGAGGTTAACTAGTGTTGTAGGGGAGGGTTTAAACTAATTTGGCAAGGGGAGGGGCACTAGGATGAAGCAGGAGAAAGGGGATACAAAGTGCACAGAGGACTGGGAGAGACAAACAGCATTAGAATAAATAGTAGTTCAGAAATAGGAGGGATCAAAAATGAGCAAATGTAAGCCAGACTAAGATGGGTTTAGAGTGCATGTGCATAAATGCCCGGAGCGTGATAAATAAGGTTGGTGAGCTGCAGGCACAAGTCGCCAAATGGGATTATGATACAGTGTCAATAACGGAGTCCTGGCTCAAAGAAGGGGAGAGTTGGGACCTTAATATTCCCGGCTACAATATATTCAGGTAAGATAGGGAAGGAAAAAAAGTAGGGGCATGGCAGTATCAATCAAACGTACTGTTACAGCACTGGAAAGGGATAATGTACTTGAGGGTTAAAAGACAGAGGCCAAGAAATCAGACATCAACAAAAACCTGCCGGTGTCACTGCAACCTCGGGTTTACAAAAAGCAACATTAACATTAAAAAGAATTCCCAAATAGGAGTCGTCAGCATTTAAAGCTGAATTCCCTTCTGAACCTCAAAAAATGGGAAAAGTGCATCAGCACTAATACAAATCACAAATGGCTCAGCAAGCCAGGGAAGAGGCACCCAGGGTTCTGCATGCATCATTCCAGCTTTGTGCAGAGAGTCAACACTTCAAGAGAGGTCCTCGACACACAGGGGCCAGGAGACCCTCCAGAAAGAACGATGTGGGACCAGATCACCAAGGCCATCACTGACAGCAGTGTTGCCCCCACCACCTGGCTCCAGTGCCCAAAGAAGCTTCATGACCTCAGACCACTGGTCAAGGTCAGTGAATGTATCTTCAAAAGCCATCTCCTACCAACTGCATCACTAGCCTCACACACTGCTCAATGTATGACTCCCCTATCCCCCACCCCATCACTCACCTACCAACAATCTGCACCAATCACGAGGCACATCTCCCATTCCAAGCCTCACCTCACCCCCTTGGCAGAGACGGTGCTGGCCATTCTTGGCAGGGGCATGGCTGAGCCCTTGACCAGCAGCAGAGCTGAAAGGATACAAGATGCTGGTATCCTCATACATTATCCACCTTCTGGCAAGCACCTCATGCTTTCCCGCCCTCCCATCAACAAAACTCCACCCTTGTGCCTTCTTCATTTCACACACCCAAGAAATACAGCCTGCCCAAGTGGTTGGCCAAGAAGAGGGAGAGGAGAGTGAAGAAGAAGAAGAAGAAGAAACACCATCACTCGATTTGACACACCCATCCAATAGCTCCTCAAGGTTGACCAGCAAGGCCATCTGCAGTCTTCCTCACTGAAAGTCAGCAGCCTTCCACCAGCCATGCTGCACCCACTGGGGTAGCACTGTGTGACATCACTAGTGTAGGAAGTTACACAACACCAGGTTATAGTCCAACAGCTTTATTTGAAATCACAAGCTTTCGGAGCGCTGCTCCTTCTTCAGGTGAAGTGGAGAAATGCATAAAGGCACAGCTTATATAGTCAGAGAATCATGTCAGATGTTTACAGGTAACCTTTCCAACTGCCATTTATCACACCTCGGCAGAGAGATAATCACAGCAGTCAAAGGTGTGAATGGTGTCCAAACAGGTCAGTCAGGGAAACATTACATCAAAGAACAATGAGGTGGGGTCACAAGGGGTCAAATATTGCAGATGCTGGGGTCTGTACGAAAAACAAAAATGGGGTTCATGTCACGCTACATGTAACCCCACCTGATGCAGGGTCATCCAGACTCGAGTCGACATTGGCTTGTTCTCTCTACACAGATGCGGCCGGACCTGCTGTGATTTCCAGCCAAAAAAAATGTTTTTTGTCTGTTTTTTTGTTTTTCATACAGACCCCAGCATCTGCAATATTTGACCCCTTGTGACCCCACCTCATTGTTCTTTGATGTAATGTTTCCCTGACTGACCTGTTTGGACACCATTCACACCTTTGACTGCTGTGATTATCTCTCTGCCGAGGTGTGATAAATGGCAGTTGGAAAGAACATACTGGAGCCGGTGAAATGTTCGGAATGGGCAGCTCCCATAGTACCTGTTTTAAAACCGGACAATTTGGTAAGACTCTGTGGAGACTATAAATTGACTGTCAATCGGGTGTCCAAACCAGAGCAGTATCCTATTCCCAAAACAGACATCTCTTTGCAAACCTGGCTGGAGGAAAGAAATTCACAAAGTTGGATATGAGTCATGCCTACTTGTAGATTACATTGGATGACGAACCAAAGAAGTATGTCACCATAAATACACACAAGGGCTTGTTTACATATAACCGCTTACCGTTTGGTGTCTCATCTAGTCCAGCTATCTTCCAGAGGACAATCGAAGGTGTACTGCAAGGGATTCCACATGTTTCCATCTATCTGGATGACATTCTGGTGACGGGAAGAACTGACCAGGAGCATCTGAGCACTCTGAGAGAGGTACTACAGAGATTGGAGAGGGCAGGGTTCCGGCTCAAGAGGAGTAAGTGCACTTTCCTGGGGAATGAGGCAGTGTTCCTGGGACACAGAGTGGACGCCACCGGGCTCCATCCACTCAAGGGGAAGGTACAAGCACTGCAGGACGCCCCTGCTCCTACAAATGTGGCTGAGTTAAAAGCTTATCTGGGACTGCTGAACTATTATAACAGGTTTTTACCAAACTTGTCAACTGTGTTAGCACCTCTTCACAAACTACTGTGCAAGGAGATACAGTGGCAGTGGGGAGAGGAGCAGGGGGTTTCATTTGAACAGTCCAAGAAACTGATGCTGTCGTCGGATGTGCTGGTTCACTACAATGCAGAGAAAGACATCATTCTCTCTTGTGACGCTTCACCTTACGGGGTGGGGGCAGTTCTTTCACACTGCATGGAAGATGGAACTGAAAGACCAATAGGGTTTATGTCCCGAACTCTAACACCAGCGGGAAAAAACTATTCCTAGTTAGACAAAGAGGGGTTAGCAGTAATGTTTGGGTTACAGAGGTTCCACAAGTACATATATGGCAGGAAGTTCACCATATGCACCGATCATAAACCTCTTCTCTCTCTTTTCAACGAAATGAAAGCAGTTCCACAGATGGTGTCACCCCGGATCCAGAGGTGGGCAGTGACATTGAGGGCATATGAGTATGTCATTGTCTACAAGGCGGGCAAGTACCATGGGAACGCAGATGCCTTGAGCTGTCTTCCACTGCCAGGCACACCTATCCTTGCAGCTCCAGAGGACAGAGTTTTGATGTTGGAGGACACTGACACGGCACTTGTGACTGCAGAGCAAGTAAGAACATGGACAGGTAAAGATCCAGTACTGTCTAGAGTTCAAGAATATGTGGTATGGGGACGGCCACAGCATCCGGAAGGGGCTGACTTCATACCCTACAGTGTCAGGAAAACAGAGCTGAGTGTGCAGGATGGTTGCGTGTTGTGGGGAGCACGAGTGATTATTCCACAGCCAGCACGACAGTCTATCCTAGAGCAATTACATCAGTGTCATCCTGGGGTCTCGCGTATGAAAGCCATGGCTAGGAGTTACTTGTGGTGGCCAAAGCTAGATGAGGAGATAGAAAATCTAGTCAAGACATGCAGCACTTGTCAGGAACACCGGAAGGCACCAGCAGCGGCTCCTCTCCACCCCTGGGAGTGGCCGGATAAACCATGGAGAAGATTGCACTTAGATTATGCGGGTCCATTCACGGGGAAGATGTTCCTCATAATCATTGATGCACATTCCAAATGGATGGATATTTATCCTGTAAATTCTGCTTCCGCCACTGCTACTATAGACTGCCTGCATCGGAGCTTCAGTAATCAAGGGCTACCGGAGATCGTGGTGAGTGACAATGCCACTTGTTTTGTGAGTACAGAGACAAAAGAGTTCTTGAAAAAAAATGGCATAGTGCAGGTGACCTCGGCTCCATATCATCCGTCCTCGAATGGACTTGCGGAGCGAGCCGTACAAACATTTAAGGAGATGATGAAAAAAAGTGCAGAAGGGAGTTTAGCAGCCAAAGTGTCACGGGTTCTGTTCAGCTACAGAATAACACCTTAATCCACCACAGGACTCTCTCCTGCTGAGATGTTAATAGGTCGTAGACTATGCTCCACTCTTGACCTTGTCCACCCAGACCTAAAAAGGAAAATTGAAAACAGACAAAACAAACAAAAAGAGAACCATGACAAAAGAACAAAGAGCCGAAGTTTTGGAGAAGGAGATGCGATCCTTACCAGGAATTTCAGTTATGGACCAAAGTGGATTCCTGGCTTCATAGATTCAATGACAGGTCCAGTATCATACAAGGTCATGTTGGGAGATGGTAGGGTAGTACGCAGACATGTAGATCAGATACTTCCCAGACAAGGGGAAATTGAAATGAAGGTTCCAGATGCAATGACTGAAGACAGGGTTGCCCCCAGTTATCCAAGTGCATCTGTGGTGCCACCACCAGGGACAGAGATAATTCCACAGGAACCTATCCGTCAAGAGGAAACCATCGTTGCAGAGTCAGATACTCTGAGCACTGCTCAGGAGCAGCTGGTGGCTTCACCACAAACAAGCAGGGACTTTACTGTTAGACGTTCACAAAGGCCTCGCAAGCCACCAGAGAGATTGATACTGAACTGTTAGATTTGTCAAGTATGGAACATGATGAATGGAGACTCCTTATGTGACCCTCAGGAATGGTTGTTTGTTAAGAAATTCATACTGAAATCTTAAGGGAGGAGGGATATAGTAATCTGGGATGTTATGATTAAGGTTATCCACCAGGTGGTGCTGTAGCCAATGCTGCTACTAAGGTCAGAGGTTTGCTTCCTGTTAAGGTCAGAGGTTTGCTTCCTATATAGGTCAGCACAAGGTGGAATGCCAGGATGCTGATGCAGGCTGTCTGTAAATGTGTTTCCCAGTTGTTAATAAAGTACTCATGTTAATTCTAACATCTAGCCTCTTTGAGTTCCTTGTTCCATTTTCTGGATTTATCACAAAACTGTATCCGGCAAAACATTTGTTTTTGCGCAAGCTACACTATGGGTTCTAAATTTTATTCATACAAAGAAATGATCACAACATAAAATAGCATCAAAAAGCTGATCTTCTCGCTGGTCACACTGCAATCTCCGTTGTTGTTTCAGCCAGATTTGCTGTTTATCAGCTGCTTTTACAAATGCTGGTCTTGCCAGGTGGTTTGCAAAGCAATACAATAGGTTCACTATTCCAGCTGCATCCTACTAATGAAAATAAGGAGGATGGTAAAAATGAAATTCAGAGAATTGGAAGAAATTACAAATATAGCGATATTTTCTTTTGCAAATATAGCCTGTTTTCAGTTTATACCAATTTTCTAAGCCTAAAGTTAGCAACTCAGTT
Source organism: Somniosus microcephalus (assembly GCF_052327205.1). Lineage (NCBI taxonomy): Eukaryota > Metazoa > Chordata > Chondrichthyes > Squaliformes > Somniosidae > Somniosus > Somniosus microcephalus. The sequence goes on from NC_140993.1 coordinate 147,274,676, forward strand.
TTATTATGTTTCCCAAGATTACCGTAGCAAGAACAGGAATAATATTCTATTGTTGAGTTTTCTAATGCCTTGCGAGTGATAGACTTCATACATATATGACTCAGAGCAACTTGAGAGAATAAACGCATTTAGTGTAACAATATTTTTCCTCACTGATTCTGCAGTTGGCTGATGGTGTGTAATGTTAAGTGCAGTGTTATTGGTATGGTAGCCAAGTTCTCAGGATTCTGTTATCACAATGAATTTTGGCCTGGTCAACATTATCAACAGGAATGTAAATATAGGTGCCAATTGATAAGTTATCTCTTCGGTATTGCACCATTTGTCCACATATTTAATGATAATGGCATGAAGATTTGGCTGATGAATCCCTTTCAAGATCCAAGAACTTCTGATCAAGCCTGATAAACATGGCATACTTTACCACCTCCTGAAATAGTATTTTGACACTTTATATTCCTATCAGTGCATTTCACCACAGACTGCATAGTCTATACATGGTTATCTTTCACAACATCAATATGACCTGTAGAGATGGAATGACAATAATTATATCTTATACATTCCCAGTAATTCTTACTAGCCAGGAGTGCCAGGGAAAATTTAATTTGAGATGTCATCAATTATTTTGGTGTGTTGTATGTTAAATGCAAATCAATAAATTGAATCAAGTTACAGGACTGAAAACCTGAAAGAAAACTTCCTGTTTGTATGTTTTGTAATCTGTTCTGCAGAGCAATCCTAAGAATCCTTAACCAAAAGAAGTTAACAGTACAGCTGCCTATGGTAAAGTACCTTAATACTTTGTTTTTGTTCAAAAATGTTAATTCATTCTTTGGAAGAAGACATAGGTAATGCTGTACTCTGTAGTTATATAGTGCAAGTGACTGCTGTGGCTCACTTGGTAGCACCCTCGCCTGAGGGTTGTAGGTTCAAGTCCCACTCTTGAGCACATAAATCTAGGCTGACACTCCAGTGCAGTGCTGAGGGAGTGCTGCACTGTTGGAGGTGCCATCTTTCGGAGGAGACATTAAACCGAGGCCCCAATCTGCCCTCTCAGGTAAATGTAAAAGCCTTGGCACTATTTTGAAGAAGAGCAGGGGAGTTATCCCCGGTGTCCTGACCAATATTTATCCCTCAATCAACATCACTAAAACAGATTAGCTGTCATTATCACATTGCTGTTTGTGGGAGCTTGCTGTGTGCAAATTGGCTGCCGCGTTTCCCACATTACAACAGCGACTACACTTCAAAAGTACATCATTGGCTGTAAAGTGCTTTGGGACGTCCGGTAGTCGTGAAATGCAAGTCTTTCTTTTTTAGTTAAGACTTCAGGATTGTAATGGTTGGATGTGATGTACACCAGAGATCAGAACATAAGAACATAAGAAATAGGAGCAGGAATAGGCCATTCAGCCCCTCGAGCTTGCTCCACCATTCAATAAGATCATGGCTGATCTTTGATCTCAACTCCACTTTCCTGCACTATCCCCATATCCCTTGATTCCCTTAATATCCAAAAATCTATAGATCTCTGTCTTGAATATACTCAATGACTGAGCCTCCACAGCTCTCTAGGGTAGAGAATTCCAAAGATTCACCACCCTCAAATTTCACCTCATCTCAGTCCTAAATGGCCGACCCCTTATTCTGAGACTGTGAGCCCTTGTTCTAGACTCCCCAGCCAGGGGAAACATCCTCCCTGCACCTACCCTGTCAAGCCCTGTAAAAATGTTGTATTTTTCAATGAGATCACCTCTCATTCTTCTAAACTCTAGAGAATATAGGCCTAGTCTACTCAATCTCTCCACATAGGACAATCCCCCCTTCCCAGGAATCAGTCTGGTGAACCTTCATTACATTCACTCTATGGCAGGTATATCCTTCCATAGGTAAGGAGACCAAAACTGTACACAATACTCCAGGTGTGGTCTCACCAGGCCCTATATAATTGCAGTAAGACATCTTTACTCTTCGGCCTCGATTTTAACTCAGGTGCAGGCTATTGGCGTGTTCCCCGAATTTCGTGTTTCCCACATGAATCTAAATGGATGTGGGAGATTGATGCAATTTTAACTCAATTGGCCAATTGATTTCCAACGTGTGGGAAGCCTTTGCAAATGGGTTTTTCATGACTGAAAGTCCCCTCCGATGACATCATCATTGCTGCTGCATTTAAGGTCCACAGCAAGCCTTGCTTCTTCTGCAGACTGCCAAGCTTTCTCCATTTGATGGCACAGGAACCTGCAGGAACAATGGCCAGTGGGAGGCCAAGAGCAGCTCCTAAGTTTGATGAGGCAGCACTACAGGCATTGGTGGATGGGGCTAGGGCCCACAGGGAGGTCCTGTTCCTTTCATCAGGGAGGAAGAGGCCTTCCAGTCAGACCAAGGCTGTGTGGATATAGGTGACTGGGGAGGCCAACTCCTTGGGGGTCACACGGCGCACCTGGATGCAGTGCAGGAAAAGATTCCATGACCTTCAACGCACTGGAAAAGTAAGTATGAAGTTCCCATCACCCTCAATCTGATCCCCATTGTCTTTCCTCACCAGCACTCAGCTTTAGCAATCTCTTCCTCCATATCCCACTTGACACTCACATCCATGCACCCTTACCCATTCCCTCTCTCTCTAGGCTCACAATCACATAACTATTCCACCATGCAGCCCTCACACTCACACTCCCTATCACTCTGATGCTTTGAACACAACTGACAACACACAGGGAGGGCCCTTGGTCTTGCAGCCTCACTCCATCTTTGTCTCCTTCTAAGTATCTATGCTATGCAATGTCTACACTCACTCCTTCATTCTCACTCAACCTCCACTTACCTCCCTCATTGCAGGAAAAGAGAGCTCACAATAAAAGGGAAAGAGCCAGGACAGGAGGAGGCCCACCACCATTAGCCCAGCTCACCCCCTGGGAGGAGGCGGTCCTGGAAATTGTCGGGGTTGAAAAAGATGCGCAAGTTGGGGACGGAAAGACGGGTGCATCACAGCAAGCTGGTGACAGAATAGTTTTCCATCTCTCTCATTGACATTGCATGAGTCACTGATAATGATTCTGAAGCTATAACAGATGGACTTATGATCATCTGCAATATGCAATGTGCATGTAACCTTGACCTCACATCTCTAACTCTTTCCTTTACTCCCCCACAGGACCATCGAGAGCCCCCGTCCCCACTGTCCAGGAGGAAGAGCCTGAATTCCAGACTCCTCAGAGGAAGCTGCAATTTCTGAGGGCGCAGCGTCAGCAGAAATAAGCGCACCCAGCACCAACGCAGACACTCACACCTCGGTGGGACCTTCAGGACATAGAGTAGTGTTGTCACCTGGTGCATCACTGCTCACAAGTGAGCATCAGCAGATTGTGGAGACAGGGACAGCAATGGAGAGTCCTCGTCAGAGGGCGCAGGACTCTGCCAGTTCGGTTCAGCTGCATGTCGACCCTCTGCCTCTGTGTCCATCCATAAGATCAGAGGTGATGGAACTCCATGCACAGATGCAGGAATCTCTGGCAGGTTTTGTCTCTAGGGTCGCTGCGAGTGTGGAGTGAATGGAGGAGTCCATTGCGAACATGAGCAGAGCCTTCGTGGAGTCATTGGCACATGAACGCATCAACACGGAAAGGATGGCTACCTATGTGGAAATTATTGCTGCCTCCGTGGTAAGGCTGGCTACGGTAGAGGAGAGGAGGGCTACAGCCATGGAGGCGGTTAGTCGCCAGGGTATGGAAAACATGGCGAGTGTTCAGAATAGAATGACATCTCTTGAGGAGCGATGGGCATCTATTGAACAAAGAAACCAGGCCTTCATGGAAGTCCTTCTGAGTAGGACAGCCTTTGCAGATATGGGTCCCCATGGCCCCCCTGATATGCAGCAAGGTGCTCTTCAGCCACTTGCAGGCGCGGAGGGGGACCTGACCCATGAGAGGGAGGTTAGGTGCAGACCTCAAGGAAGTGGGGGTTCCTCTCCAGGCGCTCACACTTCCATGCCACTGCAGAGCCCTTGGTCAGAGCCCCACCGGAGTCCACACCCAAGTGAGATAGACGTCTCAACTCCTGCACAGCCGCAGGAGCAGCAGACCGTTGACGAGCCCTCACAGGCTCGCCACCCCAGAGGATGCCCGCCAAAGGTGTTGAGACAGGAGCAGCAGGAAAGTGAGCAAGGGGCCTCCACATCTGCTGAAGCCACAGGGGAACCACGATGTAGGAGCACGTGTAACAGGAAAATAAAGCACAAGTAGTCACAAGGGTAGTCACTTGGGTGAAACTTTATGTATTGTTAAAAAAAGCCATCAGATGAATTCTGTCAATAAAAAGTCTGATGGCTACTGCTGTATTTGTGGCGTGTGTCATTTCGCGAATGGGACTTTCACATTGAGGGCTTAGGATTACTTGCAATTGTCAGTATGCTGGATAAATAGCTAGGAATCCGCAGGGTCTTGGCCATTGTCGATGGTCAGGTAAGATGCTGCGAGGCAAAGGTGCTTGATTGGCTAGGCTAAGCATATCTGGCCAGGATGAGTGCGTTCCTTGCATCCCGGGCAGCCCTTGTCTCCAAGTAGCCATCCGTGAAGTTGGTCTGGCAGCCTGAATAGCAGAGGCTCACTAGACTGGCACAGTATGAAGGAATCATGGCAACTGCTAGGGTAACATGGCACAAACATGCAAAATCTCCTTCTTGTGGTCACACACCAGCTGAACGTTAAGGGAGTGGAAGCCCTTGCGGCTGACAAAAATACCTGGATTGCGATGGGGTGCCCTAACGGCCACATGTGTGCAGTCAACGATGCCCTGCACCCTTAGAAAGTCTGCCAGATGAGCTAATCCAACCGCTCGCACCGTCACACTTGTGCAATCCTTGGTGAAATGGATGTGATTGTGCGCCAGGGCAAAGAGGGCATTGGTTACCTGCATGATGCAAGTGTGTGCGGCCACCTGGGAAATGCCGCTGATGTCTGCTGATGATCCCTGAAATAAGCCTGAGGCAAAAAAGTTGAGTGCGATGGTGACTTTGATGGCCACTGGTAAGGAGTGTCCACCTGGTCCTCTGGGCAGGTGGGTGAGCAGCAGCCTGTCGCTCCTGCTGCTGCTGGTGCTACTGTTGTTCCTGGTTCTGCTGCTGCCGCGCCTGGTGCTCGAGCTCCTCTAATGCCCAGAAGGGAAGGAAAAAAATGGCTCCCATGTTTCTGGCATATGCCTCCATTGAGGAAGCGCTGAGTGAAGGTGGCGAGAGGGGTTTCCCAGGAGTTCACACTGGAGATGTGTGTGAGGCTCCAAACTTCCACAGGTGTGGTTAAGCCTGGTAAAAGTTGCCCCAGGTCTGAGACAGAAAATCCTGCCACCTGCAAATGATGGCTGATCAAATCTCCTCTTTAATGGTTGACCTGCAGCTGATAGTCAGCAAGCCAATAGTGCTCCCGCCAGTCGTGATTGCCACCAGGCGTGTTTTACGTGGGAAAAGGGTTAAAAGTGCAAGGGACTGTTAAAATGGCATTATAGAGGCCATTTAGTGGTGATTAAGGGCCTTACAGACCAGTCCCGCCTGTTGGATGCGGGACAGATTCGGGACCATCAGACACACCTGAGTAAAAATGGCTCGGAGTCGGGAACCAGGCGGGGGGTGTCCCGCCCGCCAGTTTTTGCGATTTTAACCCCCCGCACGCCTCCAAGCCCGCCTCCACGGCTCAGTTAAAATCGAGGCCTTATACTCAAATCCTCTTGTAATAAAGGCCAACATACCATTTGCTTTCTTAATTGCTTGCTGTACCTGCATGTTAACTTTCAATGATCCGTGTACAAGGACACCCAGGTCCCTCTGAACACCAACATTTCCCAATCTTTCACCATTTAAAAAATACTCTGCTTTTCTATTTTTCCTACCAAATTGGATAACTTCACATTTCTCCTCTTTATATTCCATTTGCCATGTTCTTGCCCACTCACTTAGCCTGTCTATATCCCCTTGAAGCCTCTTTGTATCCTCCTCACAACTTACATTCCCACCTAGCTTTGTATCATCAGCAAACTTGGATAGATTACATTTGATCCCGCATCCAAATCATTGATGTAGATTGTGAATAGCTGAGGCCCAAGCACTGATCCTTGTGGTACCCCACTAGTTACAGCCTGCCAACCCGAAAATGAACCGTTTATTCCTACTCTCTGTTTTCTGGAAAATGGGATTAGAATAGACAGGGCTTGATGGCCGGCGCGGACACGGTGGGCTGAAGGGCCTCTTTCTGTGCTGTATAATCTATGACTCTATGGGCAGGATTTTCATTGGGCCGTGGAGGCGGGATTGGAGGCGTGTGGAGGGTTAAAATCCCAAAATCGGTGGTCCCAACCCGCTTCCATGCCAGTTTCAAAGGAGGCGGGTACCCGCCCCGCACTGGGATCCACCTCCCCGAGGCGGGAATGGGATTAGTGCCAATTAACTGCCTGTTAACAGGTAGTTAACAGGCAGTTTTTAGCCTAATCCCTATTGTTAATGTTGAAGTGTGGGATTCCTGACGGCTCCAAATCACGCCAAGTTTGAGGAGGCGGACCATCGGGATGAAGGGCTTGGAGGGGGTGTCCAGTGTTCAGGTGAGTGATAGGTGCATGAGTGCAAAGGTAAGTGTGTTTGGTGTGTGTAAAGTGTTTAAAGAAGTTTTACATACCTTTACTTACCTTTACAGCCTTCCTTCCTTCAGGTCTATTGAGTCCCTCATCTCACCGGCACAGAAAGCAGAATGGCTGGGAGCTGTCAAAAATTGCAGCATTCAGCTTTCTGTTCCAGGGAGATCTCTAAATCATCCTGAGAGGAAGGAATTAACTTAGAATACAGATAGTCAGTGTTTGACAGCTTCAAACAGCTGTCAAACTCTGATATTTCATCTGTCAAAGGGTCTTGACAGATGAAATATCAATCTGTGATGTCACCTGTTGCTGGGTGGCCCGTAATTGGCCTGCTGAGCACGCTGGGTGGGCTCAACAAGGTCAATCAAGTCAAAATCGCATGGGTTGGCTAGAATTCATTGGAGGCGGGACTACAACCCCGAAAGTTGACATGACTCTATGGGCTCGATTTTCATTGAGCCGTGGAGTCGGGCTTGGATGCGTGCGGGGGGTTAAAATTGCAAAAACTGGTGGGCGGGACACCCCTGGTTCCCGACTCCGAGCAATTTTACCTCAGGCGTGTCTGATGGTCCCGACTCCGTCCTGCATCCAACAGGCGGGACTGGTCTTTAAATGGCCTCTATAATCCTATTTTAAAAGGCCCTTGTAAATTTAACCCTTTTCCCACGAAAAACACACCTGGTGGGAAACACGAATGTGAAACCTGGCGGGAGCACTATTGGATTGCTGACTATCAACTGCAGGTCAACCATTAAAGAGGAGATTTGATCAGCCATCATTTGCAGGTGGCAGGACTTAGTGGTCTCAGGTCTGGGGCAACTTTTGGAAGGCTTAAAAACACCTGTGGAAGGTTGGAGCCTCACACCCATCTCCAGTGTGGCCTCCTGGGAAACCCCTCTCGCCACCTTCACTCAGCGCTTCCTCAACGGAGGCATATAGCAGAAGCATGGGAGCCATTTACTTCCTTCCCATCTGGGCATTAGAGGAGTTCGAGCACCAGCCGTGGCAGCAGCAGAACCAGGAACAACAGCAGCATCAGCAACAGCAGCAGCAGCAGGAGCGCCAGGCTGCTGCTCACCCACCTGAAGCTGCACAGGCCAGAAGGGGCCAGCGCCTGGAAGCCCATCGGCACAGGAGATACCCCCCAAACAGGGTCTACAGATGCAGGGTCACCTATCTCAACATGTCTGAGCAGCAGTGCCAAAGGCGGCTCCGACTTTCACCAGAGATAGTGACTGACATCTGTGCAATGCTACAGCAAGACCTGCTGCCCAGAGGACCAGGTGAACAAGCATTACCAGTGACTGTCAAAGTCACCACCACACTCAACTTTTTTGCCTCAGGCTCATTCCAGGGATCAGCAGCAGACATCTCCCAGGCGGCCGCATACACGTGCATCACGCTGGTAGCCGATGCCCTCTTTGCCCTCGCGCACAATCACATCCATTTCACCAAGGATCGAGCAAGTGTCACGACGCGAGCGGTTGGATTAGCTCATCTGGCAGGCTTTCCAAGGGTGCAGGGCATCGTTGACTGCACACATGTGGCCCTTACAGCACTCCATCGCAATCCAGGTATTTTTGTCAACCGCAAGGGCTTCCACTCCCTTAACGTTCAGCTGGTGTGTGACCACAAGAAGGAAATTTTGCATGTTTGTGCCATGTACCCTGGCAGTTGACTCCTTCATACTGCGCCAGTCTAGTGTGCCTCCGCTATTCAGTCCACCAGACCAACTTAACGGATGGCTACTTGGAGACAAGGGCTATCCCCTGAGGACATGGCTGATGATGCCGCTGAGGAGACCATCCAATGAAGCTGAGGAGAGCTACAACTCCAGCCACATGTCCACCAGAGCCATAATCGAGCAAACCATCGGTTTGCTGAAGATGCGCTTCAGATGCCTGGATAGATCAGGTGGAGCCCTACAGTACTCAGCAGCCAGGGTCCCCAGAATCGTTATGGTTTGCTGTGCACTTCACAACATGGCACAGCGTTGTGGCTTGCAGATTCCTGAGGACCAAGTTGCTCCTCACATATCCTCCTCAGATGAGGAGGAGGAGGAGGAGGAGAGTGAAAATAAACATCCTGCAGAGGCCCATCAACCAGCGGCAGAATTACGCGAGAACATTGCTGCCCGGGATGCAAGGAATACACTCATCCTGGCCAGATTTGCTTAGCCTAGTCAATCAAACACTTCTGCCTCACTGCTTCTTACCGGAGCATTGACAACAGCCAAGAACCAGAGGATTCCTAGCACTCCAACCACCATACTGACAGTTGCAAGTATTCCTAAGGCTTCAATGTGGAAGTCCCAATAGCGAAATGACAGACGCCACAACTGCAACATTTGCCATCGGAATTTTTATGTACAATTACGACGTGATGGCATTTTTACACGAAACACAAAATTCCACCCAAGTGACTACTTGTGAATTATCTTCCACTTACGCGTGCTCCTACGTAGTGCTTCCCCTGTGGCTTCAGCAGATGTGCAGGCCCCTTGCTCACTTTACTGCTGCTCCTGTCTCGACACCTTTGGTGGGCGTCCTCTGGGGTTGCGAGCCTGTGAGGGCTCGTCAACAGTATGCTGCTCCTGCGGCTGTGCAGGGGTTGAGATGTCTATCTCACTTGGGTGTGGACTCCGGTGGGGCTCTGACCGAGGGCTCTGCAGTGGCATGGAAGTGTGAGTGCTTGGAGAGGAGCCCCACTTCCTTGAGGTCTGCCACCAACCTCCCTCTCATGGGTCAGGTCCCCCTCAGCACCTGCAAGTGGCTGAAGAGCACCTTGCTGCACATCAGGGGGGCCATGGGGACCCGCATCTGCAATGGCAGTCCTACTCAGAAGGACTTCCATGAAGGTCTGGTTTCTCTGTTCAATGGATGTCCATCGTTCCTCAAGAGATGTCATTCTATTCTGAACAATGACCATGTTTTCCATACCCTGGCATGGCTGTAGCCCTCCTTTCCTCTACCATAGCCATCCTCTCCTGTACGGTAGCCAGCCTTACCATGGAGGTAGCAATCGTTTCCACGGAGGTAGCCATCTTTTCCGTGGTGATGCGTTCATGCGCCAATGACGCCACAAAGGCTCTGCTCATGTTCGCTATGGACTCCTCCATTCGCTCCACACTCACAGAGACCCTAGAGACAAGACCTGCCAGAGACTCCTGCATCTGTGCCTGCAGTTCCATCACCTCTGATCTTATGGATGGACCCAGAGGCAGAGGGTCGACATGCTGCTGAGCCGAGCTGGCAGAGTCCTGCGCCCTCTGACTGGGACTCTCCACTGCTGTCCCTGTCTCCACAATCTGCTGATGCTCTCTTGTGAGCTGTGATACACCAGGTGACAACATTACTCTATGTCCCGAAAGTCCCACCGAGGTGTGAGTGTCTGCGCTGGTGCTGGGTGCGCTGAATTCTGGTGACGCTGCGCCCTCAGAGGTTGCAGCTTCCTCTGAGGAGTCTGGCTGCTCAGCCTCTTCTTCTTGGCTAGGGGGGACGGATGCTTGTGATGGTCCTGTGGGGGAGTAAAGGAAAGAGTCAGCAATATGATGCAAAGGCTACATGCACATAGCTTTTTGCAGATGCTCATAAGTCCATCTGTTACTGTTGAGTCTGTGTGTCCCAGTTATGCTTATTATAAATCACTGGACACAGACAACAAGAATAACTTTAACAGGTCTTTACTATTCGGAGGTCAGGGCTGAACTGCCCAGCAAATCACTACACAACGTTTATATACCGGTGTGGTCACCACCGGTATTACAGTATACAGCAGCCAAGAGAAAGTAGTACATCTCTTAAGGTAGTTCTCTTAAGGTGGAACAGTTTACATACACCACAATCCTCCCTTTTTAGCTTAACAGTTATATCCCCATTTAACATAACATAATAACATATATATATATACAACTTCATGCAAAACAGTTCAAAGATTCAGTTCTCTGAGGAGGCCTCCTGATCCGAGTTGGATAACGCCTTTCAGGGGTCTCTGATTCTCGTTGCTGGGGTGACTCATCTAGTTGATCTCTTATGGATTGGACATCATCATCAGGTACATTCACTTCTGAGGTAGATGCTTCAGGTTCACTAACTTCTTCCACGGTTGTCTCTGCCGTAACCATGGGTTCGACCCTTGTTCTCGATTCTACCAGTTGGTCAGCATGACGTCGTATTACATTTTCACCAATATCTACCGTGTACATCAGGGGTCCTTGTCTGACCCGAATTGTTCCAGATTGCCATTTCTCATTTTTATAGTCCCGGGCTAACACTGGTTGTCCTATTTCGAAACTCCGAGTGGTCTTGTTATTTATATGCTGGAACTGTTTGTTTTCGACTTCCCTCCGCACATTTGGTTTTAACAAGTCCAACCTGGGCCGCAACCTCCTGTTATAGAACATCATGGCAGGACTTTGGTTTGTCACTGCATGAGTGGCGTTTCGATATGCCAGTAGGAAATTGTCCACCTTGTGTTGTAGTGGAATCTGAACTTTGCTCATGGCCTTTATTGCTTTTTTGAACGTTTGTACAAATCTCTCGGCCAACCCGTTTGTAGCCGGATGATATGGGGCAGAGGTATAATGTTTCATCCCATTCTTCTTCATGAATTTCTGGAATTCTTCTGACACGAACTGCGGTCTGTTGTCTGAACATATTTGTTCTGGCAATCCATTTCTTGCAAATATCGTTCTTAGCACCACAATCGTCTTTTCCGAGGTAGTGGTAGTCACCTTAATCACTTCTGGCCATTTAGAATGTGCGTCCGCCGCAATTAAAAACATGGAGTCCATGAATGGACCAGCAAAGTCAATATGTACATGTTGCCATGGGGTTGAAGGCCATTCCCATGGATGCAGCGGTGCAATCGGAGGTGCATTTTGCACTTTTTGGCACCCTGAGCAGCTTTTCGTCAGATCCTCTATCTGTTGGTCGATACCCGGCCACCACACATAAGCCCTAGCAAAGCTTTTCATCTTGACTCCACCCAGATGACCTTCATGCAGTTCCTTTAGAACTCTCTCTCTTAACTTAGGAGGAATAATCACCCTTGTTCCATACATCAATGTTCCTTGACAGACGGACAGCTGTTCTCGTCTTGCTGAGAATGCCGGTAACAGTGGATCACCATGTGCTGGCCATCCCTTCACTGTCAATTCGTAGACCCGGGACAGTGTCGGGTCGTTCCTGGTTTCTCTTTCAATACTTGCATTGGTGACTGGTAAACATTCGATGATGGTCGAGTGAAATAACTCAACAGGGTCAACCGTCGGTGCCTCCTCCGCTGTAGGTAGTGGCAGGCGCGACAGCCCATCAGCATGACCATGCTGCTTTGTACCTTTGAATTCAATCTGATATTGATGTGCCCCTAGGAAAATGGACCATCTCTGGAGCCTCTGTGCTATCATCACCGAAACACCCTTCTTAGGGTTAAAAATGGATATCAACGGCTGGTGGTCTGTCAGTAGCGTAAACTTTTGGCCCTGCAGGTAATGATTAAACTTCTTTACTCCCCACACAAGGCTGAGAGCCTCCCTATCTATCTGAGCATAGTTGCGCTCAGCGGAGGTCAATGATCTGGATGCGAACGCGACTGGCCTCTCCAAGCCATTTGGCAACTTGTGTGAGAGTACTGCCCCAATACCATATGGAGAAGCATCACAAGCCAAACGAATAGGCAGCGTTGGGTTGAAGTGAGCCAACACTTCCTCTGAGGTGATCAATGCCTTGCTTTTGCGAAAGGCCCTCTTACGGTCCTCGCTCCACTTCCATGGTACTCCCTTCTGCAAAAGAGCGTTCAGCGGGTGCAGCACCGTGGATAAATTTGGCAGAAACTTATGGTAATAGTTAATCAACCCTAGGAACGACCTCAACTGGGATACATTATCCGGAGCGGGAGCCTTCACAACAGCTTCGATCTTGTCAGGAGACTTATGAAGCCCCTCCTGGTCAATGACATGACCACAGTACGAGATCCGCTTCTGAAAGAACTCACATTTCTGGCGATTAACTCGAAGTCCATATTCTTTCAATCTGGTGAGCACCAGTTCCAAATTTGCAAGGTGTTCCTCATCATCATCTCCTGTAATCAGAATATCGTCCAGGTAACATTGTGTGCCTGGAATTCCCTGTAATACCTGCTCCATGGCCCTCTGCCAAATTGCTGGAGCCGATGCCACTCCAAAAACCAGTCTATTATACCGATACAAGCCTCTATGCGTGTTGATCGTGAGATACTGGCGTGACTCTTCCTCAACTTCCATCTGTAAGTACGCCTGCGCCAGGTCTATCTTGGTGAAGTGTTTCCCGCCAGACAACGAAGCGAAGATATTCTCAATCCGTGGAAGCGGATATTGCACCGTGTGAAGCACCGGATTAACAGTGATCTTGAAATCGCCACAGATGCGAACCTTCCCCGGTTCCCCCGGCTTGTTGCTCGATGAACGCTTCATGACGGGAACAATGGGCGTGGCCCACTCACTCCAGTCCACCTTAGACAGTACCCCTGAACGTTCTAGCCCTTCCAGCTCAGCTTCCACAGCAGGTCGTATCGCATAAGGTACCGGTCTGGCTTTGAAAAATTTCGGGTTTGCATGTTCTTCAACCTTGATGTTTGCCGTAATTCCTCTCAGTGTTCCCAGTCCCTGTTGGAACACCTCTTTAGCATCGTCCAATATTCTGGACAATCGTTTAGGTTTGACATCTTCTTTTTTACCGGAATCTACCGTTAGTGCTTTTAAGGAATGCCAGTCCATATTTATTCTCCTGATCCACTCCCGTCCCAGTAGTGGTGGACCTCCCTCAGGTAGCACATATAAGTCCATTCCTCGGCTTTCTTTGCCCTTGTGGACCACCTTTACCTTTATCTTTCCGATGGGGTATACTCTTTGCCCCGTGTATGTTTTCAATACAATCTCCGTATCCCGTAGGGGAATATGTGGGAATAACCTTTTGTAGTCTTGCTTATTCATGACCGTCAATGCCGATCCAGTGTCCAATTCCATCTTCAATTGGACTCCTGCTATCTGAAGTGTGACCCAGATAGTTTGGAGGTCTGCTTCATTACCCACATTGTGTACTCTTAGACAACCCAGTTCCTTACTGCTGGAGTCTGAATCTGACTTCTGTTCATCCGAACTGTTCTCTGTCACCTTGTGTACCTTTCTGCACTTTTCCTGCGGTGACTTTTTGTTGCTGGTCTTCTTTCCTGACCGGCATACTTTAGCTATGTGACCAAGCCTGCCACATTTTCTGCATTCCTGATTTTTGAACCAGCACTGGTTCTGATCGTGCGTTGTCTTTCCACAACGATAACACTTTACTGCACCCAAGGCCATTTGATTGGTGCTGAGTTCCAATGACCTTAGCTGCATTTCCGCAGTGCCTCTCGCTGCGGCTTCGTGCGATGCTGCAATAGTGACAGCTTTATCAAGCTTAAGATCATTCTCCTCTAGCAGTCGCTTTTGTGTTCCTTCTCTTAATAATCCACACACAAATTTATCTCTCAGCGCATCTGCTCGTCCTGTTCCAAACTGACAGTACTTTGATAGCTTACGCAGTTCAATTAAGAATTCAGCGTTGCTTTCTTCTTTCAGCTGTGTTCTTCTGTAAAATTTAAATCGTTCCGCTATCAGCAGCGGCGTGGGGTTTAAATGATTTTTCAGGACAGTAACAATATTCGCGAAAGTCTGATCCGCCGGTTTATCTGGTGATACAAGGTGCTTCAATAGCCCGTACGTCTTCGCACCCATTGAGTTTAATAAGGTTAGTGCTTTCTTATCATCTGGTACCTCATTTGCTTTACAATAAACTTCCATGCGTTCTACATACATGGCCCAATCTTCGACATCGCTATCAAAAGCATTGATGTTACCATGTTTAGGCATCCTTGCAAGTTTCTTTAAATTTTCTTTTTCCCAAAATGGCGGCTTCCCGCACTTGTCTTCTTCCCCCGCCTACTAAAATGGCGGCTTCCCGCGCTTGGCGGTTTTTCCCGCGCTCGTCTTCTTCCCCCGCCGACTACAATGGCGGCTTCCCGCGTTTGCCTTCTTCCCCCGCTGGCTGCAATGGCGATTGCCGTGCTGCTGCTGTTCTCGCCTCCCCAGCGGTTCTCAATTCCCCGACGCTGCTTTTTTTTTGCTCCCCCGCGGTTCCCGTGGGCATTCACGCTTCCCCTGCTGTTGCGCCTCTCAGCCCCGCTTGCAGGCCGGTCCCTTACACCGGCTGCGGTTGAGTTCTCCGCGGTTCTCGTGGCCTTAACGCTGCCCCAGTCGCTGCGCCTCTCGGCCCCGATTGCAGCCCGGCCCTTTTCACCGGCCGCGGTCGAGTTCTCCGCCCTTTTTCCTCCGTTTTCCCTCCCCTACTCCACAGCCAACGCGGCCGACTTTCTGCTCGTGTCGCTGATCGGCTTACCCACCACCGTGGTAGAAGGGATGATCACTGCCTGTCGCTGATGGAGGGCTTCGTGGTCAGAATTTTTTATTTATTTTTTATTTTCCCGGGTTCTCGATGCCTCCCGTGCGATGTGGTGCTCAGCAGGATGATGAGGGCGGATGCCTCTTCTCGACGCCCGTTCTGAGGACGAAGCTGCCTTGGATGTAAAACTGCCACAGGGTAAGATCGGACTCGTCGCCACTGTTGAGTCTGTGTGTCCCAGTTATGCTTATTATAAATCACTGGACACAGACAACAAGAATAACTTTAACAGGTCTTTACTATTCGGAGGTCAGGGCTAAGCTGCCCAGCAAATCACTACACAATGTTTATATACTGGTGTGGTCACCACCGGTATTACAGTATACAGCAGCCAAGAGAAAGTAGTACATCTCTTAAGGTAGTTCTCTTAAGGTGGAACAGGTTACATACACCACAGTTACAGCTTCACAATCATTATCAGCGACTCATGCAATGTCAAAGAGAGAGATGGGAAACTTCTCTGCCACCAGCTTGCTGTGTTGCACCCATCTGTCCGTCCCCCACATGCGAATCATCCTCAATGCCCATAATTTCCAGGACGGCCTCCTCCCAGGGGGTCAGGTGGGCTAGTGAGGCTGTCCCTCCTCCTGTCCTCACTCGCTCTCTTTTGTTGTGAGCTCTCTTTTCCTGCAATGAGGGAGACAAGTGGAGGTTGAGTGAGAATGAAGGAGTGAGTGTAGAGATTGCATAGCATAGATACTTAGAAGGAGACAAAGATGGAGTGAGGTTGCAAGACCAAGGGTCCTCCCTGTGTGTTGTGAGTTGTGTTCAAAGCATCAGCGTGATAGGGAGTGTGAGGGCTGCATAGTGGAATAGTTATGTGATTGTGAGCCTAGAGAGAGAGGGAATGGGTAAGGGTGCATGGATGTGAGTGTCAAGTGGGATGTGGAGGAAGAGATTGCTAAAGCTGAGTGCTGGTGAGGAAAGGCAATGGGGATCAGATTGAGGGTGATGGGAAATTCATACTCACTTTTCCAGTGCGCTGAAGGTCATGAAATCTTTTCCTGCACTGTATCCAGGTTCTGCGGGTGACTCCCAAGGAGTTGACCTCCTCAGCCACCTGCATCCACACTGCCTTGGTCTGAGTGGGAGGCCTCTTCCTCCCTGATGAAGGGAGAGCACCTCCCTGTTGGCCCTAGCCCCATCCACTAATGCCTGCAGTGCCGCTTCGTCAAAGCGAGGAGCTGATCTGGCCCTCCCGCTTGTCATTTTTGCTGCAGCTCCCTCACACTGCACAGTCAAGAAGCTTGGCAGTCTGCAGAAGAAGCAAGGCTTGCTGTGGACCTTAAATGCAGCAGCAATGATGACGTCATCGGAGGGGACTTTCAGTCATGAAAAACCCATTTGCAAAGGCTTCCCACACGTTGGAAATCAACTGGCCAATTGAGTTAAAATTGCATCAGTTTCCCACATCCATTTAGATTTGTGTAGGAAACACGAAATTTGGATAACACGAAACTGTGGCGTACCGACCACAGAAAGGACACAATCCGCTTTTCGGTCCGTAGACTATAAATCAGGCGTCATGCCTTTAAGAAGGATCACACCTTTAAGAAACTCGGGCCTAGAAATTCAGTTGGCTGCGCCAGCCGTTAGCGCCTTAGGAGGAGTAGATGTCACGCGCTAGGCGGGTAGCGCCCGGGCGCAGCGCGAACTGCGCCTCGCCCCAACTTCACTAGAGATTTAGCGCCGGCGCAAAGTCTTTGCGCGCGCTCAGCTGCGCGCGCAGATCATGACGTCATTTCCTCGTGCAACGCCCTTTGTCCGCCCCCAACCGGAACTTCAGTCGCGCCACCCCATTGTGCGCCTGGCGCCCCTGGCGACTGTTAAGTGGAACGGTGCTCAGCCGATGCGGGGCGCGGGGGGCGCAAATTAAAGGGCACTCATCCTGCAATATAAAAGGCTGCCATTTTGCAGCACACCTTCTTGCGAAACGGATCTTTGGAGAGAGACCAAGGTAGATAGCTTTCTGCTTTGGCCCAACACTCGGACAGGTACTTCTGGCTTCAGGCCACAGCTTTCAAAAAGTTTTTGCCTTCATTGACATCTCACTGTTTGCCAGCATATTATGGGGGCTGCAATGGGTGTCAACGCTGGCTTTCTCAATTACATCCAAAGGGCTCACAGACGCCGTGAGAGAGTGGCAGCCCTAGTTAGACGGAGAGGGGGCAACAGGCGTCGGCAAAGGAGGCCTTACCCACCCAGGGTATACCGCCAGCAGTTCTCCTATCTCCAGATGTCTGAGGAGCAGTGTGTTCGGAGGCTGCGATTCAGAAGGGAGGTGGTCACAGAGATCTGCCAGCTGCTTGCCGTTGATCTGCAGCCACAGCTGAGGAGCAGGACGTCTCTGTCGGTGGCAGTGAAGGTGACGGTGGCTCTCAACTTTTATGCCACCGGCTCCTTCCAATCCGCTACTGGCGACATTGCCAACATCTCCCAGTTCGCCGTGCATTGCTGCATCCGCCAGGTGACCAATGCCCTTTTCAAAAGGAGACGTCAGTTCATCTCCTTCTCCATGGCCCTTGACAAGCAGCAACAGCGTGCAATGGGCTTTGCCGCATTCGCGGGCTTCCCCATGGTGCAGGGCGCCATTGACTGCACGCATGTGGCTTTGCGGGCACCTCTGGAGAATGCCGAGGATTACCGCAACTGGAAGGGCTACCATTTGCTGAACGTACAGCTGGTGTGTGACCACAGGCAGCTCATCCTAGCTGTCAATGCCCGATTTCCAGGCAGCAGCCACGATGCCTTCATCCTGCGACAGACTTGTGTGGCAGACATGTTCCAGGCACAGCCTCGCCCACGAGGATGGCTTATCGGGGACAAAGGCTATCCTTTGTGTACCTGGCTGATGACCCCGCTCCGTGCGTCCAGCACCCCTGCTGAAGAGCGATAAAACGAGAGCCATCAAGCGACCAGGAACATCATCGAACAAACAATCGGCGTCCTGAAGCAACGGTTCCGCTGTCTCGATCGTTCCGGTGGAGCCCTGCAGTATTCTCCGGAGCGAGTCTCCCATTTCGTGGTCGTTTGCTGCAGGCTGCACAACCTGGCTATCCGCAGGACTCAGCCACTGCCACCACAGATTGGAGGACCACCTCAGGAGGAGGAGCAGGAGGAGGAGGAGGAGGACCAGCACAGGAGGGAGGCACAAAGTGCAAGGGCCGCCCGTCGCCGGCTTATTGAACGTCGGTTCTAGGCCCCCTCTCAGGGATTGGCTTGTGCCAATGTCAGCAGATGAATGTAGCCGCTCCACAAGCCCTCAGCCGAACAGGGCAACCAAGACTTAACCAAAAAACCATGCACACTGCAATTTAACAACAAAAATTTATTGAAAACCTCTGCCCTTCCCACATTACATGCTCATGTGGAGAAGCCCCCTCCAAAAACACAAAACTACCAGTCTCGGCCTTACAAAAAGAAAGAAAGACACCAGTCTCGGCCTTACACAAATAAAGATAGACACCAGTCTCGACCTTACACAAATAAAGATAGACACCAGTCTCGGCCTTACACAAATAAAGATAGACACCAGTCTCGGCCTTACACAAAAACAACCGCACCAGTGTTGGCCTTCCAACAAGCACCAGGCATTTGTGCATACCTCTACTTTTTGCCCTGCGAGGGCGATGCCTTGCGCATCCTTGGCTGGCCCCTGCCCGCCCTGCTGCTCCTCTTCAATGGGAGCCCAGTGGCTGCAGCAAGGCTTGGGGAAGGCTGCTGAGGGGCAGATGGCGAGACGGCAGATGCCCTTGGGGGTCGGCCTGCACCAGCTCTGGCCTTGGAGTGGCCGGCTGCTGACTGCTCCAACTCTGGCTGGGCGGCAGCAGTGTGTCCAGCAGCTCCTGGCAGCTGCAGTGGTGGAGTGGCAGTGTCGGCTGCAGGAATGGTGGCAACCTGGCAGATCGCAGGTGCTCGCTGGTCGCCTGACACATTGGCACTCGCACGGGCCAGCACTGCAGCATGCGCAGCAAACAGCTGAAGGACAGACTGCTGGGCTGCTGCTGCGCGGCGAGTGCCCTGGCGATGCCTGGCTGATCCAGCGAGGGTGGCAGCAGTTAGTGCCCGTGTGGCCCTGGTCTGTGTCCGCATCACACCAGTCAGTGAATGGACGGCACGACAGAGCACTTGGCTAGAAGCCGACTGTGCTGCCGCGAAGTCCTGCAGACTCCTGGCCTGTGCTGCCGCGATGTCCTGCAGACTGCTGGCCGGTGCTGCATTGAACTGTTCCAGACTCCTGGCCTGTGCTGCACTGAATTGTTGCAGACTCCGGCCTCTGCTGCCCCGAATTCCTGCACACTCCTTGCCAGTGACTCTATGGAGTCAGGCATCCTTCCCACTGCAGCCATGAGCTCAGTGTGCCTGCGCTCAGCCTGGATGGCTATTTCCTCTAGGAGGCGCACCTCCTCTGCGCTGACCGTCGCAGGACTGGAGGCCGCACTCACCCTCTGGGGAGAAGTCCGCCGAGCTTCCCCACCCCTCCAGCGTTGCTGCAGGCCGCTGGGCCCCGGAGCTTCACTCTCCTCCGACCCTTCCCCCCGGCTCCCCTCCAGGGAAGACGTGTCCCCTACATCGCCATGGGCTGGCACGGCTGAGGGTGGCACTGATGGGCCGGCTTCCTCTTCCTCCTCCTCGTCTTCCGAAGGGCTGACAGTGGCAGCTTGAGGGCCCGCCTCCTCACCTGGCGATTCACCATCTGAAAGCAGGAAGGCACAAGAGTAGCTTTAGAGTGAGGACAGGGCGGCAGCGAGGGAGGCATGAGTGGTGCCATTCACCGCATTGGTCGGACAGTGGCAAAGGATGCTGATCTGATGTGCAAGTGGAACGAGAGAGGTCCAAAAGGTGATGCCCTTACCATTGGTGCCCAGAACAGGGTTGGCATCTCCACTGGCGACGGGGCCAATCAGCCGGCCTCCCATAATGCGCTCCACACGCTGGTCGAGGTCGGAGAGCTCTTTGAGGTCAGGACGGCCTCCCCCGGTCTCAGTTTGGTTGCGCCGGTTGTGCGCAACCTTGGCCTGCAGGAGAAAGGACGGCCTCTAAGTACAGTGTGTAGCCCTGATCTTGTCTGCACTGCCTCCCATGGTCGAATAGCTTGGACAGTGTGTAGCCCTGGTCTTGTCTGCACTGCCTCCCATGGTCGAATAGCTTGGACAGTGTGTAGCCCTGACCTTGTCTGCAATGCCTCCCATGGTCGAATAGCTTGGACAGTGTGTAAAGTGCTGAATGTGCAATTGATTTTCATGCCAGGCCCATAGCTGCTGGATGAGGGCTAGCCATTAGGGCTTTCAGGTCCCTTTGCCCATAATGTGAGGTGCACATGCAAGGATGAGGAGGACACTGGAAAGGGTACTCACCCTGACAATCCAAGTGAAGTCGTTGAACTTCTTCCGGCATTGTACAGGAGTCCTAGCAACCACGCTGTTGGAAGACACCCTGTTGGACACCTCCCTCCAGGCTTTCCGGTAGGCGCTGGGCAGCGGCCTCTTGCCACCTTCTGGGTACAAAACATGGCGCCTGCGCTCCACTCCGCCAACCAGCAGCCTCAGGTCACCATCACTGAAGCGCTGCGCTCTCTCCCTGGCCTTCTCCATAGTCCTGGGCGTTGTACAGGTGAAGCTGCAGTGGTCAGGCCTAGGTTGAGGGCTTCAGTGTGCAGGGCGTGGCAGGCAAACAAATACACCCTCCCCCTTTAAGAGATGACCGGCGCCAGAGTGTCTGCCGTCAATCAAGAACTCGCCACACCTGCGCTGCGCCCGGCCTCGGGGCTATCGCTCAGCACCGCCGGCTTAGCACCTAAAGATAGTCGTGCATCGCCTGTTTTTGCGCAGCAGCAACCTCTTGGGGCGATGCGACTGAATATCGGCGAAGGGGGCGCGACTTTGCGCCGGGCGCAAACTTTAGCGGCCGCCCGACTTTACCGCCCCAAAAGTGGCTATACTGAATTTCTAGGCCTCGATCTGCAACATAGTTAAGCCCAGAGCGGGGGAGGAGCAGTCAAAGCTGTGGACTGATGAAAGGCAGTCAGACTTGGTGTAGGCTCTGACGCCATTTTGTGTTCAACATGCAGTCTCAAGAATTAAACCTTTTCTGTTGAACCTCTCCGAGTTCAGTATTTTTTGCTAGGAGTACGTAGACTCCTACATTGGTGACCCCGATGCTCAGGACGACTCCTAAGCGTAACCATGGCTGACACAAACGCAGTTTCTGCGAAGCTGCCGGAGTTCTGGGAGAACCTGGCCACCGCCTGGTTCCTTCAAGCCGAATCGCAATTCCGACTCCACGGCATCACCGCCGACGCAACAATGTACGACTACCTCCTCGCCTCCCTGGGCAGCTCCACAATCACGAAAGTCTGGACAACACTACAAAACCCTTCGGAGGAAGGCAAGTGCGCACATCTCAAGGCCGTGCTCCTTAAAAAATTCACAGCCTCCCAATTTTTGCGCAACTGCCACCTCCTCGACCTCCCGGGCCTCGGTGACTCCACGCCGTCAGACTTGCTCTCACACATGCTTGCTCTGACCGACGAGAAACCACCCGGCTCCCTCTTCCGCACGCTCTTTATCCGCCAAATACCTCCCAGCATCCGCCCGGCGATCGTGGCGTCCAGCCTCACGGACCTCGAGGTCCTGGCCGACAAAGCCGATAAGCTCCTGTCCACCGGCTCCAACCACGCTGTCACCCCCGACCTGGCCTCCGCAGCGTCGGCGCGCGCTCCACCCTCTATCGCGCGGCCACACAGCTCGGCCACGAGGCCCCCCAGGCCCCCACGTCCCCCAAGCCCTCCGACCCAGGGCTACTGCTACTTCCAGACCTGGTTCAGCGCATGGGCACGCGGCTGCAGCCATCCCTGCACGTTTCCAACCGCCCCCACACCGGCCTACATGATGGCCATGGGGCAAGCAGGCGCGCTGCTGTACCTTACGGACAGCGCCTCCGGACGCCGTTTCCTATGCGACATGGGCGCGCAGCGCAGCATCATCCCCGCGTCCGCCCTCGAGATCCAGCGAGGCGGCCGCGGCCCTGCGCTGGCTGCCGTCAACGGCACCAACATCCGGACGTACGGCACCCGTACCGTCACCATCGACCTCGCAGGCCGCCACTACCACTGGGAGTTTATCACCGCCAAGGTGCTCTCCCCGCTCCTCGGTGCGGATTTCCTGTGCACCCACGGCCTGTTGGTCGACATGCCTCGGCGCCGCCTCGTGGACATGAACACCATGTCACCTATCCCGGGCGCCATGGCCCCCCCTCAACCCGCCAAAATGACGTGGCAGTGCCGCGCCCGCTCAACGGACGACTGCTCAGCACTCCTGGCTGAGTTCCCAGCCCTCACCAACCCGACCTTCTCCGCGAAAGTTGCTAAGCACGGGGTAGAACACTTCATCCCCACCACAGGCCCACCGGTGTATGCCCATGCCCGCAGGCTGGACCCGGCCAAGCTGGAGATCGCGCGGGCCGAGTTCGC
This sequence comes from Somniosus microcephalus, assembly GCF_052327205.1. NCBI lineage: Eukaryota > Metazoa > Chordata > Chondrichthyes > Squaliformes > Somniosidae > Somniosus > Somniosus microcephalus. The sequence continues at coordinate 147,297,245 of NC_140993.1, forward strand.
CACAATGGAACAGCTCGGCATCATCCGCCGCTCCAACAGCCCCTGGGCCTCCCCACTCCACATCGTCACCAAACCCGATGGGGGATGGCACCCCTGCGGGGACTACCGGCGCCTAAACGGCGCCTAAACGACGCCACCACGCCGGATCGGTACCCCATACCGCACATTCAAGACTTCTCGGCTAGACTGGCCGGCCGCTCAGTCTTCTCCAAAGTCGACCTGGTGCGCGGTTACCATCAGGTGCCAGTCCACCCCACGGATGTTCCCAAGATGGCCATATTCACCCATTTTGGGCTATTCGAGTTCCTCCGAATGCCCTTCGGCCTCAAAAACGCGGCCCAGGCCTTCCAGCGGCTCATGGACTTGGTCCTCCGGGACCTGAAGTTCCTCATTGTCTACCTGGACGACATCCTGGTAGCTAGTTCCTCCAAGCAGGAACACATCGAGCACCTCCGCACCCTGTTCCAGCGGCTCAGTGAGCACGGGCTCATCATCAGCCCAGCCAAGTGCCAAATCGGCCTCAGCAGGATCGAATTCCTCGGCCACCACATCACGCAGGACGGAGCCATTCCCCTGCCCGCCAAGGTGCAAGCCGTCCAGCAGTTCCCCCGGCCTACCACCATCAAAGGCCTCCAGGAGTTCTTGGGGATGATCAACTTTTACAACCGCTTCATTCCCGGAGCGGCCTCCCTCATGCGGCCCCTATACGAAGCCCTCCGGTGTAAGAAAGACAGAATGGCGATCGAGTGGTCGGCGGACATGTTGACCGCTTTCGACTCGACCAAAAAGGCGCTTGCCGACGCCACCATGCTCGCTCACCCACAGCCCAAAGCCAGGGTGGCCCTCACCACGGACGCCTCCGACCACGCGGTCGGCGCCATGTACGAACAGTGGGTCGACGGGGCCTGGCAACCGCTGGCCTTTTTCAGCCGCCAACTGCGCCCCCCGGAGGCCAAATACAGCGCCTTTGACCGCAAGCTCCTCGCACTGGCAGTCCGCCATTTTAGATTTCTTCTGGAGGGCCGCACCTTCACCGCGTTTGTCGACCACAAACCCCTGACATTCGCGATGGTGAAATCTGCGGACCCGTGGTCAGCCAGGCAACAACGCCAGCTCGCCGCGGTGTCCGAATTCACCACGGACATCCGGCACATCTCCGGTTGAGACAACATGGTGGCCGACTGCCTATCCCGCCCCGCCGTCCACGGCACCCACCTGGCAGTGGACTATGCTCAACTGGCAGCGGAGCAACACACCGACCCCGATCTGCTCTCCGCGCCCACAACCCTCCCAGGGCTGCGACTGACCGACATCGCCTGCGGCCCGTCCGCCATCACAGTCAAATGCGACACCTCCTTGGTGCAACCCCGCCCCGTAGTCCCGGTGTCCTGGTGAAAACGGGTGTTTGACATCGTCCACGGCCTCTCACACCCCGGCACCCGCGCGTCCATTAGACTGGTGGCCAACCGATTTGTCTGGCGCGGCCTGCGCAAAGATGTGCGCGTCTGGTCCAGATCCTGCATAGCTTGCCAGCGTGCCAAAATCCACCAGCACGTCAAAGCCCCACTCGAGGAGTTCACCGTGCCAGAAAGAAGGTTTGACCACGTCCACAACGACCTCGTCGGCCCCCTGCCGCCATCACAAGGTCACACGCACCTGTTGACAATCGTGGACCGTACCACCTGCTGGCCCGAGGCCATTCCACTGACGTCCACCACCACCGCCGACACCGCGAGGGCGTTCATCGGCACCTGGGTCACTCGGTTCGGCGTCCCCTCCGACATGACGTCGGGTAGAGGCCCGCAGTTCACCTCTGATCTGTGGGCCGCCATCGCCCGAAACCTCGGGGTGGCCGTTCACCGCACCACAGCTTACCACCCCCAAGCCAACGGACTGTGCGAGCGATTCCACAGGTCCATGAAGGCGTCCCTCCATGCCAGCCTCGAGGACGAGGCTTGGATCGACCGCCTCCCGTGGGTGCTACTTGGCCTACGCTCCACGGTCAAGGAAGACCTGCAAGCCTCGGTGGCGGAACTCGTGTACGGCCAGCCGCTGCGCGTACCCGGAGAGTTCCTGCCCACCGCCACGACCCCCTGGTCGGCTGACCAGCAACGCCGCGCTTTCACCAACCGAGCACAACAGTTCGCTCCGGTGCCCACCGGCCAGCATGGCGAACCAGCAACCCGTGTACCACCTAGCCTGCACATGGCCAAATTTGTTTTCGTGCGCCATGACGCCCACCGAGGACCTCTACGGCCCCCATACTATGGACCCTACAAGGTACTCCAGACGGGGAACAAGTTCTTCTTCCTCGAAGTGGGCGGCAGAACTGACAAGGTGTCGGTCGACCGGCTCAAGCTGGCGCACCTAGAGCCCGACAAACCCGTTCAAGTGGGCCAACCCCCACCGCGGGGCAGACCGCCTAAGAGCCCGACGCGTCCGACCGCCCCGCTCCTGACACCAACCGCCAAGAGCCGTTCCGGCCATGCCATCAAGCCGCCACGCCGGTTCGTACACTCCCTACTAGCGGATTCTGGGGGGAGCTGTGTGGCGTACCGACCACAGAAAGGACACAATCCGCTTTTCAGTCCGTAGACTATAAATCAGGCGTCATGCCTTTAAGAAGGATCACACCTTTAAGAAACTCAATCTGCAACATAGTTAAGCCCAGAGCGGGGGGAGGAGCAGTCAAAGCTGTGGACTGATGAAAGGCAGTCAGACTTGGTGTAGGCTCTGACGCCATTTTGTGTTCAACATGCAGTCTCAAGAATTAAACCTTCTCTGTTGAACTTCTCCGAGTTCAGTATTTTTTGCTAGGAGTACGTAGACTCCTACAACACCAACCCGCACCTGAGTTAAAATCCAGCCCTATGACTCTATTTAGTCACTCACCGTGCACTCAGCTTAAATTCAAGAATTTCTGCAAAGCTATTAAAGAAAAAACTTGCATTTATAAAGCACCTTTAACAACTTCAGGATGTCCCAAAGTTCTTCGCAGCCAATTACATACTTTTGAAGTGTAGTCACTGCTGTAATGTAGAGAAACACAACAGACAAATTGTGCACAGCAAGGTCCCACAAACACGAATGAGATAATGACCAGTTAAATTGTTTCACTGATGTTGGTTGAAGGATTACTATTGGCTCAGATACTGGGAGAACTCTGCCGCTCTTCTTCGAATAGTGCCATGGGATCTTTTACGTCCATCTGAGAGCAGCTACTTGCAGGGGAAGATGCATGTAAGTGGCAGGAAGGGGGTTTCAGGAGGGTCATGCAGGACAGAAAGAGGACCTGGAACTGAACTTGGTTAGTGAACTGCCCTCTGGCCCCAGAAAGGTCATCTTGTTTGTCATACATAGCACGAAAAAGGATAGAGCAACCTTGGTGAGAAATTGGTGTTTTTCAATGTTGTGGGCACCAAGTGCCTGCACATTCCGATTTCTTCATTGCACAGTTGTACTTAGGGCCTGGTCAAAGCTCTAGTGATTAAGCAGTTTGTTAACTGCTTGAGAAGCAAGATAATGAGCATCAGTGCAGGTATACAGTGATTGGCCGATTTCTGCCTGATGAGATTATCCAACCAATTCTGACAGGGTAACACACCGATACACGCCATTTTATGGACAGGTTAAAGGAGGAAAATATTCAGCTGTGACTGCTATCAAACATTGGTGTTATGCAAACTGTGATGACTTCTCTTTTGTTGAACTTTACATCAGTAGAATTTTAAGTAAGATGAACCCACACTACTTTTACAATTGCTTTTAGCACCAAGTTATACTTCCACTTTCCAGTAATCCTACAATTCCCAGATCATAGACACTGCAGTCTCTAGAGTACTGTCACTATGGCAACTTCTGGATTTTATACATGTTGTCTATTACTCACTGAACACCAAATGGATTGGAAAATGTTCCTGCAATAGCATGTTGTAATATGATATAAGAATGAACAGAGTGGCACTACTTAATCAACATTAAAATTCATTTCCTGCTTCTTAGATAGAACCACCAATTTGAATCTCAGTTGGATGTATATCTTTATCCATTTACAATCTGAACCAATTTTGCGCACAGATCAATGAACTCCGATAAACAGAGCTGCATTCACTGTAACTCTAATACAATCACTATTGCCTCTTGGAGATAGGTGGGACCAGCTGGGCTAGATATGTGCTTGAGCAATTTAACAAAAGAAAGGGGAAAAAATTGGGTTTGATGGCGGAGGCCCGAGGCTCACTCCACATTGGGCCACAGGCCTCATCTCCATAACACTGGCGAGCTGTGAACACCAGTCAGGCGACCCAATGCACATTGCCGGTCCAGCCTGCAGATAAGTCGGCAGGGGGCGGGGGGTGGGTAGGGGTGGGGGGAGAGGGGAATGGGAGTTAGGGAAATCGCAGGCACAATTTCGCCCCCCACCCCCAGTAAAACAAATTATATTTTTCACATGTCCTCTAAATAAATCAGGGGAAAAGAAATCTTAATGTATAAGCAGTCCCATTCCTTTAACATTTTCAGATGTGCATCTTTCAAGATAGCTTCGTACACAGAGATTTTATATCATATCCTGTGAAGTGCCCAGAATTGATTTCCTAATTACTCCCTAACATAAGTTAAAATAAGCTTGATGGATGTCAGACCATTGCTAGGGCTGCATAATGCTGTCATCACCGTGCATTTTGATATTGAAACACCAGAATGTGAGAGCAGTAAAATTCTTTCAAGTTAAATTTAAATCTGGAAGGTTCAGTCTAACTTCAGTCCAATCATGAAATTATTGTCACTCTTCCAAGTGCAAAATTATGTAAATGTTGGCTGCAGGAGGGTTACATATGTGCAATGTAATTTTTCTCCACTGAGAGCAGTAATTTTTAAATTACTTTGTATTCACCACCCCTAAAGTAAGTATGTCATTGTATTTCCAGTAGAGTTTTGAATAATAATTAAAATTAATACCCCATGCTACAATAGTGTTGGAATTGGCTTGTGACTTGAAACATTCCAAATCTGTTGAGAGAATAAATCAGATTGTGAATCAATTTTTAATAAAAATGCTGTGAAATTATGCTCCGAATCCAAACTAAAGAACAGAATTCAACATGAATGACACATGCCTGTCATCAGTGTTCTGGTGTATGGTACAAGCATAATGGACTAAATATACCAGATTTCAGGACAATTGAGTAGAAGACCATGTGGATTAAAATGGGAGGAATAACTTGCCAAGTAACACTGGAGGGAAAAACAACTCTTTATATTGCATACTGCTTCAAGAAATGGTGCTGTAATATTATAGGTTACTGGTGCTGAGGAACTTGGCTCAGTTCTTGTCACCTCTGGAGGCAGCATCATCACTTCATTTACTTTATAATGCTGCCAGGAAGTCAGGTTGCCATAGGCAAAGTAATGGCCCAGAAATTCAGGTCGGGGGCTTCCCGCGGGTGCAAGCCCCCGATCTGCACTTACCTTGCGCGCCGGCCGTTGAGCTCTGGGCCCCCGTGGAATTCCGATCCGGGGCCTGGTCCAGCTGCCGGCGCGCATTGCTTGCGTATCCCAGGGACGCAGTTAGTTCGATGCATCCCCTGGGATCACGTGGGCCATGGGGAGCCAATCGGAGCAGGGAATGCTCCATTCATATGTCTGACAGGAAGTGCTGTCAAGACTTATAAATACTATGGCCCCAAAATAGCACTAACTCTTCAAATATTTTTTTTAAAAACATCACATTTTTTAAATAAACTATAAATTACATGAAATAACTATTTTAAACAATAATTTAAATTTTTGAAAAAATAATTTTCTTACGGGGCTAAAAATAAACTTACAGGAAACTTTGTGATATCCGGCACCGACGGGACCGAGCTGCTGCCGTCCCATCAAAACTGCCGGACAAACCAGCGGTAATGTTAAAACATACGGGCCTAGAAATTCAGTGCCCTTAGCGCCGATTTTGCGGCGCTAGAGGGCCTAGCGCTGCAATTGGCGCCGGCGCCAAAATTGCCTGGGGCCCTTCCGCCGCGGTAGACCGGTAGCGCTGCGCCGGCACCGATGACGTCATCGGTGTGCGCAGCGTCCCGGTTGCCATGCCGATGGGCCCCAGCGCCGAAATTCAGTTGCGGCCGCCTCGCCCGTGGCAGCCGCAACTAAGACTCTGGCAACAGAGTCTTACATGACTTTGCGCCGGCGCATTAAAGGCACCGCGGCGGCCGGCCGCTTTCCCGCCGGCCGCCTGGCCGCAGCTCCCTCCCCGGACTTCCCCCCCCCCCCCGGAACAGAAGCAAGCCCGGCACTTGTCCGAGGTGCCGGGCTCATTTTTAAAAAGATTTTCGCGGGCCGCGGCCGGGTGCAGGCAGCTCCTCCTTAAGGGAAGGAGGAGGCCTGCACTTCCCGAACCTGCCGCACCGCAGCGGGCGCCGCAGCGCCGGAATAGCGCCGATATTCAGCGCGTAGCGCCAGTTTTCAGGCGCAAACAGCTCTCAGCAGCGCCGGCAGCCGTTTGGGCGCAGAATTGGTGAATTTTGGGCCCGACCAGCGCGACTTAGCTCCGGCACTAACTTCCGGCGCTAAAGCCCTGGCTGCGCCAAAACTCAATTTCTAGGCCAGGGAGTCTAGCAACAAACCCACAGCTTCTAAACAGTCGGCTGTAGCTTGCAAGCGTCTCTGTAGCTAAGCAACAGCTTTAGCTAGACCTTGCAGAGCCTGACTGGTGAAAAAAAAGCAACGAAAAGAAAAAAAAACTTACTGAACCGACTCCTGAATTTTGCCGGTGGATCAAGCATTCCGGACAGTTAACCTCCGGATAAACCAAAGTTTCCTGTACCTTGCTTTAAAGTATTTAAAAATAATAAACCTGTGGAAAAAATGTTTTAATTTTAATTAATTCACCACTTACCTTGTAAAAAGCAGGCCTTACGCCTGCTTTTTACATTTCTAAATTCTGCAGGCTTACCCTCCCGGGAAAACCTGCAAAAAAAACCTAAGTTTGATGCGCACGCGCAGCCTCTCCCACGCACGCGTTTGACCTCTGAACCTCTTCGTTCAGAGGAACGGAAGTGCCGGTTTTCCGCGCATGCGCAGTGCATGCAGGAAACTGGCATTTCCATTGGGCCTACGGGTGAGTACCCCGTGCGTACTCACCCGTGGAGACCCGAATTTCTGGGTCAAGGAGGGGAACTGGGATGTGATGGTATTCCCATGCGCCTGCTGCCCTTGTCCTTCTAGAGGTCGTGGGTTTGGGAGGTGCTGTCGAAGAAGCCTTGGCGAATTGCTGCACTGCATCTTGTAGATGATACACACTGCAGCCACGGTGTGCCAGTGGTGGAGGGAGTGAATGTTGAAGGTGGTGGATGGAGTGCCAATCAAAAGGGCTGCTTTGTCCTGGATGGTGTCGAGCTTCTTCAGTGTTGTTGGAGCTGCACTCATCCAGGCAAGTGGAGAGTATTCCATCACACTCCTGACTTGTGCCTTGTAGATGGTGGAAAGGCTTTGGGGTGTCAGGAGGTGAGACACTCACCGCAGAGTACCCAGCCTCTGACCTGCTCTTGTTGCCACAGTATTTATGTGGCTGGTCCAGTTAAGTTTCTGGTCAATGGTGACCCCCAGGATGTTGATGGTGGGGGATTCGGTGATGGTAATGCCATTAAATGTCAAGGGGTGGTGGTTAGGCGCTCTCTTGTTGGAGATAGTCATTGCCTGGTACTTCTATGGCGCGAATGTTACTTGCCATTTATCAGCCCAAGCCTGAATGTCGTCCAGATCTTGCTGCATGTGGGCATAGACTGCTTCATTATCTGAAGAGTTGTGAATGGAATTGAACACTGTGCAATCATCAGCGAACATCCCCACTTCTGATTTTATGATGGAGGGAAGGTCATTGATGAAGCAGCTGAAGATGGTTGGGCCTAGGACACTGCCCTGAGAAACTCCTGCAGCGATGTCCTGGAGCTGAGATGATTGGCCTCCAACAACCACAACCATCTTCCTTTGTGCTAGGTATGACTCCAGCCAGTGGAGAATCTTTCCCCTGATTCCCATTGACTTCAATTTTACTCGGGCTCCTTAATGCCACATTCAGTGAAATGCTGCCTTGATATCACAGGCAGTCACTCTCACCTGACCTCTGGAATTCAGCTCCTTTGTCCATGTTTGGACCAAGGCAGTAATGAGGTTTGGAGCCGAGTGGTCCTGGCGGAACCCAAACTGAGCATCGGTGAGCAGGTTATTGGTGAGTAAGTACCTCTTGATAGCACTGTCGATAACACTTTCCATCACTTTGCTGATGATTGAGAGTAGACTGATGGGCAGCAATTGGCCAGATTGGTTGTGTCCTGTTTTTTGTGGGCAGAACATACCTGGTCAGTTTTCCACATTGTCAGGTAGATGCCAGTGTTGTAGCTGTACTGGGACTGCTTGGCTAGAGAGTTCTGGAGCACAAGTCTTCATCACGGGATATTGCTGGGGTCCATAGCCTTTGCTTTATCCAGTGCACTCAGCCATTTCTTGTTATCACGTGGAGTGAATCGAATTGGCTAAAGACTGGCCTCCATGATAGTGGGGACCTCGGGAGGAGGCCGAGATGGATCATCCACTCGGCACTTCTGGTAGGTTATTGATAGCTCTGTGAGTAAGAGGTGACTGGTTCAAACGCTGCTCCAAACAGTCTTGGCAAGTGGAAACCAGAGCTCGGGCCCTGAATTCTGGGTTAACACCCAATGAGATACTTGCATCTGGTGTGTGTGGGTGGCCTACCACTCATCATATGGTTTGTGGGACACCATAAAATCCTCCCCACATATCGGACTAACCACACTAAAGGCTGGTATAAAAATGGTTCAGGTTAGGAAAGGAGAATTAATGTCACAGACTGTTAATCAGCTTGCGAATTCTTCCGGTACTTCCCACAATTCTCCAAGGGCAGGGGTCGGGTGTTGAGATACAAAAATAACAACAATATAGGAGTAAAAAATTAATATCATAATCCAGATCAAAACAGCACCTAGCTGCCAATTCAGCAAAGTGTCAAAGCCTTTGGGAGGGAAGGGAAGACATTTGGTGAAGAAAAAGATGAGATGAGTGGTGAGGTAAACTATGTAGCAGAAATTTAGAATTATTTCTTCATAACAGTTTTCATTACGGGAAATTGACAAAACTTCCAACAGTTGAAGAAGTGGAGTGCATGCAACTTCATAGGGAAAATGCAGATTAGTACTGAAATAATTACTGAGAAGGCTAACTAACTCGACAGTTCATAAGGAACCAGAACATATGAAATGTGTCCAAGAGTGTTTAATAAATGAGGGTAAAAATAGCAGGAATTTAGCAGAGATTTCTTTCAATATCTTAAGGTATGAGTGGTACCAGAAGACTGGAAGATTATAGGCCTGTTAGCTTGATAACTATTATATTAAAAAAAGGAGCCAATTATAATGGAAGAGGTTCGAGCATAATTAATGAGTAAAGGCAATCATTTCAAGTCAACATGGGTTTATGTAAGGTTGGTCATACCAAATGCATTCATTAGAATTCTGTGAAGATGTAACAGAAGTGATGAATGATAGTAATATGAATGATACTGTTACACATCATGTCATCTGTATTTCAATGAGTGTTTGTACATTAAAATCCTCTGATTTACAGAGTATAGGTTTAAGAGAGGCTAACTTCCCTAATTTGTATATTTTTGCATATTGTTTACAAAGGCTCAAGACACTTCTTACAAATCACTTTTTGAAAGAGAAAGGGGGTGAAATTGGGTGCCTTTACGCCTCCCATTAACATCCCCGTGGGTGGCGCTAACATGGCGCAAATGGCCTTGCAACCGGGCGCAGCACTGGCATCGGCGGGAGTTTTGCAGCACCGCTACGGCGATGTGCTCCGATCTCCTTCGCCTGGAGATCGTGACATCATCGCCGTGCGCATCACCCCGGTAGTGTCCCGGACCAGAAGTTGATTTCCACCCCCTGCGCAGCACCAGTCGAAAACACCAACAGCTGCAGGAGGCGAGCATCGGGCAGCCGGCCACTTCGGGGGCGATGATTAAAGGCGAGGTGGTCGAGGTAAGTAAAAAAAAAAGTACCTTTTCTATTCTAGTTTTTTTCACGGTTTTCTGGCCACGATCGATCAGCCCGGCACACTGCTTGAGTGCTAGGCTGATCGCATAGGATCGTGGCTGCCTTGGTGGTCCAGGTAGGTAGTTTATAAATTGCAGAGCCTGCATCAATAGCCACAGACCACAGACCACAGAAACCCGACAGTGCAGATAGAGGCCATTTCGGCCCATCGAGCCTGCACCGACACATATCCCACCCGATCCCCGTAACCCCTACACCAACACATATCCCACCCTATCCCCCCTTCCCTTTAAGGGAGGGAAGGAGCCTTTGAACGCAGCAGCGCTGCGCGGTCCAGAGTACAGCGCTACTCAAGTCTCCACCCCGTCCTCCGACGTTAGCTCCCTAAGAAGAGTGTGTAATGCTCCACTTCCCTCTTGGGGCGCTAAAACTCAATTTCACGATCGCCGGCGCTAATTAGCGCCGGGCACTAAAGTTAGTGCCCAGGCGATGTTAGCTCCCCAAAATGGTCGATACTGAATTTTTCCCCAAAATTGGTTGGTGTATAGCTGAACTGTAAGGTTGGTGGAATGAAGAACTTTGCAGTAAAGGTTTGTTCCTTTTGAATCTGCTAAGTCATTAACAGCTTTGTCAGCTGTGGCTCAGTGGTAGCACTCTCGCCTCTGACTCAGAAGGTTGTGGGTTTAAGTCCCACTCCAGAGAATATGAACACAACAATCTATGCTGACACTCCAGTGCAGTGCTGAGGGAGTGCTCCACTGTTGGAGGTGCCATCTTTCAGATGAGATGTTAAACTGAGGCCCTCTCTGCTCTCTCAAGTGGATGTAAAAGAACCCATTGCACTATTTCGAAGAAGAGTAGAGGAGTTATCCCCGGTGTCCTGGCCAATATTTATCCTTCAATCAAAATAACAAAAAGAAACAGATTATCTGATCATTATCACATTACTGTTTGTGGGAGCTTGCTGTGCGCAAATTGGCTGCTGTGTTTCCTACATTACAACAGTGACTACACATCAAAAATACTTCATTGGCTGTAAAGCACTTTGGGACATGCTGAGGCCATGAAAGGCGCTATATAAATGCAAGTGTTTCTTTTTTTCTTTATCCTTGCCAGCCCAGGTTTGTCACTGTTTCTATGGGTGAAAAATAAAACATTCATTATTAAAAAATTTTATGATTTCACTACATCTTCCTCCAATGTTATCTGTTTTAACATTTTGAAAGTGTTTGATAAGGTGGAAGGCAGGAGAGATTATGGGCTGGATGTTGTCATTGGGGCAGGCTGGGGTCATGTCATCCGCTTTTCGTGTTATCCATCCGATTCCAAATCGATGTAGGAGATTGATGCGATTTTCACTTAACTGAGCAATTGAGCTCCAGTGTGTGGGAACCCATGGCCCAATTATTTTTTTCAGTCTGAAACTTGCCTCCGTTGCCATCATCATTGCTGCTGCATTTAAGGTCTACAAGAAGCCTTGCTTCTTCTGCTGACTGCCAACCTTTTGGCCTTTGCAGTGAGAGGGACCTGGAGGCAGAATGAGCAGCAGGAGACCTAAGTCTGCTCCCAGATTTGATGACGTCGCCCTGCAAGCTTTGGTGGAGGGAGCAAGAGCTAGTAAGGAGGTGCTCTTCACTTCTTCAGGGAGGAAGAAGCCTCCCCAGCAGACGAAGGCTGTGTGGGTCCAGGTGGCGCAGGTGGTGAACTCGTTGTCTCTCATCCGTAGAACCTGGCTTCAGTGCAGGAAGAGGTTTCACGACATTCTGCGCACTGGAAAAGTGAGTATGACTTTGCCATCGCCCTCAATCTGATCCCCATTGCCTCTCTTCACCAGCACTCAGCTTTAGCAACCTCTTCCTCCACATCCCACTTGACACTGACATCCATGCACCCTTACCCATTCCCTCTCTCTCTATGCTCACATTCACCGAACTATTCGACTATGCAGCCCTCACACTCCCTATCACTGTGATGCTATGAAAACTTACAAAACACAGTTGGTCTTGCCAACTCACTCCATCATTGTCTCCTTATAAGCAGCTATGCTATGGATTCTCTACGCTCACTCCTTCATTCTACTCAAACTCCACTTGTCTCCCTCATTGCAGGAAAAGAGAGCACACAATAAGAGGGAAAGAGCGAGGACAGGAGGAGGGCCACCTTCAGTAGCCCAACTCACCCCTTGGGAGGATGCAGTCCTGGAGATAGTGGGACTCGAGGTCGATGTGCAAGTGGGGACGGACAGACGGGTGCATCAGAGAAAGCTGGTGACAGAATGGTTTTTCATCTCTCTCATTGACATTGCATGAGTCGCTGATAATGATTCTGAAGCTCTAACAGATGGACTTATGATCATCTGCAATATGCAGTGTGCATGTAACCTTGGCCTCACATCTCTGACTCTTTCCTTTACCCCCCCACAGGACCATCGCAAGCACCCATTCCCACTATCCAGGAGGAACAGCCTGAGTCTCCAGACTCCTCAGAGGAAGCTGCAACCTCTGAGGGCACAGCGTCAGCAGAATTCAGCCAACCGAGCACCAGCGCAGACACTCACACCTCGGTGGGACCATCACGGGATAGCGTAGTGTTGTCAACTGGTGTATCACAGCTCACAAGTGAGCATCAGCAGATTGTGGAGACAGGGACAGCAGTGGAGAGTTCTAGTCGGAGGGCGCAGGACTCTCCCAGCTCGGCTTAGCTGCATGTCGACCCTCTGCCTCTGGGTCCATCCAGAAGAACAGCGGTGCTGGAACTCCAGGAACAGGTGCAGGAGTCTCTGGCAGGTTTTGTCACCAGGGTCGCTGCGAGTGTGGTGCGAATGGAGGAGTCCATCGCGAACATGAGCAGAGCCTTTGTGAAGTCATTGGCACATGAACGCAGCATCACGGAAAGGATGGCAACCTCCGTGGAAAGACTGGCTATGGCCATGGAGGCAGTAAGTCGCCAGAGTTCAAGATTCAAGATTCAAGATCATTTTATTGCCATATGTAACTAGTACAGTGGAATGCTTACTCCCCACTCACTCCCACAATACAAGCATATAAATATAAAAGCAAAAAATAAAAACAATAAGCAAATAAGCAGAAAGTATAGCAATAACAGTCCAAGTTGCAGGATATGATGAATAGTGCAAAAAAGCCTCAATTACCACTGGAAATAATAGTAATGTAATATGATAAATATATGGTAATATAAGTATATAATATATATATTTACATAAACATATAACTATAATATATGGGGCAGTGCGGTTAGCAGTTCAGTAGGCGCACTGCCTGTGGATAGAAACTGTTCTTAAACCTGCTGGTCCTGGTTCGGATGCTGCGGTACCGACGTCCGGACCGCAGGAGGGAGAACAGTTTGTGCCCAGGGTGATTGGGGTCCTGGATGATGGAGTGGGCCTTGTTCCGGCACCTGGTCTGGAAGATCTCCTCGATGGACGGAAGTGCACACCCGATGATCTTTTCTGCCGTATTCACAACTCTCTGGATGGCTTTCTTGTTCTGTGCAGTGGTGTTACCATACCACACATTGACACCACTCATCAGGACACTCTCTATGGTGCCGCGGTAAAAGTTCACAAGCCACTGTGTGCTTATGCCGCATTTCCTCAGGCACCGTAGAGGGTAAAGGCGCTGGTGTGCCTTCTTCAGCATAGCCTCAGTATTATGGTTCCAGGCCAGGTCATCAGAGATCTGCAGTCCCAGGAATCGGAAGCAACTGACGACTTCCACTGGTGTCCCGTCTATGCTGATGGGGCGATGGTTCCCTCGGTGGCTTCTGAAGTCCACGATGAGCTCCTTAGTCTTGCCAACGTTCAGGGCAAGGTTGTTGTCATTGCACCATCTCATCAGCTGGACTATCTCATCTCTGTACTCCGTCTCGTCATCGTTGCTTATCAGGCCAATTACTGTGGTGTCGTCGGCAAACTTGATAATCCGGTTGTTGCTGTGTATGGCTGTACAGTCATGTGTAAACAGAGAGTACAGCCAAGGACTGAGGCAGCAGCCTTGTGGCGCTCCGGTGTTGAGGACCAGAGTGGATGAGGTGTTGTTCCCTATTTTCACCACTTGAGGCCTACCAGTCAGGAAATCCAGAATCCAATTGCAGATGGGAGTGCCCAGGCCTAGGTCCCTCAGTTTCAGGACCAGCTTGGAGGGAATAATAATATTAAATGCAGAGCTGTAGTCAATGAACAACAGTCTGACGTAAGTGTCCCTCCTGTCTAGGTGTTCCAGGGCAGTGTGTAGTGTTAGGGAGATGGCATCGTCTACAGACCTGTTCGCTCTATATGCGAACTGGAACGGGTCCAAGGAATCGGATATGATGCTGCTTATGTGTGTCATGACCAGCTTTTCCAGGCACTTCATGGCTATGGATGTTAGAGCCACGGGACGATAGTCATTGAGGCCTGTTACCTTGGTCTTCTTAGGTAACGGCACAATGGTTGTCTCCTTGAAGCACACTGGTACAACAGACTGCTGCAATGAGATGTTAAAAATGTCCGTGAACACAGGAGCCAGCTGGTCTGCGCAGGTCTTGAAGACATGGGGTGAAACCCCGTCTGGGCCGGCTGCCTTCCGTGCTTTCACCCTCCTGAAGGTTCTCCGGACCTCGGATTCAGTCAGCTGTAATGTGTAATCCTCTGGGTGGCTGGGGGTTTTGATGGCCGGCTCAGTGTTCTCCCTCTCAAAGCGAGCATAAGAAGTATTCAGTTCGTCTGGTAGGGAGGGATCGGTGTTGGTGACTCCCGCTGAGCTCCCCTTGTAGTTGGTGATGGCCCTTAGTCCCTGCCACATGCGTCTGGCGTCAGAGCCCCTGCCATACTGAGACTCTAGTTTGTTCTTATAATCTCTTTTTGCTGCTTTGATAGCCTTTCTGAGGTCATACTTGGCCTTCTTGTAGAGTTCGGTGTCCCCTGATTTGAAAGCGGTACGCCGTTCTCTTAGTTTGTTGCGGATATCTGAGTTCATCCATGGTTTGCAGTTAGGAAATACACGGACAGTCTTGGTAGGAATGCATTCATCCACCAGTCTGTTAATGTATCCAGTAACGTGGCCTGCGTACACATCCAGGTCTGGGTTCTTGAAAACACTCCAGTCCGTTATTTCCAACCCGCCCTGCAGTTGTAGTTCTGTGTCCGCTGTCCAGCTTCGCACCGTTTTTACTGTTGTGGGTGTGCTCTTTAACTTCTGTTTGTAAACAAGAAGTAGGAGTACGGAAATGTGGTCTGATTTGCCGAAGCCCGGCCGAGCAATGGCACGGTAGGCGTGCTTTATTGTTGTATAGCAGTGATCTAGAGTTTTTCCATTTCTTGTCGGACAGGAGATGTGTTGAAAGTATTTCGGCAATACTTTCTTTAAACTACAATGGTTGAAGTCTCCCGCAATGATAGGAACTGCCTCGGGATACCGGTTCTGAAGTTTACTGACCTCACTGTAAAGTTCACTCAGTGCAGCGTTTGCATCAGCTTGTGGCTAAATGTAGACTGTTGCCATGAGAACAGCAGAGATTTCCCTCGGTAAATAAAAAGGGCGACACTTAATTGTTAGTAGTTCTAAATTAGGTGAACAGTGTTGTGAAAGTACCTGGACATCTGTACACCAGTTGTTGTTGATCAGGCAGCAGACACCCCCACCTCTGTTCTTCCCCGTTGAATCAGCTGTTCTGTCGGCCCGAAACAGAAAGAATCCCTGGGGCTGCACCGCCTCATCAGGTATCATGGAGGTTAGCCACGACTCTGTTAGGAACATGGCACAGCACTCCCTAATATCCCGCTGTGAGGCGATACGGCAATTCAACTCGTCAATCTTATTTGCCAGAGATTGAACATTGGCAAGGAGAATGCTGGGCAAAGCTGGTTTCCACCCCCGTCTGCGTGATTTAACTAGCAGGCCTGCCCGCGACCCCCGCCTGTGGGCTCGTCTGCACCTATTCCCTGGGGCCTGATGGTTCTGGTCGAGGGATGGACTCCCCAGCCCCCGCTGCTCTCCATTGTCCCTCAGTACCTCCACAGGAAAGTCTTTTGTTAAGTTTCTTGTTGTGATGTCTGTATTTCCGTAAAAAACCATTGTAATGTTCCGTAATTCCAAGAGTGTTTGGTGACTATATATAATAACCACTTTCGCACTCAGGATACACATAATAATAAATAAAAAGCAACAGCGAACCTACGGGAGACGAGGCGGTCGAGCGGCGGCGATGATAAAAATGGCGGCGAGGCAGATAGGCCCAGTGCGGCGACGGCAACAGCAGCGGTCCCGTGGTAGACGAGGTGGCGGCTGTGAGGCAGGTATGTCTTGTGATGAAATAACTGTGTTCTGGTATTTGTACTTGCACTTGTAATGTCTGGAATGTTCCACTAGGGGGAACCACTAATGCTCCTCCCTGGCCCCGCCCCTCTTCTGGTATGTTCTACCAAGGGCTCGGTCGATGATGGACTCTGTTAACTCTGCCATGATTCTTATTTAATAAAAGGCTTCAGTCTTAAGCTTTAACTTCGGATTCGGGCAGTTATTTGGCACATCAATTTTATTAAATAACAACTTTTGGAAGATGGATCGATTTTTGAAACCAGAGCGTCTGGATATCGATCCCCATTCGGCAGATGCGTCGAAGAAATTTACGCATTGGCTCCGATGTTTTGAACACTTCATCGCATCATCGACCGATCCGACGGTTAACAAGTTGGGTCTTCTAACCAACTTGGTAAGTCATCAAACTTACTCTATAATTGAAGATATTACTACATATGAAGAGGCCCTCGCAGCTCTTAAAGCCCAGTACCTTAAGTCGGTTAACGAAGTATACGCCAGGTATCTCCTGTCTACTCGCAGGCAATTACCCGAGGAACCTCTGGACGATTCCCTGCAGGACCTTAAGGCTTTGGCTAAGGGTTGCAACTACAAGGCTGTCTCTGCCATAGTGTATCAGGAAGAAGCCATCCGCGATTCTTTCATACCTGGCCTCCGATCTAATTATATTAGACAGAGACTCCTCGAGAACGACTCGTTAGTTTTAAAAACAGTTGTCGCTGCTGCTCGATCGTTAGATGTAGCCCAGAAGAATTCAGAAGTGTATGCATCAGCCCATGCATCTCTCTCAGCCTCGTGTGTTCCGAGTATGGAGGCATCCATAACACCAATGGAGCCCCCACTTAATCCTATTGTTGCGGCTGTGCCCCATGGGTCTAAGTGTTATTTTTGTGGCCAATCTAAACACCCCAGGCAAAGATGCCCAGCCAGAGAGGCTACCTGTTTTAAATGTAAGAAACGGGGACATTTTAGTAAAGTGTGTAAGGGTAATCCTGTACCCGATGTCTTCTCTGCTGCCGCCTATCGTTTTACTCTAGCCTCGGCTGCAGTTGACCAGACCATACCGTGTTCCTTGTCAAAATCTATGATGGACATTAAGATTAATGGTCGTCCTACTGGGTGTTTGATAGACTGTGGCAGTACTGAAAGTTTTATACACCCCAACCTTGTTAACTCCTGTTCATTGAAGGTGTATCCTACTCGAAGTGAAATTGTGATGGCGTCCAAATCCCTTACTTCGGAGGTAACTGGATATTGTAAAGTCACATTGACCGTTAAGGATACGGAGTATAAGGATTTTAAACTCCTCATATTACCTCAGTCGTGTGTGAACTTAATATTAGGCTTGGACTTCCAGTGTCAGCATGAGAGCGTTACCCTTAAGTATGGTGGATCCCAGCCTCCGCTCACAGTCTGCGGCCTTTCTACTTTAAACGTAAACCCGCCTTCTTTGTTTGCGACCCTTGCTCCTAATTGTAGACCTATAGCGACTAAGAGTCGACGGTATAGTTCAGAAGATAAAACATTTATAAAAGAAGAAGTGGAAAGGCTTCAACGGGAGGGAATCATCGAACACAGTGGTAGCCCGTGGCGTGCCCAGGTGGTGGTGGTTAAAACTAATGAGAGGAAAAGACTTGTGGTCGATTATAGCCAGACTATAAACTTGTATACCCAATTAGACGCCTATCCTTTGCCTCGTATTTCTGAGATGGTGAACCAGATAGCTCAGTACCGCGTGTTCTCCACCATTGATTTAAAGTCTGCCTACCATCAACTCCCCATCAAAATAGAAGACCGACCTTATACGGCCTTCGAAGCTAATGGGCGCCTGTTCCAATTCCTTCGGGTGCCCTTTGGAGTGACGAATGGGGTATCCGTCTTCCAACGGGAGATGGATCGTATGGTGGATGAATACGCGTTGGAAGCAACATTCCCGTACCTGGACAATGTTACCACCTGTGGGCGTGACCAACGGGAGCATGATCAAAATATCGCGAAGTTCCTAGAGACTGCAAAGAGGTTAAACCTGACCTACAATGAAAACAAGTGTACCTTCAATACTACACGTTTGTGTATTCTTGGTTGCGTTGTGGAGAATGGGGTAATCGGGCCAGACCCTGAAAGATTACGCCCACTTAAGGAATTACCTTTACCTCACACTGTAAAAGCCTTAAGAAGGTGTCTGGGATTCTTCTCGTACTATGCCCAGTGGGTGGCTAGCTACTCAGATAAAGTCCGACCTCTTATTAAGTCGACGTCTTTTCCGCTATCGGCAGAAGCTCAGGAGGCTTGCCTTAATATCAAACGGGACATTGAGAAGGCAGTGGTATGTGCCGTGGATGAGAAGATCCCATTTCAAGTGGAAAGTGATGCATCTGATTTTGCGTTGGCAGCAACTCTTAACCAAGCTGGTAGACCAGTAGCCTTCTTCTCTCGTACATTGCAAGGACCAGAAGTTCGACATTCTTCAGTGGAAAAGGAGGCACAGGCAATTATTGAAGCAGTCAGGTATTGGAGACATTATCTCGCTGGCCAACGTTTTACGCTCATTACTGACCAGCGATCTGTGGCCTTTATGTTCAACACTAAGCAGAGAGGCAAGATCAAAAATGATAAGATTTTAAGATGGCGAATAGAACTGTCAACATATGACTATGATATTCAGTACAGGCCTGGAGTATTTAATGAGCCATCGGATGCTTTGTCACGAGGAGTATGTGCTAGTCTAGGTACAGATAAGCTTCAAAGTCTCCACGACGCACTCTGCCACCCTGGGGTTACCAGAATGAACCACTTCATTAAGTCCCACAATCTACACTACTCTATTGAGGAGGTCCGGACAATGACCAGAACCTGTCATGTTTGTGCTGAATGCAAACCCCGCTTCTATAAGCCGTCCGAGCCAGCTCATCTTATTAAAGCAACTCGACCATTTGAGCGTTTGAGTCTCGATTTTAAAGGTCCCCTTCCATCGAGCGACCGTAATGTCTATTTTCTTAATATTATAGACGAGTACTCTCGGTTCCCTTTTGTTATCCCCTGTCCGGATGTGACTAGTGCTGTTGTAATTAAATGCCTCTGCCAACTGTTTTCCTTGTTCGGCATGCCTAACTATATACATAGTGATAGGGGTTCTTCCTTTATGAGCGAAGAATTACGACAGTTTTTGCTATCGAAGGGGATTGCAACGAGTAGAACTACCAGCTATAACCCTCGTGGTAATGGGCAGGTCGAGAAAGAAAATGCGACAGTGTGGAAGGCTATCGTACTGTCTCTGAAGTCACGAGGCCTGCCAACCTCTCGCTGGCAGGATGTCCTGCCAGACGTGCTGCATTCCATAAGGTCTCTTTTGTGTACAGCGACGAATGCCACCCCTCATGAAAGGATGTTTAATTTTCCAAGAAAAGCTACTAATGGAGTATCGTTACCCACATGGTCGACGACCACGGGCCCTGTGTTGTTGCGCAGACATGTGAGAGGCCACAAGACTGATCCACTGGTGGAGGAAGTACAACTCCTCCATGCTAATCCCCAGTATGCGTATATTCAATATTCGGATGGGCGAGAGGATACGGTCTCTATTAAAGATCTTGCACCTGCTGGAGCTCGAAAAGAGTTCGACTCTGAGAGTAGAGTTTTCAATCGTGGTATTGGACCTTCAGAGACACAAACCCTCAATGTGGAAAATACTGATGATTCTGGGAATTCGAATGAACCGGAGTTAGTACTCCGGGAGGAGCCTCAGCAAGAGTTACGTCGTTCCCAGAGGATTATCAGACCACCTGACAGACTGAATCTATAGCAGGGGGTGAATGTGATGAAATAACTGTGTTCTGATATTTGTACTTGTACTTGTAATGTCTGGAATGTTCCACCGGGGGGAACCACTAATGCTCCTCCCTGGCCCCGCCCCTCTTCTGGTATGTTCTACCAAGGGCTTGGTCGATGATGGACTCTATTAACTCTGCCATGATTCTTATTTAATAAAAGGCTTCAGTCTTAAGCTTTAACTTCGGATTCGGGCAGTTATTTGGCACATCATGCCTATATTCAAGGCAGGTAAGTCCATAGGCGAGGCAGGTAGGTCTAGAGGCGAGGCAGGTAGGCCCAGAGGTGAGGCAGGTAGGTCTAGAGGTGAGACAGGTAGGCCCAGAGGCTAGGCAGGTAGGTCTAGAGGTGAAACAGGTAGGCCCAGAGGCAGGTATGCCAATATTCGAGGCAGGTAAGCCCAGAGGCGAGGCAGGTAGGTCTAGAGGCAAGACAGGTAGGCCCAGAGGCTAGGCAGGTAGGTTTAGAGGCGAAACAGGTAGGCCCAGAGGCAGGTATGCCTATATTCGAGGCAGGTAAGCCCAGAGGCGAGGCAGGTAGGTCTAGAGGCAAGACAGGTAGGCCCAGAGGCAAGGCAGGTAGGTCTAGAGGCAAGACAGGTAGGCCCAGAGGCAAGGCAGGTAGGACTAGAGGCAAGACAGGTAGACCTAGAGGCGAGGCAGGTAGGTCTAGAGGCAAGACAGGTAGGCCCAGAGGCGAGACAGGTAGGCCCAGAGGCACGTATGCTTATATTCGAGGCAGGTAAGCCCAGAGGCTGTGAGGCAGGTATGCCTATATTCGAGGCAGGTAAGCCCAGAGGCGAAGCAGGTAGGTCTAGAGATCTAAAGGCGAGGCAGGTAGGTCTAGAGGCGAGACAGGTAGGCCCAGAGGCAAGGTAGATAGGCCCATAGGCAAGGCAAGTAGACCCCCAAAAGCGGTGCAGCAGCAACGGACCCACGGGAAACCAAGCGGCTGAGCGACGGCGGTGAGGCAGTTAAGCCCAGACGCAAGGTAGGTAGTCCCTAAAGCGGTGGCAGCAGCAACAACCCGCGGGAAATGAGGCAGCCGAACGGTGTAATGTATGTACCTTTAAGGGGAGAACTACTTTTTACAGCTCCTGTATACTATAGTACCGGCAGTGACCACACCTGTATATAAACCCTGAGTAGTGATCTGTACAGTTAGTTCTAGAGTAACCCTCATTCAGTAAACACCTGTTCTCTGAAGTCCTTTTCTTATTATTACACGGACGTAACATTGGCGACGAGCAGATTTGAACCTACCTGCAACTCTGCATCACCTCCCAGGGATTCGCTCCTGGAGAACAGTGGAAGAAGGTCGAGTCCAGAAGCACGGGCGTCAACCACGGGCAACCACCCAGTCATCCAGCGGAGATTTGAACATCGCAGGGGAGGCTGTCGAGAGCCAGGCTTGGCTTTCCAGTCACGGTGGTCCAGCAAAAAGGGCTGGCAACAGGTACTGCGCAGACCCTTCCTGGACAGCGACGGGCTAGAGCCCGACCGAGCGGCACAGAAAAAGGCCGAGCAGCGTCGATGGGGGAGAGAGAGAGGGCAGAGCGCACAGGGCGCAGCCGGAGTTCAGGACCGAGCGGCGTCAACGGGGGAGAGAGGCGAGAGAGAGCAGAGCGCAACCGGTGTTCAAGGGCCGAGCACGTCAACGGGGGAGAGAGGTGCGCAATAAACGCGCAGAGCGCAGCCGGTGTTCAAGGGCTGAGCAGCGTCAATGGGGGAGGGAGGTGTGCAGGAAAACGCGAGGCGCTGCCACTGCCACGAGGACCACAGAGAGCGGCGTTGGCAGCAGCGCAGGAGCAGTGCACGAAACCCACAGGGCATCGCCATTTGCCGCGAGGACTGCCGAGAGCGGCGTTGGCAGCAGCGCGGGAGACGCCATTTTAAGCCGCAGCGGGAAAGCAAGGAAAGCGCAGGAGACGCCATTTTAAGCCACAGCGGGGGTGAAAGGAAAGCGCGGGAGATGCCATTTTAAGCCAGTCTAACCACACCCAAAAATGCCGAAGAGTGGCAGTATCACAGCATTCGACAATGATGTTGAAGATTGGACGACATATGTCGAACGCATAGAAGTATACTGCAAGGCGAATGAAGTGCCAGATGACAAGAAAGCACAGGTATTGTTGAATTCAATGGGTGCCAAAACATATGGCTTACTATGAAACCTAGTAACCCCAGAGAAGCCAGTAGAAAAGGATTTTGAAAACATAGTGTCAATCCTACAGGACCACTTAAACCCCACACCACTGCTGATAGCAGAAAAATTTAAGTTTCACAAAAGGAACCAGCATAAAGATGAAAGTAATGCTGAGTATTTAACAGAACTGCGCAAGCTATCGAAACACTGCCAGTTTGGAACGGGACTAGCAGATACTTTGAGGGACAAGTTTGTGTGTGGGCTTCAAAGTGAAGGAACCCAGAAATGGCTTCTATCAGAAAAGAATCTTACGCTGGACAAGGCTTTCAGCATTGCAGTATCACACGAATCAGCAGCACGGGGCGCTGCAGAGATACAACGGAGACCGCAAGAATATGGCATAAATGAAATGTCATACGGAACAGTGAAGTGCTATCGCTGCGGCAGAACAACACACGACCATAATGATTGCTGGTTCAAGGACAAAGTGTGCAGACAGTGTGGAAAAGTAGGACACATAGCAAGAGTCTGCAGGTCGGGAAAGAAAACCAGCAGCAAGAAATCTCCACAGGAGAAGTATAAGAAGGTACATAAGGTGACGGAGAGTAGTTCAGACGAACAGAAGAGTGATACAGACTCCGGAAGCAAGGAGCTGGGTTGTCTGAAATTACATAATGTGATCAAAATGGAGGATCACCAAACTATCTGGGTCACGCTCAAGATAGCAGGAGTCCAAGTGAAAATGAAATTGGACACAGGATCAGCCCTAACAGTCATAAACCAAAGGGACTACAAGCGGCTATTCTCACATATACCCTTGAGAGATACAAAGATTGTCTTGAAGACGTACACGGGGCAAAAAGTCTACCCCAAAGGAAAAATAAGGGTGAACGTTATATATAACGGCAAGGAAACAACAAAAATGGACCTATATATATTGCCAGATGGAGGACCACCACTACTAGGACGTGAATGGATCCGGAAGATACAGCTAGATTGGCATTCCATACAGGCACTGACTGTGGCTGACAAAAAGGATGACGACATCACACCTGGGCGACTGTCAAAGATCCTAACTGACGCGAAAGAAGTGTTCCAGCAAGGACTCGGAAGACTAAAAGGCATGACAGCGATGATTAAAATTGAAGAAAACGCAAGCCCAAAATTTTTTAAGGCCAGACCGGTACCTTATGCGATCCGCCCAGCCATCGAAGCAGAGCTGGAGAGTCTGGAATGTTCAAGTGTACTGTCCAAGGTAGACTGGAGCGAGTGGGCTACACCCATCGTCCCTCTGATGAAAAAGTCGTTGAGCAGCACGCCTGGGGAACCAAGGAAGGTTCGCATCTGTGGGGACTTTAAGGTAACAGTGAACCCGGTCCTTCACACGGAACAATATCCACTTCCGCGGATTGAAGAGATTTTCGCCTCGCTATCTGGAGGGAAACGCTTCACTAAGATTGATCTGGCCCAGGCGTATCTGCAAATGCAGGTGGAAGAAGCATTAAAAAAAAATACCTCACAATCAACACCCATAAAGGTCTCTACCAATACAACCGGCTGGTATTCGGGGTAGCATCTGCTCCGGCTATTTGGCAGAGGGCAATGGAACAAGTCCTGCAAGGGATCCCAGGGACCCAGTGTTATTTGGACGACATCCTGGTCACGGGCGAAAATGACAGTGATCACCTTGCCAACCTGGAGCAGGTGCTCACTAGATTGCAGGAATATGGGCTCCGAGCTAACCGCCCCAAATGCGAGTTTTTTAGAAAACAGATCTCGTATTGTGGCCACGTTATCGATAAAGAGGGGTTACATAAGTCCCCAGAGAAGATTGAGGCAGTAGTCAAGGCTCCAGCACCGGAAAATGTGTCACAACTGAGGTCCTTCCTCGGGCTGGTAAACTACTACCATAAGTTCTTGCCAAATTTGCCGACAATACTACACCCACTGAACACCCACTGCAAACTGGGGTACCATGGAAGTGGAGTGACGAATGTAGACGAGCTTTCCAGAAGAGCAAAACACTAATCACATCGAAAGAGGTATTGGCCCATTACAACCCGGCATTACCAATTCGGTTGGCATGTGATGCGTCACCCTACGGCATTGGAGCGGTGCTGTCGCACAAATTCTTGGACGGCTCAGAGAGGCCAATAGCCTTTGCGTCACGATCACTAACCTCAGCCGAGCGTAACTACACCCAGATTGACAGGGAGGCCCTCAGCCTAGTGTGGGGAGTGAAAAAGTTCAATCACTATCTGCACAGGCAGAAGTTCACCTTGCTGACTGACCACCAACCACTTGTCTCCATCTTTAATCCAAAGAAGGGCGTTCTGGTGATGACTGCGCAATGGCTACAAAGATGGTCCCTTTTTCTAGGGGCGCACCAATATGAAATCGAGTATAAGGGCACGAAATAGCATGGAAACGCTGATGGGCTATCACACCTGCCACGGCCTACTGCGGAGGAAGCACCAGCAGTGGATCCTTTTGAAATATTTCATTCGACTATAATTGAATGCTTGCCAGTAACTAACACTGGTATAGAGAAGGAGACCCGAAATGACCCCACACTGTCTCGGGTATGTGATTTGACGGTGAAGGGATGGCCAGCACATGGCGACTCACTGTTGCCAGCATTCTCATCCAGAAGAGAACAGCTGTCAGTATGCCAGGGGACCTTGATGTGTGGATCCCGAGTGGTAATTCCACCCAAGTTAAGGTAGAGAGTGCTCAATGAGCTTCGCGAAGGTCATCTGGGAGGGGTGAAAATGAAAAGCCTTGCTAGGGCTTATGTGTGGTGGCCGGGGATCGATCAGCAAATCGAGGACCTGACAAAGAGCTGCTCAGGATGCCAGAAGGTCCAAAATGCACCACCACATGCCCTTCTACACCCATGGGAGTGGCCCTCATCTCCATGGCAACGGGTGCATATTGATTTTGCTGGTCCATTCATGGACTCAATGTTTTTAATAGCCGTGGATGCGCTCTCGAAATGGCCTGAGGTGATCAAAATGTCCTCCACCACCACGGAGAAAGCTATTGCAGTCCTACGGACCATTTTTGCCAGGAACGGCTTGCCAGAGCAGATTTGCTCTGATAACGGACCACAGTTTGTGTCCGAAGAGTTTCGGAAATTTATGAAAAGGAATGGGGTAAGGCATTACACATCCGCCCCGTATCATCCAGCCACAAATGGATTGGCTGAGAGGTTTGTACAAACCTTTAAAAAAGCAGTAAAGGCCATGTGCGATGACGACATTCCACTGCAGCATAAGGTGGACAATTTCCTGTTAGCCTACCGGAATGCGACACATGCAGTCACCAACCAGGCCCCGGCCATGATGTTCTTTAACCGAAGGTTAAGATCTCGTCTGGATTTGCTCAGACCAAATGTACGAAGAGATGTTGAGAGTAAGCAATTCCAGCACGTCAATGAGAAGCCGACAAGGAGCTTCAATGTAGGGCAACCAGTCTTGGCCTGCGACTACCGAACAGAGAAATGGCAACCAGGAACGATATGCACACGGCAGGGGCCACTAATGTACACAGTGGATGTTGGGGAGAACATTGTGAGACGCCATGCTGACCAGATCCTAGAGTCACAGGAACGAGTCAACCCCATGTCTCGCCCATACGTACCTAGTGATGAACCCGACGTACAGGTAGCATCTACCCCAGAAACAGTAGCATCGGAAGCGGATGAACCAACCGACGACAGGGGGCCAGAATCCCCTCCGCACCAAGAGCAAGACGCTCGGGAAAGGCGCTATCCAGAAAGGATTAGGAAGCCTCCCCAAAGACTGAATTTATAAATAGACTATTTTCAGCTAATGTTGCATGTTAAAAGTGTTAATTGTAATTAGTTTGATATTTAATTCTTAAATGAGTGTTATGGTACTGTTAATCTAAAAGGGGAGGAATTGTAATGTATGTACCTTTAAGGGGTAACTACTTTTTACAGCTCCTGTATACTGTAGTACCGTCAGTGACCACACCTGTATATAAACCCTGAGTAGTGATCTGTAAAGTTAGTTCTAGAGTAACCCTCATTCAGTAAACACCTGTTGTACCGTTCTCTGCAGTCCTTTTCTTATTATTACACGGACGTAACAAACGGCAACGGAAAAGCAGGTAAGCCCAGAGGCGAAGCAGGTAAGCAGATAGGTAGATAAGTAGGTGGAGCGGGCGCAGTAGTGAAAAAAATAAACAAAGCTGTGGGAGCTCACAGAGACACGTCTGCTCTCTTCCAGCGCCGTGATCTCTCATGTCTCAGCTCAGCCCTCCTGCTGAAAGCATGCTTCTTTTGTGGTGTTAATGGAAGAAACGCGGTCAAGAAATCATCAGGACAGCTGATGAGGAAAACATGGTGAGTGTTCAGAATAGACTGACATATCTGGAGGAGTGATGGTCAGCTATTGAACAAAGAAACCAGAGCTTCATGGAAATCCTTCTGCGTAGGACTGCCAGTGCAGATACGGGTCCCCATGGCCCCCCTGATGTGCAGCAAGGTGCTCTCAAGCCACTTGCAAGCGCTTAGGGGGGCCTGACCCATGAGAGGGAAGTTGATGGCAGACATCAAGGAAGTGGGGGTTCCTCTCCAAGTGCTCACACGTCCATGCCACTGCAGAGCCCTTGGCCAGAGCCCCACCAGAGTCCCCACCCAACTGAGATCGGCGTCTCAACCCCTGCACAGCTGCAGGAGCAGCAGACTGTTGACGAGCCCTCACAGGTTCGCAACCCCAGAGGACGCCCGCCAAAGGTGTTGAGACAGGAGCAGCAAGAAATTGAGCAAGGGGCCTCCACATCTGCTGAAGCTACAGGGGAAGCACCACGTAGGAGCATGCGTAAGAGAAAGATACTGCACAAATAGTCACAGTGTAGTCACTTGGGTGAATTGTGTTTATTTTTTAAATGCCAACAGTTGGTTATTGTAAATAAAAATTCTGATGGCAACTGTTGCAGTTGTGGCATGTGGCATTTTGCAAATGGGACTTCCACATTGAGGGTTTAGGATTACTTGCAATTGTCAGTTTGGTGGTCAGAGTGCTAGGAATCCTCTGGTTCTTGGCCATTGTCGATGCTCTGGTAAGAAGCTGCGAGACAAAAGTGCTTGATTGGCTAGGCTAAGGAAATCTAGCCAAGATGACTGCGTTCTTTGCATCCCGGGCAGCAAGGTTCTCGCGTACTGCTGCTGTTGGTTGATAGGCCTCTGCAAGATGTTCATTTTCACTCTCCTCCTCCTCCTCCTCCTCATCTGAGGAGGATATGTGAGTAGCCACTTGGTCCTCAGGAATCTGCAAGCCACGACGCTGTGCCATGTTGCGAAGTGCATAGCAAACCACGACGATTCTGGAGACCCTGGCTGCTGAGTATGGCACGGCTCCACCTGATCTATCCAGGCATCTGAAGCGCATCTTCAGCATGCCGATGGTTTGCTCGATTATGGATCGGGTGGAAATGTGCTGTAGTTGTAGCTCTCCTCAGCTTCGTTGGATGGGCTCCTCAATGGCGTCATTAGCTATGTCTTCAGAGGATAGCCCTTGTCTCCAAGTAGCCATCTGTTAAGTTGGTCTGGCAGACTGAAGAGTGGAGGCACACTAGACTGGTGCAGTATGAAGGAGTCATGGCAACTGCCAGGGTACTTGGCACAAACATGCAAAATTTCCTTCTTGTGGTCACACACCAGCTGCATGTTGAGGGAGTAGAAGCCCTTGTGGTTGACATAAATACCTACATAGATACATAGATACATAGAAGATAGGAGCAGGAGTAGGCCATTCGGCCCTTTGAGCCTGCTCCGCCATTCAATGAGATCATGGCTGATAATCCAAATTCAGTACCCGGTCCCTGCCTTCTCCCCATATCCCTTGATCCCTTTAGCCTTAAGAAATATATCCAACTCTTTCTTGAATATACTTAATGAACTGGCCTCCACCGCCCTCTGTGACAGAGAATTCCACAGGTTCACCACTCTCTGGGTGAAGAAATTCCTCCTCATTTCAATCCTAAATGGCTTACCCCTTATCCTTAGACTATGACCCCTGGTTCTGGACTCCCCGGCCATCAGAAACATCCTTCCTGCATCTAGTCTGTCCAGGCCTGACAGAATTTTATAGGTTTCGATGAGATCCCCTCTCAATCTTCTAAACTCCAGTGAGTATAAGCCCAATCGACACAATCCCTCCTCATACGTCATTCCTGCCATCCCAGGTATCAGCCTGGTGAATCTTCGTTGCACTCCTTCCATGGCAAGAACATCCTTCCTCAGGGAAGGCGACCAAAACTGCACACAATACTCAAGGTGCGGTCTCACCAAGGCCCTGTACAACTGTAGCAAGACATCCTTGTTCCTGTACTCGAACCCTCTTGCTACGAAGGCCAACATACCATTTGCCTTCTTAACCGCCTGCTGCACCTGCATGCTTACCTTCAGCGACTGGTGTACAAGAACACCCAGGTCTCTTTGCACTTCCCCTTCTCCCAATCTATTACCATTGAAATAATAATCAGCCTTCCTGTTTTTGCCACCAAAGTGGATAACCTCACATTTATCCACATTATAGTGCATTTGCCATGTTTCTGCCCAATCACCCAACCTGTCCAAATCGTGCTGCAGTTTCACGACATCCTCCTCACAGCATACCCTCCCCCCCAGCTTTGTGTCGTCTGCAAATTTGGAGATATTACATCCAATTCCCTTGTCCAGATCATTAATATATATTGTGAACAACTGGGGTCCTAGGACCGATCCTTGCGGTACCCCACTAGTCACTGCCTGCCACTTGGAAAATGACCTGTTTATTCCAACTCTTTGCTTTCTGTCCGCCAACCAGTTCTCTATCCAAGTCAATACCTTGCCCCCAATCCCATTGATGTGCCTTCAATAACCACAAAACTAGAAGTTATAGACTTTAACAAGTTGGCTTTTAATCACTAAGATCAGAGCTAACATCTCAACACCGACTGGCTCACAGGAATGAGTCATACAGATCCAGGGATTTTTAAGTAAGAGAAGTTGGGGCGGAGCCAAGAGCCAAGACCTGGAACCTTCCAGGTTAGTCAGGAAAGAGGAAGTGAAACTATACACCGTGTGGGGGAGGGTAATATACATGAGTGCAAAATGAATACAGGCAAGACAAACAGATTTCATTACATTCACCCCTTCTTTAGATTTAGTCCATCGGGGTGATGTTTCTTAAAAGTTGGTATAAGTGAGTCTGTCAGGAGGTTTTGCGGTTCTCAGTGATCGGCGCAAAGCCGGTTGGGGTGCCTCTAGGGGAGTGGATTCTGGTTCCTCCGCTGTCCGGGCCTCCGCAGTGTCTTCCAGGTTATCTGCAGTGTCTTCCAGGTTAAAGTTGGGTATTGATACCTCTGGGCGTTCTGTCTCTTTCTGGTGTAGGTCTTCCTCGGGTAGTCTCTCATCATTCTCTCCGCTCCCCGAGGGAGCGAGGTCTTTTATGGAAACAGTGTCCTCTCGCCCGTCAGAGTATTCGATATAGGCGTACTGAAGGTTTGCATGGAGGAGCTGTACCTTTTCCACAAGGGGGTCCGTTTTATGGTCTCTCACGTGCTTCCGCAATAGTACTGTCCCCGAAGACGTCAGCCACACGGGTAGAAATATGCCCGAGGAGGATTTCCGGGGGAAAATGAACATCTTTTCGTGAGGGGTAGCGTTAGTGGCTGTACATAACAGAGACCTTATGGAGTGGAGCACGTCTGGGAGGACTTCCTGCCAGCGGGAGGTCGGAAGGCCTTTTGACTTTAAGGCTAACGTGACAGCCTTCCAAACAGTAGCATTCTCCCTTTCCACTTGCCCATTACCCCGGGGGTTGTAGCTAGTGGTTCTGCTAGTGGCTATCCCCTTTGAGAGCAAGAACTGGTGCAGTTCGTCACTCATAAATGACGTCCCCCTATCGCTGTGTATGTCGTTCGGCATGCCAAACATGCAGAATAGATTACAGAGACACTTGATGACCGTGGCACTGGTCATGTCTGGACAGGGAATCGTGAAGGGGAAGCGGGAATATTCATCAATGATATTGAGGAAGTATACGTTACGGTCGGCAGAGGGAAGGGGTCCCTTGAAGTCCAGATTTAGGCGCTCGAATAGCCGTGTGGCTTTGATAAGGTGTGCACGGTCAGGCCTGTAGAAACGAGGCTTGCATTCCGCACAGATGCAGCAGGCTCTGGTCATTGCCCTGACCTCCTCGATGGAGTGGGGCAGATTGCGGGACTTTATAAAATGGTATAGTCGGGTGACCCCTGGGTGACAGAGGTCGTTGTGGAGACCCTGTAATTTGTCCGTATGAATGCTGGCACACATTCCCCGCGATAGGGCGTCTGGGGGTTCATTAAGGGCTCCCAGCCTGTACATAATATCATAGTCGAACGTGGATAGTTCGATCCTCCACCTGAGTATTTTGTCATTCTTGATTTTCCCCCTTTGTTTGTTATTAAACATGAAAGCCACCGACCGCTGGTCGGTGAGCAGGGTGAAACGTTTGCCGGCTAGGTAGTGTCTCCAGTGCCGCACTGCCTCCACTATAGCCTGTGCCTCCTTCTCGACAGAAGAGTGCCTGATTTCAGGTCCCTGAAGGGTTCGGGAGAAGAACGCCACAGGTCTCCCAGCCTGATTGAAGGTCGCAGCTAAGGCAAAGTCTGACGCATCGCTTTCGACTTGAAAGGGACTGCTTTCGTCCACTGCACACAGTGCAGCCCTTTCAATGTCCTGTTTGATACTGGTGAAAACCTCCCGAGCTTCAGCTGATAGTGGGAAGGACGTCGATTTAATGAGGGGTCGGGCCTTATCAGAGTAATTGGGCACCCATTGGGCATAATACGAAAAAAATCCCAGGCACCTTTTTAAAGCTTTGGGATTGTGTGGCAGGGGCAGTTCCTTTAGGGGGCGTAATCGGTCAGGGTCCGGTCCAATTACCCCATCTTCCACCACACAGCCGAGGATACAGAGACGGGTTGTGTTGAAGACACATTTGTCTTCGTTGTAGGTTAGGTTCAGCTTTAGGGCAGTTTTTAAAAATCTCGCAAGATTTAGATCGTGGTCTTGCTGGTTGTGCCCGCAGATAGTGACATTGTCCAGATAGGGGTAGGTAGCTTGTAGTTTATTCTCGTCAACCATGCGGTCCATCTCACGTTGGAAGACCGAGACCCCATTTGTTACCCCGAAGGGCACTCTGAGAAAATGGTAGAGGCGTCCGTTCGCCTCAAAGGCGGTGTATGGGCGGTCCTCCGTTCTAATGGGGAGCTGGTGATACGCGGATTTGAGGTCGATAGTCGAGAAGACTCGGTATTGCGCAACCTGGTTGACCATTTCTGATATGCGGGGTAAAGGGTAGGCGTCCAGCTGGGTATAAATATTAACAGTCTGGCTGTAGTCAATTACCATCCATTTCTTTTCACTATTTTTAACTATGACTACTTGGGCACGCCACGGACTGGTACTGCATTCAATAATGCCTTCCCGTAGGAGTCTGTCCACTTCCGCCTTGATAAAGTGTCTGTCTTCCAGACTGTACCGTCTACTTTTGGTCGCTATGGGCCTACAGTTCGGAGCGAGATTAGCGAATAAAGAGGGCGGGCTGATTTTTAAGGTTGATAGGCCACAGACTGTGAGTGGCGGCTGGGACCCGCCATATGCTAGCGTGACACTTTTGTGGTGGCACTGGAAGTCCAGGCCCAAGATTACATTAACACAGAGTTCTGGCGTCACGAGGAGTTTAAAATCCTTGTAGTCCGTGCCTTTTACAGTCAGTGTTACCACACAGTAGCCCAAATTGTCCGAAGTGTGGGGCTTAGCAGCCATAGCAATTCTGCTCCGTGTAGGGGTTACCGTTAATGAGTGCTGCCGCACCAGTCTAGGGTGGATAAAACTCTCGGTACTCCCACAGTCAATTAAACATTTCGTTAAATTCCCGTTTACCTGTATGTCCATCATGGATTTTGTCAACGGGTGTGGCCTGGATTGATCCACCGTGATCGAAGCCACTGTTGGGCCCTGGGCGGCCGTTGAGTCGGGAAAAGATGGCGGATCCCAAGATGGCGGCACACACGAGGCGGTGACGGAGTTGGAAATCGGATTCCCCCTGCAGACTTTGCTAAAATGCCCCTTTTTCTTACATTTGAAGCATGTAGCGTCCTTCGCTGGGCATCGTTGTCTGGGGTGCTTGGCCTGGCCGCAGAAGTAGCATTTCGGGCCTCGAGACATTGCCGCTGGAGTAGGACTCCTGGGTGAACTTCTGTGTGGGGACTCCGGCGGTGTAGAGCTGGTCTGAGACCTGGATGGGGAAGATGGTTGATTCTAAGATGGCGGCACGCTCGGCACGCACGAGGCGGTGAGGGCCGCATGGCAGGAAGAATAAGAGTCAGAGTTTTTCTGGGCCATGTCCAGCGATCGCGCAGTGGCCACTGCCTTTTTTAAGTCCAGGACCTCCTTCTCCAGCAGTCTCTGCCGGATATAATTCGATTTGAGGCCCGTGATGAAGGAATCGCGGACCAATTCGTCAGAGTACGCGTTGGCCGTCACGGCCTTGCAGTTACAGTCCTGGACCAAGTCCTTTAGGCCCTGTAAGAAATCGTCCATTGATTCCTCAGGTTGCTGCCTGCGTGTAGCCAGCAGATATCTGGCGTACACTTCATTTACTGGCCTCTGGTATTGGGCCTTCAGGATAGTGATAGCCTCCGTGTAAGAGGTGGCGTCCCGGATGAACGAATAAATCCGATGACTAACGCGAGTAGTCAGTAGACTCAGTTTATCTACCTCGCTAGCGGATGAGGCCCCCGCGAAGAGTTCGAAGCATTTGAGCCAGTGTCCAAATTGATTTGATGCTTCAGCAGAATGTGGATCCAAGTCCAGACGCTTTGGTTTTAGGAGTCGATCCATCCTAGTATTCTTCAGTGATTAAAATTGATGTGCCTTCAATAACCACAAAACTAGAAGTTATAGACTTTAACAAGTTGGCTTTTAATCACGAAGATCAGAGCTAACATCTCAACACCGACTGGCTCACAGGAATGAGTCATACAGATCCTGGGATCTTTAAGTAAGAGAAGTCAGGGGCGGAGCCAAGAGCCAAGACCTGGAATCTTCCAGGTTAGTCAGGAAAGAGGAAGTGAAACTATACACCATGTGGGGAGGGTAATATACATGAGTGCAAAACGAATACAGGCAAGACAAACAGATTTCATTACACCCATGTGCCTTAATTTTGCACGCTAATCTCTTATGCGGGACCTTATCGAAAGCCTTCTGAAAGTCCAAATACACCACATCCACTGGTTCTCCCTTATCTATTTTACCAGTTACATCCTCAAAAAATTCCAGTAGATTAGTCAAGCATGATTTACCTTTTGTCCGATCCAGTCACTGCTTTCCAAGTGCTCTGCTATTACATCTTTTATAATGGACTCTAGCATTTTCCCCACTATCGATGTCAAGCTTACCGGTCTATAATTCCCCGCCTTTTCTCTACCACCTTTTTTGAATAGTGGGGTAACATTAGCTACCCGCCAATCCATGGGTACCGTTCCAGAGTCTATCGAGTTCTGGAAGATGACCAGCAATGCATCTACTATTTCTAGGGCCACTTCCTTAAGTACCCTGGGATGTAGATTATCAGGCCCTGGGGATTTATCGGCCTTCAGTCCCATCAATTTTCCTAACACCATTTCCCTACAAATAATGATTTCTTTCAGTTCCACCCTTTCATCAGACCCTATGTTCCCCGGCATCTCTGGGGGGTTATTTGTGTCCTCCTTTGTGAAGACAGAACCAAAATATGTATTTAGTTGGTCTGCCATTTCTTTGTTCCCCATTATAAATTCCCCCGATTCTGACTGCAAGGGACCTACGCTTGACTTCACCAATCTTTTTCTCTTCACATATCTATAAAAGCTTTTACAGTCAGTTTTTATGTTCTCTGCAAGCTTACTCTCATATTCTATTTTCCCTTTCTTAATTAATCCCTTTGTCCTCCTTTGTTGAATCCTAAACTGCTCCCAATCCTCAGGATTATTGCTTTTTCTGGCCAATTTATATGCCCTCTCCTTGGACCTTATGCTATCCCTAATTTCCCTTGTTAGCCATGGTTGGGTCACCTTTTTTGTTTTATTTTTATGCCAAACTGGGATGAACAAATTCTGTAGTTCATCCATTCGGTCTTTGAATGTTTGCCATTGCCTATCCACCGTCAACCCTTTGAGTGCCATTCCCCAATCAATCCTACCCAACTCGCTCCTCACACCATCATAGTTTCCTTTATTTAAATTGAGGACCCTAATCTCCGAGTCAACTACTTCATTCTCCATCTTAATGAAGAATTCGATCATATTATGATCGCTCTGACCCAAGGGGCCTCTTACAACAAGATTGCTAATTAATCCTTTCTCGTTACATAATACCCAGTCTAAGATGGCCTGATCTCTGGTTGGTTCCTCAACATATTGGTCCAGGAAACCATCCCATAAACACTCCAGGAATTCCTCCTCCACAGTATTGTTACTCATTTTGTTGGCCCAATCTATATGTAGATTAAAGTCACCCATGATGACTGCTGTGCCCTTATTGCACGCTTCTTTAATTTCTCTTTTAATGCCATCCCCAACCTCCGCCTTACTGTTTGGAGGTCTATAAACCACTCCCACTAACTTTTTTTCCCCTTAGTATTTCTCAATTCTACCCATACAGATTCCACCTCATCAGAGCTAATATCCTTCATTACAATTGTGTTAATCCCTTCTTTAACCAGTAATGCTACCCCACCTCCCTTTCCTTTTTGCCTATCTTTCCTGAATATCGAATACCCCTGGATGTTGAGTTCCCAGTCCTGGCCTTCCTTGAGCCACGTTTCCGTAATCCCAACCAAATCGTATTTGTTTACTTCTATTTGCGCAGCCAATTCATCCACCTTATTACAAATGCTCCTCACATTAAGACACAAAGCCTTCAGGCTTGTTTTTTTAACGCTCTTAGACCTATTAGAATTATTATTAGAATCGTAACCTGGATTACGATGGGGTGCCGTAAGGGCCACATGTGTGCAGTCAACGACGCCCTGCACCCTTGGAAAGCCTGCCAGATTAGCTAATCCAACCGCACGTGCCGTGACACTTGTTTGATCCTAGGAGAAATGGATGAGATTGTGCACGATGGCAAAGAGGGCATCAGTTACCTGCGTGATGCAAGTGTGTGCGGCCACCTGGGATATGCCGCTGATGTCTGCTGCTGATCCCTGGAATGAGCCTGAAGCAAAAATGTTGAGTGCGGTGGTGTTTTTGACGACCACTGGTAAGGGGTGTCCGCCTGCTCCTCTGGGCTCCAGGTCTTGCTGCACCATTGCGCAGATGTCACCCACAACCTCTCACGAAAGTCAGAGCCGCCTTTGGCACTGCTGCTCACTCATGTTGAGGTAGCTGGTCCTCTGTCTGTAGACTCTGTTTGGGGGGTATCTCCTGCACCGACGGGCTTCCATGGGCTGGCACCTTCTGGCCTGTGCAGCTTCAGGTGGGTGAGCAGCAGCTTGGCGCTCCTATTGTTGCCGCTGCTGTTGGTGCTTCTGTTGTTCATGCCTTCTGCTGCTGCCGCGGCTGGTCTTTGTCCTCATCTGATGTCCAGGAGGCAAGGAAATAAATGGTTCCCATGCTTCTGGTATATGCCTCAGTTGAGGAAGCGCTCAGTCAAGGTGGCGAGAGGGGTTTCCCAGGTCACACTGGAGATGGGTGTCAGGCTCCAAACTTCCACAGCTATGGTTATGCCTGCTAACAGTTCCCCCAGACCTGAGACAATAAAGTCCTGCCACCTGCAAATGATGACTGATCAAAGCTCCTATTTAATGGTGGAGCTGCAGCTGATAGTTAGCTATCCAATTGTGCTCCCGCCAGGTTTCACCGTTGTGTTTCAGAGGAGACATGAATCATGTGGGAAACGTGTTCAAATTGGAAAGGCCTCTCAAAATGAGATTATAGAGGCAGTTTAGTGGTTGTAAAGGGCCTTAAGGGCCTATCCCATCTCTTGGAGGCGGGATGGAGACGGGATCAGAAACCACGTATTTGGGAAAATTGCTTAGAGCCGGGATGGAGGCGGGGTCGGGCCTGCCCGCCACTTTTTGCAATTTTAACACCCCACACGCCTCCATTCCCACCTCCTTGGGCCTGGCAAAATCCAGCCTTAAATGACAAAAGGTATGATTGTACAAGGCAGAAGGAGATGGTAATGGGACAAGTAAAGAAACAAAAGATGGGTCAAGAAGAGGTGTACATATGCATAGCAGAATCGAGCTTACATTGACCTTCATTGGAACTGTGTAAGATGCTGGGGACGGAGAGGTCGGAGTGGGAGTGGAGCGGAGAAAAAAGATACTCTCTTTTGTTCCCTTCTGTTGTAAAGGAAATAGCCATATTCCAAGAGATACACCATCCTATGAACGGAATTTTGACTTTATCAAAACATGAAAACTGGGTTTAAAAATCTAAAAGCCTCAATGACACAGACTGTAAACAGAATACAGGCTTTTGAGATAAGATCAGTTGTTAACACAAAGCTGTAAACACCATACAAGCTTTTGAAATGGGGATGGGTTGTTGACAATGAAACAATGGTCCTATTGAAGCAAACCATTGGCGCTTCCAGAAAGTCTAAGCTTTGGAAGGAACACAATAAGATTTACCCAGTTGAATTGTTTTAAACAAACACTTTGTAAACAGGCATATGAAAGGGCATAATGGTATAATGTATCATAAAACAACACTTCGGGAAACAGAAACTCAGAACATTAAAGAACCATATGCCTTCATAAATATCACATCAAATGAAACAAGGAGACACAACGTCTATAATATAACCATTGAGGTAGCTAGGGGGACAATGGTGCATCCGGTTGAAGTGTTTTCAATTTACATGTTGTAAAATATACAAACAGAAGACTTTGTAGATATGATATCAATAGATGCACCAAGCAATCACATGTTTTTTGTATTGAACTTGGAACACATAGGAGACGCAAAGTCTGCTTCCAACCAGCTAAGGTGATTTAAGAAATGAATAGAAGGCCTTCATAAGAATGGCATCAAATAAATACATCTGTTATAACCATTTTTATGATAAGCTTTGAACACCTACATAGCAGACAGAATTCTGCAAGCTAACAGCTGAATTGACAGTAAGAATAGAAAAAAAGTCAACAGAAATATGACTAGAGATAATTAGCTTACATCAGCAGAAAACTTCACAGGATATACCACTGAGAATGGGTATAAAATATAGAACTTTCAGATAGGAAGCCAGAAGTCGCTGAAAGGGGCAAAGCGATTCTCTCACTCTTCAGAGGCAGGCTCTGTAAGTTTTTAACTCTTTGAGTCTCGGGGATCAAAAGGGTACTTTTATTTGATTTTGATGGATATCCTGGTTTAGAAATAAGTAAGAAATGTAAAAATGTAATGAAGTTAAGATTTGAGAATAAGGATCTCTGAGAATAAGAATTGTAAGCTATTTGTATTTTGAACTGTTAAAGTTGAGATTGACTCACCAGCTGTTAACTACATGTTGGTTCTTTAATAAATCTATATATTTTTAGAATTGTCTCACAGAGTACTTCTGTATCAAACTCGCAAACTCAGTCTCTGTACACTCTTTGGTGAGGAGTTACAGAATTCTGGGGGAGTATTCCAGACCCTCATAATATCCAGAAGGTTACAGTCTAGTTAAGCTTATTAAAAGTGCTCTCTGGAGGACGGTAATATCCTCAAGTTGTTCCTTTCCTTTAGGGAGAGATAGTCTGGACCTTTAGACCCAATTAAGCGTCTTATAGGATTCGGCTATCTCTAACTTTAGTTGAAGGTGAACGTCTAGGGAATACGCCTGATCCAGGGTAGCCTGAAAAGGGCTAGGACTAGTAATTATGCCTTCACTGTTTGCCTCCTGCTCCATCAAGATAGAAAAAAAGAGAATCCTCATAGGAAACCTCACATTGCTCTATGGCATCTCGTACGGTGGGTGGGACTGAAAATGTGCTAGTGACCAGATATTTCCTCACTCTGATAGTTTGAAGTGTAGCTAAGTATCTCTAAAACAAAAACAACATCCAAAATATGGAAGCTGACCTGAGAAATAGATAAACATTTTCCAGGCAGTAAGAACAGTTCAGCTCATCGGGAAGGCTATGCTGCATTTATCAGTGTGCAAGTTATAGCCATGGAAATTATGTCTAATGCGGCATGCATGTCATTTCTTTATGTGCACCAGCGCAGGTCCAGACACGGAGGTAGCCCCTCCCATCTGGACTGGCAATTTTGGAGGCAAGAAAAATGCATGTAACATTAGCAGAAACATCTCCCACCCAAAAATATACTCCTTAAAACTTGCTCTTCTATCTTGCTAAAAACAGCTCAGATTTTTAGCCCCACTGAGACTCTATAATGTGCTACTGAGGCAATATTATAGAATCATTGAAAGAGACCAATTGACCCATCATGCCTGTGTTGGCTCTTTGGTGGAGCTATTCAATTAGCCCCACTCCCCTGCTCTTTCCCCAGAGCCCTGTATTTATTTTCCATTCAAGTGTTTATCTAATTCTCATTTAAATGTTACTATTGCATCTGCTTCCACCACCCTTTCAGGTGGTACATTCCAGATCACAACAACTCGCTGTATAAAAAAATGTTTAGCCATGCCGCCTCTGGTTCTTTTGACAATCACCTTATATCTGTGTCTTCTGGTTACCAACCCTTCTGCCACTAGAAACAGTTTCTCCTTATTTACTTTATCAAACCCATTCATGATTTTGAACACCTCTATCAAATTTCCTATTAACCTTCTCTGCTCGAAGGAGAACAATCCCAGCTGCTCCAAACCCTCCACATAACTGAAGTCCCTCATCATTGGTACCATTCTAGTAAATCACTTCTGTGCCCTCTTCAAGGCCTTGAATTCTTTCCTAAAGTGCAGTGCTCAGAATTGAACATAATGGGGCAGTAATTCCTCCCCAAACGCGTGAGTACGGAAGGGGTACTCACGCGTCTGGCCGGAGGAAATGCCGGTTTTCAGCATGCACAGCGCATGCACTGAAAACCGGCATTTCCTCTCCTCTAACCCAAGAGTTGAAGAGGCTAGCGCGTGCGCTGTAGGGGGCAGCGCGTGCGTCTTGGATTTCCTCTGTTTTGGGGGATTTGCGCATGTGTAAAGGCCTCCGGTCTTTACGCTTGTAAAAAGCACACGTAAGTATTTATTTTTACAGGTAAGTGGTGTTTTAGTGCAATTTAGAATTTTTTTCCCACAGGTTTATTATTTTAAAGAATCTACAATAAGGTAAGTTTAGTTTTGGACCCTTTTTATTAAAAATTTATTTTTTTCAAAAAAAAAAATTTTTGTTTAAATTATTTTTTTAAACTTATTTATACTTAATTTAATGATTGGGATGTTTTTTAAATTTTTATTTAAAGTTTAAATAGTGTTTTGGGCCCCCGTAGTTTTCATGAGTTTGACAGTTCTTACTCTCAAACTCATGAATGAACCTTCCCCTCCCGATTGGTTGTACAGTGCTCACCTGATCCCAGCCGGCACATCGCACTAACTACGCCGCTGGATCAGGTAAGCACTGCGCGCTGACATCTGAACCGGGCCTGTGACAGGAAATGCAAGCAGGCCCGGGCTTCAGATGTCAGCGTGCAGGGTGAGTGCAGATCGGGGGCTTGCACGCGCGGCAAGCCACCGACACCAAGTTCTGGGCCATTAATCCAGCTGAGGTCTAACCAGTGTTTTATAAAGGCTTCGCATAACTTCCTTGCTTTTGTTCTCTATTGCTCTATTAATAAAGCCAAGGATCTCATATTCCTTTTTAACAGGCTTCTCAACTTGTCTTTCCACCTTCAATAATTTGTATACATACATTCCCAGGTCTCTCTGTTCCTGCACCCCCTTTAATATTATACTATTTATTTTCTATTGCTTCTCCTCGTTCTTCCTACCAAAATGTATCACTTCGCACTTCTCTGTGTTAAATTTCATCTGCCATGTGTCTTCCCATTTCACCAGTCGGTCTATGTCCTCCTGAAATCTGGTAGTACCCTACGTCAAGATGGCGGCCATGACGGTCCGGTGCTGAGATCGCTCTCCCTGCTTCGGGCGGCCAGCTCTCGCCGCTCGCTCCCGCAACTGGAGCGAGGTGCTCGGCGAGTCGGGCAGAGGCAGCGCAGCGCGGTGAGCAGCAGCAGCAGCCAAGCCAACCCGCTGGAGCACATCGGCCGGCAGCTCCTCAGCGGGAAGGAATTCCGACTGGGAGGAGGGGAGCCGAGCATGGTGGTCAGAGGCCGACCCACGAAGAGAGAGAAGTAGGCCCCGGGCCGTGGAGCGTGGAGCCGGCGACGGTGAAGAGGAGGCTGAATTGGAGCATTCACATCCCGATGATGTGTTCGGCGAGTCGGGCGGAGGAGCGCAGCGCAACGAGCAGCAGCAGCAGACTCACGACACGCTGCAGCACGTCGGCCGGCAGCTCCATTTCGGGTAACTCGCAGTCCGGATGGGAGGAGGGGAGCCGGGCATGGTGACCAGAGCAGGAGAAGCAGGCCACCACACGTGGAGCCAGCAACAGCGAGGAGGAGGCCGCGGTGAAGAGAAGGACGGAGCGGCTGAGGGACATCGTGCTCCCACTGCCACGGGAAGCCATTGTATTGACTCTGAACGCGGCGCTGTATGTAGAGCTGACGCGTCCCTACGGGGAACAAGCATTCCATTGTACTTGTTACATATGGCAAATAAATCTAATCTGAATCTGAGTCTGATTTTACTACATTTCTGAGTTTCGTGTCATCTGCAAACATTGAAATTATGATCTGTATGCCCAAGTCTAGATCATTAATATATATCAATAAGAGCAGTGATCCTAATACTGACCCCTGCAGAACACCACTAGATACCTCCCTCCTGTCTGACAAACAACTGTTCACCACTACTCTGCTTTCAGTCCCTTAGCCAATTTTGTATTTGTGCTGCCACTGACCATTTAATTCCATGGGCTTTATATGAGTGTAATGTCCAATTTTGGTTCCCATGTTTACAACACTGATGGGCCTTCAATAACCACAAAACTAGAAGTTATAGACTTAAACAAGTTGGCTTTTAATCACTAAGATCAGAGCTAACATCTCAAGACACCAACTGGTTCACAAGAATGAGTCATACAGATCCTGGGATCTTTCTGTAAGAGAAGCCAGGGGCGGAGTCAAGAGCCAAGACCTGGAACCTCCCAGGTTAGTCGGGAAAGAGGAAGTGAAACTATACACAGTGGGTGAGGATAATATACATGAGTGCAAAACGAATACAGGATCAAGACAAACAGATTTCATTACATTCACCCCTTCTATAGATTTAGTCCATCGGGGTGATGTTTCTTAAAAGTTGGTAATAGTGAGTCTGTCAGGAGGTTTTGCAGTTCTCAGTGATCGGCGCAAAGCCGGTTGGGGTGCCTCTAGGGGAGTGGATTCTGGTTCCTCCGCTGTCCGGGCCTCCGCAGTGTCTTCCAGGTTATCTGCAGTGTCCTCCAGGTTAAAGTTGGGTATTGATACCTCTGGGCGTCCTGTCTCTTTGTAGTGTAGGTCTTCATCGGGTAGTCTCCCATCGTTCTCTCCACTCCCCGAGGGAGCGAGGTCTTTTATGGAAATTGTGTCCTCTCGCCCGTCAGAGTATTCGATATAGGCGTACTGAGGGTTTGCATGGAGGAGCTGTACCTTTTCCACAAGGGGGTCTGTTTTATGGCCTCTCACGTGCTTCCGCAATAGTGCTGTCCCCGGAGACGTCAGCCACGCGGGTAGAGATATGCCCGAGGTGGATTTCCGGGGAAAACGAACATCTTTTCGTGAGGGGTAGCGTTAGTGGCAGTACATACCAGAGACCTTATGGAGTGGAGCACGTCTGGGAGGACTTCCTGCCAGCGGGAGGTCGGAAGGCCTTTTGACTTTAAGGCTAACGTGACAGCCTTCCAAACAGTAGCATTCTCCCTTTCCATTTGCCCATTATCCCGGGGGTTGTAGCTAGTGGTTCTGCTAGTGGCTATCCCCTTCGAGAGCAAGAACTGGCGCAGCTCGTCACTCATGAATGACGTCCCCCTATCGCTGTGTATGTAGTTCGGCATGCCAAACATGCAGAATAGATTACAGAGACACTTGATGACCGTGGCACTGGTCATGTCTGGGCAGGGAATCGTGAAGGGGAAGCGGGAATATTCATCAATGATATTGAGGAAGTATACGTTACGGTCGGCAGAGGGAAGGGGTCCCTTGAAGTCCAGACTTAGGCGCTCGAATGGCCGTGTAGCTTTGATAAGGTGTGCACGGTCAGGCCGGTAGAAACAAGGCTTGCATTCCACACAGATGCAGCAGGCTCTGGTCATTGCCCTGACCTCCTCGATGGAGTGGGGCAGATTGCGGGACTTTATAAAATGGTATAGTCGGGTGACCCCTGG
The DNA here is from genome assembly GCF_052327205.1 of Somniosus microcephalus. Classification (NCBI taxonomy): domain Eukaryota; kingdom Metazoa; phylum Chordata; class Chondrichthyes; order Squaliformes; family Somniosidae; genus Somniosus; species Somniosus microcephalus. The sequence continues at coordinate 147,340,076 of NC_140993.1, forward strand.
GTGACAGAGGTCGTTGTGGAGACCCTGTAATTTGTCCGTATGAATGCTGGCACACATTCCCCGCGATAGGGCGTCTGGGGGTTCATTAAGGGCTCCCAGCCTGTACATAATATCATAGTCGAACGTGGATAGTTCAATCCTCCACCTGAGTATTTTGTCATTCTTGATTTTCCCCCTTTGTTTGTTATTAAACATGAAAGCCACCGACCGCTGGTCGGTGAGCAGGGTGAAACGTTTGCCGGCTAGGTAGTGTCTCCAGTACCGCACTGCCTCCACTATAGCCTGTGCCTCCTTCTCGACAGAAGAGTGCCTGATTTCAGGTCCCTGAAGGGTTCGGGAGAAGAAGGCCACAGGTCTCCCAGCCTGATTGAGGGTTGCAGCTAAGGCAAAGTCTGACGCATCGCTTTTGACTTGAAAGGGAATGTATTCGTCCACTGCACACACTGCAGCCCTTTCAATGTCCTGTTTAATACTGGTGAAAGCCTCCCGAGCTTCAGCTGATAGTGGGAAGGACGTCGATTTAATGAGGGGTCGGGCCTTATCAGAGTAATTGGGCACCCATTGGGCATAATACGAAAAAAATCCCAGGCACCTTTTTAAAGCTTTGGGACTGTGTGGCAGGGGCAGTTCCTTTAGGGGGCGTAATCGGTCAGGGTCCGGTCCAATTACCCCATCTTCCACCACACAGCCGAGGATACAGAGACGGGTTGTGTTGAAGACACATTTGTCTTCGTTGTAGGTTAGATTCAGCTTTAGGGCAGTTTTAAAATATCTCGCAAGATTTAGATCGTGTTCTTGCTGGTTGTGCCCGCAGATAGTGACATTGTCCAGATAGGGGTAGGTAGCTTGTAGTTTATTCTCGTCAACCATGCGGTCCATCTCACGTTGGAAGACTGAGACCCCATTTGTTACCCCGAAGGGCACTCTGAGAAAATGATAGAGGCGCCCGTTCGCCTCGAAGGCGGTGTATGGGTGGTCCTCCGTTCTAATGGGGAGCTGGTGATACGCGGATTTGAGGTCGATAGTCGAGAAGACTCGGTATTGCACAATCTGGTTGACCATTTCTGATATGCGGGGTAAAGGGTAGGCGTCCAGCTGGGTATAAATATTAACAGTGTGGCTGTAGTCAATTACCAGCCGTTTCTTTTTGCTATTTTTAACTATGACTACTTAGGCACGCCACGGGCTGGTACTGCATTCAATAATGCCTTCCCGCAGGAGTCTGTCCACTTCCGCCTTGATAAAGTGTCTGTCTTCCAGACTGTACCGTCTACTTTTGGTCGCTATGGGCCTACAGTTCGGAGCGAGATTAGCGAATAAAGAGGGCGGGATGATTTTTAAGGTTGATAGGCCACAGACTATGAGTGGCGGCTGGGACCCGCCATATGCTAGCGTGACACTTTCATGGTGGCACTGGAAGTCCAGGCCCAAGATTACATTAACACAGAGTTCTGGCATCACGAGGAGTTTAAAATCCTTGTAGTCTGTGCCTTTTACAGTCAGTGTTACCACACAGTAGCCCAAAATGTCCGAAGTGTGGGGCTTAGCAGCCATAGCAATTCTGCTCCGTGTAGGGGTTACCGTTAATGAGTGCCGCCGTACCAGGCTAGGGTGGATAAAACTCTCAGTACTCCCACAGTCAATTAAACATTTCGTTAAATTCCCGTTTACCTGTATGTCCATCATGGATTTTGTCAACGGGTGTGGCCTGGATTGATCCACCGTGATCGAAGCCACTGTTAGGCCCTGGGCGGCCGTTGAGTCGGGAAAAGATGGCGGATCCCAAGATGGCGGCCCGCACAGCACGCACGAGGCGGTGACGGAGTTGGAAATCGGATTCCCCCTGCAGACTTTGCTAAAATGCCCCTTTTTCTTACATTTGAAGCATGTAGCGTCCTTCGCTGGGCATTGTTGTCTGGGGTGCTTGGCCTGGCCGCAGAAGTAGCATTTCAGGCCTCGAGACTTTGCCGCTGTAGTGGGACTCCTGGGTGAACTTCTGTGTGGGGACTCCGGCGGCGTAGAGCTGGTCTGAGACCTGGATGGGGAAGATGGCTGATTCCAAGATGGCGGCCCCCTCGGCGCGCACGTGGCGGTGAGGGCCGCATGGCCGGAAGAATAAGAGTCAGTGTTTCTCTGGGCCACGTCCAGCGATTGCGCAGTGGCCACTGCCTTTTTTAAGTCCAGGACCTCCTTCTCCAGCAGTCTCTGCCGGATATAATTCGATTTGAGGCCCGTGATGAAGGAATCGCGGACCAATTCGTCAGAGTACATGTTGGCCGTCACGGCCTTGCAGTTACAGTCCCGGACCAGGTCCTTTAGGCCCTGTAAGAAATCGTCCATTGATTCATCTGGTCGCTGCCTGCATGTAGCCAGCAGATGTCTGGCGTACACTTCGTTTACCGGCCTCTGGTATTGGGCCTTCAGGATAGTGATGGCCTCCGTGTAAGAGGTGGCGTCCCGGATGAACAAATAAATCCGATGACTTACGCGAGTAGTCAGTAGACTCAGTTTATCTACCTCGCTAGCGGATGAGGCCCCCGCGAAGAGTTCGAAGCATTTGAGCCAGTGTCCAAATTGATTTGATGCTTCAGCAGAATGTGGATCCAAGTCCAGATGCTCTGGTTTTAGGAGTCGATCCATCCTAGTATTCTTTAGTGATTAAAATTGATGGGCCATCAATAACCACAAAACTAGAGGTTATAGACTTAAACAAGTTGGCTTTTAATCACTAAGATCAGAGCTAACATCTCAACACGCCGACTGGTTCACAGGAATGAGTCATACAGATCCTGGGATCTTTATATAAGAGAAGTCAGGGGCGGAGCCAACAGCCAAGACCTGGAACCTCCCAGGTTAGTCGGGAAAGAGGAAGTGAAACTATACACAGTGGGGGAGGGTAATATACATGAGTGCAAAACGAATACAGGATCAAGACAAACAGATTTCATTACAAACAGTAACAACAACCTGCATTTATATAGCACCTTTAATGTAGTAAAACATCCCAAGGCACTTCACATGAGCGATTACCAACCAAATTTTGACACTGAACCACATAAAGAGATAGTAGGATAGGTGAGGTAGGTTTTAAGGCGTGTCTTAAAGAATGAGAGAGATGTAGAGAGGCAAAAATGTTTAGGAATGGAATTCCAGAGCTGAGGGCCTAGGCAGGTGAAGGCACGGCTGCCAATGGTGGAGTGAAGAAAATCAGGGCTGCTCAAGGCCAGAATTGGAGGAGCACAGAGTTCTCGGAGGGTTTTAAGGCTGGAGGAGGTTGCAGAGATAGAGATATGGGTTTCAGCAGCAGATGAGCTGAGGCAGGGGTGGAGATGGACAACGCTACGGAGGTAGAAGTAGGAGGTCTTGGTGAGGGAGAGGATATGGGGTCCGAAGCTCAACTCAGGTCAAATAGGACACCACACTTGCAAACAGCCTGGTTCATCCTCAGACAGCGGCCAGGGAGAGGGATGGAGCTGGTGGCTAGGGAACGGAGTTTGTGCTGGGACCAAAGACAATAGCTTCATAGTTCCCAATAGTTAATTGGAGGCGATTTCTACTCATCCTATACTGGAAGTCTGATAAGCTCTGTGACAAATCAAAGGCAGTGGAGGGGTCAAGAGAGGTGGGTTGAGGTGGAGCTGGGTGTCATCAGCATACAGCGTATTTACAAAGACCTATAGAGACAATGGCAAAGATTCAGACATTGAGAATCTAGGTGGTTTCAGACGTAGAGCATCAAACCAGAGAGGCTATGGAAATTAGATCTGATCTTATGGAGTGAACAGAAGGATATGAACTACTTTTTTTTAAGAAAGCAGGAAACTGATCAACTGGATGCAAAAATTTCATTTGAGTGGTACTAAGATAGAAGAACATGCACATATGTGCTGTTTTCCATTGTGCTAAACTTACCCTATTTATACCAAGGGATAAGTTCAATGTCAATAGAGCAAATGCGTATGCTCAAGAGTTGTATATTTGCAGTAATTAGAAAATAAGTTGGTTACTTTATCCCTCTGTTGGGACCTACCCAGATAAAGGTCAGTACAGACCATCAAAGTGAAAAGTGCAGTTGCAGTGGTGGGAGATTGACAGCCATGAGAGATGGCAACAGGAAGGGGCAGTAAGCCTTCTGCCAGAGGCCTAGTTTTGACAACACTGCCACAGTGTTATCTATCTTGGAGACACAGCTGGGAAGTCTCAGAAGTAAGTAAGCAATGCTGCCACCTAACTTGGAGACTAACGCCCTGAATTCCCACTGGGTTCTCCTGATAATGGAAAAAGTGTGATGTAAATATGTGTGACTGGAAAATATTACAGGAGTAAGTGCAACACTTACAGGAAGTGCTCACATATGTGACTTTTAATACATTATAGATGAAATAAGGTTGGTTGTACCCTTTGGTACAATTACATAGCAAGATTCAGTGATCTTCCTCAGTCATATGTCCTAGCCCGTACCTTCTACTCTCTGACTCCAATTACTGCCCTCAGTTCCTCCATTGGAAGCTGGTGTTTCAGCCACTGTGCCCCTTTGGTCTTTGCTGTTTAGGATTCTGTCCCAAAACAACTGCAACTTGTACCTCTTTCCCTTCAAAATCCTTCTAAAAATCTATCTCTTCAACTGTACTTTCAGTCCCCCACCCTTTAATCCCTCCTGTCTCCTGCTCTGTATTCTCATCTCCACCATTTTTCTGTGAATAAATAAATTCATGTTGTTGTTGAAATTAGTTAATTATAGAGTACTGATGTTCAACTGTTACATTCTGCATTTTAAGAGATTAACAATAATGAAAATGCTGCAGATGAATCTTTAATGCATTTACTTAAAATCATTTCATTCAAACATGAAGAATTAATGGAGTACCTTGTATGATAATGTGTTTAATTGTGATAATTAGTACTAATTATAAGGGCAGTTTTATGCTGTGAATTGAGACTAATTAAATAAAAGGCCGTCAGCCCATCTGCCTGAGCTGAACTTAGACCCATATCCCAGAAGTGAAAGGCCAAAGTTCACACTGTACCAGTCCTTTCTGATGCCATGTAAACAACTGACCAAGTCTGTCTTTCAGGCCCAGCTCTTGTACGCTGTCAGCAGGAGACACAAGAGTGAACACATGTCAGAAATCCAGTCCACCTGTGCCACTCAATTCTTCAGTCTGAGCTCTAGTACAACTTAAAGTGATATTCAGAATTCAGTCACAAGGAGCAACTCCCCATTTGTTTAAATGTGTCTTTTGTGTTCAGTCAGTGATAAAGTAGATTTGGAGCTAGAAGTCATTAGAGTTTATAATAGATATGGGGGGGTGGGTGGACCTAACACTTTCGGTGCCAAGTTGGGGTCTTAAACTGCTATGCCGCTTTAGCCCACCGTTAGCACAAGGTGCCATCTTGGTAAAGGGGTTGAAGCACGTGTTAGGAATGGCCACCCCGAGGATCGTTAAGGGGCTGATTGACAATTAAATTGCCTGCTAGCACTCATTAAAGAGGCTGCACACCATTTTGGTGGATAACGCTTCATTTAAAGACCTTTCCTAACAGCGAGCAGCTGAACAGGAGTAAACAAGTCGTTGCTGAGGATTTCAAGTGCTATTTGTAGCCATAGAATCATAGAAATTTACAGCACAGAAGGAGGCCATTTGGCCCATCTTGTCCATGCTGGCTGACAAAGAGCTAACCACCCTAATCCCACTTTCCAGCTCTTGGTCTGTAGCCTTGTAGGTTATGGCACTTGAAGTGCATATCCAAGTGCTTCTTAAATGTGATGAGGGTTTCTGCCTCTACCACTCTTTCAGGTAGTGAGTTCCAGACCCCCACCACCCTCTGGGTGAAAACATTTCTCCTCAAATCCCCTCTAAACCTCCGACCAATTACTTAAAATCTATGCCTCCTGGTTATTGACCCTTCTGCTAAGGGAAATAGGTCCTTTCTATCCACTCTATCAGGGCTCCTCATAATTTTATACACCTCAATTAGGTCTCCCTTCAGCCTCCTCTGTTCCAAAGAAAACAACCCCAGCCTATCCAATCTTTCCTCATAGCTAAAATTTCCCAGCCCAGTCAACATCCTCGTAAATCTCTTTTGCACCCCCTCTAGTGCAATCACATCCTTCCTGTAATGTGACCAGAACTGTACGCAGTATTCTAGCTGTGGCCCAACTACATCAAACGCACTACCCTCATCACCATTCTGGTTACCTCCTCAAAAAATTCAATCAAGTTAGTCAGACACGACCTTCCCTTAACAAATCCATGCTGACTATCCCTGATTAATCCGTGTCTTTCTAAATGAAGATTTATCCTATCCCTCAGAATTTTTTCCAATAATTTCCCCACAACCGAGGTTAGGCTGACTGGCCTGTAATTACTCGGTCAATCCCTTTCTCCCTTTTTAAACAATGGTACCACGATAGCAGTCCTCTGGCACCACACCTGTAGCCAGAGAGGATTGGAAAATGATGGTCGGTGCCTCTGCTATTTCCTCTCTTATTTCTCTTAACAGTCTGGGATACATTTCATTCGGACCTGGGGATTAATCCACTTTCAAAGATGCTAAACCCCTTAATACTTCCTCTTTCACTATGTTTATTTCATCTAATATTTCACACATCTCCATCCTGATTGCAATGTCTGCATCGTCCCTCTCTTTTGTGAAAACAGATGCAAAGTATTCATTAAGAACCATACCCATGTCTTCCACTTCCACACACAGGTTACTTTTATGGTCCCTTATAGGCCCTACACTTATTTTAGTTATCCGCTTACTCTTAATGTATTTATAAAACATCTTTGGGTTTTCCTTGATTTTACTTGCCAATAGTTTTTGATGCCCTCTCTTTGCTTTCCTAATTTCCTTTTTAATTTCACCCCTGCACTTTCTATACTCCTCTCGGCTTTCTGCAGTATTGAGTCCTCAGTATCTGTCATAAGCTTCCCTTTTTTTCTTTTATTCTACCCTGTATGCCCCTTGACAACCAGGGAGCTCTAGATTTGTTAGTCCCACCCTTTTTCTTTAAGGGAGCATATTTGCTCTGAACCCTCACTATCTCCTCCTTGAATGCCTCCCACTGCTCTGACACTGATTTACCTTCAAGTTTCTGTCTCCAGTCCACTTTGGCTAAATCACCTCTCAGCTTAGTAAAATTAGCTTTTCCCCAATTGAGAACTTTTATTCCTAGTCTATCCTTGTCCTTTTCCATAACTACCCTAAATCTAACTGAATTATGATCACTACCCCAATATGCTCTGCCACTGATACCCTTTCGACTTGCCCAGCTTCATTCCCTAAAACTATGTCCAGAACCGCCCCCTCTTTTTTGAAGTGATTCCACTTTAAAAGTACTTAATTGGCTGTAAAGCACTTTGAGACGTCCGGTGGTCGCGAAAGGCGCTATATAAAATATAAGTTTTTCTTTCTTTCTTTCTCTCTTGTTGGGCTTGCTATGTACTGGCTAAAAATGTTCTCCTGAATGCATTTTTAAAAATCTGCTCCTCTTATGCCTTTCACATTAATTTTATTCCAGTTAATATTAGGGAAGTTGAAATCCCCTACTATTACTGCCCTATTTTTGCACGTCTCAGAAATTTGCCTACATATTTGCTCTTCTATCTCCCTCTGACTGTTCGGAGGTCTATAGTACACTCCCAGCAGTGTGATTGCCCCTTTTTTTGTTTTTCAGTTCAACCCATATGGCCTCATTTGATGATCCTTCTAAGATATCCTCTCTCCTCACAGCTGTAATTGATTCTTTAATCAATATTGCAACCCCCCTCCTTTTTTATTCCCCTCTCTCTCACCTGAAAACCCTGTAACCAGGAATGTTGAGCAGCCATTCCTGTCCTTCTTTCAGCCATGTCTCAGTAATAGCTATAGGCCTAGAAATTGGGTTGGTAGCGCCGGCGCTGAGCGCCTAAAGAGACCTAGAATTGGGGCGATGCCCTATGTTGGGGCGGTCGCTATGAAGATAGCGACAACTCAGATATTGACTATACATTTAGCGCCTGCGCTAAGTGTTGGCGTGCGCCCGCGAGCGCAAGCAGTTCATGACGTCATTTCAGTGTGCAACGCCTTCTAGGAGAGCCTGAGCGCATATTGGGTGGCGCCCGGAGCCTTAGCGCCCAGCGCTATTAGTGACAGTTCGAGGGAGGGCTAACAGGCCCTTCTCGGAGTAGGGGGGCGCTATTTAAAGGGGACAGCTTTAGTGCAGAATCTTCTGCCACTTGGCCTGCTCATTGCGATCGTTGCTAGACAGAGTTGGCGAGCTAATGTGGAGCGGAGTTCTGGGAATTTAGCTTTACAGTACTTGGGACCTTCAAACCTGTCCGAAGCACTTGCAGCACTACACCTAAAAGCCTTTTGACCAACTGGCATTGGAATGAGAGCTTGTTTGGAGGGCGACGGCCTCATCGCCCAACACTGTGAAGGGGCAGAGAGACGGCGGGAGAGAGGGCCGGGATTGGCCAGAAGGAGGAGGGGCAATGGAGGTCGGCCAATCCGACGGGAAGCTGCGAGGGTCTTTAGGCAGCAGGTGACAAGCCTTGGCATGTTGGAGGAGCAGTGTTTGGGAAGGCTCCGATTCTGGAGGGACATTGTTACTGATCTGTGCCATCTGCTTGGTCAGGACCTGCAGCCGCGTGAACGCTGCAGAACCTCTCTGTCCGTGATGGCTAAACTGACTGATGGCCTCCATTTTTATGCCAACGGATCCTTTCAGTCAGCCACTGGGGACATTGCGACTGTCGCTCAGGTTGCAGTCCACTGTTGCATCCGGCAAGTTACAGATGCCCTTTATAGGCGAAGGCGTCAATTCATTACCTTCCCTCGGACCCTGCACAAGCAGGCGGAGGGCACGCAGGGTGTCGCTTCTATTGCGGACTTCCCCATGGTGCAGGGGGCGAGTGACAGCACACACGTGGCTTTGAGGGCGCCATGCCATCATCCTTAGGACTTCCGCAACCGCAAGGGGTTCCACTCCCTCAACATGCAGCTGGTCTGTGACCACCACCAAATCATCATGGCAGTCACCGCGCATTTCCCAGGGTGCAGCCACGATGCCTTTATCCTGCGGTTGACCTCAGTTTGTGACCTTCTGGAGGGGCTGCCTCGAAGACGAGGCTGGCTTACTGGGGACAAGGGCTATCCTCTCTGGCCATGGCTGATGACAACACTCCGTGTGGCCGACACCCCAGCAGAAGAGCTGATCAGCAGCGGCCATCAGGCGACCAGGCACAGTAAACAGCACACTATTGGTGTTGTCAAAAAGCGTTTCCAATGTCTGGAAGATTCGGGGGGATCCCTGCAGTACTCGCTGCAGCAAGTGGGACACATCGTCGTCGTCTGCTGCATGCTCCACAACTTGGCGAATCGACGCACCCAGCCAATTCCAGCTGTCCCTCAACGACCAGCAGAGCAGGCGGAGGAGGAGGAGTATGAGGAGGAGGAGGAGGAGGAGGAGGAAGAGCAGGTGGAGGAGGAGGAGGCGGAGGAGGAGGAGGAAGAGCAGGCGGAGGAGGAGGAGGCGGAGGAGGAGGAGGCGGAGGAGGAGGAGGAGGAGGAGGAAGAGCAGATGGAGGAGGAGGAGTATGAGGAGGAGGAGGAGGATGAGGAGGAAGAGCAGGCGGAGGAGGAGGAGGCGCAGGAGGAGGAGGAGGAGGAGGAGGAGGAAGAGCAGGCGGAGGAGGAGGAGGCGGAGGAGGAAGAGCAGGCGGAGGAGGAGGAGGAGGAGGAGGAAGATGGAAGGGCTGCTGAAAGTGGAAGGGCCATACGTCAGAGGCTCATCTGGACTCGTGTCGAGACCCCTGTGGCGGAATGATGAGAGTCTTAACTCATGCGCACTTTGGATGTTTGAGGGCCTCTGAATGCCAGCATCACTGAAACTAGTCACATGCACCATGCCACATTGAAACTTCTGTTTATTGGCACAAAAGTCTTTCATTACAGCTAAACAACATAATGTCAACAGAAACCATAACTTTCAAAATAACTGTGAACTGTTCGGCCAAGCCGCAAAACTCACCAAACCTTCTGCAAATATAACAACAGGTGAGGGTGTCCTTGAATTTGGACAAACAAACGTCTCAGCACCTTCCTCTACAACTGGCCCCTTGATGGAGAACACTTCTCTTTCACGCCCGGCCCCTTCCCTCCCTGCTGCTCCTACGTAATTGGACCCCAGTGGCGGCCTCAAGGCTGGGGGACGCCTGCTGACTGTCTGGAAGCACAGAAGCCCCTGAGGGACGGCCTGGCCGACATCTGGGCTTGGAGGGTGCGGACGCAGGATGCTTGATGTGACCATGGCTGGAAGCAGTGTGGCCTGCAGGTGGTGGCAGCTGCAATGCAGGCGTCCCAGCGCTGGCATGTGCAATGGTCTCCTGCCGAGAGAAGACACCTGCACCATGGTCGGACGACACACTGGCTATCTGAGGGGAGCGGCTCGGCTAATCCGCCACAATCGCATGCTCCACTGATTCCTGGCCTTGTATGGGACTGGAAGGGCCCGGGGTGATCCTAACTGATGCAGAGAGGGTGGCTACAGTGAGAGATCGCGTTGCGTCAATCTGGCTGTGGAGGAGCCCAGCAAGTGACTGCGTGGCAACAGTGAGGGCCTGTGTGCCAGGTGCCAGTGCTTCAGCGAAGGCCTGGACAGTTCTTCCCATTGCTTCGGACAAGGCAGGTGCTGACCGCTCCACTGCCTCGGACAAGCCCTGCACAGACCTTTCCAGGGATTGTCCGAAGCCCTGAACAGTCCTTTCCATAGCCGACTCAAAGCCGTGGACAGTCCTCTCCATTGTTGGGCCGAAGCCCTGGATAGTCCTGTCCATTGTTGCCCCGAAGCCCTGGATAGACCTGTCCATTGTTGCCCCGAACACCTGGAGAGTCCTGTCCATTGTTGCCCCAAAGCCCTGGAGAGTACTCTCCATTGTTGCCCCGAAGTCCAACATACTCTTAGCCAATGAATCTATTGACTCAGGCATCTTCTCGACTGCAGCCATCGGCTCCGTGTGTCTGACCCGGGCCTGTTTGCTCATCTCAGCCAGGCGACGCACCTCATCTGCACTCTGTGCAGCAGTCATCACGACCTGCCTTGCCCTCCGGGGAGACGGTGGCCGAACTTGCCTATCCCCCGTGCGTTGCTGCATGCCGCTTGGTCCGGCAACTGTTTCATCCTCAGAGCCCCCCCCCCTCCCCTCCAGGGGACTACTATCCCCAGTCTGTAGATGTGTCAGCTCCCCGGATTCTGCAACGGCTGGTCCGGATTCCTCCTGGTCCTCGCCTCCGGTGGCACTGGCTCTGGCAGCTTCAGTGCGTTGAGCCCGAGTTGGTGCTGCTTCATCTGAAAGTGGGAGGTGGAAGAGTGGCTTTAGCAAAAGGACAGCTTTGCTGAAAGGCATGCCAGATTGCGGCAAGGCTCTGACATGGCTGCACACTGAGGATGCATGCTGGCGGGGGGACCAAGTGGAAGGCAACAGGTGAAAAAGGTGAGAGTCTTACCCTCGCTGTCGGTAATGGGGTCGGCAGATGCAGTGGTCACAGGACCAGACAGACGTCCTCCAAGTATCTGGTGCACTCTCTCCTCCAGATCCGTGAGAGTGACCACTTGTGGAGGTCCGCCACCAGTTCGACGCTGCTCCTTTCGGATCATCGCCAGCTTGGACTGCAGGGGAAAGAAGGGGAAGTTCTGTAACATGATGCCTTGAGAGATCATCGCATGCCCCCATGGTGCAAGAGCCCTTACATGAGGCCTTGAGACATCATCGCATGCCCCCCATGGTGAAAGAGCCCTTACATGAGGCCTTGAGACATCATCGCATGCCCCCCATGGTGCAAGAGCCCTTACATGAGGCCTTGAGACATCATCGCATGCCCCCCATGGTGCAAGAGCCCTTACATGAGGCCTTGAGACATCTGTCCATGTGTGTGCCAGAAAGGGCCATGGGTGCATGCTGACAGATGGCCATTGGGGCATCATTGCAGCAGGGTGCCCGAAGTCAGCTGCAGATGGAGGGAATCAGAAGTTTGCTAAACCATCACTCACCCTAACGATCCGTGTGAGGTCGTTGAATTTCTTCCTGCACTGAACAGGGGTCCTGGTCGCCATGCTGCTGGAGTTGACCCTCACAGCAACCTCCCTCCAAGATCGTCGGTAAGCCTTCTGATTCGGCCTCTTGCCATTATCCGGATACAGGACCTCTCGACGGCGTTCAACTGCAGCCACCAACTGGTCCAGAGCCTCAGTGCTGAAGCGCTCTGCTCTCTGTCTAACCTTCTCCATGCTGAACAAGTTTGTAACGCCAGACAAGGGCAAGCGCCGAATCTGAGGCCTACAGAGCATTGGGTGTTGAAGCTCAGGCTGACTGACCCACCCCTTTAAGAGCCGGCCGGCGCCTGGAGGTCTCGTGGTTTCCCGTAGTTGAGATCACCTGCGCTGCGCCCGTCCGCATCGATATTGAGTAGCGCCTGAACTTTTGCGCCTTAAGAGCACCGTGTAACGGCTGAATTAGCGTCTCAATCCCCTTTGGGGGCGATGCAACCCAATATCTTGCCAGGCAGCGATAACTTTCGTCTGGCTATAAACTTAGCGCTCTGCTAGTTCTAAGGCCTCAAGCGAGGCTATACCCAATTTCTAGGCCATAATATCATACTCCCATGTGTCTATCTGTACCCTCAGCTCATCTGCTTTATTCCCTAGACTCCTTGCATTGAAGTATATACTGTTTAGCACTGCCAAACTTCCTTGTTGTCTATTTCCTAGCCTTTGTTTTCTCTGCCTTCCAAATTCGCTTACTTATTTTCTGCCTTCCATTTCCAGCTTTGCTTCTCTCCCTTCTGAATCCACTCTCAGGTTCTCAACCCCCTGCCAAGCTAGTTTAAACCCTCCCCAACAGCACTAGCAAACCCCACCACGAGGATATTGGTTCCAGTCCTGTTGAGTGCAACCGGTCCAGCTTGTATAGGTCCCACCTCCCCCAGAAACGGCCCCAATGTCTCAGGAATCTAAAGCCCTCCCTCCTGTACCATCTCTCCAGCCACGCATTCATCTGCTCTACCCTCCTGTTTCTGTACTCACAAGCACCTGGTGCCGGGAGTGATCCGGAGATTAGTACCTTTGAGGTCCTGCTTCTTAATCTCTTTCCTAGCTCCCTGAAAGCTGGCTGCAGGACCTCATCCCTCTCTGTACCTATAGAAACATAGAAAAATAGCAGCAGGAGTAGGCCATTCGGCCCTTTGAGCCTGCTCCGCCATTCAATATGACCATGGCTGACCCTCTATCTCAATACCATATTCCCGCTCTCTCCCCATACCCCTTGATGCCTTTTGTGTCTAGAAATCTATCTATCTCCTTCTTAAATATATTCAGTGACTTGGCCTCCACAGCCTTCTGTGGTAGAGAATTCCACAGGTTCGCCACCCTCGGAGTGAAGAAATTTCTTCTCATCTCAGTCTTAAAAGTCCTACCCCGTATCCTGAGACTGTGACCCCTCGTTCTAGACCCCCCCCAGTCAGGGAAAGCATCGTTCCTGCATCCAGTCTGTCTAGCCCTGTCAGAATTTTATACGTTTCAATGAGATCCCCTCCCATTCTTCTAAACTCTAGTGAATACAGGCCTAGACGACCTAATCTCTCCTCATGACAGTCCTGCCATCCCAGGAATCAGTCTGGTGAACCTTTGCTGCACTCCCTCTATGGCAAGTATATCCTTTCTTAGGTAAGGAGACCAAAACTGCACACAGTACTCCAGGTGTGGTCTCAACAAGGCCCTGTACAACTGCAGTAAGACATCCTTGCTCCTGTACTCAAATCCTCTTGCAATGAAGGCCAACATACCAGTTGCCTTCCTAACTGCTTGCTGCACCTGCATGTTTGCTTTCAGTGACTGGTGTACAAGGACACCCAGGTCCCTCTGTACATCAACATTTCCCAATCTATCACCTTTCTACCTTTCTGTTTTTCCTACCGAAGTGGATAACTTCACATTTATCCACATTATACTGCATCTGCCATGTATTTGCCCACTCACTCAACTTATCTAAATTGCCTTGAAGCCTCTTTGCATCCTCTTCACAACTCACAATCCCACCTAGTTTCGTGTCATCAGCAAACTTGGAAATATTACATTTGGTTCCCTCATCCAAATCATTGATGTATATTGTGAATAGCTGGGGCCCAAGCACTGACCCCTGGGGAACCCCACTAGTCACCGCCTGCCACCCCGAAAAAGACCCATTTATTCCTACTCTCTGTTTCCTGTCTGTTAACCAATTTTCAATCCATGCCAGTATATTACCCCCAATCCCATGTGCTTTAATTTTGCACACTAACCTCTTATGTGGGCCTTCTGAAAATCCAAATACACCACAGCCACTGGTTCTCCCTTATCTATTCTACCAGTTACATCCTCCAAAATACTCCAGTAGGTTTGTCAAACACGATTTCCCTTTCATAAATCCAGGTTGACTTTGTCTAATCCGTTGATATTTTCTAAGTGTCCTGTTATCACATCCTTTATAATAAACTCTAGCATTCTCCCTGCTACTGATGTTAGGCTAACCGATCTGTAGTTCCCTGTTTTCTCTCTCCCTCCTTTTTAAAATAGTGGGGTTACATTTGCCACCCTCCAGGAACTGTTCCATAATCTATAGAATTCTGGAAGATGACAACCAATGCATCCACTATTTCCATGGCTACCTCTTTTAGTACTCTGGGATGCAGATTATCAGGTCCTGGGGATTTATCAGCTTTCAGTCCCATTAATTTCTCCAGCACTATTTTTTTACTAATACTAATTTCCTTTTATTCCTCCTTCTCACTAGACCCTTGGTTCCCTCGCATTTCTGGGAAGTTATTTGTGTCCTCTTCCGTGAAGACAGAACAAAAGTATTTGTTTAATTGCTCTTCCATTTCCTTGTTCCCCATTATAAATTCTCCCATTTCTGACTGTAAGGGACCTACATTTGTCTTCACTAATCTTTTTCTTTTTACATACTTGTAGAAGCTTTTACAATCCGTTTTTATGTTCCTTGCAAGTTTCCTCTCATATTCTATTTTTCCCCTCTTAATCAATCTCTTGGTCCTTTTTTGCTGAACTCTAAGCTGTTCCCAATCCTCAGGCTTGCTACATTTTCTGGCGACTTTATATGACTCCTCTTTGGATCTAATACTAACCTTAATTTCTTTTGTTAGCCATGGTTGGGCCGCTTTTCCTTTTGTGTTTTTGCGCCAGAAAGGAATGTATAACTGTTGTAATTCATGCATTCATTCCTTAAATGTTGTTGGTACCGATGTGAACCACGACCTCTGCCTGTTCACCTTCCCCCCTCAGAATGTCCTGCAGCCATTCAGTGACATCCTTGACCCTGGCACCAGGGAGGCACCAGGGAGGCAACATACCATCCTCCAGTCATGTCTGCATCCACAAAAACACCTATCTGTTCCCCTAACCAATGAATCCCCATCACTATTTCTCTTCCACTCTTCTTCCTCCCCACCTGTGCAGCTGAGCCACCCATGGTGCCGTGGACTTGGCTCTGGCTGCACTCCCCAGAGGAATCTTTCCCTCACCAGTATCCAGAACTGAATACTGGTTAGCGAGCGAGATGCACTCAGGGGACTCCTGCACTACCTGCCTGATCCTCCTCTTCTGTCTGGTGGTCACCCATTCCCTCTCTGCCTGTATACTCTTAAGCTGTAGGGTGACCACAGGAGAAGTACAAGAAGGTACATAAGGTGACGGAGAGTAGTTCAGACGAACAGAAGAGTGATACAGACTCCGGAAGCAAGGAGCTGGGTTGTCTGAAATTACATAATGTGATCAAAACGGAGGATCACCAAACTATCTGGGTCACGCTCAAGATAGCAGGAGTCCAAGTGAAAATGGAATTGGACACAGGATCAGCCCTAACAGTCATAAACCAAAGGGACTACAAGCGGCTATTCTCACATATACCCTTGAGAGATACAAAGATTGTCTTGAAAACTTACACGGGGCAAAAAGTCTACCCCAAAGGAAAAATAAGGGTGAACGTTATATATAATGGCAAGGAAACACCAAAAATGGACCTATATGTATTGCCAGATGGAGGACCACCACTACTAGGACGTGAATGGATCCAGAAGATACAGCTAGATTGGCATTCCATAAAGGCACTGACTGTGGCTGACAAAAAGGATGACGACATCACACCTGGGCGACTGTCAAAGATCCTAACTGACGTGAAAGAAGTGTTCGAGCAAGGACTCGGAACACTAAAAGGCATGACAGCGATGATTAAAATTGAAGAAAACGCAAGCCCAAAATTTTTTAAGGCCAGACCGGTAACTTATGCGATCCCCCCAGCCGTCAAAGTAGAGCTGGAGAGTCTGGAACGTTCAGGTTTACTGTCCAAGGTAGGCTGGAGCGAGTGGGCTACACCCATCGTCCCTCTGATGAAAAAGTCATTGAGCAGCACACCTGGGGAACCAAGGAAGGTTCGCATCTGTGGGGACTTTAAGGTAACAGTGAACCCGGTCCTTCACGCTGTACAATATCCACTTCCGCGGATTGAAGATATTTTCGCCTCGCTATCTGGAGGGAAACGCTTCACTAAGATTGATCTGGCACAGGCGTATCTGCAAATGGAGGTAGAAGAAGCATCAAAAAAAAAAACCTCACAATGAACGCCCATAAAGGTCTCTACCAATACAAGCGGCTGGTATTCGGGATAGCATCAGCTCCGGCTATTTGGCAGAGGGCAATGGAACAAGGCCTGCAAGGGATCCCAGGGACCCAGTGTTATTTGGACGACATCCTGGTCACGGGTGAAAATGACAGTGATCACCTTGCCAACCTGGAGCAGGTGCTCACTAGATTGCAGGAATATGGGCTCCGAGCTAACCGCCCCAAATGCGAGTTTTTTAGAAAACAGGTCTCGTATTGTGGCCACGTTATCGATAAAGAGCGGTTACATAAGTCTCCAGAGAAGATTGAGGCAGTAGTCAAGGCTCCAGCACCGGAAAAAGTGTCACAACTGAGGTCGTTCCTCGGGCTGGTAAACTACTACCATAAGTTCTTGCCAAATTTGTCTACAATACTACACCTGTAATGATCAATAACATGTCATTCTATAGTGGACACTAGGTGGAGCCGTAGAGCTGTGTAGAGCTGTATATAAGACTACACTACCCAGCTGTATGATATTAAGACTACATTACCCATGAGGCTAGGCTACCCACAAGGCAACAGTCAAGATGGCAGCCTGCACACAGGAGCACACATGCTGCATCTCTACAGATACTGTACCTAGAGAACGTGTACTGAATAAATGACTAGCTAGAAGCTAGCTGTGTTCATAATAAGAATGTCTAGTTATTAATGAACATAACAACACCCACTGAACACCCTACTGCAAACTGGGGTGCCATGGAAGTGGAGTGACGAATGTAGATGAGCTTTCCAGAAGAGCAAAACACTAATCACATCGAAAGAGGTATTGGCCCATTACAACCCAGCATTACCAATTCGGTTGGCATGTGATGCGTCACCCTACGGCATTGGAGCGGTGCTGTCGCACAAATTCTCGGACGGCTCAGAGAGGCCAATAGCTTTTGCATCACGATCAATAACCTCAGCCGAGCGTAACTACGCCCAGATTGACAGGGAGGCCCTCAGCCTAGTGTGGGGAGTGAAAAAGTTCAATCACTATCTGCACGGGCAGAAGTTCACCTTGCTGACTGACCACCAACCACTTGTCTCCATCTTTAATCCAAAGAAGGGCGTTCTGGTGATGACTGCGCAATGGCTACAAAGATGGTCCCTTTTTCTAGGGGCGCACCAATATGAAATAGAGTATAAGGGCACGAAACAGCATGCAAACGCTGATGGGCTATCACGCCTGCCATTGCCTACTGCGGAGGAAGCACCAGCAGTGGATCCTGTCGAAATACTTCATTCGACCATAATTGAATGCTTGCCAGTAACTAACGCTGGTATAGAGAAGGAGACCCGAAATGACCCGACACTGTCTCGGGTATATGATTTGACGGTGAAGGGATGGCCAGCACATGGTGACTCACTGTTGCCAGCATTCTCATCCAGAAGAGAACAGCTGTCAGTATGCCAGGGGACCTTGATGTGTGGATCCCGAGTGGTAATTCCACCCAAGTTAAGGGAGAGAGAGCTCAATGTGCTTCACGAAGGTCATCTGGGAGGGGTGAAAATGAAAAGCCTTGCTAGGGCTTATGTGTGGTGGCCGGGGATCGATCAGCAAATCGAGGACCTGACAAAGAGCTGCTCAGGATGCCAGAAGGTCCAAAATGCACCACCACATGCCCCTCTACACCCATGGGAGTGGCCCTCATCTCCATGGCAACGGGTGCATATTGATTTTGCTGGTCCATTCATGGACTCAATGTTTTTAATAGCCGTGGATGCGCACTCAAAATGGCCTGAGGTGATCAAAATGTCCTCCACCACCACGGAGAAAACTATTGCAGTCCTACGGACCATTTTTGCCAGGAACGGCTTGCCAGAGCAGATTTGCTCTGATAACGGACCACAGTTTGTGTCCGAAGATTTTCGAAGATTTATGAAAAGGAATGGGGTAAGGCATTACACATCCGCCCCGTATCACCCAGCCACAAATGGATTAGCTGAGAGTTTCTTACAAACCTTTAAGAAGGCAATAAAAGCTATGTACAATGACAACATTCCGCTGCAGCACAAGGTGGACAATTTCCTGTTCGCCTACCGAAATGCGACACATGCAGTCACCAACCAGGCCCCAGCCATGATGTTCTTTAACCGAAGGTTAAGATCTCGCCTGGATTTGCTCAGACCAAACGTACGAAGAGATGTTGAGAGTAAGCAATTCCAGCACATCCATGAGAAGCCAACAAGGAGCTTCAATATAGGGCAACCAGTCTTGGCCCGCGACTACCGAACAGAAAAATGGCAGCCAGGAACGATATGCACATGGCAGGGCCCACTAATGTACACAGTGGACATTGGGGAGAGCATCGTGAGACGCCATGCTGACCAGATCCTAGAGTCACAGGAACGAGTCAACCCCATGCCTCACCCATACGTACCTGGTGATGAACCCGACGTACAGGTAGCATCTACCCCAGAAACAGTAGCATCGGAAGCTGATGAACCAACCGATGACAGGGGGCCAGAATCGCCTCCGCACCAAGAGCAAAACACTCGGGAAAGGCGCTATCCAGAAAGGATCAGGAAGCCTCCCCAAAGACTGAATTTATAAATAGACTATTTTCAGCTAATGTTGCATGTTAAAAGTGTTAATTGTAATTAGTTTGATATTTAATTGTTAAATGAGTGTTATGGTACTGTTAATCTAAAAGGGGGGGAATTGTAATGTATGTACCTTTAAGGGGAGAACTACTTTTTACAGCTCCTGTATACTGTAGTACTGGCAGTGACCACACCTGTTTATAAACCCTGAGTAGTGATCTGTACAGTTAGTTCTAGAGTAACCCTCATTCAGTAAACACCTGTTGAATCGTTCCCTGCAGTCGTTGTCTGATTATTGAAGGACACAACATTAAGATACACGGATCTAACAAGAACCAGTTCAGCCAGGCGGAGGAGGGTGGTGGTGGATGGGGACTGGTTGGGCCTCTGTTCAAGGAAGAAGCAGAGCGCCCTCAGGCCATCCTGGTGGAGGATGGAGGTGTAGAGGGATTGGACGTCCATAGTGAAATGACATGGGCCAGGGAACTGGAAACTGTTAAAGTGGTGGAGGGCATTGGAAGAGTTGTAGATGTAGGTGGGAAGAAACTGGACAAGGGGAGAAAAAAAAAGAGTTGAGATAGGATGAAATCAGTTCCATGGGGCAAGAACAGGCTGAAACAATGGGTCTACCAGGGCAGTCCTGTTTTTGGATCTTGGGAAGGAGGTAGAAGCGGGCAGTGTGGGGTTGGGGGACTGTGAAGTTGGAGGCAGTGGAGGGAAGATCTCCAGAGGTGATGAGGTCAGTGACAGTCTTGGAAATGATGGCTTGATGTTCGGTAGTGGGGTCCTGGTCCAGGG
Organism: Somniosus microcephalus; assembly: GCF_052327205.1. Lineage (NCBI taxonomy): Eukaryota > Metazoa > Chordata > Chondrichthyes > Squaliformes > Somniosidae > Somniosus > Somniosus microcephalus. Next base: position 147,360,102 of record NC_140993.1, read on the forward strand.
GGAGGTAGGAGGAGGTGTCAGAGAGTTGGCGTTCAGCCTTCGCAAGGTAGAGGTCGGTTCGCCAAACAACAACACACCACCCTTGTCACAGATTTAATGGCAATGTTAGAGTTGGATTGGAGAGAATGGAGTGCTGCAAGTTCAGAGGGAGGTAGGTTAGAGCGAGTGAGGGGACCAGAGAAATTGAGACGGCCAATGTCATGCCGGCAGTTCCCAATGAAAAGATCTAGAAAGGATAAGAGGACAGAGGGAGGTGTCCAGGTAGAACGAGAGTTCTGAAAACAGGAGAAAGGGTCCACTGTGCGAGGGGAAGACTCCTGGCCAAAGAAGTGGGTGCGGAGGCGAAGACGATGGAAGAAAAGCTCAGTGTCATGCCGAGCTCGAAGTTCATTGAGATGGGGACGAAAAGGAATGAAGCTGAGGTCTTTGCTGAGGACTGATCATTCGGGGTCAGAAAGGGGAAGGTCAGAGGGGATAGTGAAAACAAGGCACGATGCGAGATTGGAATAAGGGATGGCGTCAGAGGAAAGTGAAGGGGAAGAAGGTTCTGGAGGGGCATTGGTATCCAACAAGAGTTGTTGAAGCTTGCTATCCTTGACACCTGAAAGGAAGAAAAAAGGTTTTCTGTTAAAGTGCTGGATGAGACGAAGGATGAAATGGAACAGCTTTGAGATAGAGTGAGTTGGTGCTGCTGAAGAGAGAGGTCGAGAGCATGCATGTGGTGGCGCATGGCATTGAGCGTAGATCTCAGGATGCGGCGAGAGCAGTGGTTTGAGGAATGTTGAATATCTTGGAAATATCTGTCATCATGGATGGATCCAAAACATTTCAGTTGGAATCCACATGGAATAAGTCAGAGCCGGAGATAGTTGCTGAGAAAAGAGATGTGGCTGTGAAAGCGAGTTTTAGCAGAAACCTGATCAAACATGAGAAGGGAAACAGAAAGCAATGAAGATGAACAAGGTAAAAGAGACAAACAGAGACCGCACCTTGAGTATTGTGTGCAGTTTTGGTCGCCTTACTTGAGGAAGGACGTTCTTGCCATGGAAGGAGTGCAGCGAAGATTCACCAGGCTGATACCTGGGATGGCAGGAATGACGTATGAGGAGAGATTGTGTCGATTGGGATTATGCTCACTGGAGTTTAGAAGATTGAGAGGGGATCCCATCGAAACCTATGAAATTCTGTCAGGCCTGGACAGACTAGATGCAGGAAGGATGTTTATGATGGCCGGGGAGTCCAGAACCAGGGGTCATAGTCTAAGGATAAGGGGTAAGCCATTTAGGACTGAAATGAGGAGGAATTTCTTCACCCAGAGAGTGGTGAACCTGTGGAATTCTCTGCCACAGAGGGTGGTGGAGGCCAGTTCATTAAATATATTCAAAAAAGAGTTGGGTATATTTCTTAAGGCTAAAGGGATCAAGGGATATGGGGAGAAGGCAGGGACAGGGTACTGAATTTGGATGATCAGCCATGATCTCATTGAATGGCGGAGCAGGCTCGAAGGGCCGAATGGCCTACTCCTGCTCCTATCTTCTATGTTTCTATGAAATCTTGTCGGAGAGAGGAGCAGAACATTTTCAAGGTGGGCATTCCTTGAAGGGAAGTGGCAGTGAATTAAACACTAATACAAAAGCAAAATAATGCAGATGCTGAAAATCTGAAATAAAAACAGAAAATGCTGGAAATACTCAACAGGTCAGGCAGCATCTGAAGAGAGAGAAACAGAGTTAACGTTTCAGGTCAATGACCTGAACTGCTTCTTGTGAAACTTGGCCCTATGAGGTCCTCATCTGACTCCTCTACAGCAGAACTAGTATGCGACCTTGCTCCCCGGAAACGTGGCACCTGCGGTGTCCCTTCCACCCTGCATGGCTGCTGCTCGCTAGTGCCCGCTAGTGCCTGGTGCATCCCAATGTGAGGATCCCTCTTCTAAGCTAGTCTCTAAGTTACCCATGGTGCCGGTCTCTGAGCTGGTGCCTGCGACAGTGGTGACCATTGACGGAGTGCATTCTTCCTTGCTCTCACCCGCCTCCTCCTCCTTCTCTTTCTCTGGGACACGCAAGGTGGCTGTTGCTCATCTTAAACTTGCTCTATAGGGTGAAGTGCCTCTTGCTCCTGGGAGCCTGCAATGATAAAGCTGGAAGGGCTAGAGTGCAACTCGTGTGGTCACAACAGGAGGATGTGTGCGATGAGACCATATGGAGCTTGGGAGTGAGGATAGCTTTGGGTGATTATGGATCAGGAATAGTTGTGCATCTATAAGGAAGCTGAAATGGCCACATACCTCAAGGCGATTATGTTCCCTGCTCTGCTTGTGGTCACAGCTTCTCCCGAACCCAATGCTCAACACACTTCCTTTCCCATCTGTATATCAGCTGGTCAAATGAATATGCTGAGCCATTCTGACCACAAACATCCTAATATGGGCAGTAATGTTACACCATCCAGAGCTGGTTCTAAATAAAGCCTTTGTGTAAATGTTTCATGTCATCAGATTCTGGCATTTTATCAATTCATTCAAAACTATACAACTTGGGAGAAAGGCAGACAAGTATAGAATATTACCAGGGTGAATTTTCATGGGGGTTCTCCCTCTCATCCTCTGTAACTCTGGCAGAAGAGCCACGGAATCACTGGAAAAACAGTGTTTATGCAGAAGATTTGGTAGCTAAATGGGAAAAACCCAGAGGAAATTCACCCTCACGTTACTATCAGCATTTTTCCACATTTTAGCTAGTAGATGGAAGGCTGTTTGAGGCTGCAATTGTATGCCTATTGTGGCTCATCGGGTCTGAATTTCCACGGAGGTTCTCCCTCTTGCTTGCCATAACTTCAGCAGGAACCCGCGGAAACTTCGGAAAGTTGGCATAAACACCGAGGCTGTTCTACCAAAGTTATGGCAGACAAGCGGGAAAACCCCAGTGGAAATTCACCTCCATGGTTTCATTTTGTATTTGCAAACAAATTAATTCTGTCATCAAGACCCCTGCCACGGGTTAAAAAAATTTGGCCAGACTGTAGATATTGATCATTGCTCCATATCTGTGGATAATGATGGTAGGTGTTTTCAATCATATTAAATAATTGATTACTGTGTAGGAGTCTGTGCACTCCTAACAAAAACACTGTGAACTAAACTGGTAGTTAACAAACTTAGTTTAATGCACTGAAAGTATTACAAAACAAAAACGCAGGAGAAACTCCAAACAGGTCTGTACACTAGCTCACTCCACGAGGACTAACTGGAAACCCCCTCCAACCCTGACGTCATGACGTCATCACGTTTCCCACCGTTGGGAACGTCACGTGACCCATGTGATGACGTCATCGCGTCAGATCGCGATTTTATCGATCCCGCACTGTTTAAACAGGGCAAACATTAAAAGGTAACAATAATAATTAAAGACAATTGTACAAGTTACTGTGAGAGTCTCTTTGGTGGCTTTGCCACATACGCCCCCCCAGAATTGTCTTTAATGAGGAAAGTCAATCGCCGAGGAGGTCGGACAAGCCTGTTTGACCAACTCCTAAATTCCCGGAGAGGAAAACGCTGAGCAGGTGGCGAGTTGGCAGGTAGCACGGTGCGGTTAGGCATAGCAGCAGCCGGCCCCGGCGCGGAGGCTGCACCAGTTCGACCGGCTGTTCGAGGTCCAGGTGCGCAGGTTTGAGGCGATCAACAGAGATGTGATTAGGCTTGCCCCCGACGTCGATCACAAAACTCTTGTCCCCGGTCTGTAGGACCTGGAACGGACCTGCATAAGGAGGTGCGAGCGGGGTACGATGGCCGTCTTGGCGCACAAAGACGAACTTGGCCTTTGACAGCTCCCCAGGGACGTTGGAAGAAGGCAAACCGTGCTGCGAGGTCGGAACTGGGCGGAAAAACTGAGCCATGTCCCGATGGGCCTCTCGCTGACTGGCTGCAAACCACGGCCGCGTAGGGGACGGCAGGAACTCGCCCGGAACTCGAAGTGGCTGACCGTAAACCATTTCCGCGGCCGACGACTGTAGATCCTCCTTCGGCGCTGTAGTGTATGTACCTTTAAGGGGAGAACTACTTTTTACAGCTCCTGTATACTGTAGTACCGGCAGTGACCACACCTATATATAAACCCTGAGTAGGGATCTGTACAGTTAGTTTTAGAGTAACCCTTATCCAGTAAACACCTGTTGATTGTTCCCTGCAGTCTCTTGTCTAGTTATTGAAGGACACACAACATCAAGATACACGGATCTAATATTGGCGATGAGAAGATTCAAACCTACCTGCGACTCTGCATCACCTCCCAGGGATTCGCTCCTGGAGAACAGTGAAAGAGGAAGACCGAGTCCAGAAGCACGGGCGTCGACCATCCAGCGGAGACTTGAGCATCGCAGGGGAGGCTGTTGAGAGCTGGGCTTGGTTCTCCAGTCACGCAGGCCAGCGAAACGGGCTGGCAACAGGTACGGCGCAGACCCTCCCCGGACAGCGGCGGCTAGAGCCGACCGATGGCACAGAAAGAGGCCGAGCAGAGTCGACGGGAGAAGAGAGAGGGTAGAGCGCACAGGGCGCAGCCGGTGTTCAGGACCGAACGGCATCGACGGGAGAAGAGAGAGGGTAGAGCACACAGGGCGCAGCCAGTGTTCAGGACCAAGCGGCGTCAACGAGAGAGAGCAGAGCGCAGCCGGTGTTCAAGGGCCGAGCAGCATCAACGAGAGAGAGAGGCGCGCAGGAAAACGCGCAGAGCGCAGCCGGTGTTCAAGGGCCGAGCAGCCGCAGTGGAGAAGAAGGGAGAGCGCGGGAGACGCCATTCTGAGCCACAGCGGAGAAGAAGGGAGAGCGCGGGAGACGCCATTTTGAGCCGCAGCGGAGAAGAAGGGAGAGCGCGGGAGACGCCATTTTGAGCCGCAGCGGGGAAGAAGGGAGAGCGCGGGAGACGCCATTTTGAGCCACAGCGGAGAAGAAGGGAGAGCGCGGGAGACGCCATTTTGAGCCGCAGCGGAGAAGAGGGGAGAGCGCGGGAGACGCCATTTTGAGCCGCAGCGGGGAAGAAGGGAGAGCGCGGGAGACGCCATTTTGAGCCGCAGCGGGGAAGAAGGGAGAGCGCGGGAGATGCCATTTTGAGCCGCAGCGGAGAAGAAGGGAGAGCGCGGGAGACGCCATTTTGAGCCAGTCTAACCACACCCAAAAATGCCGAAGAGTGGCAGTATCACAGTGTTCGACAATAAAGTCAAAGATTGGACGACATATGTCGAACGCATAGAAGTATACTGCAAGGCGAATGAAGTGACAGATGACAAGAAAGCGCTGGTATTGTTGAATTCAATGGGTGCAAAAACGTATGGCTTACTACGAAACCTAGTAACCCCAGAGAAGCCAGTAGAAAAGGATTTTGAAAACAGAGTGTCAATCCTACAGGACCACTTAAACCCCACACCGCTGCTGATAGCGGAAAGATTTAAGTTTCACAAAAGGAACCAGCATAAAGATGAAAGTAATGCTGAGTTTTTAACGGAACTGCACAAGCTATCGAAACACTGCCAGTTTGGAACGGGACTAGCAGATGCTTTAAGGGACAAGTTTGTGTGTGGGCTTCAAAGTGAAGGAACCCAGAAACGGCTTCTATCAGAAAAGGATCTTACGCTGGACAAGGCTTTCAGCATGGCAGTATCACACGAAGCAGCAGCACGGGGCGCAGCAGAGATACAACAGAGACCGCAAGAATATGGCACAAATGAAATGTCATACGGAACAGTGAAGTGCTATCGCTGCGGCAGAACAACACATGACCATAAGGATTGCTGGTTCAAGGGCCAAGTGTGCAGACAGTGTGGGAAAGTAGGACACATAGCAAGAGTCTGCAGGTCGGAAAAGAAAACCAGCAGCAAGAAATCTCCACAGGAGAAGTACAAAATGGTACATAAGGTGACGGGGAGTACTTCAGATGAACAGAAAAGTGATACAGACTCCGGAAGCAAGGAGCTGGGTTGTCTGAAACTACATAATGTGATCAAAACGGAGGATCACCAAACTATCTGGGTCACGCTCAAGATAGCCGGAGTCCAAGTGAAAATGGAATTGGACACAGGATCAGCCCTAACAGTCATAAACCGAAGGGACTACAAGCGGCTATTCTCACATATACCCTTGAGGGATACAGAGATCATCTTGAAGACGTACACGGGGCAAAAAGTCTACCCCAAAGGAAAAATAAGGGTGAACGTTATATATAACGGCAAGGAAACACCAAAAATGGACCTATATGTATTGCCAGATGGAGGACCACCACTACTAGGACATGAATGGATCCGGAAGATACAGCTAGATTGGCATTCCATACAAGCACTGACTGTAGATGCCAAAAAGGATGATGACGCCACACCTGGACGACTGTCAAAAATGCTAACTGATGCAGAAGAAGTGTTCCAGGAGGGACTCGGAACACTAAAAGGCATAACAGCGATGATCAAAATAGAGGAAAATGCAAGCCCAGTCGTCAAAGCAGAGCTGGAAGGTTTGGAACGTTCAGGGGTACTGTACAAAGTGGACTGGAGCGACTGAGCTACACCCATCGTTCCTGTAATGAAGAGGTCGCTGAGTAATACGCCTGGGGAACCAAAGAAGGTCCGCATCTGTGGGGACTTTAAGGTGACAGTGAACCCAGTCCTTCACACGGTACAATATCCGCTTCCACGGATTGAAGATATTTTCGCCTAGCTATCTGGAGGGAAACGCTTCACTAAGATTGATCTGGCCCAGGCGTACCTGCAAATGGAGGTAGAAGAAGCCTCGAAACAGTACCTCACGATCAACACTCATAAAGGTCTCTACCAATACAACCGGCTGGTGTTCGGGGTAGCATCAGCTCCGGCTATTTGGCAAAGGGCAATGGATCAAGTCCTGCAAGGGATTCCAGGGACCCAATGTTATTTAGACGACATCCTGGTCACGGGCGAAAATGACAGTGATCGCCTCGCCAACCTGGAGCAGGTGCTCACTAGATTGAAGGAATATGGGCTCTGAGCTAATCGCCACAAATGCGAGTTATTCCAGAAGCAGATCTCGTATTGTGGCCACGTTATTGATAAAGAGGGGTTACATAAGTCCCCTGAAAAGATTGAGGCAGTAGTCAAGGCTCCAGCACCGGAAAATGTGTCACAACTGAGGTCGTTCCTCGGGCTGGTGAACTACTACCATAAGTTCTTGCCGAATTTGTCTACAATACTACACCCACTGAACACCCTACTGCAAACAGGGGTACCATGGAAGTGGAATGACGAACGTAAACGAGCTTTCCAGAAGAGCAAAGAATTGATCACATCAAAAGAGGTGTTGGCTCATTTCAACCCAGCACTACCAATTCGGTTGGCGTGTGATGCATCACCCTATGGCAATGGAGCGGTACTGTCGCACAAATTCTCGGACAGCTCAGAGAGGCCAATAGCCTTTGCGTCACGATCACTAGCCTCAGCCAAGCGTAACTACACCCAGATTGACAGGGAGGCTCTCAGCCTAGTGTGGGGAGTGAAAAAGTTCAATCACTATCTGCACGGGCAGAAGTTCACCTTGCTGACTGACCACCAACCACTTGTCTCCATCTTTAATCCAAAGAAGGGCATTCCGGTGATGACTGCGCAACGGCTACAAAGATGGTCCCTTTTTCTAGGGGCGAACCAATATGAAATCGAGTATAAGGGCACGAAACAGCATGGAAACGCTGATGGGCTATCACGCCTGCCACTGCCTACTGCGGAGGAAGCACCAGCAGTGGACCCTGTCGAAATATTTCATTCGACTATAATTGAACGCTTGCCAGTAACTAACGCTGATATAGAGAAGGAGACCCGAAATGACCCGACACGGTCTCGGGTATATGACTTGACGGTGAAGGGATGGCCAACACATGGTGACTCACTGTTGCCAGCATTCTCATCCAGAGGAGAACAGCTGTCAGTATGCCAGGGGACTTTGATATGTGGATCCCAAGTGGTAATTCCACCCAAGTTAAGGGAGAGAGTGCTCAATGAGCTTCACAAAGGCCATCTGGGAGGGGTGAAAATGAAAAGCATTGCTAGGGCTTATGTGTGGTGGCCGGGGATCGATCAGCAAATTGAGGACCTGACAAAGAGCTGCTCAGGATGCCAGAAGGTCCAAAATGCACCACCACATGCCCCTCTACACCCATGGGAGTGGCCCTCATCTCCATGGCAACGGGTGAATATTGATTTTGCTGGTCCATTCATGGACTCAATGTTTTTAATAGCCATGGATGCGCACTCGAAATGGCCTGAGGTGATCAAAATGTCCTCCACCACCACGGAGAAAACTATTGCAGTCCTACGGACCATATTTGCCAGGAACGGCTTGCCAGAGCAGATTTGCTCTGATAACGGACCGCAGTTTGTGTCCGAGGAGTTTCGAAGATTTATGAAAAGGAATGGGGTAAAGCATTACACATCCGCCCCGTATCATCCAGCCACAAATGGATTGGCTGAGAGGTTCGTACAAACCTTTAAAAAAGCAGTAAGGGCCATGTGCGATGACGACATTCCACTGCAGCATAAGGTGGACAATTTCCTGTTAGCCTGCAGAAATGCGACACATGCAGTGACCAACCAGACCCCGGCCATGATGTTCTTTAACCGAAGGTTGAGATCTCGTATGGATTTGCTCAGACCAAATGTACAAAGAGATGTTGAGAATAAGCAATTCCAGCACATCAATGAGAAGCCGACAAGGAACTTCAATGTAGGGCAACTAGTCTTCGCCCGCAACTACCGAACAGAGAAATGGCAACCAGGAACGATATGCACACGGCAGGGGCCACTAATGTACACGGTGGATGTTGGGGAGAACATTGTGAGACGCCATGTTGACCAGATCCTAGAGTCACAGGAACGAGTCAACCCTATGTCTCGCCCATACGTACCTGGTGATGAACCCAACATACAGGTAGCATCTACCCCAGAAACAGTAGCATCGGAAGCTGATGAACCAACCGATGACAGGGGGCCAGAATCGCCTCCGCACCAAAAGCAAGACACTCGGGAAAGGCGCTATCCAGAAAGGATCAGGATGCCTCCCCAAAGACTGAATTTATAAATAGACTATTTTCAGTTAATGTTGCATGTTAAAAGTGTTAATTGTAATTAGTTGAGATTTAATTGTTAAATGAATGTTATGGTACTGTTAATCTAAAAGGGGAGGAATTGTAGTGTATGTACCTTTAAGGGGAGAACTACTTTTTACAGCTCCTGTATACTGTAGTACCGGCAGTGACCACACCTGTATATAAACCCTGAGTAGGGATCTGTACAGTTAGTTTTAGAGTAACCCTCATCCAGTAAACACCTGTTGATTGTTCCCTGCAGTCTCTTGTCTAGTTATTGAAGGACACACAACATCAAGATACACGGATCTAACCGGCGCTGTGCGCAGTCCTAGCATCACCCACGGTAGTTTATCGACCCATGCTGCATCCAGAAGGCTGGCCCTGAGCGACGCCTTCAATGAACGGTGGAACCGCTCGCACAAGCAGTTCGCTTGCGAGTGTTAAGCTGTAGTGCGGTGTAGTTTAGTGCCCAATACTGAGGCCACCTCATTCCATAGTTCCGACGAAAATTGTGGCCCGCGATCCGACGAAATATCCGCAGGGACACCAAACCGGGCTACCCATGATGAAATGAAGGCTCGCGCGACATCCGCAGATGTGGTGGACGTCAGGGGAACCGCCTCCGGCCACCTCGTGGTGCGATCCACCATTGTCAGAAGGTGCGTAAAACCACGGGACGGTGGAAGTGGGCCCACTAGGTCAACGTGAATGTGGTCGAAACGCCGCTCCGGTACCTCGAAGGTGGCCAGAGGGGCCCTGACGTGCCGTTGCACCTTGGCCCGTTGACAAATCACACAAGTGCTCGCCCAGTCGCGGACGTCTTTGCGTATTCCTCGCTATACGAATTTGGAGACTAGCGGCTTCTGCGATGCCCGCACTCCAGGATACAACAGCCCGTGTATGGCGTCGAAAATGCCTCAGCGCCAGGTGGACGGCAGAATCGGACGGGGTGCACCCAACAAAACGTCGCAGAGTAGAGTGGTACCTGCCACATGGAATGGTGCATCTCTCGGCTGGAGGCTGGCGGGGACAGAACGAAGGGCCTGAGTCTCCGGGTCGGCAGCCTGGTCGGCTGCCATTCTTGCGAAGTCAATGCCTAATTGAACGGCCTGGATGGCGGCGGGGAGAGGCAATCAGTGACGACGTTGTCCTTGCCGGCCACGTGCCTGACGTCGGTGGTGAACTTGGAGATGTAAGTCAGCTGCCGTTGTTGCCGAGCCGACCATGGTTCAGCTGCCTTGGCCATCGTGAACATCAATGGTTTGTGGTCAACAAACGCAGTGAAGCGGCGCCCTTCGAGGAGGAATCGGAAGTGGCGGATGGCCAAAAACAAAGCTAACAGCTCCCTGTCGAAAGTACTGTATCGACGTTCGTGCCGTTGCAGCTGGCGGCTAAAAAATGCCAGAGGCTGCCATGCGCCTTTGACCCATTGCTCCTGGACGGCCCCCACAGCGCAATCCGACGCGTCCATCGTGAGGGCGATGATAGCTCCTGGCAGGGGATGTGCCAACATCATCGCGTTTGCAAGCACGGTCTTCATATCCTCGAAGGCGCGACCCATTTCTTGCGACCAAGCCACAGGCTCCTTTCCCGTCTTGCCCCTGAGGGCCTCGTAGAGTGGCTGCATGAGCTGTGCGGCCCTGGGGACGAACTGGTGGTAAAAATTAACCATCCCCAGGAACTCCTGTAAGGCTTTCACGGATTGCAGCTTTGGGAACGCCGTGATCGCCTCCACCTTAGCTCGAAGCAGCGTTGCCCCTGCGGAAGTTATGCGGTGGCCGAGAAAATCGAGCTGCACCAGGCCGAAACGGAATTTGTCCGGGTTCACAATGAGGCCATGCTGCTGAAGCCGTCGAAAAAGGACACGGAGATGCTTGAGGTGTTCATCCTTTGTGGTGCTAACAGTCAGAATGTCATCCAAGTAGACGAACAAAAAATCGAGGTCCCGCAGAACCGCGTCCATAAGGCGCTGGAATGCCTGCGCCACCATTTTTAAGCCCAAAGAGCATGCGGAGGAATTCAAAAAGTCCAAAAGGGGTGATGACAGCCGTCTTTTGGACATCCTGGGGGTGCACTGGGACCTGACGGTACCCACAGACAAGGTTGACCTTTGAGAATATTGACTTCCCCGCCAAATGCGCAGAGAAATCTTGTATGTGGGGGATGGGGTAATGGTCGGGCGTCGTTATCTCAATGAGGCGACGATAGTCACCACAGGGCCGCCATCCCCCGCCGGGATTTGGGACGATGTGGAGCGCTGAAGACCAGGGACTACTGGACCGGCGAATAACCCCCAGCTTCTCCATCGCGGCGAACTCCGCCTTCGCCGCCGCGAGCTTGCTAGGCTCCAAACGCCGTGCCCTGGTGTAGACGGGAGAGCCGGTTGTCGAAATATGATGCTCCACCCGATGCTTGGCGGTCGAAGCTGAAAAGGTGGGCTTTGTCAGCTCGGGGAAGTCCCCGAGAAGGCGGGAGAAGTCGTCAGGAGGTGGCTGCGCGCAGGAGACCGAGTGCGGCGCAGCCGTGCTGCGCGCACCTGAAATACCGTCGAGCGTGGCGGTATGAACGAGGCGTTGATTTTTCACATCCACCTAAAAAGTCAGCGCCCAAAAGGGCCTGTGAAATTTGAGCGGTGACGAAATCCCAGGTAAAGCGCTGGCCACCAAAACAGACTTGCACCCGTCGTTTCCCACAAGTGCGGATCGTAGCCCCGTTGGCAGCTTGGAGGGGGGGACACCGTCCGCCGGACCGAAGGTCGAGGACCGAGGCGGGAAGTATGCTGCACTGTGCCCCCGTGTCACACAAAAAACGACGGCCCGAGATGGAGTCGGTTAAATACATGAGATTCCCGGAGTCGCCGATCGCCATCGTGGCCGCGGGGGATGCACCAGACCCGGTGTTCTTGACTCGCGGCAGTCTGTTCGACGGTCTGGGCATGAAACCACACGGTGGTCGGCAGCAGCAGTAGCCTTCAGGCTGAAACGAGTGTGGTAGTAACAGTAACCGGCCGTCGGAGGCGCCGGGGCCGGGCCCCTCGGGGCGGGGCGTTGTGCGATGGTGCAGTGTTGCTGCCGGACCGCGTAAATTTTATCCGCCTCTTCGACGAGCGCGATGCAGTCCCCGGTGTCCGATCTGGCGAGGGCTGCCTGGACGTGTTCGGGCACCTGCGTAAGGAACAGCTCGTGGAACAGGAAACATGGGGGTTCGGACCCCAGGAGCGTTAGCATGTGGCTCATTAGTTCCGAGGGTTTGGAGTCACCTAACCCTGGTAGTGTCAGTAAGTGGCGAGCGCGCTCCGACTTGGTAAGGCCAAATACCTGCAGCAGCCGAGTCTTGATGGCTACATACTTGTCAGCATTCGGGGGTTCTCCAGAAGGCTGATGATCCTCGACGCCGTCGAGCTATCGAGGGCGGAGACCACGTACAAATATCGGGTCTGGTCCTGCACGATGTTGTGGAGTTCAAATTGTGCCTCGGCCTGCACAAACCAGGAGGCCACCTGGTGTTCCCAGAATTGGGGGAGCTTCAAGGCCACAGCGTTGGCATCCATCACTGGCCTGCGTTCCGTGTCCACTGCGAAAAACGATCGCGAGGATTCGGGGTCACCAATGTAGGAGTCTGTGCACTCCTAACAAAAACACTGTGAACTAAACTGGTAGTTAACAAACTTAGTTTAATGCACTGAAAGTATTACAAAACAAAAATGCAGGAGAAACTCCAAACAGGTCTGTACACTAGCTCACTCCACGAGGACTAACTGGAAACCCCCTCCAACCCTGACGTCATGACGTCATCACGTTTCCCGCCGTTGGGAACGTCACGTGATGATGTCATCGCGTCAGACCGCGATTTTATCGATCCCGCGCTGTTTAAACAGGGCAAACATTAAAAGGTAACAATAATGATTAAAGACAATTGTACAAGTTACTGTGAGAGTCTCTTTGGTGGCTTTGCCACAACTGGACTATTTTTGTACAGCAGACATTCTACTGTATAAGCAACTAGATTCTATTGTTATACTATGTGAGGATGATTAGACAGCAAAAGGACTTGTCAGGGATTAGTGTATTTTGATATTTTCTTATTAACCTGAAAACATGATTAGTACAGACCTGGATCATTTTTTGCCTATTTATTTAATGAATAAGTGATCTTCCAAAGTTTAGAATTCTAGTAGAATAACATGCGTGGTCTGCTGTCATTTATATAACATTATTATTTTCCATTGTAAAGCAGAGATTCTCTTTAAATTCACAGAGAGTCTAACAAAAATGGAATGATTTTCCATTGGTGAGTATATGTGCTAATCACAGCTCAACTAAAATGTAATTTATGTGATATCTATGCCTTGTAGGTTTACAGAGGAAGCATATGGGTTCATGTAACAGCAGGCATCGGTGCTGTAAAGTCACTTCAGGAGCAACCTTGATATATTTAAAATAAATTTGTATTGCACTTTTCTTCTTAGATTTGCAAAAGCTCAACTATTAAAGGAAATTTTTCTGTCATATGATAATAGCACCACATGGAATACCATCAGTCCTTTTTGCTCAAAGAGCCAATCTATTTACTTTATTACTGAATGACATCTGGTCAGTTCATTTTGCTGCCAAATTCAAAACATCAACAGGTGCACAATAGTTTATTGCTAACAAACAAAGTCCAGGCAGAAAGATGCTTCTCACGATAAAATTGGAATACTGATGAGGGTCAGTAGCACTTAGGACTGTCATTAGTAATAATTTGACTTAGACTGCACACTTTTAAAGTCACCATTGCACTTCCCACTAGCAAAGCAATAAGTGCAAAGCAAGTGGTGTTTCTCCTTCCAGTTTTCTCTTCCTCCCTCTCCTGAAGGCCGTGACTCATGCCGGGCATAGTTTGCACAGGCACCAACACCTCTTCAGATTCCTCATTTCAAATGAGGCCAGACAGTTACACCTGGAATTACCTTAGGGGGTTCCCCATATCCGCTGCATCTCCAGCGGAAGATTGGCGGATATCCAGGCTAAACTATCTAAACAGGGTTTCTGTTAAGTTATAGCAGCTGATCGAGAGAACACCCCGAGGAAATTCCATGCATTAGCGTTAGTAGGGTACTTAGCACTGGGGGAAATCACAGCCAAGCCTAATCCGTCCTTACCCAACATATACACTTCCCAGCAGTCACTCTACAGTGACCAGCAGCTATTCCCCTCCCAGGGACACTGGGCCAATTATTGTGACTGCCCCACCCTCCATCTGACAAGTTTTCTAATTTCAACCCTCCTTTTTGTGGAGCAGCAGCTGATATCCACTCGACAGCTCACACTGGCAATATGAGATTGTAAGCTCATTGTGTGGGGAGATGACAGATATCAAGCCACATCTTACTGCTGCATGGCGCACTGCAACAACAACAACAACTTGCATTTATATAGCACCTTTAACGTAGTAAAATGTTCCAAGGTGCTTCACAGGAGCAATTATCAAACAAAATTTGCACTGAGCCACATAAGGAGATATTGGCCTGGATTTTGCGGTGGGTAATGACAGCAAACTGTCAGCATTCGCCATCATTACACCTCTAACACTGACCGCAACTTCAGGATTTAGCATAAGCGCATCTAAACGTGGAAATCCTGAAGTTGCGGTCAGTCATTCACTGCTCCGACACAGGCTGTGCAGTGGACCCCCTCCTCCCTCCCCCCATAGACTGCAATCAGTGAAATAATTGGAACTGACAAAAACTTGGGTTTTTCCATGGTAATATTGCTGTTAATAACCACATTAAATGTTAAGCCTTGTTGGAATAGGTGTAACTGGGGTTTTAACAGCATATTGACTGCTAAACAACCTTTCTGGCCCTGAAAAACTAATAATTATATTTGCGGAGTGTCAACTGTCTCCATTATGATAAAAACTACAATTTACTTTAAAAAACATTTTTAAGTTTGTTCATGATATTTCAGCTTTTACCTTATCCCCATGTGAAAGTCCCAATCTTTAGTCTGGATAAAAGCTGATTTTCATTTCCCGGTTTGCTGCCTGCTTAGACAGCTTGTTGATATCACTGTGGCTCATCGCTAGGAATTAGGCCATTGAGCCCCTCGAGCCTGTTCCGCCATTCAATGAAATCATGGCTGATCTGTGACCTAACTCCATATACCCGCCTTTGGCCCATATCCCTTAATACCTTTGGGTAACAAAAATCTATCAATCTCAGATTTAAAATTAACAATTGATCTAGCATTAATTGCCGCTTGCGGAAGAGAGTTCCAAACTTCTACCATCCTTTGCGTGTAGAAGTGTTCCCTAATTTCACTCCTGAAAGGTCTGGCTCTAATTTTTAGACCATGTCTCCTAGTCCTACACTCCCCAACCAGCGGAAATAGTTTCTCTCTATCGACCCTATCTGTTCCTTTTAATAGCTTGAAAACTTCGATCAAATCACCCCTTAATCTTCTAAACTCTCGGGAATACAACCCTAATTTGTGAAATCTCTCCTCATAAGTTAACCCTTGGGTTGTTGAGATTAGCCAATTTATTGATATTAGCTTATCTCTGGTCTTTCAACTAATCTGGATCGACTGCAAACCAATATGGTGGGAATATTGTGTTTAATCAGAGTTTAAGATGGAATATAACACACTAGTTATACAGCGAAAAAATACGACCATGACAAGCAGCTGGTACCGGTCCCGGTCAGACAGATAGCTGACATGCGCGAACAGTTCTTTGGCTTATGGCCTTTCTCCGTCTGGTCTATAACCTCCAGAAATGGGTTGAGTCAGCTCCAGGAAGAGTGTTAGACCAGCCCCACTCTTGTATGGCTCTCCCCTCCACCATCTCTGCTAAGAACTTTTAGGGCCTTGCTTTTATTCCATTTTTAGGGGTGGGCCTGAAGTACAATATGGACAGGACTATCTGACCTGTAAGGATTCTTCTGAAACCAAGGTGCCCAATGACATGGCGAGTTCTTTGTCTCAACTCTCAGAGGAAAACCCTCCTCAAAAAGGGGTCTCATATTCTTTTTGCCAATTTATCTTTCCTGTTTATACATCCTAAAGGCTCTTCCATTGGAATTTGTCTTATCTCTCTCTTGTCCCTATCCTCCTAGTACAACCAGTACAAGGTCTGCCTTGCACCCTCTTAATCAGGGGCCCATGTTAGAGCTGTCTGCGCAGCCTATTGTTATCCAAACTATTTCCTTTTGATCCAAAAGGCTGTTCCATCTTGAGATGATACCTTAACTCCCATAAATTCCTTCTATTCTATATCTTTTATACTAATTAACTTTTAATTATCTTTGCAAGCAGTTTTGTTAAGCGAACTCCAATTTCTAACTTAGCAATATAATATGATTATTAGCAATAATGGAAGAAACGTAAGCGTTGAGCCTCAGTTGGTCAAATTAAAGATACGCAAAACAAATCCTAACTTACAAACAGCAGATAGCTAGTCTGGAAACAAGGTCATATATGACTGTCACACTGCAGAATGTTATAACATCTGCAGGGAACCAAAACACAAGCAGCTTTTAAGCATCTATCTAGTTATTCTAATATTAGTCTGAGGAGACTTTTCGTCTCAAGTTCTAATGCAGTCATGTAAACACAGTCTTATTCGTGTCACAGTTTCATTCGCATAGCCCCTTATATTTTGGATACACTAATTTCTAACAGGTATCATTCTGGTAACCCTACTGAACTCCCTCCAAGCCCAATATATCCTTCCTAAGGTGTGGTGCCCAGAACTGCTCACAGTACTCCAGGTGTGGTCTAACCAGGGCTTTGTATAACTGCAGCATAACTTCTACCCCTTTGTACTGTAGTCCTCTAGATATAAAGGCCAGCATTCCATTAGCCTTTATGATTATTTTCTGTTTCTGACATTTTTATGATTTATGTACCTGGACCCCCAAGTCTCTTTGGACATCCACTGTTTTCAGCTTTTCACCATTTAGAAAGTACCCTGTGTTGTATCTGTGTGTTAATGGAGACACGGAATGCAGGAGTTGGTTTAACAGGTGTTTACTGAACAAAGTCTGGAGGTGAACTAAAAGATACAAGACGCTATACAGGCTTATATACCCGAGTGGTCACTACTGGTATTACAGTACACAGGGGCTCTTAAAGGTACATACACTACAATTCCTCCCCTTTTAGATAATTAGTACATAACATTTTAAGTAATCATTAATTAACATGTTTACAAGAACAATAATCTACACATTTGCTGCAGTTAATCAATTATAAGTCAGTCTCTCTGGAGGCTTCCTGACTCAGTCCGGATAATGCCTCGGTGGTGTAGTAGTTTTCGGTGGTGTAGTAGGTTCTTTTGGCAAGGTCGATTCGGCTTGAATGCCAGTGTCGGGTTCATCTGGTTCCAGTATCACCGGATCGGAGGTAGATACTATGGGTATCTCTGCTTCATCATTAGGCGTATAGAGTTGTGGTGTAGGTTGTCCCTTTTCGGATGACTCTATGATCTGGTCAGCATGGCGCCTTATTATGCTTTCTCCAATGTCCACGGTATACATCAGCGGTCCTAGTCGTGTGCAAATAGTTCCAGGCTGCCATTTCTCGGTACGGTAGTCCCGGGCCAAAACTTGTTGACCTATCTGGAAGGTTCTAGTTGGCCTTTCATTCATGCCTTGAAATTGCCGGTTCTCTACGTCCCTTCTGATGTTTGGCTTGATCAAATCCAGCTGGCATCTTAGTCTTCTATTGAGAAAGATCATGGCGGGAGTTTGGTTTGTAACCACGTGTTGCATTCCTGTACGCAAACAAGAAGTTATCTACCTTATGTTGTAGATTTATGTCTTCATTACCAGATCAGATCATAGAGTCATCCGAAAAGGGACAACCTACACCACAACTCTATACGCCTAATGATGAAGCAGAGATACCCATAGTATCTACCTCCGATCCGGTGATACTGGAACCAGATGAACCTTTATGGCCTTCTTGAAGGTCTGGACAAACCTTTCAGCTAATCCATTGGTGGCGGGATGGTATGGGGCGGACGTGTAGTGCTTAACCCCATTGTTTTTTAAGAACTTCCTGAATTCTTCGGACACAAATTGCGGTCCATTATCAGAACAGATCTGTTCAGGCAGCCCATTCCTGGCAAATATGGTCCTTAATACTGTGATGGTTTTTTCCGTGGTGGTGGAGGACATCTTTATTACCTCCGGCCACTTGGAGTGTGCATCAACCGCGATTAAGAACATTGAGTCCATAAATGGACCAGCAAAGTCGATATGTACCCTTTGCCATGGAGATGAGGGCCACTCCCATGGATGTAGAGGGGCTTATGGTGGGGTGTTTTGGACCTTCTGGCATCCTAGACAGCTCTTGGTCATTTCTTTGATGTCTCCATCGATACCTGGCCACCACACAAACGCTCTGGCTAGGTTTTTCATTTTCACTCCACCCAGATGCCCCTCGTGAAGCTCCTTTAGCACTTTATCCTGGAGTTTGGGTGGAATCACCACTCTGGATCCACACATCAAGGTTCCTCGGCACACTGACAGCTGTTCTCTTCTTTGCGAGAATGCTGGCAACAGTGGTTCGCCATGTGCTGGCCATCCCTTCACCGTTAAATCATAGACTCGTGAGAGAGTCGGGTCATTTCTCGTTTCCTTTTCAATGGTAGAATTTGTTACTGGCAGACATTCCACTATGGTTGAGTGGAACATCTCCACTGGGTCCACTGTAGGTGCCTCTTCTACCGTTGGCAACGGTAGGCGCGATAAACCGTCAGCATTCCCATGCTGTTTTGATCCTTTGTATTCTATGTCATATTGGTGTGCCCCTAGGAAAAGGGACCACCTCTGTAGCCTTTGCGCTGTCATAATGGGAACGCCCTTTTTAGGGTTGAATATGGAGACGAGGGGTTGATGGTCAGTCAACAAGGTAAATTTTTGTCCGTGTAGGTAATGGTTGAATTTCTTCACTCCCCACACCAGGCTGAGTGCTTCCCTGTCGATCTGGGCATAGTTATGCTCAGCTGAGTTCAATGAGCGTAATGCAAAAGCTATTGGCCGCTCCGAGCCATCGGGGAATCTATGTGATAATACTGCTCCTACGCCGTAAGGGGATGCATCGCACGCCAGTCTGATTGGCAGTGATGGGTTGTAATGAGTCAACACTTCCTTGGACGTGATCAAGCCTTTGCATTTATGGAAGGCACGTTTACAGTCTTCGCTCCATATCCAAATTACTCCCGTTTGTAGCAGTGCGTTAAGAGGGTGCAGAACAGTTGACAAGTTCAGTAAAAATTTATGATAGTAATTTATCAATCCCAGGAACGAACTTAATTGTGAGACATTTTCAGGTGCTGGGGCTTTTATGACTGCTTCAATTTTTTCAGGTGACTTATGCAACCCTTCTTCGTTAATTATATGGCCGCAATATGATATTTGTTTCTGGAAAAATTCGCACTTGGGGTGATTTGCTCGTAGGCCCCGTTCTCTCAGCCTAGTGAGCACCTGCTCCAAATTGGCAAGGTGCTCGTTGTCGTTTTCTCCTGTTACAAGGATGTCGTCTAGGTAGCATTGAGTCCCCGGAATCCCTTGCAGGACTTGCTCCATAGCTCTTTGCCAGATAGCTGGAGCTGATGCTACTCCGAAAACCAGTCAATTGTACTGGTACAGGCCTTTGTGTGCGTTTATCGTGAGATACTTTTTAGAGTCCTCCTCAACCTCCATCTGTAGATATGCCTGTGCCAAGTCAATTTTGGTGAAACGTTTCCCTCCGGATAGTGAGGCGAAAATATCTTCTATGTACCGTGTGAAGGACCGGGTTTACAGTCACCTTGAAGTCCCCACAGATGCGAATTTTTCTCTGTTCTTCAGATTTATCATTATTTAACGTTTTCTTCATGACCGGGACGATGGGTGTTGCCCACTCGCTCCAATCTACCTTGGATAACACGCCTGCCTTTTCCAAATTCTCCAGCTCTGCCTCGACTGCTGGACGAATTGCGTATGGCACCGTCCTTGCCTTAAAAAACTTGGGAATTGCCGCATCTTCCACTTTTATTGAGGCGGTGACGCCTTTCAAGGTTCCTAGTTCCTGTTGAAACACTTCTTTGGCGTTGGCCAAGATGTCTTTTAATCGTTCAGGTGTGACGTCATCATCATTTTTTTTCTTACTGGTCACCGTCAGTGCCTGAATGGAGTGCCTGTCTAAACGTATCTTCCTGATCCATTCACGTCCCAACAGCGGTGGACCACCATCTTGCAGAACGTATAAATACAACTTCTGTATTTCCTTGCCGTTGTATACAACAGGCACCCTTATTTTCCCTCTGGGGTATACTTTCTGCCCCGTATATGTCTTCAAGATAATGGATGTGTCTTTCAAAGGTATATGTGGAAATAGCCGCTCGTAATCCCGTCGACTTATAACGGTCAGAGCTGATCCTGTATCTAGCTCCATTTTAACTGGGGACCCCGCTATCATGAGGGTAACCCAAATGGTCTGGTAATCTTCTTTGGCAATTACATTATGTAATTTGAGACAGCTTAGTCTCTTGTTTCCGGAGTCGCTATCGCTCTTCTGGTCTTCGGAGCTACTGTCCGTCATCATTTGTACCTTTCTGTACTTTTCCTTATTGATTTTTTTTCTGTCAGTGGATTTTTTGTTTCCAGATCGGCATACACGTGCAATGTGTCCCATCTTTCCGCATTGCCTGCATGCTTTGTCCTTGAACCAGCAGTCCCTCTGGTCATGGGTGGATCTGCCGCAGCGATAACATCTCTCGAAACCCCATGTCATTTCATGGGTGCCGAAGTCCTGTGGCTTTTGCTGTATCTCTGCAGCTCCTCTTGCTGCTGCTTCGTATGATACAGCCACACTGAAAGCCTTGTCCAGTGTCAAATCTTTCTCAGAAAGTAGCCTTTTCTGTGTTCCTTCACTTAGGAGACCGCAGACGAATTTGTCTCATAGAGAATCTGCCATTCCTGCCCCGAATTGGCAGTGCTTTGACAGCTTTCTTAATTCGGTGAGGTAATCAGCGTTACTTTCATTCTTGTGCTGATTCCTCCTGAAGAATTTGAATCGTTCCGCTATCAGCAGCAGTGTTGGGTTTAAGTGCTCCTGTAGGGTATCAACAATCTCCTTAAAATTCTTGTCCATCAGTTTGGCTGGAGTGATTAAGTTTCATAACAGCCCGTATGTCCTTGCGCCCATCAGATTTAGAAGTACCGATGCCTTTTTATCATCCTTTACTTCATTCGCTGTGCAATATACCTCCACTCTTTCCACATATGTGGTCCAATCCTCTATATTACTATCGAAAGCAGTAATATTGCCAGTCTTAGGCATCCTGAAAATCAAAAATGGCGCCTCCCGCGCTTTCCTTTCTTCCCTGCTGAGAAAAAATGGCGCCTCCCGCGCTTTCCCGCCGCTGCCGCTGCTGGCAACGCTGTTCTCCATGGTTTTTATTTACACAGATATTTTTAATAGTTGGAGGCTTGTTCCCGCCGGACTCTCTGGGACTTTTCCCTCCCTCTGCTTGGTCCGAACGCCGACCTGCTTTGCAGCACCGGCCATCTCCCGAGTGCTCCACCCTCCGTCTCTGTTTGCCTCCGCCTTCCGACTCGCTGCTCGGCCCCGCTGCAGAGCCACCCGATCGAGCCCCAGCCCGCCGCCCAGGAAGGATTAGTGCAGTACCTGCCACCAGCCCGGCTAGCTGGTGAAACCACAGTTTTTTTTTCTTCTTCGACCTTCGTCTGAGGAATCGATCTCCTTGAGGTGCTGCCGAATTGCAGGTAAGTCCGTTTCCAATTCGTCACCACTGTTGTATCCGTGTGTTAATGGAGACACGGAATGCAGGAGTTGGTTTAACAGGTGTTTACTGAACAAAGTCTGGAGGTGAACTAAAAGATACAAGACGCTATGCAGGCTTATATACCCGAGTGGTCACTACCGGTATTACAGTACACAGGGGCTCTTAAAGGTACACCCTGTTCTATCATTTTTAGGTCTGAAGTGGATGACCTCACATTTGCCTACATTGAAATCCATTTGCCACAGTTTTGCCCATTCACTTAATCTATCAATATCCCTTTGTAATTTTATGCTTTCATCTACACTGCCTACAATGCCGTCTATCTTTGTGTCATCAGCAAATTTGGATGTATGGCTTTCTATGCCATAATCTAAATCGTTAATAAATACGGTGAATAGTTGAGGCCCCAACACAAATCCCTGCGGGACACCACTAGTCACATCCTGCTAATTAGAGTACCTGCCCATTATCCCTACTCTCTGTCTCCTGCCACTCAGCCAATTTCCTAACCAGGTCAATAATTTGCCCTCAATTCCATGGGCTTTAACCTTAGTTAACAGTCTCTTATGAGGGACTTTTATCAAATGCCTTCTGGAAGTCCATATAAATAACATCCATAGATCCCTGTCCACTAATTAGTCACCTCTTCAAAAAATTCAATTAGGTTCATCAGGCATGTCCTACCTTTCACAAATCCATGCTGGCTCTCTCTGATCAGCTGAAAATGTTCAAGCTATTCAGTCATCCTATCCTTAATTATAGACTCTAGGGGGCAGAAATTCAGTGTCGACCCATTTGGGGCACGATTATCGGCCGGGCGCAAAGTTTAGCGCCTGGCGCTAATTATTGCCTCCGACTGCAAATTTGGCTTTTATCGCCCCGGAGGTGATTGGAGCACTAAATCAGGCGCTGCACACCTGTCTTAAGGCGCAAAGGCCGAGGAGCAAGGCGCTAACTCAGAGCACGGGTGCAGCGCTGGTGATGTCAGTTAGCGATGGAACGCAGACACACTGTCGCCAGACAGTTTTGAAAGGGGAGGGTCGATCTTGCTCTCCAGCCACACCCTGCTCAGTGGAGCCTTGCATCTCGGCCTGGAGAGACCTGTGGCTACATTTTCCAGCCAAGGACTATGGAGAGGGTGAGAGAACGAGCTCAGCACTTCAGAGAGCGGGCCTTGGAGGCTCTGGTTGGCGCGGTGGAGTGCAGAAGATCTATACTCTACCCTGAGAGTGGCAAGAGGCCTTTGCCGTGTGACTACAGAAGAGTGTGGAGGGAGGTGGCTCAGCTCATCTCCTCCAGGAGCACGGTGCCCAGGATCCATACTCAATGTAGCAAAAAGTTCAACGACCTCACTCGGGTCGTCAGGGTGAGTGGCTTTTTTCAATACCTCTCCATCCCTCCATCTCAACCTCACTCTATGGCCAGAGGGTCTTAAATCCCCAATGCCTAACACTCATCCAACACCTATGGCCCTCTCATGAAACACACATGCACATTCCACACTTTGCATAGAGTAAGGGCTATACAACTATGGGAGGCACATCAGGCAAGACCATGGCTGCATACAGTAAGGGCTATTCACCTATGGGAGGTACATCAGGCAAGACCATGGCTGTATATTTACTCAGACGCCGTCCTTTTTCTTGCAGGCCAAGCTATCTTATAATAGGAGACAGCAGCCACAGATGGGTGGAGGGCGGCCTCAGCTGCAACTGCTCTGCGATCTTGAGGCGCGCGTCCACAGGATTGTGGGAAGCCAGGTGATCAGCTCCGTCGACCCTGGAGAGGCCGAACCCGTTCTGGACAGCAATGGTAAGGTCATCACCGTTTTCTCCTCTCTCATTCCACTTGTCCCTCACAACACCAGCCTTTGACACTTTCAATCCAACTTACTAAATTGCTGCACTCATTCCTCCCTCACTGCCCCCCTGTCCTCACGCTAAAGCCACTCTTGTACCTCCCTGCTTTCAGATGTTGATTCACCAGCTGAGGGGACGGGCCCTCAAGCTGCCAGTGGGAATGAAGCTGCAGGCGAGGAGGAAGATGAAGCCGGAGCATCAGCGCCACCCTCTCCCGAGGAAGCCCATGCCCACATTGGGAACAAATCTTCCCTGGAGGGGAGCAGGGGGGAAGGGTCTGATGAGGGTGAAGCTCCAGGACCCAGCGGGCTGCAGCAACGCGATGGGGGTAGGGAAGCTCGGGGGGCCTTCTCCCCAGAGGGAGAGTAGGCCAGCGAGTCCTGCTGCACTGGACACAGAGGAGGAGTGACTCATCGCTGAAATGAACACCCAGGCGGTGGACATGCACACTGAGCTCATGGGTGCAGTGGGAAGGGTGCCCGAATGCATTGAATCACTGGCAAGGATTGTGGAGCACTTTGCTGTAGCACAGGCGGATGCCACGCTAAAGCTTAGGGCTGCAATTCAGTCACTGGCTGCCGTGATCCCATCTCAGACTGCTCTCATGCAGACTCAGATTGAGGTCACGCAAGCACTGACTGCTGCCATCCTCGCTGGTTCGGACACATTTCCCCGGGGCTCTCACCGTGCCGCAGCAGACCAGCAATCTGTGCTCCAGCAGATTGTTCCGGATGCTGATGTGCTGCCCCTTGGGAGTGCCAGTGTGTCGGTCGAGCAGGGAGTTGCTGTCCTCTCTCAAGATGACAGCATTCCTGCTGCCACCACTGTCACTTCCCCATTGCATTTGCCACTGCCTGTAGGACAGACTGCTGCCGCCCATGCAGAGTTGGCGCAGTCTGCAGCCGGGCCCTCCAGGCCCAGAGCTGGTCAAGGCCGTCCTTCAAGGGCATCTGCAGTCTCAGATTCTGACAATCAGCAGCCTTCCAGCAGCCTTGCTGCAGCCACTGGGGTCCCATTATGGAGAAGCAGTGAGGTAAAAAGACTACTGAGTGCTTGGTTTGAGTATAAAACAAGGCTTTAATCAACTGTTTCAAAACCATGAGATTTCTAGTTACATCACTAGTTCCTGGTTACAGAAACATCCTGAGCAAGCTGGGCCCACGCCAGAGTATTTATACTCCTTGGACGGCACCACCAGTGTTATTTCATGAGTCATTTCTTCATGAATGATAAGATTCATGACATTCTTCCCGCCTGAAAGATTTGGAAGTCCGAAGACTTCCTTCTAGCAGATTAGGCGGACCACGAATAGCCGCAGTCTTTTAGATCTTTGTTTGTGGCTGGAAGGCACGTCTCTTCAGACCGTGTCTTGGTCCCTGGGTTGCTTGGTAGATCAAGAGGGCCCGTGTCGCCTTGATCGACCTGAGGGAGATGGGGGAGATCGTGACTCCGGGTGCGGGTCCCCACAGGCGCAGAGCGGGCTTCATCTTGTTTGGTAGCCAGAGATTGACCGGCGTCCTGGCTTCAGGTGGCCATCCCGTGGGGAGCGCTCGGCTCCCCGAGTTGATCCGGTGGAGTAACTGGCAGATCCCTTGATGTCCCACGTACGGCGTCATCCTCAGAGGAGCGCAGAGTGTCAGCACCATTATTATGGGTTCCTCTATCAGTTGGGTCCGTGGGACCGGTTGGACAGGGAGCCAGATCTCGGAGTGAAACGGTGGACTCCCGGCCATCAGGGTACCGCACATGCGCGTATGTGGGATTAACATCTGTTAGTACCACCTCGTCGACGTGGGGATTATTTTTGGAAGATCAGACGAATCTTCGGAGCAGCACGGGGCCGGAAGCTGCCAACCATGACTGTAGGGACATCCCATGAGTGGAGCAACGCTGGAACCTGAAGAATCGCTCGTGAGGAGTGACATTGGTGGACGTAGAAAGAAGAGACCTGATGGAATGCAACGCGTCAGGGAGCATAGTTTCCCACTGCTGGCCTGGTAGGTTGCGTGACCTCAGTGCAAGACGAACAGCATTCCAAATGATAGTGTTGTATCTCTCAACCTGTCCGTTACTGATGGGATGATACGGTGTCATATTACTTGTGGCGATTCCCCATTGGGAAAGATAACTTTTAAGTTCGCTTGACATGAAGGAGGGACCCCGATCAGAGTGGATGAAATTCGCCGTACCACAAAGGGAAAAGACTTGATCAAGGCATTTGATCACTGTGGAAGTAAGCACATTGGGACAGGGGAAAGCAAAGGGAAAGCGTGAATATTCGTCCACCATAGTAAATAAGTAGGTGTTTCGCGTTGAGGAAGGCAATGGCCCTTTAAATTCAATGCTGAGTCGCTGCATAGGCTGCATAGCGTGTATGAGCGAGCCATCCGATGGATGGAAGAATTGCGGTTTTAATTCCGCACAAATTCTACAGGTGGAGCATGTTCTTTTCACATCTTCTGTAGAAAATGGAAGATTTTTAGATCGCACAAAGTGCAACATACGGGTAACGCCAGGATGGCATAAGTCAGGATGAAGATCCGCAAGAGTCGAAGTTGACATAGAAGAGCAGAATGCACGCATGAGGGTATCCGGGGCCACATTCTCTTTGCCGGGTCGATAATGTATGGTGTAGCCAAAGGCAGCCAATTCCATCCTCCAGAGTTGTATTTTGTTATTCTTGATCTTAGTGCATTTCCAGTTATCCAGCATAAAGGCCACGGAGCGCTGATTGGTTATAAGCGTGAAATGGCGACGAGCGAGAAAATGACTCCATTTACGTACTGCTTCGATGATAGCCGTAGCCTCCTTCTCGACAGGAGGATAATGGAGCTCACTACCCTGTCACTTGAGGAGGTTGAAAGCTGAAATAGCCGTTGCCTCCAATGGAAATGACTTTGCGTGAAGCAGGGGCTGGATCTTGTCGGAGAAGTGGGGTATCCACTTTGCATAATGGGCGAACATGCCGAGTGCCCGACGAAGAGAGCTGAGGTTCATAGGGGGAGGGAGCTCCTGAAGCGGACGAATTCGCTCCAGATCCGGTTTGATGACACCGTTGCCCACCCAGTAGCCAAGGAGGTTGACTGATGGTACTGATTTCACAGATTTTGACTCATTTAAGGTTAAGTTGCGACGACGGAGAACGTCAAAAAATTTCTGGAGGTTGGCATCATGCTCCTTCTGGTCATGACCAGCAATGGTGATATTATCCAGATATGGAAACGTGTCCGTTAAGTTCTCCTGTTTGACTAGGCTATCCATTGCCCGTTGAAAGACAGCCACCCCATTGGTGACCCCATATGGAAGGCGACAAAGCTAATAAAGCTGACCATTGGCCTCAAAGGCCGTATACTTTTTGTCAGAGTCCTTTAACGGTACTTGATGGTATGCGCTCTTTAAATCAAAAGTTGAAAATACCTTGTAGCTGGCAAGGTTATTGACCATGTCATCGATGCGTGGTGGTGGGTAGGCATCCAGGTCGGTATACTGGTTAATAGTTTGCGAGTAATCAATGCAAAGACGTTTCTTGTGTTGCTTCAGAGGATTTTTAACAACGGCGACTTGAACCCGCCAGGCAGATGAACATGGCTCAATGATACCATCAGCTAGAAGGCGAGAGATTTCTGCCTCGATAAAGGATCGATCATCTTGGCTGAAATGTCGTGATTTAGGGACTATGGGCTTACATCGGGGGGAAAGATTGGCTAACAAGGAGGGCTCGTCGAGTGAAGCCGCTGAAAGCGCACAAAATAGTACTTTGGAAATAGTAAGCTCAGGCTTTGACCCTCCAAACTCGAAAGTGAGTCTTTTGTGTTGTTTCTGGAAATCCTGTCCCAGGAGCGCATCACTGCATAGGTTTTTGAGCACCCCGAGCCGAGTGGAGAAATAAGTGCGGCCATTGAGAATAAGGTCGACAAGACAAAAGCCGGAAGAGTTGGTGGTCAGTGTCATCAGAGCCATTGCAATTTCCCTGTCTGAGGGGTAAATACGCAGTTTTAACTTACTGACAGCCCGCTCACTAATGAAGCTGTCAGAGCTGCATGAGTCGATTAGTGCACTCAAAATATGTCCATTTACCGAAACCTTCGTGGCTGCATGGGACAGACTTTGGGGGAAAACAGCTGTGATGGGAGGAGGGGCAGTTTTACCCTTGACAGCTGTAACCTTAGTAGTGGTTCTTGGGGGAGGAGCAGTTTTATAGATTGCAGCTGTAACCTTAGTAGTGGCTCTTGCAGGAGGAGCAGTTTTATAGATAGTGGCTGCAAAACTAACAGGGGCTCTCGACCGGTATACCTTAGAAAAGTGGCCTTTCTTACTAACAGAGGCTCTTGACTGGCATACCTTAGAAAAGTGACCTTTCTTACTGCAATGATTGCAGACTGCATTACGAGCAGGACAAAATTTCCTATAGTGGAATACACCTCCACAGAAGAAACACTTCCTTCCAGATTGCCAAGATGCCGCTAGGGCAGGGTCATCATCAGTGAAGGCTTCTAGGGT
Source organism: Somniosus microcephalus (assembly GCF_052327205.1). Taxonomy (NCBI): domain Eukaryota; kingdom Metazoa; phylum Chordata; class Chondrichthyes; order Squaliformes; family Somniosidae; genus Somniosus; species Somniosus microcephalus. Next base: position 147,388,333 of record NC_140993.1, read on the forward strand.
AGGGTTGTCATCAGCCAGGTTGGAGTCATCATCAGTGAGGGCTTCTGCCCGAGGCCTATTGAAGGAGTCACTGAAAGTGATAGCAGCATCCTGTGCACGTGGTGAAAGATAGATATCTGCATTCCTCTTTGCTAAGTCCAGAGAACATGCCTGGTCATAGGCAGCCTGTAACTTGAGGTTTTTATTCTCCAGCAGACGCTGACGTATGAAGGGAAACGCAATTCCATTAATAAAGGAATCACGAATTAACTCCTCCTGGTACTGCTCAGCTGTGACAGCTTTAAGATTACAATCCTTGTTGAGCCTGCGAAGTTTCTGAAGGAATTCGTCAAGTGATTCCCCGGGTTGTTGTCGAGTTGTGGCCAGTAGATGCCAAGCAAAATTTTCGTTTGGGGACTTAACATATAGTTGCTGTAGTATTTGGATAGCGGCGTCATAGTCTACACAGTCTTCGATATAGTCAAACACATGAGGGGATACATAATTGGCAAGCATTCATAACTTATTAGGACCATTCTCACCACACTCCTCAAGGAAGTTGCTGAAGGTACGATATCAGTGTTTCCATTCCTTAGCAGCTCTAAGTGAATTTGGGTTCAGGTCGAGACGGGCGGGTCTGAGTAGTTTCTCCATGATGGATCGATTACTTTGTCCGAGTTCCCTTCTACGGTTTGAGTCATAACCGTCTGTTCCCAAGACCACTCAGAGCGTGGAGCAGGTCAGTTGATTAAATTGATGTAAAAAGACTACTGAGCACTTGTTTTGAGTATAAAACAAGGCTTTAATCAACTGTTTCACAACCATGAGATTTTAGTTAAATCACTAGCTCCTGGTTACAAAAACGTGCTGAGCAAGCTGGGCCCACGTCCAATTATTTATACTCCTTGGACGGCACCACCAGCTGGCTGCCCAGTGTTACTTCATGAGTCATTTCTTCATGAATGATAAGATTCATGACAAGCAGTAGGGCGGGAAGGGGGGAAGTGTGCAAGGGAAGGAGAGCACCCTCGAAGGGCAAAATGTAGGAGGTGTGATGAAATGTTGGTCAATTTTTTATTAAAGGCCGAGGTTCGTGTTCAAACTTTTGTTTAGTATTTTGGACATTATCTCCAGGTTGTGAGGATCAGTTATGTTAATGAATGATTTTTTGTGTTTGTTTCTATTATTTTGTCATGAAGAAATGACACTCACAGAATTTGTAAAATAAATAAGTTTTTGTATTCAAAATGTACATGTTTGGTCTTTGGAATCATTGCTGCCTTGACCGGCTTAGGTGTTGCGGGTTGGTTTCATTAATGTTGTTCTCAATGGCAGAAGCCATTTCCTCAGCAGGGGCCTGGAAGCGGCTTGTTATCAGCCCTTGATGGACGGCCCTTGCAGTTTCAACATTGTGGGCCTCCCTCCCGCCTTGGTGCTGCTGATGATCGTCCTCCTCCTCTTCCTCCTCCTCCTCCTCCTCCGGTGGTGCTCCAAGGCCTGGTGGCATTGGCTGGGTCTTGAGGATTGCCAGGTTATGCAGCAGGCAGCACACAACTATGAAGAAGGAGACTTGCTCAGGCGAGTACTGCAGGGCTCCTCCTGAGTGGCCCAGACAGCGGAACCGTTGCTTGAGCATGCCGATCGTCTGCTCAACGATGTTCCTGGTGGTGAGATGGCTCTCGTTGTACCACAGCTCAGCAGGGGTGTTGGTGTTACGGAACGGTGTCATCAGCCAGGTGCACAGTGGATGACCCTTGTGCCGGAGGAGCCAACCACTTGGCTGATGTGATGCCTGGAAAAGTTCTGGCACAGCAGTCTGGCACACGATGAATGCATCGTGGCTGCTGCCAGGATAGCTGGCATTGGCAGCGAGTATCAGCTGTCTTTGGTCACAGACCAACTGGACGTTTAAGGAGTGGAACCCCTTGCGGTTGCGGAAATCCTCTGCATTCTCATGCAGTGCATGCAATGCCACATGCGTGCAGTCAATGGCACCCTGCACCATGGGGATGCCCGCTATCCTCACAAAGCCCAATGCGCGTTCATGCTGTTTGGCTCGGGTCATCGGGAAAGAGATGTACTGGTGTCTCCTTTTATAAAGGGCATTTGTTGTGAAGGAATAAGCAATACAACCTGATGTAAGAAAACTACTAGGCACTTGGTCTAAGCATTAAACAAAGCTTTAATCAATTGTTTTACAAAATAGAGATCTAGTTGTGTCCTTCACTAGTTCCTGTAAAAGAATGTCCTGAGCAAGCTGGCCCCATGCCCGAGTATTTATACTCTCCCTGGACTGCGCCACCAGCAGGCCGCCCAGTATTATTTCATAAGTCATTTCCACATGAATGGCTGATTCATGCCATAACCTATTCAGAAAAATACACCATTCTATGAAAGAATTCTGGCCTTATTAAAACATGACAAACTGGGTCTGGAAATCTAGAAACCTAATGATGAAAAAGCTGTGAGAGCATTCTGGCTATTGAGATAAGATAAGTTGTTGAAACTGAATCAGTAACCTTATTGAAACAGAAGGTTAAAGGCTCCTGAAGTCTGAACCTTTGGGAACAAGACAACAGTTACCCTGTACAAGGTGTTCTAATTTACACCTCGTAAAGGAGCACATAAAAGTAACAAACTCCTGCCTTCATAAAAATGATACCAAGTAAAGCATACCTGCTGTTATGCTGTTTTTTATGATAAATTTAGAACACCTAGAGAAGAGACATAGTTCTGTAGTGCTACCAGCTGAGGTGACTATAAGAACTGCAGGGGTCAGCAGAAAAATGACTAGAGATAATTTGCTTACATCAGCAGGAAACCTTAAAGGAAATACCAGTGGAAAAGGGTATAAATATTGAACTCTCAAATGGGATAATAGACTCGCTTAAAGGGGCAAAGCAATTCTCAGCTTCAGAGCTAGCTCTGTAAGTCTACAACTCTTTGTACCTCGGGGATCAAGTTACTGGATTTGATTTTGGTGGATATCCTGAATAAACTTTAAGAACAGTAAAACTATCGCGAAGTTAAGATTTGAGAGTAAAGATCTCTGATAAGATTGTAAAGCTTTCTCTTTTTGGAACTGTTAATGTTGCGATTGACTCACCAACTGTAAATTATATGTTGGTTCTTTAATAAATCTATATATTTTTAGAATTGTCTCACATAATACTTCTGTATCAAACTCGCGAACTCAATCTCTGTACACTCTTTGGTGAGGAGTTGCAGAATTCTGGGGGAGTTTTCTGGACCCTCATAATATCCGGAACGTTACAGTCTAGCTAAACTTATTAAAAGTGCTATCTGGAGGACGGTAATATTTTCAAGTTGTTCCTTTCTTTTAGGGAGAGATAGTCCAGACCTTTAGACCCAATTAAGCATCTGTAGGATTCGGCTACCTCAAACTTTAGTTGAAAGTGAACATTTGGGGAATACGCCTGATCCGGGGTAGCCCTCAATGGGCTAGGACTAGTAATAATCCTTTCATTTTGACCTGATGGATGCAGCAATGGACCGCAAACTGGGAGATATTGGCGATGTCCCCAGTAGCAGCTTGAAAGGAGCCAGTGGCATAAAAGTTCAGAGCCATTGTGACCTTCACTGCCACCGACAGAGATGTCCTGGTCCTCAGTAGAGGCTGCAGATCTGGCTGCAGCAGGTGGCAGAGCTCAGTGAGCACCTCCTTGCTGAAGCGCAGCTTGCGCAAATACTGCTCCTCAGACAAATTAATGTAGGAGAATTGTTGGTGAAATACCCTGGGAGGGTAAGGTCTCTTGTACAGAGGCCTGTTGGCTCTCCTCTGTCTGGCCATGATTGCCACTCTCTCTCTGCATCTCTGTTGCCTCCGATTCTGCAGGCGCAGGACGATGCCCCGAATCAGTGCAGCCCCCATAGTCTCTTGGCAATCAAAGTAATGAAGATCAAAACAAAAGTACCTGCAAAGTGATATTCAGTAGCCAAAACTACTTCACACAGCATTGACTCTATGCAGAAGTCTCTCTTCTCTCTCAGAATCTCTCTCTCTGTCAGAATGAGTGGTGCAAAAATGTATACCACAGAAAAAACCAGGAAGAGGCCGCCTCTATATAGCGCCCTCCCAGCCCCACACTGACTGCGAAACGTTCCAGTCTACCTGTCGTTGCTTGTGCCAGGCGGAAAGGAGGGGGACGCCACTCAATATCCGGTCCGGGGCGCCACAAGGGTGTTGCATGCTCAACTGACATCAAGATCTGCAGGCGAGGAGATCAGGGCGGTATTGTTTAGCGCCGCCGCAAAATGTCTGGTCAATTTCACGAACGGCGCAGACATCGCCGCGCCCGGGCGCTAGTTGCTTTGCGCCCTATTAGTGCCCTCTTAAGGCGCTAATGGGAGGCGCAAACCAACTGAATTTTTCCCCTAGTAATTTCCCGACAATAGATGTTAGGCGAACTGTCTATAATTCTTGGGTTTCCCTCTCTTGCCATTCTTAAATAGCAGACTGACACGCGCAATTTTCCGAACTAAAGGGACGGTTCTTGAATCGAGAGAATTTTGGAAGATTATAGTTAGGGCATCTACAATGTGCTCACCTACTTCCTTTAAAACCCTGGAATGGAAACCATCTGGCTCTGGGGATTTGTCACTCTTTAGTGCTTCTGGGGAAGGTGGGACTTGTACAAGTCGGACGGGTTGCACCTGAACCAGAACGGGACAAATATCCTTGCAGGGAGGTTTACTAGCACTGTTCGGGGGGGGTTAAACTAAAATGGCAGGGGGTTGGGAACCTGAGCAGGGAGACAGAGGAAAGGAAAACAGGGATAAAAGCAAAAGGTAGGAAGGAGAAAAACAAAAGTGGCAGTCAGAGAAATCAACGGTTTAAATCAAACATGGCCACAGTAAATAATAATTCTAATAGGTCTAAGAGCGTTAAAAAAACAAGCCTGAAGGCTTTGTGTCTTAATGCGAGGAGCATTTGTAATAAGGTGGATGAATTGGCTGCGCAAGTAAAGGTACACAAATATGATTTGGTTGGGATTACGGAAACGTGGCTCAAGGATGGCCAAGACTGGGAACTCAACATCCAGGGGTATTCGATATTCAGGAAAGATAGGCAAAAAGGAAAGGGAGGTGGGGTAGCATTACTGGTTAAAGAAGGGATTAATACAATTGTAATGAAGGATATTAGCTCTGATGAGGTGGAATCTGTATGGGTAGAATTGAGAAATACTAAGGGAAAAAAAAACACTAGTGGGAGTGGTATATAGACCTCCAAACAGTAAGGCGGAGGTTGGGGATGGCATTAAAAGGGAAATTAAAGAAGCGTGCAATAAGGGCACAGCAGTCATCATGGGTGACTTTAATCTACATATAGATTGGGCCAACCAAATTAGTAACAATACTGTGGAGGAGGAATTCCTGGAGTGTTTATGGGATGGGTTCCTGGACCAATATGTCAAGGAACCAACCAGAGATCAGGTCATCTTAGACTGGGTATTATGTAACGAGAAAGGATTAATTAGCAATCTTGTTGTACAAGGCCCCTTGGGTCGGAGCGATCATAATATGATCGAATTCTTCATTAAGATGGAGAATGAAGTAGTTGACTCAGAGACTGGGGTCCTCAATTTAAATAAAGGAAACTACGATGGTCTGAGGAGCGAGTTGGGTAGGATTGATTGGGGAATGGCACTCAAAGGGTTGATGGTCGATAGGCAATGGCAAACATTCAAAGACCGAATGGATGAGCTACAGAATTTGTTCATCCCAGTTTGGCATAAAAATAAAACAAAAATGGTGACTCAACCGTGGCTAACAAGGGAAATTAGGGATAGCATAAGATCCAAGGAGAGGACATATAAATTGACCAGAAAAAGCAATAATCCTGAGGATTGGGAGCAGTTTAGGGTTCAACAAAGGAGGACAAAGGGATTAATTAAGAAAGGGAAAATAGAATATGAGAGTAAGCTAGCAAGGAACATAAAAACTGACTGTAAAAGCTTTTATAGATATGTGAAGAGAAAAAGATTGGTGAAGTCAAGCGTAGGTCCCTTGCAGTCAGAATCAGGGGAATTTATAATGGGAAACAAAGAAATGGCAGACCAACTAAATTCATACTTTGGTTCTGTCTTCACAAAGGAGGACGCAAATAACCTCCCAGAGATGCCGGGGAACATAGGGTCTGATGAAAGGGTGGAACTGAAAGAAATCAGTATTTGTAGGGAAATGGTGTTAGGAAAATTGATGGGACTGAAGGCCGATAAATCCCCAGGGCCTGATAATCTACATCCCAGGGTACTTAAGGAAGTGGCCCTAGAAATAGTAGATGCATTGCTGGTCATCTTCCAGAACTCGATAGACTCTGGAACAGTACCCATAGATTGGAGGGTAGCTAATGTTACCCCACTATTCAAAAAAGGTGCTCGAGAAAAAGCGGGGAATTATAGACCTGACATCGGTAGTGGGGAAAATGCTAGAGTCTATTATAAAAGATGTAATAGCAGAGCACTTGGAAAGCAGTGACAGGATCGGACAAAGTCAACATGGATTTACAAAAGGTAAATCATGCTTGACTAATCTACTGGAATTTTTTGAGGATGTAACTGGTAAAATAGAAAAGTGAGACCCAGTGGATGTGGTGTATTTGGACTTTCAGAAGGCTTTCGATAAGGTCCCACATAAGAGATTAGCGTGCAAAATTAAGGCACATGGGATTGGGGGCAAGGTATTGACTTGGATAGAGAACTGGTTGGTGGACAGAAAGCAAAGAGTTGGAATAAACAGGTCATTTTCCGAGTGGCAGGCAGTGACTAGTGGGGTACCGCAAGGATCGGTCCTAGGACCCCAGCTGTTCACAATATATATTAATGATCTGGACGAGGGAATTGGATGTAATATCTCCAAATTTGCAGACGACACAAAGCTGGGTGGGAGGGTAAGCTGTGAGGAGGATGTCGTGAAACTCCAGTACGATTTGGACAGGTTGGGTGATTGGGCAGAAACATGGCAAATGCACTATAATGTGGATAAATGTGAGGTTATCCACTTTGGTGGCAAAAACAGGAAGGCAGATTATTATTTGAATGGCAATAGGTTGGGAGAAGGGGAAGTGCAAAGAGACCTGGGTGTTCTTGTGCACCAGTCGCTGAAGGTAAGCATGCAGGTGCAGCAGGCGGTTAAGAAGGCAAATGGTATGTTGGCCTTCGTAGCAAGAGGGTTCGAGTACAGGAACAAGGATGTCTTACTACAGTTGTACAGGGCCTTGGTGAGACCACACCTTGAGTACTGTGTGCAGTTTTGGTCGCCTTACCTGAGGAAGGACATTCTTGCCATGGAGGGAGTGCAGCGAAGATTCACCAGGCTGATACCTGGGATGGCAGGAATGACGTATGAGGAGAGATTGTGTCGATTGGGCTTATACTCACTGGAGTTTAGAAGATTGAGAGGGGATCTCATCGAAACCTATAAAATTCTGTCAGGCCTGGACAGACTAGATGCAGGAAGGATATTTCTGATGGCCGGGGAGTCCAGAACCAGGGGTCATAGTCTAAGGATAAGGGGTAAGCCATTTAGGACTGAAATGAGGAGGAATTTCTTCATCCAGAGAGTGGTGAACCTGTGGAATTCTCTGCTACAGAGGGTGGTGGAGGCCAGTTCATTAAATATATTCAAGAAAGAGTTGGATATATTTCTTAAGGCTAAAGGGATCAAGCGATATGGGGAGAAGGCAGGGACAGGGTACTGAATTTGGATGATCAGCCATGATCTCATTGAATGGCGGAGCAGGCTCGAAGGGCCGAATGGCCTACTCCTGCTCCTATCTTCTATGTTTCTATGTTTCTATATTATTTTTTTCTTTACTGCTATTTTGCTTACGTTAATTTTATTGAGTCCCTGTCCCCGATTCAGTATTAGTTTCCTTGGGATTCCCTTCATACTATCTTCTTCCTCTACTGTAAATACTGACGCAAAGTAATTATTCAACATATCTGCCATTTTCTTATTATCATTGACAATATCACCATTATCAGTTTAAGGGGCCAACATTGCTCCTGACCACCCTCTTTTACCTAATATAATTGTAAAAATTCTTTGTGTTGATTTTGATATTCCTTGCAAGTTTCTTTTCATACTCCCTTTTTTAGATCTTACTATCTGTTTTGGTACCCTTTACTGTTCATTGTATCTTTCCCATTCACTAGGATCTGTGCATTTTTTTGTATTTTTGTATGCTTTTCCTTTAGTTTTATGCTGTCTCTGACCTCTTTAGTCATCCATGGCTGTTTTTTTTGGGCAAGTAGAGCTCTTGTCCTTCAGGGGTATAAACTGGTTCTGTGTCACATTCAATTCTTTTTTGAGCACCTCCCACTGATCTTCTGTTGTTTTACCCATTAGCAGATTTGCCCAGTTTACTGTGCACAGTCTCTGTCTCATCCCGTTGAAGTTGGCAATACCTATATCTAGAATCTTAGTAGCTGTTTCACGTTTCTCCCTTTCAAACACTACGGCCGGAATTTACCCATTGCCAAGCGTGCGAGTTTGGGGGTGGGTCAGCAGTAAAAATCACGGAAATTGCAAGCACGTCGGGTACCGGCCTTCATCCCGCCGCCTCGTGCATTTAACTCGGGTGGCTTTGAAGGCACAACACGGACCCGATCGGCAGATTAACTGCTTGTTGAGAGACCCTTAAAAGGGTTTTTAAACACCAGCTTTTGACTTTTACTGCAGGAGCACGGGATTCTCGCAGCTCGAGTACCTCACCTGTGAAGGGGAGGCGGAAGCTCAGTGGCCATTGGCGAGTCCATTCATTGAGAGCTGGGAAAAGCACATAAATACTCCAACATTACACCTCATTACATGCCTCATGAAAGGTTCTTCCTGATTCCATTTTGTCCACAGATTTAGGTGTCAGAAGTTTGCAGGTCATTTCTGAAACCTCGGAAGCCACTCTCACCACATTGCTACTCAGTATCAGAACATTAGAAACATAGAAAAATAGAAGCAGGAGTAGGCCATTCGGCCCTTCGAGCCTGCTCTGCCATTCAATATGATCATGGCTGATCCTCTATCTCAATACCAAATTCCCGCTCTCCCCCCATACCCCTTGATGCCTTTTGTGTCTAGAAATCTATCTATCCCCTTCTTAAATATATTCAGTGATTGGCCTCCACAGGCTTCTGTGGTAGAGAATTCCACAGGTTCACCACCCTCTGAGTGAAGAAATTTCTCCTCATCTCAATCATAAATGTCCTACCCCTTATCCTGAGACTGTGACCCCTCGTTCTAGAGTCCCCAGCCAGGGAAAACATCCTCCCTGCATCCACTCTGTCTAGCACTGTCAGAATTTTATACGTTTCAATGAGATCCCCTCTCATTCTTCTAAACTCTGATGAATACAGGCCTAGTTGACCCAATCTCTCATCATACGACAGTCTTACCATCCCAGGAATCAGTCTGGTGAACCTTCGCTGCACTCCCTCTATGGCAAGTATATCCTTTCTTAAGTAAGGAGACCAAAACTGCACACAGTACACCAGGTGTGGTCTCACCAAGGCCCTGTAAAACTGTAGTAAGACATCCTTGCTCCTGGACTCAAATCCACTTGCAATGAAGGCCAACATACCATTTGCCTTCCTAACTGCTTGTTGCACCTGCAAGTTTGCTTTCAGTGACTGGTGTACAAGGACACCCAAGTCCCTCTGTACATCAACATTTCCCAATCTATCACCATTTAAATAATACTCTGCCTTTCTGTTTTTCCTACCGAAGTGGATAACTTCACATTTATCCACGTAATACTGCATCTGCCATGTATTTGCCCACTCACTCAACTTGTCTAAATTGCCTTGAAGCCTCTTTGCATCCTCCTCACAACTCACAATCCCACCTAGTTTCGTGTCATCAGCAAACTTGGAAATATTACATTTGGTTCCCTCATCCAAATCATTGATATATATTGTGAATAGCTGAGGCCCAAGCTATTGAGGGATTGGCCCTCTGATCACCACTTTACCTGCCATCTACTACATCAGCATGGGTGCCACTTATACTGTCTCACCTTGGTCCTCAGAATCAGACTAAGATAAGCCCCACCACCAGCAGCAGCAGCCACACCAGCAGCCTACTCCTCAATGACCTGATGCTCCACAGGAGAAAGGAGGGCACCACAGGGCTGCAGCACGCCAGAGGTGATGTCCCCAACACAGGGTATACAGGCAGAGGATGAGCTTCCTCAACATGACTGACCAGCTGGAACAAGACCTGCTGCCCAGAGGCCCTGGTGGACCCTCCTTACCAGTGGCTATCAAAGTCACCACTGCCCTCAACTTTTTCGCCTGAGGCTCCTGCCAGGGATCTGCAGCAGACATTTGCAGGATCTCACAGTTGACCACCCACAGATACGTCACCTAGTTGACCGATGCCATGTTTCACAAGTCAGCCAATTATATCAACTTTGCAACTGATGAGGCCAGTGTTACTGAGCGGGCGCTCGGCTTTGCAGCTCTGGCTGACTTCCCACAGGTGCAGGGCATCTTCGACTGCACACATGTAGCCATCAAGGCACCCCCACATCACCCAGGAGAGGTTGTGAACCGCAAGGGCTCCCACTCCCTCAACGTGCAGCTCATCTGCAACCATAAAAAAATCATCTTGCATGTGTGCGCCAGATTGCCTGACAGCTGTCATGACTCTTTTGTGCTGCACCAGTCCACTGTCCCTCAGCTCTTCACAACTCCAAACAGACTTACCGGCTGGCTGCTTGGAGACAAGGGCTATCCACTGAAGATGTGGCTCATGACACCATTGAGGATGCCAAGTACTGAGGCTGAGGAGCGTTATAATGAGAGCCACATGTCTACTAGATGTGTCATAGAGCAAACAATAGGCATGCTGAAGATGCGCTTCAGATGCCTTGACAGATCTGGAGGAACCCTTCAGTATGCACCAGCCAGGGTCTCCAGAAGCATCGTTTGCTGCGTGCTGCACAACATGGCGCAACAGCGAGGATTGGAGCTCCAGGAGGAGCAAGGCGCAGAACGCACAGCCTTTTCGGAGGAGGAGGTAGAGGAACCTAAGTTTGAGATGGCACCAGCAGCGGCACACATTGCTGCCCGGGAGGCCCGAGATGGCCTCATCATGGCCCGATTTACTTAACTTGCTCCATACGGCCATATGGCTGCCATATTCCATACTAAGTTCCTGCCACCGACCCCCGACCCCCCCCCCGAACCCCCAGCCAACAACACCATAAAGCTTCCCTACAATGACCAAGCCATTTCTCTCACCCAAACCCCCAGTGCTCGAGGTTAAATAATGTCTCACCATTCACTCCAAGTGACAAAGCTACTTCCCAGGTAGCAGGCAAAAATGGACAAGGCCGGGAAGTGGGATAAAGAGATGCATTTATCTGTGTCATCAAAATAACTGAAACTTAACACTAAATGTTTTTCATACACCCATGTGCATACCCTTGTTCATCTAATTGTATGTCTTTTTACTTTTCCGAGTGCTTCTACAAGGTGCAACCCCAGTGGCTTCAGCAGAGGTAGAGGCAGGCTGCTCACTTAACTGCTGCGACTCGTTAGACACTTTTGTCAGACGTCCTCTGGGTTTTGGAGTCTGTGATGGCCCCACCAAAGTCTGCTCCTCCTGCAACTGTGCAGGGGCAGGCTCGGCCATCGGGCTCTGAGGAAGCATGTGGGACTCTGACTGAGGGGCCGGCAACGGTAGGTAAGTGTGAGCGCTTTGAGAAGAGCCCCACTTCTATATCCCCTCTGAGCATCATCCCTTTTGTGGGTCACTCGCACTTCCCTGCTAGCAAGGAGCTGGAGAGCACCTTGCTGCACATCAGTGGGGCGATGAATGCCCAAGTCTACATTTACATCCCTCCTAGAGAGGAGCACTGAGCACCTGTCATCTGTTGTCCACAGTAAGCATGTGCTCATGTGACTGGTGCATTTGCTGCTCCATGCAGGTGGCCCTCCTGTCCATGGAATAGCAGTGTCGCCATCGCCTGCGACATGGTGGTGCTCATGTTGGAGATGGACTCCTCCATTCTCTGCACATTTGCTGACATCGCAGCTGCAAAAGCTGCCAGAGCCTCATGCAATTGTTGCTGCCCCTCCAAGATCACCCTCTTTTTCAATGGCCCCCAAGTCTCAGCATCTGCATGCAGCTCAGCAGAGCTTGGAGTGTCCTGTGCCCTCCAGCAAGCAGTCTCCGCTGCTGTCCCTGTCAACACAATCTGCTCTTGCTCACTTGTGATGTGAGTGATACCAGGTGACAACACTACTCTGTCTTGCAGGACCCAGCGAGGTGTGCGTATCTGCGCTGGAGCTGGGTGCGCTTGGGTCTGCTGACACTGCACCCTCAGAGGCTGGAGGCTTCTCTGAGGAGTTGTCTTTCTCCTCTGGCTGGACAGTAGGGGTGGGGGATGGTCACTTGATGGACCTGTGGGAGAGTAAAGAGATGAATTAGAAGTGTTATAATAAGAATGGGTAACGTTACCATAATGCACATGTTGACATTTCACTGGCTGCTGACATCAGTTGCCATATGAGTGACTGCTGTATGCCATGTGGCTGGTTGAGATGTAATTGTGTCACCAAGTTGTTGGGAGGTCCCCCTCTCTCCGTCCCCACCGGCGGCAGCTCTGCAACTCCCGATATCGCCAGGGCCCCCTGCTCTGCTGGAGTCAGTTTCGTGAATACTGGAGGGCCAACTCCGGTTCTCTGCCTGTTCCGTGTGTTCTGGGCTCTTTTCTCCTGCAAGGAGGGAAAGAAGAGAACTTTGAGTGCATGTGATGGAATGAGTGTAAGGAATGGACGGGTTACATCTGTAGAGGGTGACTATGAGGGAGTGGAGTGACAATGCCAAATGGCCTCCTTCTATGGCGTTACTTGCTATGATTGCATTAGGATGAGGGTCAGGGTTGACAGGCACATCAGGATGTAGGTGAGTGTGGCCTTGTACTCACCTTTCCTGACCTCGTGAGATCATTGAATAATTTCCTGCACTGGATCCAGGTCCTTCTCACCACATCCCTGCTGCTGACCTCTGCTATCTCCAACCAAGCCCTTTTGGTGTCTTTGTGAGGTTTCTTGCGCTTATCAGCAGGGAACAGGACCTCCCTGCGTGCTCTCACTGCCTCCATCAGAATATGCAGGGATGCATCAGAAAATCGTGGTGCAGCCCTCTGCCTTTGAGTATCCATCATTGATAGTTTGGAACAGTACTCAGAACTTTCTATTTCACCTTCCACCCTTCTCTAGAAACCTTGAAATGAGTTGAGTGCAAGGCTGCTTTAAATATCGGCGCTGGAAACGAGTCATCGATGATGTTATCAGGCCCGCTCCATTTAACTGGGACGGGAAATGCACATAACTGTTTTAAGTGGGGCCATTAAGTTAAAGTCACCCTGAAGAACGCGCTGAGCAGAGCATCGCATTCCCAACCCGCTACTCAGCTCCCACGCACCCAACACGACTCCACGGTAAAAATTCTGGCCTATGTTGAACTCGATCATGTTATGATCGCTATTAGATAAATGTTCACATGCCGTTAGGCTGTTAACTAAATCTGACTCATTACTCATTACTAAATCTATTGTGGCATGTCCATTACAAACGCTGCAATCAATCCTGTCCATTACAAACACTGCAATCAATTGCACATCGAGAAACTTCAAGTTTTCGCCACAGAGATCGCGAGAACTCTGTGGGCAGCTTTCTTCGACATCAGCTGTGAGCGCCTTTGCTTTGCCACTGACCGCAAATTATGGGCCATTAGGACCAAAAGCTTGGTCAAAGAGATAGGTTTTAAGAAACGTTATAAAAGGAGGAGAGAGATGCAGTGAGGCGGAGAGGTTCAGAGAGGGAATTCCAGAGCCTAGGGCCCAAACAGCTGAAAGCACGGCCACTAATGATGGAGTGAGGAAAATCGGGGATGCGCAAGAGGCCAGAATTGGAGGAACGCAAAGATCTCGGAGGGCTGCAGGGCTGGAGGAGGTAACAGAGATAGGGAGGGGCGAGGCCATGGAGGGATTTGAAAATGAAGGTGAGAACTTTAAAATCGAGGTTTTTCTGGACCGTGAGCTTTCATCCCCTCCCCCCTTTCCCAGCCACTTCACTTGCTTAAAAATCTGTTCCATTTCCTGCTTTTTTCCAGTTCTGACGAAAGGTCATCAACCTGAAACGTTAACTCTGTTTCTCTCTTCACAGATGCTGCCTGACCTGCTGAGTTTCTCCAGCATTTTCTGTTTTTATTTCATAATTCTCCTACCGAGCTTCCCTGATCCACTTTTCCTTTTGCCGGGGTCCATACCTGCAGGTCCCTGTCAATGGCCTCCAGGCTGCCCGAATTTAATAGACTCTTCCCGCCAACTTGCCGGCTGTTTCTGCAAGCAGCGAGCTAATGAGACCCGTCCGTTAAAATCGGCCACACCTCCCTGCTACCACAGGCCAGACACTTGTTAGGCCACATTCCTGCCTGGGAGTAAATGTCGATGCCAACGTGTCTGTCTTCATTTAATGTTACTTCAATGATCAAAAAAAAATCAGTTGAATCTTGCAGCCATTAGGTATCTCCACTTGTATTTGATCGACAAATAGAACAGTCAACATGAATGTCTTACACCTGTGTTTCAGAGATTCTGGGGATGATTTTGAACTTTCACTTACAACGGGTGTGGCCACTGTGCCCACCCAATGGGGTTGGTGGGGGGGGGGGGGAGACGATGTGATGAATTATGCCATTCATCACTCATATGCCATTCATCACTCATCTGTATTCTCTGTGTGTGATTGTGCCTGTGACTGTGGTTTAGTTTCAGTTTCATTTCCCTTACCTCAGTTCCATTTCCTCACCTGTATTTTATTGTGTGTAGGGCTCCGCCCATACCTGGCCTCTACTTAAGCAGGCCCAGCGTGTCTCACATCCAGTACAGCCGACCTCTGGATGGGAGACACTTTTCCACTGTGTGTTACCTTCTAAGTTAATAAAAGCCTTGCTTTGTTCAGTTAACATTGAGTCTCGGATTTATTGAGGCACATCAGACGAGACATTGCACTGCATGCCAATCTTTTAGTCAATACCAATATGATACGCTGCACACTTCCAGCATGTATTGAGCGTGTGATTCTTGCCCACTACAATAGAGACATAGGAAGCCATTTATCATCTAAAAAATGGACGCCGTGCAGCCGAATTTCTAGGCCAATATGTTGTGGTGAGCATTTATTGTGTATTATTCATTTCATTTCTTTACTGAGAATTCTTCTTCTAAAGCAACCCACGCCAGTGTCAGCAGGTCTCCAGTACATAACTATGAAGGTGATACTCTAGCTTTGAAAGAACAGAGCATCAAATTATTGCAAAGCATTAAAGATACATGTCAATATATTGCAATTTAAAAAGTTACAGCTTCTATTTGCAGTCTTGTCTTCTCATTCTGTGCTTATTAAATCTACAACCATTCAGTATCAAGACATTTGCAATCTGATTTTTTTTAGCAAAATTGTTAATTCAAATATAAAGAAGAGATTTTCAATATTACTGCATATAGTGAGCAGAAGAAATCTGTACACTAATTTCATATATATGCAATATTTCACTGAGGTGTTTTTGTTTCAGCCCTCAAACATGCTAAGATTATTTGAGTACAAAAGTAGAGAAGTTATGCTGAATCTTTATGAAGTGCTGGTTAGGCCACAACTGGAGTATTGCATCCAGTTCTGGTCACCAGACTTTAGGAAGGATGTGAAGGCACTTGAGAGGGTGCAGAGGAGATTTACCAGAGTGGTTCCGGGGATAGGGGATCTTAGCTACAAGGACAGGTTGCAGAAGCTGGATTTGTTTTCATTAGAGCAAAGGAGGTTGAGGGGTGATTTGACAGACGTGTACAAGATTATGATGGGTTTGGATAGGCTAGACGGGAAAAAGCTGTTCCCACTAGTTGATGATACAAGGACTAGGGGACACAGATTTAAGGTTTTGGGCAAGAGATACAGGGGGATGTGAGGAAAACCGTTTTTACGCAGCGAGTGGCGATGACCTGGAATTTGCTGCCAACGGAAGTTGTGGAAGTGGAGACACTCAGGGCTCGATTTTGCCAGGCCCGAGGAGGGGGTTTGGAGGCGTGTGAGGGGTTAAAATGGCAAAAATTTGGCGGGTGGATCCGATCCCGCCTCCAGCCCACCTCCGAGCAATTTTCCCCAAATTTGGGTTTCAGGCCCCGTTTCCATCCCGCCTCCAAGAGGCGGGATAGGCCCTTAAGAACCAGCTAAGTGCCACTATCATCCCATTTTGAGAGGCCTTTCTGAATTTAACACGTTACCCCGTGCTGCACACCTCCTCTGGAACACGCCAGTTAATCCTGGCAGCCTCACAAGTGGATGGCTTACTAACAGCTGCAGCTCCACCATTAAAAAGGAGTTTTCAGCAATCATTTGCAGGTGGCAGAACTTTGTTGTCTCAGGACTGGGGGAACTTTTAGCGGCCTACTCATTGTTGTGGAAGTGTGGAGCCTGAGACCCATCTCCAGTGTGATCTCCTGGAAAACCCCTCTCCCCACCTTGACTGAGCGCTTCCTCAACTGAGGTATATACCAGAAGCATGGGAACCATTTATTTCCTTTCCTCCTGGACATCAGATTCGGATGAAGACCAGCCGCGGCAGCAGCAGAACCATGAACAACAGCAGCAACAGCAGCAGGAGCAACAGCAGGAGCTCCAAGCTGCTGCTCACCCACCTGAAGCTGCACAGGCCAGAAGGCGCCAGCGCATGGAAGCACGTCGGTGCAGGAGATACCCCCCAAAACAGGGTTTACAGACAGAAGATGAGCTACCTCAACATGACTGAGCAGCAGTGCCAAAGGAGGCTCAGACTTTCGCGAGAGGTAGTGGGTGATATCTGCGCAATGCTGCAGCAAGACCTGGAGCCCAGAGGAGCAGGTGGACAACCCTTATCAGTGGCCGTCAAAGTCACCACCGCACTCAACTTTTTTGCTTCAGGCTCATTCTAGGGATCAACAGCAGACATCAGTGGCATTTCCCAGGCGACCGCACATATTTACATCACGCAGGTAGCCGATGCCCTCTTTGCCATCGCGCACAATTACATCAACTTCTCTAAGGATCAAGCAAGTGTAACCGCGCATGCGGTTGAATTTGCTAATCTGGCAGGCTTTCCAAGGGTGCAGGGCGTCATTGACTGCACACATGTGGCCCATCACAATCCAGGTATTTTTGTCAACTGCAAGGGCTTCCACTCCCTCAACGTGCAGCTGGTGTGTGACCACAAGAAGGACGTTTTGCATGTTTGCGCCAAGTACCCTGGCAGTTGCCATGACTCCTTCATCCTGCCGCAGTCCAGTGTGCCTCAGCTCTTCAGTCCGCCAGACCAAATTTTCGGATGGCTACTTGGAGACAAGGGCTATCCCCTGAAGACGTGGCTAATGACGCCGTTGAGGAGCCCTTCCAACGAAGCTGAGGAGCGCTACAACTCCAGCCACATGTCCACCAGATCCATAATCGAGCAAACCATTGGCTTGCTGAAGATGCGATTTAGATGCCTTGATAGATCAGGTAGAGCCCTGCAGTACTCAGCAGCCAGGGTCTCCAGAATCATTGTGGTCTGCTGTGCACTTCACAACATGGCACAGCATCGTAGCTTGCAGGTGCCTGAGGTACAAGTGGCTCATCGCATAGCCTCCTCAGATGAGGAGGAGGAGGAGGAGGAGAGCCACAATGAGCAGCTTGCAGAGGCGCATCAACCAGCGGCAGCAGCACGCAAGCACATTGCTGCCCGAGATGCAAGGGACGCACTCATCTTGCCAGATTTGCTTAGTCTGCCCAATCAAACATTTTTTCCTCACACCGCCTTACCAGAGCATCGACAATGGCCAAGAACCTACGGATTCCGATCACTCTGACCAACATACTGCCAATTGCAAGTCGCCCCAAGTCCTCAATGTGGAAGTCCCATATGCAAAATGACACAGCCCACAACTTCAAAAGTTTGCCATCAAGTTTTTTTATCACATAAAGTCACGGATGGCTTTTCAAAAATAAACACAACAGAACCCCCAAGTGACTACCATGTGACTACTTGTGCTTTATCTTCCTCTTACGCATGCTCCTACATGGTGCTTCCCCTGTGGCTTCAGCAGATGAGATGTGGAGGCCCCTTGCTCACTTTCTTGCTGCTCCTGCATTGACACCTTTGGCGGGCGTCCTCTGGGGTTGTGAGTCTGTGAGGGCTCGCCAACAGTCTGCTGCTCCTGCAGCTGTGCAGGGGCTGAGACGCCGATCTCAGTTGGGTGAGGACTCTGGTGGGGCTCTGACCAAGGGCTCTGCAGTGGCATGGATGTGTGAGGGCTTGGAGAGGAGCCCCCACTTCCTTGTTCTCTGCCACCAACATCCCTCTCATGGGTCAGCCCCACTTCAGAGCTAGCAAGTGGCTTGACAGCACCTTGCTACACTGCAGGGGGGCCATGAGGACCTGTTTCTGCACTGGAAGTCCTACTCCAGAGGGCTTCCATGAAGGTCTGGTTTCTCTGCTCAATAGCTGACCATCGCTCCCCAGGAGATGTCATTCTATTCTGAACATTCACCATGTTTTCCTGACTCTGGCGACTAAGCTCCTCCATGGCCGTAGCCATCCTCTCCTCTACCATAGCCATCCTCTCCTCTATGGTAGCCAGCCTTACCACAGAGGTAGCCATCCTTTCCACAGAGGTTGCCATCCTTTCCGTGGTGATGCGTTCATACGCCAACACCTCCACAAAGTCCCTGCTCATGTTAGCGATGGACTCCTCCATTTGCTCCACACTCGCAGCGACCCTGGGTACAAAACCTGCCAGAGACTCCTGCACCTGTTCCTGGAGTTCCAGCACCACTCTCCTTCTGGATGCACCCGGAGGCACAGGGTCGACATGCAGTGGAGCCGAGCTGGGTGAGTCCTGCGCCCTCCGACTGTAACGGCTTCAGCGGCACTTCCCTCTGCTCGCCGCCTGAGGGCGGTTTTTGAGGCTTCGGTGCGCTGCTGCCGTGCCTTTGGGCCCCTCTCCTCACCTGTTTCTCGAGTAACTGATCTCATCAGAGTAATCAGGCTAGTTAATAAAGTTGTTTGTTTTTGTCCTCTTTTTATAAACCCAAAAATAAACCCTTAAACAAATAAACCCTTTAAATGACCCGATTAATCAAATTAAAATTTGGCCTCTTAAATCGATTACGCACTCCAGTCCCCGCGGCACCCACCGGTCACGAAAGAGCTCGAGCTCGCCGGCGGACACCGCGTGCTCCATCTCCAGGGCCACCCGGCCGCGAACATGGCCGCGGAAGAGAGGGAGGCAATCCGGCCGGACGACCCCCTCGGCCGCCCGCTGCCTGGACCAATTAATGGCTTTCTTGGCCAGGCCCAGGAGCAGGCCCACGAGGAGGTCCTCCGACCTGCCCGCTCCCCTCCGCACCGGGTGACCGTAGATCAAGAGCGTGGGACTGAAGTGCAACCAAAATTTGAGGAGCAGCCCCTTCAAATAGTGAAAGAGGGGCTGCAACCTCCCACACTCGACATACACATGGAACACGGACTCCTCCAGACCGCAGAACAAACAGGCGGCCCGGGAGTCCGTGAACCTACTTAAAAACCTATTGCACGGGACTGCTCTGTGCAACACCCTCCAGGCCAAGTCCCCAATAGAACAAGGGAAGACTCCCGCATAGAGAGCCCCCCATTGGGGACCTCCGCCTCCGCCGGAAGGTAAAACGGCACGCCACGGCGTGTCCGGACGGCAGGCGAAGATGGCAAAGTGGAAGGTGTGCAAGAGCAGCCCGTACAGGAAACCCCTCCGCGCAGAATGGAAAGGCACGGAGGGCGTCTCCTCGAGACGGCTCAAGTTGTGAGGCACCAAACCCCTAGGGGAGCTTTGGGGCAGGGCGCCGATATGGAATTCCGTCCGAACGGGAGTAAGCCCGGGCGGGATCGCCCCACGCGCTTGAGCCGCCTCGATACACCTCGTGGCGCCGGGGCGCAACCTCGCCTTCACCGCCTCGATGGCATCGACCGCGAGCCGGACGTTGCCCCACGACATACGCCGCGCCAACTCCTCCGGCGCCATCCAGCCCGCTCCTCCGCCATCGAGTAGGTCCCCGACTCTAGTCACCCTGCCAGGCACAGCCCTCCGCTCCGCCAGCCGCCCGAACTCACGGACGCGGAGGTGCGGATTCCTGAACAGCGGCTCTCGAAGGACAGCCGCCATTCCTGACGGGGGAGAGCTCCGCCTGGAGGCGACGGAGTTCCAAACCCATAGCAGTTCCTGGTAAAAGACAGGCAGCTCCTGCAGGCTGGCACGCCTGCTGCCCACTTCCAGAAACAGGAGCTGCATGTCGTAATTGAGGCCGTGCAGCTGGCGGAAGAAATACGTCGCCAGCGCACACCATCTGGGAGGATTCTCGACGTACAGGTATCTCTGCAGCGTCTGAAGACGGAAAGTCGCAGCCTGGGTGCGAAGGCACACCAGCGCCTGACCGCCCTCCCTAAGCGGGAGACTCAGAACCGCGGCAGCGACCCAGTGTATCCTATTGTTCCAGAAGAAGTCGACGAGCTTCTTCTGTATCTTGGCGACAAACGCAGGGGGGGGGATCAGAGTAACCAACCGGTACCACAACATGGCGGCCACCAGTTGGTTTATGACCAACGCCCGACCCCTGTAGGACAACACTCGGAGCAATCCTGTCCAGCGTCCTAAGCGAGCGGTGACTTTGGCCTCCAGCTCGTGCCAGTTCGCCGGCCAGGCGTCCTCGGCCGGGCTGAGGTAGACTCCCAAGTAGAGGAGGTGCGTCGTACTCCAGGCGAAGGGCCTGAACTCCTCCGGCAGAGAGTCCACCTGCCACTGACCCACCAGGAGTCCAGAACATTTCCCCCAGTTGATCCTGGCGGAGGATGCGTCCGAGTAAATCTGCTGGCATTCCCGCATCCTCCGCAAGTCAACGGGATCCGTGACCATGAGGAGCACGTCATCGGCGTAAGCCGAGAGGACCACCTCCACGCCCGGCCCTTGCAGAGCCAATCCCGCCAACCTCTTCCGCAAGAGGCGCAGGAAAGGCTCCACGCAAATGGCATATAACTGGCCGGACATGGGGCATCCCTGACGCACCCCCCTCCCGAAGCGAAGGGGCGCCGTCAAGGACCCGTTAACTTTAATCAGACACTCCGCGGCAGCGTACAGAAGTCGGATCCGGGCGACGAAATGCGTCCCGAACCCGAATGCGCGCAGAGTCCCGAAAAGATACTCGTGATCCACCCTGTCGAACGCCTTCTCCTGATCCAGGGAAAGGAAGGCGACCGACAGACCAGCCCTCTGGGAATGGTGGACCAGGTCCCGGACCAGATGGATGTTATCGTGAATGGTCCGGCCCGGGACCGTGTAGGACTGGTCGGGATGGATCATGTGGGCCAGCACGGCGCCAAGGCGAACGGACATGGCCCTGGCAAAGATTTTGTAATCCGTGCTGAGGAGGGAGACCGGGCGCCAGTTCTTAAGGAGGCGGAGATCACCCCTCTTAGGCAGCAGGACGATCACCGCCCTGCGCCACGAGAGGGGCATCTCCCCGGTCGCCAAACATTCCCCCAGGACCCGCACGTAGTCGCCCCCCAGGACGCCCCAGAACGCCCTGTGGAACTCCACGGTCAGCCCGTCCAACCCCGGGGACTTCCCCCTAGAGAGCTGGCGGAGGGCGCCGGACAGCTCCTCCAAACTCAGAGGAGCGTCCAATTTTTCGGCGCCCTCCAGGCCGACCTTCGGCAGGTCCTCCCACAAAACTCTGCGCGCTTCCTCGCTGGACGGATCCGGAGAGAACAGAGCCCCGTAATAGGCGCGGGTCTCCGCGCGGATTCCCTCCGGATCCGAGACCGGAGATCCGTCGTCGGCCAGCAGCTCCAAAAGCTGCTTACGGACCCCCCGTCTTTTTTCCAGCGAGTAGAAGAAGGGGGAGCCGCGGTCCAGGTCCCGCAGGAACTGGATCCGCGACCTCACGTACGCGCCTCGGGACCCGACGAGCTGCAGGTCCTTCAGCGCGCCCTTCTTCTCTTCGTACGCCAGCCGCAGGGCCGGGTCCTCGGTGACTTGACCGAGACGGGACTCCAGGTCGAGCACCTCCTTCTCCAACTGCCCGACCCGGGCCTCCCGCCTCTTGGTCGACCCCTTCGCGTACTCCTGACAGAAGAGACGGATGTGAGCCTTGCCCACATCCCACCATAGCCTCAAGGAGGGGAAGCCCCCCTGCTTCCTTCTCCAGCCGGCCCAGAACCGACCGAACGAATCCCGGAACCGCGCGTCCTCCAGCAGCAGGTTGTTAAAGTGCCAGTACGCGGACCCCCCCCGGCGCGCGGCGGCACGAGCTCCGCCCACACCAGGTGGTGGTCCGTGCACGGCACCGGCCGCACGGAAGCCGCCGGAACGCAGGAGACGTACGCCCGGGAAATGTAGAGGCGGTCGATCCTGGACGCTCCTCCCCCAGACCTCACAAAAGTGAAGGCGCTGGAGTCGGGATGGAGATTACGCCAGACGTCCACCAAGTCGAGGGACCCGACCAGGTCCCTCAGCTTCCCCACCGACGCCGGGCTCGGCTGGGTACCCGTGCGGTCCCTTGCCTCGAGGGTACAATTAAAATCCCCCCCGAGGACGACGCACTCGCCCGCGTCGATGGAGCCCAAAAGAGTGGACACTTCTTCAAAGAAGCGCGCTTGCTGCGCACCAGCCTGAGGGGCGTACACGTTCACTAGATGGAACGGCACGCCCCCCAGGCGAACAGTGACCTGGAGCAAGCGGCCCGGCACGAGCTCCTTGACCCCCAAGATCTCCGGCTGAAAATGCGGGGCCAACAAGATAGCCACCCCACTGGAAACACTGGAGAGGTGACTCATGTTGACCCCTCCTTGCCACTCCAGGAGCCACGTGGCCTCGTCTCCCGAAACGGTGTGGGTTTCTTGCAGGAAGCACACCGCATACTTCCCGTCCCGAAGGACCGAAAAGTTATTAAATCTGCGGCTAGCCTCCCTGCTGCCGTTGACGTTGAGGCTGGCTATGGTTATCTTCATTTCAGAAGCACAACCTACCCCTACTTAAACCTAACGGGGGAAGGGAGGGCGGCCGCTAGCCGACCGCCACTCCCTTAGCAGCCCGGTGAGGAATGCCCGGAACCGACACAGCTCGGACGGGCTCACGCCCGCGTCCGCACCCATGGTCTTGTAGGTGACGCGGGCCGACCCGATGAGCAGCGCCAGCCCCGACCATCTGTCGAGGGCCTGCTGGGTCCTGCGGCGACCCTGGCTCGTGGCCACAAATTCCCGGAGCTCCCTGATGGGAATAAGAACGAGGGGGGTCCCGGCGAGGGGCGCGAGGTCATCCATCGCCTCGTCGGCGACGGACTCTAAGTCCTCCTCCGCCCCCACCACCGAGTCCCCGTCCTCCTCCGGGGGGTCGCCACCGGCGGCCGAACCGTCCACCACGCAATGCGCATCGGGCGGCCCGGCCGCGACAGCCGGCCCCGCCTCCGCCCGGATCCCACCCCCAGGATCGGTAGCGGAGGATTCCCCCCCGGGCTCCTCTAGGGGGGCCGGGCCAGCAGGCGGCGGCGGTTCGGAGACCCCCTCCGCCCCAGGCGCCGGAACGACCGGAGAGGCCGGAGAGACCGGAGAATACAAAAACCGGACCTCCTCCAAGTCGCCCGGCGCCGGAGACACAGACCGAGGGCCCTCCTCAGCGACGCCACCGGCCTCTGACCCAGCAGACGGGGGAAAATTCCGACACACCTCGACGAGGTCGAGCAGCACCTGGGAAAAATCCGGGTCGTTCTGGGCGAGCTCGTCCTCAGACGACTCGCCCGACCCGGTCCCCTGGCCGCCCGACCCGTCGAGGGGCAATGCCACCAGCAATGGCTCAATAACCGCCGCGGGTTGTTCCGCGACCCCCCCCACGGGCAGGGTCTCGTCCCCATCCCCGGGAGGCACGAGCTGGGCAGACGCTTCTGCCTCAGCCTCCCCAGGGACAGGCGACCCCTGCCGTTCGCCCGTAATGGTGTTAGCGGTGGGGTGGGGCGCAGTGCCCGCGGCGGGCGACGACTCCCCCTGACCGGAGGGACCTTCCTCCTCCCGGTCCTCCTCCTCATCCAGGGGGTCGCGCCTTCTTTTCAGCGCGGAGGGGTAAAGGGAGGCCTCCATTTCCTCAGGGGCCTCCCCTGCTCCTTCTGGTGGAGCGAGTTCTTTGGGTCCCCCGGGCCCGAGCCCGGCCGCAGGTTCTGGCGTGACCGCCTCGGCGGTCGCGGCCACAGGCTCGGGCACGAGGTCCCCCCCACCTCCGCACTCCGCGATTATCGCGATTACGCGCTCGGGCGTCAGGGCCTCCAAATTCAGGGGGACGCCCTCCGCGGGGGGACCCACCCTACGGTTTCTGGTCTTGTCCCGCGCCTTCTTTCTGACCGGACCTCCCTCCTCCCCCCTGCCGGAGGCCTGGATGTCGTTGGCCTCCGACGACGACCGCGCCCCGGTAGCATTCGATTGAGCGGGGGCGCGGCTAGACCCGGAAGGAGGAGCGGCGACGGCGCCAGCCTTGGCCACGCCAGATGACTTGGCGGCCTTGGAGGCGGGGCAGTTTTTCCGCACGTGCCCCACCTCCCTACAGGCGTGGCACCGCACGCCGTCCGACGTCCAGAAGACGCGGTACGAGGTCCCCCCGTGGAGGACCGTGAAAGCCCCGTCCGTCTCCCCCTCCCGCGCCAGCTGGATAAAGGCCTGGCGCCGGAAGGAGAAGACATGGCGAAGGCTGCTCTCCCGGAGTCCGAGCGGGATCGGGGAAATCCCCGACCTCACCTCCCCGAGTTGGTGTAGGTGGGGGAGGAGGAGCTCACAGGTGATAAAGGGCGGGACGTTTGATAACACCACCCTCTGCGCGGTGGCCTCCAGCGGGTCCACCGGCAGGAAAGTCCCGCCCACGGTGAGCCCCTGAGCGATGGCCAGGGCCACCGCCCGCTCGGACTCCAGGAAGAAGACAGCCTTCCCGTACATTTTTGAGGCGGCCACTATGGCCGGAGGGCCGACAACCCCGGCCATAGCCTTAACGCACGCCTCAATTGTCATATTGGGGTGGGTGTAGCTCTTCACCCCAAGCTTTTTAGTAATAAGTTTAAAAGGTGACGGGGCAGCAGAAGCGAGAGCGGCTGTGGCTGCCACTCTCGCGTAGGTCCTGACTGACCCCGCCACCGGCGAAGATGTAGTCGCCATTATGGGGTGGTCCTTTTTTTTAAAAAGAAAAAGCTACACTCACCCCAAGTCACAGGCCTGAAGGAGTTAAAAAGGCCTCCGTTTTTTAAAGTCTTCCCTTGAGTAGAGGGAGCTGTTAAATTAAAGGCCCGCCTCTCCCCTTGTTGAAAGTAATTGGGAGGGGGGCCTTCTTCCCTCGGCTCAAGTGGCAATTAGTATAAGTTTGGAGAAAGAGGTGCCTCCTGAGAGACAGGGAGAGAGAGAGACAAAGAGAGGGGGGGGTGGGAAGGAGGGAGGCCGCAAAGGCAGGGGCGCCACTCAGGATGGCGGGTGGGTGGGTGGGTGTCGGCAGGGGGTGCACTCCCCGATGGTAAAAATAAATAAAGTCTCTGCGGGTGGTCTTCAGGCAGGGGGAGAAGATGTCTTCACCTGGGGAAGCTGGAGAAAAGCCCAGGCTCAGCCCCACACCAGGTCTTCTTGATGTGCTGGAAAGGCTTCACCCGGGCAGCTCCAGCTAACCCAGGCCAGGCAATGGAAGGGGCTTTTGACACCCCTTGGTCTTCCGGCCCGGTCTTCCTTCCTCCCCCTACCCACAATACAAAGTCTTTGGGGAATGCACCGACTGACACCCCCCTGCAGAAGTTCAAAATAGAAAAGGAAGTTGCTCCTACCCTCCTTCCAAGCAGTGGGTGTTGAATGCAGCTCCTCTCCCCTCTCCTGGAAAGGAGGCCAATTTGGGGAGGCAGTGATGGAAAGGCCTCTCCAGTTGTAAATGCTGGCCTCCTCTTCCCCTCTCCTCCTCTCTCTCCAGGCACCTCGGTAAATAAAGTTGGTTGATGGCAGTGGTGGCCTGGGGTCTCTCCTTCCCCTCCACTCCCTGGTCAAGGCGACCACCACTTTCCACTCTGCTGCAGCTCCAACCAGCACCACAGACAGCAAGGCAGAGAATGAATAAAGTTGTGTGTTTGTCCTTGTCTTGTCTCTATGCCTCTGGCCTCACCTGTGTCTTGTTAATGTATTTGT
Organism: Somniosus microcephalus; assembly: GCF_052327205.1. Classification (NCBI taxonomy): domain Eukaryota; kingdom Metazoa; phylum Chordata; class Chondrichthyes; order Squaliformes; family Somniosidae; genus Somniosus; species Somniosus microcephalus. The sequence goes on from NC_140993.1 coordinate 147,414,568, forward strand.
TTCCTGTCTCATTTGATTAATTATATCACGTGACCACTCTGGCCTGTATTTAAGCTTCCTGTTTCCTGTCCTTTTTGCTCAGTCCTGGGTTTGCCTGCCTGTAAGTAACAGCTCTTGCTGTGTCTCTGGTGTTCTCGAGTCTCAACGGAATCTCCTTTCGAGTGTTACCCTGTTTCTATGTTCTCGAGTCTCAAGGAAGCATCTTTCGAGTTCTACCCGGTCTCGAGTCCTTGGATAGGTTTCCTGCGCTTGGGTCCACTACCGTAACCCTAGCAAAACGGCCCCGTGAATGCACGGCCCCATGACAGTAGGACTGAGCCATACATGGACCCAGCAGAAACCAACCAGCCAAGGTTTGAAACTCTCGAGTTAATTTTCGAGCTCTCTTGGGCAATATTTTGGTCTCCTAGGAAGAAGACCCCCACTGTATTAAATTTTCGTGTGAACTTTCAAGTCTCCTAGGTTAAATTCAAGTGAACTTTCAAGTCTACTGGGCCTTCATAGGGTTAAATTTTCAAGTAAAACTTTCAAGTTTCCTGGGCCTCTACTGTGTTAGACCCCCAAGTGAACTCTCAGGCCTCCTGTTGGTCTTCATAGTGTTAGATTTTCGAGTCAAGTTTCCTGGCCTCCCATTGTGTTGAACTTTCAAGTCAACTTTCAAGTTTCCTGGGCCTTCATAGTGTTAAATTTTCGAGTGAACTTTCAAGTCTACTGGACCTTCATTGTGTTCAACTCTCAAGCTTCCTGGCCCTCTACTGTGTTAAATTCTCAAGTTAGATTTTCGAGTGAACTCTCAAGTCTCCTGGCCCTCTGTGTTAAACTCTCGAGTGAACTTTCAAGTTTTCTGGGCCTCCTGTTCTGTTAAACTTTCAAGTAAAACTTTCAAGTCTCCTGGGCCTTTATTGTGTTAAAATTTCGAGTGAACTTTCAAGTTTCCTGGACTTTCATTGTGTTAACTTTCTAGTTAACTTTCAAGCTTCCTGGGCCTCTACTGTGTTGGACTCCCAAGTGAACTCTCAAGCTTCCTGGGCCTCCATGGTGTTAAACTTTCAAGTGAACTTTCAAGTCTATTGGGCCTTCGTTGTGTTAAACTCTCGAGCTCTCTTGGGCAAATATTTGGTCTCCTAGGAAGAAGACTCCCCGCTGTGTTTGCTACCCTCCTGGTTTGGACAAGTTTAATTTTCGAGCTCTCCTGGACAAGATAAAGAGTAAAGAAAAGAAAGAAGAAAAGGAGTTTTCCAGTTCTCCTGGGCAAATTAAGTAAACTTCTCGAGCTCTCCTGGACAAAATAAACTCTCGAACTCTTCGGCTTTGGTATCGATAAACTTTCGAGCTCCCCTGGATAAGAAACTTTCGAGCTCTCCTAGATCAGATACTCTCAAGTTCCCCTGGACAAGTTAAACTCTCGAGTTCTTCTGGATAGTAAAAACTCTCAAGTTCTCCTGGACAAGTTAAATTTTCCAGCTGTCCTGGACAAGATAAACTCTCAAGTTCTCCTGGACAAGATAACTTTCGAGCTCTCCTGGATAAGATACTCTCAAGCTGTCCTGGACAAGATAACCTCTCAAGTCCTCCTGGACAAGATAACTTTCGAGCTCTCCTGCACAAGATAAACTCTCAAGTTATCTTGGGCAAATATTTGGGCTTTTTGCTGTGTTTTGTGCTGTTAAACTCTCAAGCGCTCCCGAACTCCCACTGTGGTTTTTTGTTTAATTCTTGACTCTCGCTTAAAAATAAAGTATAAAAAAAAAATAAAAAAAATAGTGATCATCTTAGGCTTATGGGACGTCAGGTGCCGTCCCTAAAAGGGGGGGGTACTGTAACGGCTTCAGCAGCACTTCCCTCTGCTCGCCGCCTGAGGGCGGTTTTTGAGGCTTCGGTGCACTGCTGCCGTACCTTTGGGCCCCTCTCCTCACCTGTTTCTCGAGTAATTGATCTCATCAGAGTAATCAGGCTAGTTAATAAAGTTGTTCGTTTTTGTCCCTCTTTTAATGGACCAAGTAAATTAAACAAATAAACTGTAAATAAACCTCTAAAACTTTAAATAAACCTTAGCAAATCAAATTAAAATTTGGTTGTCCAATCCAATTATGCACTCCAGTCCCCGTGGCGCCCACCGGTCACGGAAATACTCAAGCGCGCCGGCGGACACCGCGTGCTCCATCTCCAGGGCCACCCGGGCGCGGAAGAGAGGGAGGCAATCTGGCTGGACGACCCCCTCGACCGCCCGCTGCCTGGACCAATTGATGGCTTTTTTAGCCAGGCCCAGGAGCAGACCCACGAGGAGGTCCTCCAACCTGCCCGCTCCCCTCCGCACCGGGTGACCGTAGATCAAGAGCATGGGACTGAAGTGCAACCAAAAATCGAGGAGCAGCCCCTTCAAATAATGGAAGAGGGGCTGCAACCTCTCACATTCTACATATGTGTGAAAAACGGACCCCTCCAGGCCGCAGAACAAACAGGCAGTCTGGGAGTCCGTGAACCTACTTAACAATATATTGCACGGGACTGCTCCGTGCAACACCCTCCAGGCCAAGTCCCCAATAGAGCAAGGGAGGACTCCCGCATAGAGAGTCCTCCATTGGGGACCTCCGCCTCCGCCGGAAGGCAAGACGGCATGCCACGGCGTGTCCGGGCGGTAGGCGAAGATGACAAAGTGGAAAGTGTGCAGGAGCAGCCCGTACAGGAAACCCCTCCGCGCGGAATGAAAAGGCATGGAGGGAATTTCCTCAAGACGGCTCAAGTTGTGAGGCGCCAGTTCCCGAGGGGGGTTTCGGGGCTGGGCGCCGATAAAGAATTCCGTCCGAACGGGGGAAAGCTCGGACGGGATCGCCCCATGTGCTTGAGCCGCCTCGATACACCTTGTGGCGCCGGGGTGCAGCGTCGCTTTCACCGACTCGATGGCATTGACCGCGAGCCGGACGTTGGCCCAAGTCATGCGCCGCGCCAACTCCTCCGGCGCCATCCAGCCCGCTCATCCGCCATCGAGCAGGTCCCCGACTCTAGTCACCTTGCCAGGCACAGCCCTGCGTTCCGCCAGCCACCCGAACCCGCGGACGTGGCGGTGCGGATTCCTGAACAGCGGCTCCCGAAAGACAGCCGCCATTCCTGACGGGGGAGAGCTCCGCCTGGAAGCAACGTAGTTCCAAACCCATAGCAGTTCCTGGTAGAAGACAGGCAGCTCCCGCAGGCTGGCACGCGTGCTGCCCACTTTCACAAACAGGAGCTGCATGTCGTAATTGAGGCCGTGCAGCTGGCGGAAAAAATACGTCGCCAGCGCACACCATCTCGGAGGATTCTCGACGTACAGGTATCTCTGCAGCGTCTGAAGACGGAAAGTCGCAGCCTGGGTGCGAAGGCACACCAGCGCCTGACCGCCCTCCGTAAGCGGGAGACTCAGAACCGCGGCAGAGACCCAGTGCATCCTTTTGCCCCAGAAGAAGTCGATGAGCTTCTTCTGTATCTTGGCGACAAACGCAGGGGGATGGATCAGAGTGACCAACTGGTACCACAACATGGCGGCCACCAGTTGGTTTATGACCAACGCTCGACCCCTGTAGGACAACACTCGGAGCAGTCCTGTCCAGCGTCCTAAGCGAGTGGTGACTTTGGCCTCCAACTCGTGCCAGTTCGCTGGCCAGGCGTCCTCGGCAGGGCTGAGGTAGACTCCCAAGTAGAGGAGGTGCGTGGTGCTCCAGGCGAAGGGCCTGAACTCCTCCGGCAGGGAGTCCACCCGCCACTGACCCACCAGGAGTCCGGAACATTTCTCCCAGTTGATCTTGGTGGAGGGTGCGTCCGAGTAAATCTGCTGGCATTCCCGCATCCTCCGCAAGTCAGCGGGATCCGTGACCGTGAGGAGCACGTCATCGGCGTAAGCCGAGAGGACCACCTCCACGCCCGGCCCTTGCAGAGCCAGTCCCGTCAACCTCTTCCGCAAGAGGCGCAGGAAAGGCTCTGCGCAAATGGCGTATAACTGACCGGACATGGGGCATCCCTGACGCACCCACCTCCCGAAGCGAAGGCGCGCCGTCAAGGACCCGTTAACTTTAATCAGACACTCCGCGGCAGCGTACAGAAGTCAGATCCGGGCGACAAAATGCGTCCCGAACCCGAATGCATGCAGAGTCCCGAAGAGATACTCGTGATCCACCCTGTCGAATGCCTTCTCCTGATCCAGTGAAAGGAAGGCGACCGACAGACCAGCCCTCTGGGAATGGTGGACCAGGTCCCGGACCAGATGGATGTTATCGTGGATAGACCGGCCCAGGACCATGTAGGACTGGTCGGGGTGGATCATGTGGGCCAGCACGGCGCCAAGGCGAGCAGACATGGCCCTGGCAAAACTTTTGTAGTCCGTGCTGAGGAGGGAGACCGGGCGCCAGTTCTTAAGGAGGCGGAGATCGCCCATCTTAGGCAGCAGGACAATAACCGCCCTGCGCCAAGAGAGGGGCATCTCCCCGGTCGCCAAACTTTCCCCCAGGACCCGCGCGTAGTCGCCCCCCAAGACGTCCCAGAACGCCCTGTGGAACTCCACGGTCAGCCCGTCCAGCCCCGGGGACTTCCCCCTGGAGAGCTGGCGGAGGGCGCCGGTCAGCTCCTCCAGAGTCAGAGGAGCGTCCAATTTTTCGGCGCCCTCCAGGCCGACCTTCGGCAGGTCCTCCCACAAAACTCTGCGCGCATCCTCGCTGGACGGATCCGGAGAGAACAGAGCCCCGTAATAGGCGTGGGCCTCCGCGCTGATTCCCTCTGGATCCAAGACCAGAGATCCGTCGTTGGCCAGCAGCCCCAAGAGCTGCTTACGGACCCCCAGACTTTTTTCCAGCAAGTAGAAGAAGGGGGAGCCACGGTCCAGGTCCCGCAGGAACTGGATCCGCGACCTCACGTACGCGCCTCGGGACCCGACGAGCTGCAAGTCCTTCAGCGCACCCTTCTTCTCTTCGTACACCTTCTGCAGGGCTGGGTCCTCGACGACTTGACCGAGACGGGACTCCAGGTCGAGCACCTCCTTCTCCAACCACCCGACCCGGGCCTCCCGCCTCTTGGTCGACCCCTTCGCGTACTCCTGACAGAAGAGATGGACGTGAGCCTTGCCCACGTCCCAGCATAGCCTCAAGGAGGGGAAGCCCCCCGCTTCCTTCTCCAGTCGGCCCAGAACCGATTAAATGAAACCTGGAACTGCGCGTCCTCCAGCAGCAGGTTGTTAAAATGCCAGTACGCGGACCCCCCCCGCGCGCGCAGCGGAACGAGCTCCGCCCACACCAGGTGGTGGCCCGTGCACGGCACCGGCCGCATGGAAGCCGCCAGAACGCAGGAGACGTACGCCCGGGGAATATAAAGGCGGTCGATTCTGGACCATCCTCCTCCAGACCTCACGCTAGTGAAGGCGCTGGAGTTGGGGTGGAGATGTCGCCAGACGTCCACCAAGTCGAAGGACCCGACCAGGTCCCTCAACTTCTCCATCGCCGCCAGGCATCGCTGGGGGGCCGAAAGGTCCCTCGCCTTGAGGGTGCAGTTAAAATCCCCCCCGAGGATGACGCACTCGCCCGCGTTGATGGAGCCCAGAAGAGCGGACACTTCTTCAAAGAAGCGCACTTGCTGCGCACCGGCCTGAGGGGCGTACACGTTCACTAGATGGAGCGGCACGCCTCCCAGGTGAACAGTAACCTGGAGCAAGCAGCCCGGCACGTGCTCCTTGACCCCCAAGATCTCCGGCTGAAAATGCGGGGCCAGCAAGATAGCCACCCCGCTGGAAACGCTGGAGAGGTGACTCATGCTGACCCCTCCCTGCCACTCCACGAGCCACGTGGCCTCGTCTCCCGGAACGGTGTGGGTTTCTTGCAGGAAGCACACCGCATACTTCCCGTCCCGAAGGACCGAAAGGTTATTAAATCTGCGGCGAGCCTCCCTGCTGCCGTTGATGTTGAGGCTGGCTATGGTTATCTTCATCTCAGAAGCATAGTGCAACCTCTACCTACACCTAACGGGGGGAGGGAGCGCAGCCGCTAGTCGACCACCACTCCCTCAGCAGCCCAGTGAGGAACGACCTGAGCCGACGCAGCTCGAGCGGGCTCACGTCCGCGTCCGCGCCCATGGTCTTGACGGCGGCGCGGACTGACCCGATGAGCAGCGCCAGCTCCGACCACCTGGCGAGGGCCAGCCGGGTCTTGTTTTGACGACCCAGGCACACGGCCACAAAATCCCGGAGTTCCCTGACGGGAATGAGGGGAGACTCGGCGAGGGGCACGAGGTCATCCATCGCCTCATCGGCGATGGAATCCAACTCATCCTCCGCGCCCATCACCGAGTCCTCGTCCGGCCACCGACGGCCGACCCGTCCGTCGCGCAGTGTGCAGCGAACGGCTCGGCCGCATCGGCCGGCCCCGCCTCCACCCGGATCCTACCCCCAGGATCGGTGGCAGAGGATTCCTCCCTGGGCTCCTCTGGGGGTGCCGGGCCAGAAGACAGCGGCGGTTCGGAGCCCCCCTCCGCCCCAGACACCGGAACGACCGGAGAAACTGGAGAGAAAACAAATCCGAATTCCTCCAGGACGTCCGGCACCGGAGACACAGTCAGGGGGCCTTCCTCTTCCCCGCCACCGGCCTCCGACCCAGCAGATGGGGTGTCTTCAGCTAAAACCTCGACCAGGTCGAGCAGCCCCTGGGAAATGTCCAGGTCGCTTTGGGCGAGCTCACTTTCCTCGAACTCGCCCGACCCAGACCCCAGGCCGCCCGACCCGTCGAGGGGTAACGGCACCGAAAGAAGATCTATTTCTGCCGCGGGTTGTTCCGCGACCCCCCCCACGGGCAGGGTCTCGTCCCCATCCCCGGGAGGCACATGCTGGACAGACACATCTGCCTCAGCCTCCCGAGGGACAGGCGACCCCTGCCGAATGCTGGAGATGGTGACAGCGGGGCGGGGGGGCGCAGTACCCGCAGCGGGCAATGACTCCCCCTGCTCGGAGGGACCTTCCTCCTCCCGGTCCTCCTCCTCTTCCAGGGGGTCGCGCCTTCTTTTTAGCGCGGAGGGAGCGAGGGAGACCTCCGGCGGAGCAGGTTTGTCCGGTCCCTTGGGCCCGAGCCCGGCCGCAGGTATTAACGTTTCCGCCTCGGCGGTCCGACCACAGGCTCGGGCACGAGGTCCCTCCCACCCTCGTCTGCCCCGACCAACTCCGCGATGAGCGCGGGTGTCAGGGGCTCCAGATTCAAGGGCTCGCCCTCCACGGGGGGACCCACCCTAAGGTGTTTGGCTTTCCCCCGCGCCTTCCTTCCACCTGGACGCACTCCCTCCCCCCCGCCGGAGGCCTTGATGGCATCGGCCTCCGACGACGACCGCGCATCGGTTGTTTGGGGGGTGCTGCCAGACCCGGGGAGAGGAGTGGCGGCGGCGCCAACCTCGGCCACGCCAGACGATCTGGCGGCCTTGGAGGCGGGGCAGTTCTTTCTGATGTGCCCCACCTCCTTGCAGGCGTGGCACCGCACACCGTCCGACGTCCAGAAGACGCGGTAAGCGGTCCCCTCATGGAGGACGACAAAAGCCCCGTCGGTGTCCTCCTCCCACACCAGCTGAATAAAGGCCTGGCGCCGGAAGGAGAAGACGTGTCGAAGGCTGGCTTCCCGGAAGCCGAGTGGGATGGGTGTAATTCCCGACCTCACCTCCCCAAGTTGGTGCAAGTGGGGGAGGAGGAGCTCACCAGGAATATAGGGCGGGACGTTGGAAATAACAATCCTCCGCGCGGTGGCCTCAAGAGGATCCACCGGCAGGAAGGTCCCGCCCACGGTGAGCCCCTTGGTGACGGCCAGGGACACCGCCCGCTCCGACCCCAGGAAGAACACAGCCTTCCCGTACATTTTTGAGGCGGCGAGGATGGCTGAAGGGCCGACAACCCCAGCCATGGCCTTAACGCATGCCTCAATGGTCATTGTGGGGTGGGTGTAGCTCTTCACCCCAAGCTTTTTTGTTATCAGTTTGAAAGGTGACGGGGCAGCAGAAGAAGCGGGAGCAGCTGTGGCTGTGGCTGCCACTCCCACATAAGTCCTGGCTGGCCCCGTCACCGGCGAAGAATTAGATGCCATTATGGGGTGGCTTTTGTAAAGGGCTACACCCACCCCAAGTCACAGGCCTTACGGAGTTAATGGCCTCCGGTTTTTAATTAAGGTCTTCCCTTGAGCAGAGGGAGCTGTTAAATTAAAGGCACACCTCTCCCCTTGTTGGAAATAATTGGGAGAGGGGCTTTCTCCCCTCTGCTCAAGAGGCAATCAATAAAAAAGATGGAAAAGAGGTGCCTCTTGAAAGAGACAAAGAGAGAGACAAAGAGAGAGAGAGAGGGGGGTGGGAAGGAGGGAGGCCGCAAAGGCAGGGTCGCCACTCAGGATGGTAGGTGGGTGGGTGTCGGCAGGGGTGCACTCCCCGATGGAAAAAATAAAGTCTCTGTTGGTGTTCTTCTGGTAGGGGGAGAAGATGTCTTCACCTGGGAAAGCTGGAGAATGCCCAGGCTCAGCCCTACACCAGGTCTTAACGATGTAGTAAATGAATTAAAGGCTTCACCTAGGCAGCTCCAGCTGACCCAGGCCAGGCAATGGAAGGGGCGCTTATTAGTGGTGTGTGTGGCCTAGTATACTACAAGAGCCACACACACATACAGACACACACAGACACCCCTTGGTGTTCCGGCCGGTCTTCTTTCCTCCCCCCACCTACAATACAAAGTCTTTTGGGGAATGCACCAAATGACACCCACCTGCAGATGTTTCAGTAAAAAGAAGTTGCTCCTACCCTCCTTCCAAGCAGTTGACGATGGGTGTTGAGTGCTGCTCCTCTCCCCTCTCTCCCTCTCCCAGAATGGAGGCCAATTTGGGGAGGCAGTGGTGGAAAGGCCTCTCCTCTTGTCGATGTTGGCCTCCTTTTTCCCTCTCCTCCTCTCTCTCCAGGCACCTCAGTTGTTGCTGTTGCTGGTTGATGGTAGTGGTGGCCTGGGGTCTCTCCTTCTCCTCCACTCCCTGGTCAAGGAGACCACCACTTTCCACTCTGCTGCAGCTCCAACCAGCAGCACAGAGAGCAAGGCAGAGAATGAATAAAGTTGTTTATTTTTGTCCTTGTCTTGTCCTCTATGCCTCTGGCCTCACCTGTGCCTTGTTAATGTATTTGTCTTCTGTCTCATTTGATTAATTATGTCACGTGACCACTCTGGCCTGTATTTAAGCTTCCTGATTCCTATCCTCTTTGCTCAGTCCTGGGTTCGCCTGCCTGCAAGTAACAGCTCTTGCTGTGTCTCTGGTGTTCTCGAGTCTCTCTGTGTTTTCGAGTCTCAACTGAATCTCCTTTCGAGTGTTACCATGTCTCTGTGTTTTTGAGTCTCAACTGAATCTCCTTTCGAGTGTTACCCATTGATGCGCCATCAATTACTCAAAAGACTGAGGTTAAGCGAGTAACAACCAGGCTTTTATTAACTAAAGAATGAAGGTCTAGTCTCGAGTGGTCGACCCATCCAGAATACTAAGGGACTGGGAGGTAGTCACTTATATACCTGGAATAGTGGGAGGAGTCAGCCGAGGCATGTCCAGACCTGTACCTAGTGGAATACTCATACACATACAGACAGGTATAACAGTGGTTTACCACACCCTGTTTCTATGTTCTCGAGTCTCAAGGAAGCATCTTTCGAGTTCTACCCAGTCTCGAGTCCTTGGATGGGTTTCCTGCGCTTGGGTCCACTACCGTAACCCTAGCAAAACAGCCCCGTGAATGCACGGCCCCGTGACACCGACGAGGACTCTCCACTGCTGTCTCTGTCTCCACCACCTGCTGATGCTCACTTGTGAGCAGTAATACACCAGGTGACAACTCTACTCTATGTCCCGAAGGTCCCACCAAGGTGTGAGTGTCTGCGCTGGTGCTGGGTGCGCTTAATTCTGACGCTGTGCCCTCAGAGGTTGCAGCTTCCTCTGAGGAGTCTGGGGGCTCAGGCTGTTCCTCCTGGACAGTGGGGAGGGGGGCTGTCGCTGGTCCTGTGGGGGAGTAAAGGAAAGAGTTAGACATGTGAGATAAATGTTGCATGCACATCGAATTGTGCAGATGATCATAAGTCAATCTGTTAGAGCATCAGAATCAATGTCAGTCACTCATGCAATGTCAATGAGAGAGATGAAAAACTACTCTGTCACCAGTTTGCTCTGATGCACCTGTCTGTCCGTCCCCCACTTGCGCATCCTCCTCCACTCCCACGATCTCCAGGGCCGCCTCCTCTACAGTGGTGAGCTGGGCTATTGAGGGTGGCCCTCCTCCTGTCCTCACCCTCTCCCTCTTATTGTGGGCTCTCTTTTCCTGCAATGAGTGACACAAGTGGAGTTTGAGTGAGAATGATGGAGTGAGTGTAGAGAATCCATAGTATAGATGCTTAGAAGGACACAAAGATGGAGTGAGGTGCCAAGACCAAGACTGTGTGTTGTAAGTTGTTTTCATTGCATCACAGTGATAGGGAGTGTGAGGGCTGCATAGTCAAATAGTTAAGTGAATGTGAACATACAGAGAGAGGGAATGGTTAATGGTGCAGGGATGTAAGGATCAAGTGGGATGTGGAGGAGGAGTTTGACAAAGCAGTGTGCTAGTGATGAGATGCAATGGGGATCAGCTTGAGGGTCATGGGGATGGAGTACTCACTTTTCCTTTGTGGAGAGGGTCATGAATCCTCTTTCTGCACTGCAGCCAGGTTCTGCTGCACATTGAAATGGCATTCACCTCCTGTGCCACTTGTAGCCACCCAGCTTTGGTCTGTTATGGATCTTTTTCCTCCCTGAAGAAGGAAACAGCACTTCCTTATTCACTCTTGCTCCCTCCACCAGAGCCTGGAGGGAGTTCTCATCGAATCGGGGTGCACACTTTGGTCTGGTGCCCGACATAGTTGCAGTAGGAATCCCTCAGAAGTATGATGCTAAAGTTGAAAGGCTGAAAAAGAACCAAGGCTGCTTGCAGACCTTAAATGCAGCTGCATAGATGACGTAATCGGAGGCAAGTTTCAGCATCAAAATATTCATTGGGCCGGGGTTCCCACACACTGGAAATCAAGTGCCCAATTAGGGCAAAAACGCTCATTTGTCCCACCTCACATCAGAGGCAGGATCCGGACACGACGACAACCTGACCCGCCCCCCAGCCCACCCCCATGACAAAATCCAGCCCGTTTTCAAGGGGAGACTGGATAGGCACTTGAGGGAAATAAACTTGCAGGGCTATGCGGATAGAGCAGAGGAATGGGACTGACCGGGGTGCTGTACAGAGAGCCGGCATGGATGCGATGGGACGAATGGCCTCCTTCTGTGCCGTTATGACACCATGGGGGTGATTTTCCCAGCCCCGAGGAGGCGGGTTTGGAGGCGGGACAGATGGCAAAATGGCAAAAACTGAGGGCGGGTTCGGAACCCACCTCCGCGCAATTTTGCCAGAGGTGGGTTTGATGGGTACAATTCGGTCCCGCCTCCATCAGTTGGAATAGGTAGTTAAGACCCTTAAATAGTAGTTAAGGGTCTCTATAATCCTATTTTGACAGGCCTTCATTATTTTACCACATTTTCAGTGTGTTGCACGACCCTCCTAAACCATGCCAGCTAATCCTGGCGGGTTATCAAGTGGGTGACCTCCTCACAGCTGCAGCTCCACCATTAAAACGGAGCTTTCATCAGGAAGCAGTTGCGGGTGGCAGAACTTTTGTTCCACAGGTCTTTCAGCACTTTTAGCAGGCCTACCGAAGTCGGAGGTGCTGCAGCTTCTATTTCTCAACTGTGGGACCTCCTTGGAAGACCCTCTACCCGCTTGGACTGAGCGCTTCCCCAACGAAGGTATCTGCCAGCAGCATGGGAACCATTTATTTCCTTTCACCATGGACCTCAGATTCGGATGAGGAGCAGCCATGGCGGCAGCAGAACCAGGCAGCTCAGCAGCAACAGCAGCAGGAGCCCCAACCTCCTGCTCACCCACCTGATGCTGCACAGGGCAGAAGGCGCATGGAAGCACGTCGTGCAAGGAATGCACTCATCCTGGCCAGATTTGCATAGGCTACCCATTGTGGCACATGTGCTTGGATTCTTCTTAACACATGATAGACAATGGACATGACTCTCTGGCCTCCTTTCACTCTGACCACCAGCCTGACCACGCAAGTGTCGCGGAGCCCACAAGGTGGAGCTGCCGAAGCTGAAATAACAGATGCCATCACGCCAACAGTTTGCCATCACCTAATTTTAATACATTCCCACAGGGATGGCATTTCATCAATAAACAGAAACAATCACCCAATCTGCACACAGATCTGGAGATTATATCCCTTGCCAGCTGGACCCACACAGCCTTGGTTTCTTTGGGAGGCCTCTTCCTCCCAGATGAGGGGAAGAGCATCTCCCTGCTGGCTCTCGCCCCCTCAACCAGCATACCCAGCGCCTCATCCGAGAACCTCGGGGAGGCCCTTGCCTTGGAGCTGGCCATTCTTCAAGGAGATAACTTGGAGGTGGTACAGCATCGATCAAAAACCAGTGGAATGAGCCAAGGCAGCAAGCAGCCCTTAAATGAAACTGGAAGTGACGTCAGCAGAGGTGAGTTTCAATCCCAAAAGGCTAATTGGCCCAGGGGAACCCACACCTCTGAAATCAACTGGCCAATTAGGGGAAAATCGCAAATTTTTCCCACCTCTCAGTGGAGGTGGGTTTGGAACCCACCCAAACCGAAACCTGCCTCCAACCCGCCTCCATTGGGAAAATCGCGCCCTTAGACTCTATCGCTGCAGTGCCTTGTACTTAAGACCAAGATGCCACCGTAGCCCTGCAATTGCGAGTTTCACTTGGTCGGAGTGCAATTCAAAGAATTGGCCAACGAAATCAATGCACCAGCATTGCATCATTCCCAATTTTCCGGCCATTATTATTAATGGTGCCTCCTCTGTTAGGCAAAGGGTTGGGGGAATGCCATTTGTGGAATGCAGCAGGTCAGGGCTGAAGCTCTGGAGAGGAGAGGATTGGTCGGCATTCTCAGTCTTCGGAGATCAGGAGGCTATGCAGAACTTGTCTTCATCAAGTAAAAAAGTAAAACTTGGAGAGTTGGTAGAGCATGGAATACTTTTCTACAGGAAACAGTTGAGGCTTTATCAACTTTTAGTGGAAAAATGGATAAACATTTTAAGCAGAGGATGATACAAGGCCACGGGAGAGCACCAGGCAGCGGGATTAGTTTTGGATTTCTCTAGCAAAGAGCCAGCACACACACAATAAATGGCCTCCTTCTGTGATGTATACTTCTATGATTCCACATAATGCTTTATCACGTTTCAAAGCATTTCACACAAATTACATCTGAAGTGCAGTTACTGTTAAGTAGACAAACACGGCAGCCAATGTGCACACAGCAGGATCATACAAACAGCAACGTGATATCAATCTATTTTGGTGATATTGGTTAAAGGAAGAATGTTGCCAGGACACCAAGGGAATTCCCTGCTCTCCTTCAAATAGTGCCATGGGATCTCTTACTTGACCAGGCTGACAGCGCTCAGTTTAATATCTCATCTGAAAGACAGCATCTTGGACAATGCAGCAGCACTCACTCAGTACTGCAAGTGTTTAGATAAAGTGCTCAAGGTCTGGAGGAGGATTTGAACCTACAACCCTCTGAGTCAGAAGTGAGAGAGCTCTGAACCAAGTCGACACGTAAATTAAGATGAGATTAAATAAGTGAGGTAGAGTCTATGTTAGGGTTTTTCCCACTGCCTGTCCTTAATGTACATATTGTCACTGAATGATTCCATTATCTACATCAGTGCTTTTTAACAAATGCTGCACATTTTGATCATTCATTAGACATTAGAAGGCTGAAGGGAATGTTGCTGGTTGCTGTGCAGTTTTCGGAGTTTAGGTCAGGTGACTGGGTGAGAAATGTACCCGTACACTCCACCCTTAAACTCCGCCCTTAATGCAAGAGGTAACTAACAACCGATTAATCATCAATCCCACTTTGTTTTGTTTAAAATTTTGAAACAGTATCGATTGTAACAATATGATTGATTATTTCAAATATTATTTTTCCCCCTCATTGTCAAGTGCAATTTCCATGTGGAATTGGTGGGCGGGGGCTGGGGGAGGGAGAATATGTTCCTCTCCATCCTGCATTAACATACTCCGTTTTTAGATGTAAATGGAAGACAGACTGAGCTGTTTGTACAAACAAATCTCTTTCTCCTACACCACCCCCCCAATCCAAAGTCACATCTTCAGTTGAGTGCTACATTAAGTGGCTGAAAACTCCACTAGCATGGAACAGTATCAGCAGAACTTGCGAGTACTGCCAAAAGGTGTTCGGGTGTCTAGGCACCTGCCAGCTGTTTGTACCTTGTATTAAAAGACATCATGTTCCCAATTTTCTTCAATAAAACAAGGAATCTGGCAATTTGTGTTGTCTGCTTCTGGAGAAGGATCACAGTTCAGGTTCAGTCAGTTGGAAAAGAATTGGAGAGAACAGGCCACTGTTCCCTGTGCAGCTTGCTGTCACAGTTTGACTGACAAACTGACTTTTGAGGTGTTCTTGCCCATTCCAGTCACAGTTTATTGAAGGTGATTTTGATCTTCTCTGTGAGGCCGCAGCAGTGGCCATGCCATCTGTCACCTTGATTGCATCTGAGATTCTCTGGAGAGAGCACGATGGCTCCTGATCGTTTACAGATTGTGCTGCTTTCGCCTCCATAAGGACCACATGCACAGAGCCAGATGGTGAACATACACGCTTATTATGAGTCTTTATCTCTGTGCAGGAAGGATAGGAACCATTAGATCTCCCTCAGGAGCCCAGCTCTTTTCTAACATCATGCTGTTTCTCAGCAAATACAGACTTATTCAGCTGTCATCACCCTACCTCCAGATTATTTGCAAAAAGGAGAGAAAGAGAAAGGAAACAAGCATTTTTTCAGCTGTGTAAAGTCAGATATTTCAGGTATTTCTGACTGCACCCCACCATGAAGAATTATTGGCAATGTGAGACTTGTAGTTTCAATACTTGCTGTGTATAATAAACCAGACTTTGGGGATGTTGCCAGCACTCCTCACCTTACAAAGAATAACAGCCACTCATTTAGGCCCAGCTGCAAAAAGTGAAAAATGTTCTGCTGTTTAAATTCTGTCAGCACCTGCAATTATCCCTGTTCCAAAACCAGCAGAGAGAAAAACACACCATTGTGCTTCTGCTTTATACAGTGTACAGGGTATTATGCAATCTCATATTGATTTCTTATAATAATGACTTCATAATAATCCAGCTATTGAAATGGGCACTGAGCAATGGTAGTATGCAATGCTTTTTTTAATGTATTTTCATATGCAAGATCGAAATTAAAAGAGGACTCTATTCACCATGATAGGCTGTGTATTTTATAATGCAATCTAATATACAAATTCTTTCTCCTCCCCGGTGCACTTGCTTAAAATTATATCCTTTTAAACTGCACTGTTGTTGTCTTATTATTTTCTCTCTCCCCCCCTTCCCCAGTGTGGACATTAATTAATATATTATGCGTACCAAGTAAAGCGGTTGTGTTGGGTGCAGCATCACACCATGCCGCTGACATCACACCGATTGTCCTTCATCACATGCTATCTATTTATTTGTGTCATAAACTCTCGGTGTCATGAAGATGAGCCTCCTTTGTGCACGGAGGCAAGAAAAAAAAGACCTTGTGTATATATTATACAAAATAACAGATGGTTCGGGATGAATTGTAGGCTTGTATGGGGTCCCTCGTTAGTCTGGGGCTTATGTGTGCAAGAATGGTTGTACCACTTGCATGTATTTTGAATTAACACCAGCTTGGGAATGCCCACACATCACTCCTGAACACCTCTTATTCTATATGTATCTACTGTTGTAATAGAGAAATATCTTACATTATAGTTATTGTTGTTATGTGACTGTTAACAATTTAAAACACTCTGGTTAATTTATATTACTACAATTTGTAACTGTTATTGAAATGTAGCTAATTTTTCGCTGCTCCACCCTAGGGAAGCTGAAGCAAACTGTTTCCCCCAGATGCCGCCCTGGCTGAGATCAGCTCACTCAGCACAGACCAGGGCTCAAATCTAGGACCCTTGTCGTCTGTGCAGTTGAACACCACACTAGGCAGTGAACCCACTAACTAAACCATCAGCAGGAGTTCTTTCAGCCTATCGTAATCCATTTTCTACAATTTTTCATTGCACATTGACTTGATTGGATATATTTTATTAAATAGAAACGGGCTGTTCCATTTTATCCCTCACATTGACGATTTTACTCATGGAAGAAAGTAATCTCCATGGTGTTGCTAAATCTGATGTTCATAGACTTTGCCCTTCTATCTGTAATGTACAGACTATTCTGGTAAAGAATAATATATGAACAAAGGAGCTATGGTGTCAGTGGGGGGCACTGGACATGACTGAAGCACTTTCCCAGAGTACGGGTGGGAATTTAAAGGGTAACTCGACTCAGTGCTTTCATGTCCCTCCTGGAATCTCATAGACCAAGGCCTTGAGCATGTCGACTGCATATACTGTTGGGTAGGTGGTGGTGAATGTCAGTGAAGGACCCAACAAGGAAGTGAAAATAACTTAGAAAAGACAGATCATTCATTTTATCAGGGTCTTCAGCTGTTAATACCCTTTTAGAAATAAAACTAAAGCTTGGATTTTAACACCCAGCGGGAGCCATGCGGATGGGGGCGAGGTGAATTGGAAACTGTCCGGTGCTCCGCAGCACGAGGCCCAGATTTTAACACCCGAGCCTCATTTGCATAGGCTCTGTCGGTCTCCCAGCCAAACGTGGCGGGAAGCACTACCTGACCGGAAGGAGAGTGCAGCATTTCGGGTGGCAAAAGGCCGCCGCTGGGGACCGATAGGAGCGTTCTCCGGCAATCAGATTAATGCTTAGGAGCAGGGTTAGGAGTGTCTCCGGTTGGGGAAGGGAGAGTCAAAAGAGGCCCACAAAACAACAAACATTTTTTAAAAAATAACTTACTTTTCTGGGCCTCTTCTGTTCTCGGCTCTGTTTGTCACAGGTTGGCCTGGAGGAGAGGCCACGACAGCTTCCCCACTCAAGCTTCAGGTTAAAATTGCAACCTGTAGGAAGGTAGTGGGATCGGAGAGGGTAAGTCACTCTCGCCACTTTAACTGCCCGCCTGTTCAGTTTCTGCCGGACGGGCAGGGTTAAAATTAGGTAATACGGGGAGATTCAAAAACAAAAAAAAAGCTAAAAATAAATAGCTTGGCCCTGTAATTCCTCAAATGGTGATCTTGGTAGTTATGCTTAGGGAATCCCCACCCCAGCTCCACCCCTCACCGTTATTTGCCATGTAAGAGGTGGGCCAAAGTTCCACTCCTTATAAGGAAAGAAGTCAGGTCTCCATTATTCTCCCAGGAATTCCGCTGGTGTCCCACTGGGGTTACAGTGGGAGGCCCGTGGAATCCCCACAGAGTTTCAGCTCCTAGAAAAAAAGTTACCTGGATGAGAGTTACATGACTGTAAATTAATCAAAGGGGTAAGATGATAGTTGTGAAGCCTAAGATCTCTCTGAATTTAAGATGTCACCTAACCCCCAGGTTAGATTACAGCCTTGTAACTCACTCTGAGGAATCTATTATTCTGTGTTATTGTAAAACGGATGGTGATCATACCATGGGTTTGGCCAAGAAATTGGACATACGCTCAAAATGGGTGGCAAGTCGGCAAAGGAGTTGGTTTGTGCGCCTTGAAATTGGGCCTCGGATCTGATTTGCATTAAACAAGTGAGCTGCAGGCACCAATGCAGCTTGCCGGTTGGGTCCTGACCAATTCCAACCAGCTCCAGTGCAAAGCTTGCCTGCAGGCAGGTCCTGAGAGCAGGAGGGAGGCAAAGTGGAAGGTGGAAGGCCTAGGTTGGCAGCGGTCTGCAGTGTTTTTGTGGCGCTCCCCTACTTCTCCTGGCTGCACAGAAATGTAACTATTAAAAATGCTTCTGACCTTTTTTGAGTGGCCCTCAGCGGTCCCTTTAAGGACAGCTAGTTAGGCTGCTCAAGACCCGGAACAAATGAGCAGAACATGTTCGCCCATCTGTAAACAAATTTTAATTGGGATCCTATAACTGGCGTTAGGACCACGATTCACATATTTAGTTCACCTAGCGCCTGTTTGAGGTGGGCACTCTGCAGACTGAGAAACAATTTTAGAATTGCACAATATTTTGTTGCCTATTCTTGGAGTTAAAAAGTGGCCTCAAAAGAAACCTACATTGCAATCTGGAGTCTACCCCTTTTAATTCAAAGTTGCTTAATTTGAATGATCTATTAATTCCATTTTTTATTCCAGCAAAATTAAGACTTCAAATACTCAACTGTTCAAATAGTAGACAATAGCCAAGAAATTAATTGACACCATGCCAATTTTACAGGATTAAAATGACACCTAAGCACCCAATATGGCAGGCGGCATGCACGTGCTCGTTCCACGCCGGAGGTGCAACACCTGTCATATTGGTAAAGACTCCAGCAGAGGCGTCCAGTGCCCAGGCCTGAAACAGGTGATCGGCCCCTTGCTTACGCTTGTTGGAGGCCTCCTTTGCAAAATTTGTTAGGGTCATTATTCTCGGTCGCTTGGCAGCCAAACTTGCAGTACCTAAAGGTAATTCTTAATTTTTTTTAAATTTATCTTATTGTGGAGCTGCTCTCAGCTCTAAATTAAATTTTAGTGTCACTGCCAGCCACCGCTCGACTCCCACCCCCTGATTTTTTTTAAATTCATTCCTGGGATGTGGGCATCGCTGGCAAGGCCAGCATTTATTGCCCATCCCTAATTGCCCTTGAGAAGGTGGTGGTGAGCCGCCTTCTTGAACCGCTGCAGTCCGTGTGGTGAAGTTACTCCCACAGTGTTGTTAGGGTGGGAGTTCCAGGATTTTAACCCAGCGACGATGAAGGATCGGCGATATATGTCCAAGTCAGGATGGTGTGTAACTTGGAGGGGAACTTGGAGGTGGTGATGTTCCCATGCGCCTGCTACCTTTGTCCTTAGAGGTGGTAGAGATCGCAGGGTTGGGAGGTGCTGTCGAAGAAGATTGTCTCCCACTCCCTGGACTCCAATTGCAACCTTGACTGGTGTTCGATCTAGCCAATCTTGGTGCATCCCAGGAGCGGCGAGGTGCTTCTGGGGCCAGTTTTACTAGCACCTGCAGCTCGCCAGTAAAAATCGAATGAGGCCGGCAGACCAACTTCCTGATTCAATTTCTATGACTGTATATCTCAACTGAAATCTTTGAAGGTTGATTTGTTCAAATTTTGATGTATTCCCCTTGACTGAGTTATACACAAATCACTGAAGTAAATGGCATCATCTGTCAGCTGTGGCTCAGTTGGTAGCACACTTGCCTCTGAGTCAGAAGGTTATGGGTTCAAGACCCACTTCAGAGACTTGAGCACATACAACTAGGCTGACACTCCAGTGCAGTGCCGCGGGAGTGCTGCACTGTCGGAAGTGCAGTCTTTTGGATGAGACGTTAAACCGAGGCCCCGTCTGCTCTCCAAGGTGGCCATAAAAGATCCCACGGCACTATTTCGAAGAAGAGTAGGGGAGTTATCCCCGGTGCCCTGGCCAATATTTATCCCTCAACCAACATAACAAAAACAGATTTTCTGGTCATTATCACATTGCTGTTTGTGGGAGCTTGCTGTGCGCAAATTGGCTGCCATGTTTCCCACATTACAACAAGTGACTCCACTTCAAAAAGTACTTCATTGGCTGTTAAGTGCTTTGAGACGTCCGGTGGTCGTGAAAGGCGCTATATAAATGCAAGTCTTTCTTTCTTTAATTTCGAGTGAATTATCCTCGAAACAACAATTACAGCCAGAACAATGGCAATTAATAATTAGATAGGACAGGTCACTATTGCTATATGAAGTATTGAGTCAAGCTAAGTATAGCCCTAGTATTAATTAGTTACCCATATCAAATGATCAAGTTAAATCCTTTTGCCAGTTGACTGGACTGCACAGGAAGTATTCTATGTACTCTGAGTTGAGCATATCCTTCTAGCAACTGAACTATTACATATAAATAAGAATACAATGAATGGTATTAATGGAAATAAATATTTGGGATTTGGTTTCAGAGCCTATTAAATCTGGGTATGAAGGGTAATGCCAAATTGGGATCCCAAAGGCCATTGAAGAAGTTTCCTTCCATAATAGAATACAGATTAACCATCACTAGTACCATTACAAATTTTGGAGACACTCCCACCTCTACTCAATGAGTATCAGATAAAGACATCATCCAGCAAGACTGATCAACTCAGTCCACCAACAGCAACAGGGAAAATGGACACATCTCCTTACTAGCGCAACAGTGAAAACTAGCACATTAATTACAACTGAACTGCTAAGGGAAGACCATAACAATATTATACATATATATATATACTAGCAGGGGAGCCCCGCGTTGCAGAGCAATTTTGGGGCTGGTGGATGTGTGGGCCGAGAGCCTGGGACTGGATTTGGGTTGTCGGCAGTTTCCAGGGCTTTTTTGGGCCTGGTGGATGTGTGGGCCGGGAGCCTGGGACTGGATTTGGGCTGTCGGCAGTTGGAGAAGCCTAGGCCCATTTTGCACTGTTTTATAACCTAAATATTTCTAGCTTTTAATACCTTCAAAGATAAAAGTTTAAGTACTTATAAAACATTTTTGGTAAATCTTATTTTTTTTTAAAAAGAAACTGAGCTGGATTACCAAAGTTTTTAGCTGCCCTGGCTGCTGTATAATGGCTGACAGATCCCTGAGATGAAAACGATTAGTCCCGCCCACACACACACCGATTGGTCAACCATCAGGCGACTGAACTGTAGGATTGGTCAATCATGACGGCACAGGATTGGTCGACCTTGACGTCATTCAATGCTAATGAGTGGATAATGAGTTGAATTTTGAAGGTTTTTTGTATAATGTGCGAACAATTTCTGTCCGACCAAAAAGTAAATACACCTACAAGAGTCCCCTAATGATGAGCTTTCTTTTGATATAACACATGTGTAGGTACGCTCTATAACTTTTGATTGTATAGCCAGACAGACAGACAGACAGAGAGACAGAGAGACAGAGAGACATACTGTTTTATATATATAGACTAGCTGGAGTGCCCGGCGGTGCCGAGGCTTTTTCGAGGGCATGTTGTTCTTGGAAGAGAGAGAGAGAGAGAGAGAGAGCGACTGAGGGGGAAGAGAGAGAGCGACTGGGGGGAAGAGAGAGAGCG